>NC_044032.1:504109721-504732460 GCF_901765095.1 Microcaecilia unicolor
TTGTTAAGGTCCAATTATCAGTGCTGATTGGCTCATTACTCAATTATGAGTGTAAATCGTACATGCGACCAGAATTGAGTGCATAACTTTAGCTGCCATATATAGAATCT
The DNA here is from genome assembly GCF_901765095.1 of Microcaecilia unicolor. Lineage (NCBI taxonomy): Eukaryota > Metazoa > Chordata > Amphibia > Gymnophiona > Siphonopidae > Microcaecilia > Microcaecilia unicolor. The sequence continues at coordinate 504,109,832 of NC_044032.1, forward strand.
GGTGGATAGGGGGAATTCAGTAAATTATGCGCCAGGATGATGTATGCTAAGCGTAAATTCTATGTTTGTGCAGCGCTGCGTATGCCTTGTAGCGCTATAGAAATGCTAAATAGTAGTAGTAGTAGTAGTAATATCAGCAGTTCCATGCAGAACGGCTTTTATAGAATACTAGTTTAGCACATCTCACACCTAACTTTGGGCATCAGCATTTATACCTGCCAAAGGCTGGTATAAATATTCACACTCAACTAATGGCAGTTAGGTGCAGAAATGTAGGCATTTTATAACCCGCTCCTAATTTCCAGGTATACCCCTGATCTGCCCATGCCCCTCTCATAGCCCTGCCCACTTTGAAATTGAGTGCGATGGAAATTAGGCATGGGGTTATAGAATAGAGTGCAAGGCATTTCTCTGTGTAACTACTAATTGGCTCCAATTAATGCTTGTAAAGGTAAATTGATTGATCCTTAGCACCAATTAAGAATCAATTAACCTACTAAGTTACATGTGGAAATCTGCACCTAACTTTGGGAACCATGGACTAAATTCTATATATGGCACCCAAAAAAAATTAGCACAGCGCTATTCTATAAAGTGCACTTAAAGTTAGGTGCGACTTACAGAATAGCACTTACTCCCGGGAACCACAATTACATTTAAGTGTAGCCATTTATACCAATGGAAACGTGGTGCAAATGCTCGCACCTAAATTAGGTGTGGATCCCACCATAATCTATAATTACACACTTAACTGAAAGGAATGCCTCCAATCTACCCTTGACCCTCCCATTTCTACACCTCCTTTTATGACTCATGTAAAATTTAGGCACAGATCCCGCACTTAACTTTATGTGCATACATTTTGATTAATTCTAATTAATGCCAATAATTGCTTGTTAAAAAGCCAATTATCAGTGCTAATTAGCTCATTATTCAATTAAATTGAGCATGCAAATTGGGAACGCACCTTAATTTGCATGCATAATTTTTGGTACTTTTTTATAGAATTAGGCCACATATATGGAATCTAGGGGATAGTCTACATCTACAGAATTCCTCCTTCCCTTCCTTAGAGGCAGATGCAAATCTGTCTGTGTACTTTTCCTGAGTATATTTTCAAACAGAAATTTTTCCCTTTGAAAATTAATTATATAGTCTGCAGGTAAAATGTATCTACAAACATTACAGATAGATAGATAGATAGATAGATAGATAGATAGATAGATAGATAGATAGATAGATAGATTTAAAGTTGCCTCCTTAATTCTTTCTAGAGAGTAATCATTTTATTTTGTTCATCTAGCCACATCAAATCTTAAACTGTAACTATAAAACATTAAGAGCAACTTCCACATACTTCTATTTTTAAGGGTGCCAAAGGTCATGTTTCTTTTTCATTCATATTTAAGAAATCATGGCTTTGGAAAAAGAACTTGTCACATTGTCAACAGCTCTAGTATGTGTCCTTCAGTTATATCAGTTCTCCATCCCTCAACCTCGTCTTCCTCCTGTACATACTATTTATAGCAATCACACTTCACCAGCAGTCACTGTCATATCATATACAATTACTTACTACACTTAGCCCAGTAGCATAGGAAGGCTACTAGATGATTCACAGTTAGCCATTGCCTAAGTTATTGCCATACAGGGGCTCTTGAGCGAGCTCAGACACAATCAGGAGGCCCAGGCTTCTGGGATCCTTACCTATCAGGGGGAATGTTAGTCGTTCATAGTCCTATCAGGCTTGTAGAATAATCCTCTTGCCAGTACCAACAGAAAGAAACATTAACTTAGGGTTGTACCAAAGAAAACATAGTTTACCAGGGTATTTGATGCAAATGAATTCCTTGGCAAGGAGTTTATTACTTCTGGTTCAATCATATGGGAAAAAAATTAATACTGTACAAAATTTCTGTCAGTGTGATCTACACACATTAGGGGGTTCTTCAACAGTCACTCTCTAGCAAAAGCGCTCTTTCGAGAAGGACCTGTCCTGGGTTTTCCCCTTCTCAGTACTTACACAGCTTGATGCAAACTCTTAAACTTCTTCCAAAGACTTGAAATGTTTCTCATGAATCACTGCAAATGAGCAACTGATGAATTCCTCCCAGACAGCAATTCTGCAGAATTTCCACTTGTCAGACAGTCCTCCTACATAATTCTTGCAGAAACTTTACATCTTGGAGACTTAAGATAATTCTTTAGCATAGCACTGCTCAATCCTCTCCTGGAGACACACCTAGCTAGTTAGGTTTTCAGGATTACCACAATGAATATGTAGATTTGCATACAGTGGGTACGCAGGAGACCAGGGACAGCAAACAGACCTGAGGTAAGAACTGGCATTACAGAGATTGGTGGACCAGTGAGGCCTGTCAGGGCCCCAACTCCCCACTCCCAAACACAACAGACCCCAGAGCTAGACCAAGCACCAGAGAGTCCGAGACTATTGATCACCCCGAGTGAACAGAGCTCATATACCTTATACCATCAGCCCAGTCTTCCACCCAAAGAAGGCTTAGATTGATTGACAGGCTTAAATTGATCACCTAGAGAAGCCACCCACACAACACAACTCGGAAGGAACCACCCCATACCTACTGACGCCACTAGCCTCCACTCAATAATAAAGGCTCCAGACTCCCCCATCTACCTATATCAAGACCAAAAACAACATTCATCTTTGAGCCATTTTTGAACAGGAAAAATGTCTGGATTTCCCCTTTTGAAAATGGTGCAAGGGTAGATATTTTTGAACAGCAGACATCTAAAAAGAAGAGCCATTTTCCAAATTGACACATCCAAGTTATAAACACCAAAAAAAAACAGGCACAAGAATATCTGTCTGGCATCATGAGAGAGATATGGCCACATAGACATCCCTGCAGATCAGAGGGGCAGCCTAGTTGTCAGTGCAGTGGACTTTAAACAATGGCACCCAGATAAAATTCTCATCATAATTCCTTTATTTTGTATTGTGAGCCCTCCAGGAACAGAATAACACCTACTATACCTAACTGTACACCATTACAATCGCCTCCCACCCTGCAAGTGTCTCCTATGTTTAGATACAGTAGGTAATTTGGTAGTTTTGAATTTCTATCATAAATGTAATAGGTAGAGTGGGATTTGGACCTGGATCCCCTTGTTCACAGTCCACTGAACTGTCCACTTGGCTGCTCCTGGGAACTGCTTGCTGCTCTGTTGGGTATGCTCATAATACCTGATGCTGTCATATAGTCTGGTATCCCCTTCAGTTGCACTTCTTAAGGGGGTGAGAGAGGGACAGCATCCACTGGGGGATTATGGAGTGGTCATGCCTTAAATCCTCCAGTAGTCATCTGGTCAATCAGAGCACCATTTTTTTACTTGGATGTAATTGAAACAGGTCTAAATGAAAACTTTCTTCTTTTTTGACTTGAACGTGTCTTCCTGTTTCATTATCACTGAAAGGTGTCCTAAAATTGGGCCCGCTCTAATCCCACCTAAAACATGCCCACAACATACCCCATTGCTATTTGAATGAACTCAGAGGAAAACATCCAAATTCTGCCTTTTCAAAAATCACGATCTATACATTTTCGTCAGATAGATATATTTTTGGCCATTTTGAGATATCTATCTGCTTCAAAAAGGAGCTCCACACTGATCTAAACCACCAGGAGAGGCTTGGGTTGGCCACGTCTGCTGATCTCAAAGTGGCAACAGTATAATAAGGCAGTAGCCAGAGCCAGAAGAAAATTAGAGTGAATTGGAAAGGTATAACCAGTAGATAAAAAAAGGAAATCACAGTTCCTTTGTGCAGGATATTAGTGAGACCTCATTTAGAATACTGTGTTCAATACTCCTGAAATGCTATTTCATTTATGAACTTATATTCCACTTTACAGGGTTAACATAAGTACAATATGGATCACAATCAGGGCATAATATAAAACAAAATATAAGAATGTACATTAAAAACATTGGGATCGATATTCAGCATACGTAAAAAAAAACATTGGGATCGATATTCAGCACTAGTTAACCAGGTAGGAGATTGAATATTGATAGTACCCATCCACACTCTACCCAAACACTATCCACATAGTAAGGATACTGAAAGGAGTGGATGAGTAGCCTAATGATGAGTGTAGTGGGCTGCAAATAAGAGGAATTGGGAGAAGAAATGATAGCAGATGGCATAGATGGACAAACTGGATAGGTCATGTGGGTCTTTATCTGCCTTCATTTTTCTCTGTTTCTTTAAGCAATGCCATACTGGAACAGATCAAAGGTCCATCAAGCCCAATATTCTCTTTCCAACAGTGGCCAATCCAGGTCACATATACTTGGCAGGATCTCAAACGAGTAAAATAGATAAGTGGTGGATTTTCCACAAGTACAGCTTAATAATGAATTATGGACTTTTCATTTAGGAACTTGTTCAATCCTTTTTTAAACCCCACTATGATAACCACTTTTACCATATTCTCTGGTAATGAATTCCAATGCTTGATTACATGTTGAGTGAAGAAATAATTTTTTCAGATTTTTTTCTAAATGTACTACTTGATAACTTTATTGCGTGCTCCTTGTCCTTGTACTTTTGAAAAAAGTAAACAAGCAATTCTTGTCTACCCATTCCATTCATGCATAGACGGTCATTAGCCAACTGTTTTGGGGAGGCTAAAGGGGGCGGGGCTTATCTCCGTAGCGACGTCAATGATGTCGCTGCCAAGGGGGCGGAGCTGACCTCCATACTCTCCGTGGAAGCAACGTCAATGACGTCGCAGCCACGAAATTAAAACGCACGCGCGAGGGGGCGGGTAGGGCGGGCACAACATCCAAACGGAAGTCGACCATTGGGCTGGGGAGGCATGGAGGGGCATAATCAAACGAAAATGTCTATCTCCATGGAAGTTTATCTCCAAGAACGGGTCCGTGAAGGGGCGGACCGAACCGTATTTTCGAAAAAAAATAGACGTCCATGTTTTATTCGACAATTTGTGAGCTGGGCGTTTTTGTTTTTCAGCGATAATGGAAATGAAAGCGCCCAGCTCAAAAACGAATAACTCCAAGACATTTATTCGTGGGAGGGGCCAGGATTCGTAGTGCACTGGTCCCCCTCACATGCCAGGACACCAACCGGGCACCCTAGGGGGCACTTGTACAAAAAAAAAAGGTAAAACAGCTCCCAGGTGCATAGCACCCTTCCCTTGGGTGTTGAGCCCCCCCAAATCCCCCTCAAAACCCACTGCCCACAAGTCTACACCAATACTATAGCCCTAAGGGGTGAAGGGGGGCACCTACATGTGGGTACAGTGGGTTTGGGGGGGCGGTTTGGAGGGCTCCCATTTACCAGCACAAGTGTAACAGGTGGGGGGGGGGGATGAGCCTGGGTCCACCTGCCTGAAGTCCACTGCACCCCCTAATAACTGCTCCAGTGACCTGCATACTGCTGCCAGGGAGGTGGGTATGACATTTGAGGGTGAAAATAAAAAGTTGTGAAACGGCATATTTTGTGGTGGGAGGGGGTTTGTGACCACTGGGGGAGTCAGGGGAGGTCATCCCCGATTCCCTCCAGTGGTCATCTGGTCATTTAGGGCACTTTTTGGGGCCTTATTCGTGGAAAAACAGGGTCCAGGAAAAGTGCCCTAAATTCTTGCTAAAAACGCATATTTTTTTTCCATTATCGGCGAAAGGCGCCCATCTCTGATCGGCCGATAACCACGCCCAGTTCCGCCTTCACCACGCCTTCGACACGCCCCCATCAACTTTGTCCACATCCGCGACGGAGTGCAGTTGAAAACGTCCAAATTCAGCTTTCGATTATACCGCTTTATTCGTTTTTGTGAGATAAACGTCTATCTCCTGATTTGGGTCACAATATAGGCGTTTTTCTATTTCGATTATAAGCAGGTTAGCCTCCCCAAGCCTCTTATACGGGGCGCCTATGCATTCATGATTTTATGGACCTCTATCATATCTCTCCTCAGCTGTCTCTTTGCCAAACTGAAGAGTCCTATCCTCTTTAGCCTTTTCCCACAGAGGAGTAATTCTATCTCCTTTATCATTTTGGTTATTATTATTATTTATTGTACTTGTATCCCACATTTTCCCACCTATTTGCAGGCTCAATGTGGCTTACAAAAACCTGTAATGGCTTCACCATTTCAGGGAGCAGAAATACATTTGGTGGTACTGAGATATAATAATAACAAGGCTAGCTATCGATCTACTCAAGCAGTTATAGAAAGTGAACGATCAAAGTGAGGGAGGGGTGTTGATGAGTTGTAGCTATTTATAGACCTCCTCTGTACCTTTTCTAATTCTACTCTATCTTTTTTTGAGAAGTGGTGACCAGAACTGTACACAATATTTCAGGTGCAGTCACACCATGGAGCAATATATTCTGTTTTATTATCCATTCATTTCCTAATAATTCCTTTAATTGTCCTCTGGATTCTATATATGGCGCTGAAAGATCAGTGCCAAAATTTAGGCACGTGCAAATAAATTGGTAAATAAGCTATCAAGTATGATTTAATGACCCCTAGCAATCAAAAATTGCACTTCATTGACATTAATTGGAATTTGTGAATGTATTTTCTTGCATGCTATTCTATAACACCCTGTGCCTAAATCCTCTAGTGTGCAACTCAACAAGGGATGTGGCCAGGGGAGGGGCATGGGCATTCCAAAAGGTTGCACGCACTGTTATAGAATAACACCATTTATGTACTGAAATGCCATGAGTTGAGCATCTCAAACTAGAAGGAATCCCACTAAGGAGAGGTAAACTAAACAAATGATGAAAAGAAACCAATCCCCAATTTATTCCACAAACATCAAGTACTAAGTTGACTAATATCCTATTTAATAATTCTCACCTCCAACGTTCTAATGTGCCTGGGACCGTGCCTCCCTCAGAGGTGGTCTGCTAGGCAGGCATGCACTGACGTCAGTGATGTCAGTGACAGCTGATTGCAAAGCAAGGGGAGGAGTACCCTACTCCTCCACCTGCATGGGAATCAGCTGTCAGTGCGCCGCTCCCTGCCACTTCGGAGCAAGTGGCAGGGAGCGGGGCAACACAGAACCCCCCCTCGCCACATCACCAACCCGCCCCCCCCACCCGACGAGCATCAACACCCCACGCACCTCCCAACAAGTTCCACACTCCGCCCTCTCTCCGATTTCAACCCCCCCCCCCCCGCATTACGGCCCCCTGTACCCCCTTCCACGACCCTGTCAACCCCCCTTCCTGCTGAAAACCGTTCCCCCGCCGCCGTCCAGTACCTCTGCTGACGGGGGACCCCAACCCCCATCAGCCGAAGTCCTGTGCTGGCCTTTGCGGCGTTCCTTCTTCAATGATCTTCTGTTCAAGTTCCTCTGCGTGTGTCTGATGTCAGATGCATGCAGAGGAACTTCAACAGAAGATCATTGAGGAAGCAATGCTACAAAGGCCAGCACAGGACTTCGGCTGAAGGGGGGTTGAGGTCCCCCATCAGCACAGGTACTCCATGGCGGCGGGGGACGGTTTTTGCCGCGAAGGGGGTTCGACAGGGTCGTGGAAGAGGGGTACAGGGGTCCGTGACGCGGTGCGGGGGGGTGAAAACGGAGGGAGGGCGGAGTCTGGAACAGCGAGGGAGGGTGGGGGATGGCCTGACTAGCGCCTGTTTCCTGCCCTTCAGAAACAGGCATTTTTTCCTAGTATGATATAAAGAGATAAGGGAGAATTCAGTATAGGCTGCCCCTGCAGCAGAGCACTGTTTTCATTGAACCATACTGTGAATAATGGCTCGCATGAATGCTCTATACATCATGTACACCCTATAATTTGTGCAAAATGTGTGCCTTTCTTTTTGCCCTTTTTTAATGACAATATATAATTTTTCATTTTTAAATAATAGTTCTGTTATTTAATATATTAAATATACTATTATATACTGTATAATATATTAAATAATACTATTATTTAATATATTATATATATTAATCAATTTAATACTTGAAGTTCGTGGTATATATTGGGGATTGGTTTCTTTTCATCATGAGTTGAGCATTGGCATTTACACTCATCTCAGAGCACCCTTTATAGAATAGTGCCAGAATTGGGGGGATGCATGCCCAATTTATATGCCAGGATTTACACCTGGTTTCAGCAGGGAATTTCTCCCTTATATGGTGGTTATGCCCAGTGGTGTGCTGGTAAATGTTTAACAACAGGCTCTCTCCCTGGTCCACCTCTGCGCCCCCCCCCCCCATCCACCTCTGCGCCCCCCCCCCCAAATTACAGAGCTGGCTATAGCCGGGGAGAGAGCCTGGGGGGGGGGCAATGCATTACTCTCTCCAGGAAAAAAAATTTAAATGATCCCAGGTTCCAATCTAATTCGTGTTTAATGTGGGATAAAATGCCATAAATAAGTAAATAAATATAAACAATTTTCTTCTCTCCCCTGCCCCCTCCAGCCATCCATACACAGTTATTCTCTTCTCTCCCCTGCCCCCCTCCAGCCATCCATACCCAGCGATTCTCTTCTCTCCCCTGCCCCCTCCATCCATCCATACCCAGCAATTCTCTTCTCTCCCCTGCCCCCCTCCAGCCATCCATACCCAGCGATTCTCTTCTCTCCCCTGCCCCCTCCATCCATCCATACCCAGCAATTCTCTTCTCTCCCCTGCCTCCTTCCATCCATCCATACCCAACGATTGTCCTCTCTCCCCTGCCCTCCCCTCCTGCTCCCATCCATGTCCAGCGATTCTCCTTCTCCCTCATCCTCCCCTCCCATTCATATCCACCTACCAACCCTCTTCTCCCCCCCCCCCCAACATCCCCCTTTTTCTTCCTGCCACAGTTGGGTTAAATCTTTTTTATTACCTCCATCAAAGTGGCCGCGTCATTACGAGCCTTGCCCGTCTCTAGCCTTCCCTTCGTGAGTTTGTTCCCTCAGAGTCCCACCCTCACAGAAAGAGGAAATGACGTCAGAAGGCGGGACTCTGAGGGAATGAACTCACGAAGGGAAGGCTAGAGACGGGCAGGGCTTTCAATGACGTGGCAGCTTCGACAGAGGTAATAAAAATGATTTAACCCCCCACACACACACACACAAGGCGGTGCAGGCAAACGAGGGCAGTGGTGGGAGGTGAGGTAAATGGGGTAAGCATGGATTGTGGCGCCCTCCTGCCATGCTTACCTCGTTTACCGGAGCCGGCTCGCCCTGCAGAACAACCGGCTCGCAAGATCTTAAAAAATTTAACAACTGGCTCTTGCAAGCCGGTGCGAGCCGGCTCCAGCACACCACTGGTTATGCCCCACCCAGTGCAAACCAGGATGCACCGGGCAGGGCTGGGTGCTGCCATTTTGAATCACGCCTAGCGGGAGGAGGTAGTAGGACTGTGTCTCTCCTCTCTTCCAGGTACGAGGAATTCTGGGAGGGTCACCGCTAGGCCACCGGGGGATGTCTTGAGGGGGTCTTTGACAGGGGTCCCACTGGACCACTAGGATTTTAGCATTTGTGGGGGGATGTAGGGTCTGGGGGTCCACAGGACCTCCAAGGCCTTACACATTGGGGGGGTGGAGGCCTAGGGTCCACCAAACCACCAGGGCTGACAGTGACAGCCGGTGTCCTGGGCATGCGCTGAAAAGTTGTGCTTAATACACAACCTTTGAGAGCATACGCCAGGCACCATCCTCCCTTAACGCCCCCCAAACCCCTTCATGCTCAAAACTCTGGCGCTCTTTGGAACAGCACTGGAGTTTTGAACATCGAGGCCTTTATGTGCATGTCTAAAAAAATAAAAACAGAAGTGCCAGCACATATCAACATCTGTTCTTTTGTGCTTAAATATGAGCCTCCCAAAAATTTCTTGCAAATAACATTTTTGCAAGGCCCATAAATAAGCGCAAAACAGGTACCCTATGTGTGCTTTACTTTTGGTTTTGTTTGGACATGCCTGCCTGTCTGCTTTTGAAACTTACAGACGCTTCTTTCTGGTTGGAAAAGAAGACAAAACAGGCAGTCATATTTCAGAAATTGACATGAGATCTTCTCAGTGAACCCTTAAACGCTGCCCCAGACCTGGTGAAAAATTCCTACATTGTCCATGTGTCAGAAGTTCTTGGAACACCCTCTGCATGAGCTCATTACCTTACACTTGTCTGCCTTCTGGCCTATTAATGTACGCGCACACCCCACAGTGACCATGTGGTTAAGCGTGTGGTTGCTTTCTGCATTGGCCTCTTTGTCTTTTGAACTGAAGACATATTTTTTGCAAGTAGGTGTGATTTCTTTCAAGACAGTCACAAACAGAAAGAAAATACTGTACTGTAAAGGGGGCACCAAAAAGGAGAAGAGTAGAGTAACGAAACTCCTCGCAGATGATGTTCAAACCAAGGTTTATTCAGAATTCTTCTAAAAACAAGGAACACGACCCGACACGATACGTGTTTCGGCCCAAAAGGCCTGCATCAGGGGTCTAAAGAATAATAGACCAGCATGTATTTGCAAAATTAGTCATCAACTGGTTAAAAACCAACACAAATAAGTGCTCAACGTGGGTTTTGTGATGAACCGCATTTGTTAACAAGACGGAGCCTGACTGGACAGTGTTTGTTATTCAGAACAATGTTCCTGAAACATGTAAGTGATAAGCCAAAAGCTTGCAGACATCAAGTCAATCTACACTGAAATCATTTATGAGGCTTCCCAGAAGCCTTTGTCAGGCCAACCTACTTTAGCTGAATTGTAGCTAGGCACAGCACTGTGCAATGCTGAGAAATGGCCAAATATTTTTTTTAAACATGAGATCTCTTTGCATGCACTGCCTCCATTCTATACAAATAGATCCCATTTATATTCATTGGGGAAATCCTGAAAACTCTAATGGATTGCAGCCCTCAAGAACCGAGGTTGCCCAGCCTTGGCTTAGCGGGAACAGTGGCTGGATGCCTCTAAAAATTTATTCTTAGTACACTGAACGCACAAGGAAAGCATTCACAATTATGGGGCTCTAGCACTATACTAAATAATACCAGAAACAGAGCTCAAACATTCATGCTCCCTTTGATAAATTTCCCCAGAAATCCTTCACCGATGCAATGTGATGGAAAAATTCTTCACATTAGCACTAAAGTTTCAGAAATGATCTTCTACTGTAGTAACACATTGACAACATTGTATCCATTGCAGGGCCACCGAGAGAGCTGGGCCCAGGGCAGGACTGCCACCTCCTCCCAATCGGGCTACAGCCGCCGCCACCCCCCCCCCCCTTGGGCCCCCCCCCCCCCCCCCCCCCCCCCCCGCACCCTTATCTTCCTGTGTCATCTCCTCCCTCGGTCTGTCATTATCATGTTCCTGTGTGCTGGGACCTGGGTTATTGTGTTAACATAATCACCTGGGTCCCGACACATAGGAGCAGGACAGAGACAGATCGAGGGAGCCGGGACCCCCACGCTAATTATTTTGTACTTGTAGCAACCGATGACTAAAGTTCCTAAAGGAACTGCAGTGCTTTAGATATGACTACACCCTTGCTATTCTACTAAATAGTTATTCATGGTCCTGGCAGCATCTCTTTCAGGGGAGACAAAATGCAATCCTGGAGGGCCACAAACTTGTCTGGTTTCCAGGATCTCTCCAATTAATATTTATATAATTACTCTTTATTCAACAAAATATTTTTATCAAATTTTACATGATTTTATAAACATACTTTGTTCTACCACTCACAATCAAACATTCCCTTTCACTACCTTTCTCATCACAATCTCTCCATTCATACCCCATTCACAACTTATAGTTCCCCTAAAAATCTTTTAAAACACAATATATATTCCATTTATCTAACACAATATACGTTTCTTTCCATTAATACTAATCATACTTTTTAATATAAAAATGCCTCAGCAGTTTATATCATGCTCCCCTTCTTCATAGACCAATTCAAGTTCCATATTCAAACTATTTTTTATGTGAAGCCCCGGTGTTCTTCGCACTTCTATTACCATCTCCAGTATATTGCTTGAAATGGTCCTTGATTCTGAGGCACTTCAATATTGTCCAATACAAACTCTCTGTTGTGAATTCCTTATTTCAAACGCTTTTTGGACATGATTCATGTTTCACATTTAAGCGTCTTCAGGGGGTATGCTACAAAACATATACGCAAAAAGAGAATGTTTGGCCTAATATATGTTACTAACATTTATAACCATTCAAAATTTTAAAACCTTTCCTACCATCATTATATCCCACATATTCTTGCATCTCCCCCCTTCCTTCCTCAACCCCCTCCCTGAGTGTACCTTCTTTTTTGGTTTTCCAAAAGACGATGACAGAAGTGATTCCCATACACTGCCCTACCTCTGGCACCGGCTTCTTCTCTCTCCTGGAGCCCGCCTCTCTGATATTACTTTCTGTTTCCTCATAGGTGGGGCTGCACTGCAGAAAAGAAACCAGTGCTGGTGGCAGGATGGTGTATGGGAATCGTTGACGACGATGATGACTTTTGGAAAACCAAAAAAGAAGGTAGACTCGGGGAAAGGTGTTGAGAAAGGAAGGGGGAGAAGCCAGACTGTGGCCGGTGTGGGGGATTGAAAGGAGTGAGATGCCGCTCCATGAAGAGTGCCGCCTGACACCCCTGCCTCAGTTGGCCTAATGGTAGGGCCACCATTACAAAAGGCAATCCACTGGCAGGATGGAAGAGAAGCAGTGTTTCCTGCAGATACGAGGAGAAACTATGCCTTGTGCCGGAGTGACCTTTGATGACTCAGCACTGTAAAGCTGAATTTAAGTTTTTGCAAAGACTCGGGAAATAATGACTGCAGAAAGAATAACTCTCATAAAACAAAGACTTTCAAAAATCTTTCTGAGTTTGAAAAAAAAACATTGTTGCTTTCCATTAAATATATTAAGTTAGGATCTGTAATACCTAATTAGTTTTGGTGGTGACTAAAAGGTATAATTTGCCTTCTTGGGCAGAACAGAAATACTAGTGTTATACATGTCTGCAGATAAACACACCAGTTAAATCATGCAGCATGTCTGCCTTTTCCCACAGCATAAAGCTTTTCATTGTAATATATAGTTTAAAAGCCAAAATACGAAAGGCATAAATTAAATTCTTAAACCATTTTGAAAAGGGCAAGGTAAGGTAAGGGTAATGCATTCGATATACCGCTTTTCTGTGGATAACCAAAGTGGTTTACTTATTATATACAAGTACTTTTTCTGTCTCTAATGGGCTCACAATCTAGAAAAAAAAATACGTAGTAATAGTTTAATTTAATATGCTGCTATTTATGTCTGAATGGAGTTCTATTGCTTACCCATAGTTTCAGCAGACAATAGTGTGAGTTGTTTGTGGATGTAAGAAATGTGTTATGCCGAAGTTCCATGAAATTGTGCCTATTTCGCATAGAAGTTACTCAACCTGGTTTACATAACGGGTAACACAGAACACCAGTTGTCTGCCATGAACAACTAAACATTTGCAGACATCTAGCATGGCTCAGAATTTAATAGTGCTGAGTACAAAACACTGGCAGCCACTCCAGACATCATATGCATTTCAAACAGCTTCAAAAAAATGTACTTCCAGTAGTTCCCTCTTTGATCTGCATGGTGTTTGTCTCTAAATAGGAATCTTGTAAGTGCTGCATCTTGTTACTTCCTGGAAATGAAGTGCTTAGATAACAGACTATCTGTGTAACTGAATTGCAAGACAGAAGTGTTATGTGCAGAAATGTAAAAAAAGAAAAAAAAGCTACTGCTGTTGCTACTTATCATTTCTATAGTGCTAATAGATGTGCATGGCGCTATACATAAATGTGTAACAGAGATCAATCCTTATTTTAATATTATTAGTTAACCAGAATATAGTTAATGCATCGCTTTCCTTGTGCAAGAAAAATGTTACGGGGTCAATATTTAAAGCAATTTAACTGACCAGAAATGGCTCCTGGCTGTTTAAATCATTGTTTGGGACTAACCGGTCATATTCAGAGGCACATAATGTACCTGTATATAATATGTACCAAAGAAAGGTAGTATATCAAATGTTTTAGCCTTACCTTACCCTTAATACTTTTGAAAATATCTGGTTAGCACCCAACATGAAACTAGCTATTATGGGGGCATTCTGGGGCAGAATCAGCATGTGACCAGTTAAGTGCTGATATTCAGCATTTAACCGGCCAAGGTTACTCCCTAAAGGTCAGTCCTATTTTTATGTGTTTCACTATAGCCAGTTAAGAGCTGAATATTGCACTTAACCAGCTATGTTTTTGCTGGCTCCATAAACCTGGAAATTCAATGCCAGATCCTTGACATGGCCCAGCACTGAATTTCCAGGAATAAAACCAGCAGCAGTCCGCAAAATGCTTATCACCGCCACCCGAATATCGGACCTTGTAAGGCAAAACCTTCATAAAAGTAGGTGGCTCTTCATAATCATCAGTCATAAAAACACAGGGGTTCCTTGTTTCACCACTTCAGGGGGAAATTAATTGTATTATATTCAGTCCAAGATAACAAAAAACTTGCAACTTCCAAGAAAAAACTTTCCAGGTTACGGCACTACAAAAATGTTAATTATCCCCACTGATTAAGAAGGTGTTTGAGGATCTAGATTACTGGGAGGGCCTGACTGTATAATGATTGGGAAGAATAAATGCAGTGAAAATGATTATTCTGCCTAAATTCCTCTACTTATTTGGGGCCTTGCCAATTGTCATCTTGAAGACAGTCCTGCTTAAAATCCAATGGAAAATTCTTCAATTAATATATATATAGACAAAAAAAAACCCTGGAATAAAGAGAATTCACATGTATGTTATGAAACTTACTAAGCTGGCTCAAGGGTTTCCTAACCATAAGAACATATCAAGTAAAATGAAACTCAAACATATCACAGTGGAAAGCAGACTGCGGAGTACCACAAGGATCACCGCTATCACCGATCCTCTTCAACCTAATGATGACACCACTAGCCAAGTCCTTATCCAACCAAGGCCTTAACCCCTTCATCTATGCAGACAATGTCACAATATACATTCCGTACAAATCTAAACTGACAGAAATCACCAACAAAATCAAGATCAGCTTGAACATCATGGACTCTTGGGCAAATGCATATCAACTAAAACTCAACAAAGAAAAAACTCACTGTCTTATCCTCTCATCCCAACACAGCGCGGACAACCCCACAATTATCAACACCCCAGATTACACCCTCCTTATCTCAGACAGCCTGAAAATCCTCGGCATTACATTGGACCGCAGCCTAACACTAGAGAGCCAAGTGACCTCCACAACAAAGAAAATGTTCCACTCAATGTGGAAACTCAAACGCGTGAAACAATTTTTCCCGAGGGAAACATTTCGCAACCTGATACAATCAATGGTACTAAGCCATGTAGACTACCACAATGGAATTTATGTGAGATGCAAAGAATAAACATTAAAGAAACTTCACACCACTGAAAATACGGCAGCTAGGCTTATCTTCGGAAAAACACAATTTGAAAGCGCAAAACCCCTCCGCGAAAAACTATACTGGCTCCCAATCAAAGAACGCATAGCTTTCAAAATCTGCACTCTGGTTCACAAAATTATGCACTCTGGTTCACAAAATTACCTACGGTGAAGCCCCGGGATACCTGACAGACTTGATCAACCTACCAACCAGAAACACATCCAAATCAACACGAACGTACCTAAATCTGCACTACCCAAGCTGCAAAGGACTCAAATACAAATCAACTTACGCATCCAGTTTCTCCTACATAAGCACACAACTGTGGAACGCATTACCAAAAGCTGTGAAAACTACGTACGACCACCTAAACTTCCGGGAAAAACGAAAAATTAACCTGTTTAAAAAGGCATACCCTACCAATCCAACATAAATGCCTGATCTCTGCAACACAACAAAAGTAAAGTACATAATGGACATAACACAACTCTTCCATTGTACAATTCCATAATGTGGCTGTGCCACATGAACTTTATCTAACCACAATATCACTTTGTATTTGTTTACACCAGAGTCTGCAAACGCCTCTCCGGTACTATGTAAGCCACATTGAGCCTACAAATAGGTGGGAAAATGTAGGATACAAATGTAACAAATAAATAAATAAGCTGCACAACTTCAAGCTACGTACAGTTGGGTAGATGATATAGAGAAATTTTTGGTTGTGCTGGAACAACAGTTTGTGGACTCGGTTTGATTGGGAGAAATTCCATGGCTTCCTCCAAAGTTGGTGCAACGGTTGAAAGCACTGGGACAGTTACTAGATTCTAATCACATCCTTGATTTTTCCATTTTGCAGGAGGAATTTGGAATGTAAAGTAGGGACTATTTCTCCTATTTCCAAGTTTCGTTCCTTAATTCATCTAGTGATTCTTCGGGGGAAGAAAATAAAGGCACCACCCAAAAGCGGGTGAAAGGTTTAGGAAATGAAATAAGGGAAAATTTGAACCCGCAGCAACCTTTTTTAGCAGGGCAGGGTGTGGGCCCCGAGGGAACCGCGGGACCGATTACATGCCCCAAACGACAGACCAGGAAGACGTTTCAATAGTATTTAATTTGTCATCTAAAATACTAACAGAGGCATAGCATCAAGTTCTATCATTTGGATTATCTTTTGTACCAACTCAAAGTTACGATGCATTTAATATTAGGGTGGCATTGCATAAACTTTTTCAGAAAATGGGTTACAGCTACATTTTTCTCAACTTGATACTGTTACAGAAAATGGGCAGCTTTCATTTTTTCAAAAATATAGGGTTCCATCAGTGTGGCTTCCTCCTGGCCCTATGGATCCGGTTATAGCTACTTTCCAGCAATGGGTGCTGCAAGAGTTGAGCAGATTGGAGCATAGTAGAATTAAACAGGGTTTTAATTTATCGAGGGTGCAAAAAACAGCCATGCAAGAATTGCAGAATGATAGAACTATAGTAATTAGTCTGGCTGACAAAGGCGGTGGTGTTGTGGTGCAGGATTTTGATGAATATTGTGTTGAGGCTAATAGACAACTTATGGATTCGCTGTGTTATGAAAATTTGTTACAGGATCCGACAGCACAGTATCAAGAAATGGTGTTTCAAATATTGGCTGAGGCCAATAAACGGGGGGTTATTTCAGCTTGAGAATATAAGTTCTTATATTGTCAATATCCTCTGGTGCCTATTATTTACTTCTGCCCAGAAATACACAAAACTCTGCACTGCCCACAGGGATGGCCCATTGTATCTAGCAATGGGTCGCTTTTTGAGCCTTTGTCGCAATTTCTTGATTTTCATTTACGTCCCTGTTTGAGAACGATTCGTTCGTATGTGAAAGATTCAAACCATTTGCTCCAATTGCTGGGGGGGCTATGAAAACCGGATAGATGGTGAGGTCATACTTGTCACATTAGATGTGGTTTCGTTATACACGAACATACCGCAGAAAGATGCTGTGCAAATGATAGAACAATTGTTAGATACTTTGGAACTATCCGAGCAGCGCATAGCTTTGTTGAACCAGTTTGCACGAATGGTAATCTTACATAACTTTTTAAAGTTTGGAGATAAATATTTTTTGCAGGTTCGAGGTGTGACCATGGGGGCTACTGTTGCCCCCACGGTGGCATGCCTCTATATGTCGCAGTATGAGGAGCTCTGGGTATACAAGTCGCAGTATTTTGATAAAGTGGTAGTAGGGTGGCTGCGTTATATTGACGATGTCCTATTAATATGGGGTGGTGATCAACATGAATTGACTGAGTTTCTCAAATATTTAAATGAGCAAGATGTCAATATTAAATTTGAGCATCATATAGGTAGCAACTTGGTTAATTTTCTTGACCACGAGATTCAAGATGTAAAGTTCGTGGTATTAGTGCATGTTCGGAATAGGGGAAGAAGGGGGAACATTCCACTGATATTGCTGCATCAAGAACAGCGGATAATTTTCACGTGGAATACCATAGAACCAGCTGGGTTAAACAAGGAAGTGGAGTGGTTGAATATCTGAGGGGCAGGGTTTAAGCAGCTTTAAATTTACGTAGAGAATCAGCAGCCCACACGCACACACCGGCGGTTGACGCTGGAATGGATGTCTGTGGGCGGTTGAGATCTTTCCCGTCTTGTATCCTGGAAATTTGTTAAAAGAAAATTGTAAGTAAGTGAATATTATGAAAATTGTTAAGTGTGAACGCAGGGTAGCCTACTTCAAACTATGATGATGTATTGTTGTATTGATCTGTTTAGGTAACCCAACTCCTGAAGACGCTGTAGTAGCGAAACACAGCTTGTGTAGAGCTTGGGGTGATTAACAACAACGGAAGGAATTTGATTTATTCATTACGTGGAGATTGGTCAATGTTGGTTAGCGATTCTACTACCGAGTTGTGAGCCACGAACACGGTGAAATTTTTCAGTGGATGTATTAAACACAAGGAGCATGTGGCTGTGGACTTATTCTATGACTAGTTAAGAACTGAGTTAAATTTATTGTCTGGTCTGGAATTACAGTTTAATGCTGATAGGAAGTAACAGCGATATCGCTGAAAGTTATGGATTATGATTAAAGATTGACTGGAGGAGCTGGTATTCTCCAGGAAGAAATTTGGACTATTTATGTAAGGTTTGGGGCATGGTAGATAGCTACAACATGTGTATTAGATAGCAATCTCTATGAAGTAGCTGGTGTAATTGTGGATGGTTGTGAAGTATGAATGTAGGGATGTGTAATATGGGGATAAAATATTGGTTGTCATGAAGCATAAATAAATAGGAATTGCAGAATAACTGTGTAATTGTTAATATTAATACTATTGGGTACAGTTATTAGGAATTGAGTTAACCCAGTATCTACATTTGGCTATTTCCAACTTAGAGATTTTATTACTTGAAGGACAATGAGGGGGTCTTTTACAAAGGCGTGGTAGCGTCTTTAGCACACACTAATGACTAGCGCTCACTAAATGCTAGAAATGCCCATAGGAATGTATAGGCATCTCTAGCATTTAGCACACGCTTATTTTTAGTGAGTGCTAAAAACGCTGGCGTGCCTTTGTAAAACGACCTCTAAATTTTATTTATTTATTAGGATTTATTTACTGCCTTTTTGAAGGAATTCACCTAAGGCTGTGTACAGTAAGAATAGATCAAACATGAGCAATAGGCAATTACAGCAGTAAAAATATTCAAATAACAATAAAAAGTATGGCATAGTATACTACTTACAACAATACATAGTAGAACATTTTAATTGATAGTGAAGGGTAAAGCAAAGATGGAACACATAGATAGGTAAGAGTAAGTAGAGTTAGAAAGTAAGGTGATTAATTTAAAGAAAGTTGCACATAAGGTCAGAGGTGGTTTAATATTATCTCAGCTAGGGTAGGAGTGAATAAATATGTCCTGCTGCAGTATGTACAGCCCATGTTACTCCTTGTGTGTGTGAGTGAGACTATCGTGTTAGTTACTTCTTCCATTAAAAGCCTGGATGAAGAGCCAAGCTTTCACCTATTTCCTGAAGTAGAGATAGTCTTTTGTTACACAGAGCCTTTCAGGCAGTGCATTCCAGAGTTATTAGTTATTAGTTGAAGTGGAATTGGAAAAATTATGAGGGTGGTAGATTCCATTAAAGATATCTCTAAATTGTATAGGTCGTTGCTGGAGAATGCTTGTTTTGATCGCTGCATTGAAGAGAAATGGGGAAAAAATGATAGGGAGACCTTTTTATTTATCTATTTTTATTTGTAGCATTTGTATCCCACATTTTCCCACCAATTTGCAGGCTCAATGTGGCTTACATTTGCCGTAGTGGCGATTGCTATTTCCGGTCAATAAGATTACAGATGGTAATATATTCAAGTGCGTACATACATGGTAGAAGAATACATTATGATATTACTTAGGTATCAGCATTATGTTGTTGCATATGTTGAGCATAAAGAATTGGATAGTATATAGAAAACATTATTAAGGCCCTCAATGGCCAGTAATTTGATAAAGAATGAGTATAAAATACTCTATCATTGTTGCTACGCTCCTCAGAGTGTTAAGGCTATTTTTAGAATTGCATCCAATCTTTGTTGGCAGGAATGTGGTCACTAGGGGACTTTGAACATATTTGGTGATTGTGCCCTAAGATCTAATTATTCTGGACTAAAATAACATAGTTATTGTGGAACGTCCTAGGTAGAACTGTTGAAAGTCACTAGATGGGTTCTTCTTAAATGCTGATATACACAGTCTGCAGTGAGAAGAACAGAGATTGTTAGCTGTAATTGCTACTTCAACATAAATGCCAGCGGCATCAGTGTGGAAACAAGATGAACCTCCAACACTGGAGGTGGTACTCACAAAATCAGACTATATTTGTTTAACATCTGAGTTGATATCTCTAAGTGTAGCAGAATTGAATCCTTTTTGAAGATTTGAAAGCCCTTTAACATTGGATATAGCTGGAAAAGCCTATCGATATTAAGCAGCAGTTCTTGGTTTATGCATGAGGGTGAAGATAGGGAGATTTCTCTAATGTTCTAATACAAAGATTTACCATTGATCATGATGGCATACTGGTAGCTTCTGGCTTTGAAGGAGCAACAGAACCATAACTACATCAGCTGTACTCTATACCAGTGGTTCCCAAACCTGGTCCTGGAGGCACCCCAGCCAGTTAGGTTTTCAGGATACTCACAATGAATATTCATGAGAGAGATTTCCATACGCTGTTTCCACTGCATGCAAATATCTCTCATGAATATTCATTGTGGATATGTCAAAACCCTGACTGGCTGGGGTGCCTCCAGAACCAGGTTTGGGAACCACTGCTCTATCCAATGGTTTGTATGTTGGTTAATATTATTTATTTATTTATTTATTTGTAACATTTGTATCCCGCATTTTCCCACCCATTAGCAGGCTCAATGTGGCTTACATAATACCGTAAAGGCAATTGCCAAGTCCGGTAAATGTTAAACAAATACAATTTAAAATAAGGGTTAGGTAAGGTTAGAGTAAACAGGTACAAAAAGGGACAAGGAAATAAAGCAATATATAATGTCCAATGCGATGTAAGGTATTGATGCATTGCAGAGTTGAAGCATTTAAGTAGGGCCAGTAGGGTAGGCCTTGCAAAACAGATAAAGGGGAACAAAAAACAATTCAGGAACTGAAACTCACCACTGATGACTTGCAGTTCTTGGTGCAGTCCACCTATTTCTTCCTCCACAGTGGCTTGCAGACCCTGAACGACCTTGCTGAGGCCACATCTCTGTGCAGAGTATAATTCTGAGAATGTGACTAAAGAGTTCTGCTATTTTATTATCCTCTTGCCTGAGGCCACTAATGACATGAGCATCTATGTCCTCCACTGCAACCTCTGATGGCTTCCACGTAACATCCTGCTCGACCTCCATCTCTGCCTCAGGTTATGACATTGCCTCAGGCTTGTCCACTGATGTGTCCTCCTCTCCTTCTTCAGACTTCAGGCTCCTCTGTAGGGTCCACAGCTGTTGATCCTTCCTAGCCTAAGACATCAAGATGTTGTGCTGATATTCTTCATGGATTGCTGGTCTTTAGGTAGAGCAAAGATAGTTCCAGCGGGCAAGAGTAAAAGGGGGCAATATTCAGTTTTTGCTGCTCAGCATTCCTTTAAATAGTGGATACAGCTGAGTGAATTAGACTCAGATATTTAGTGCTGGCCTCTATCAAGGTACTGGCACTGAATATCTGGGTCAGAGGCAGTTGCCGGGAGTTACCCAGGTGCTACCAATATTTAGTGGTAATATCTGGATGTCTGCCCAGTTAATTTAGGACATCTTTTTTGCTGTCCTTTGTTAGCTGGATAGTTACCCAGGTACTGTCACTGAATATTGGCTGTGCCTGGATAACAACCGGCTCCAACCTGACTCCACCTCCAAACCACTCAGCCTTAACTAGACAGTGCTGCAGCAATTGGAATATTCAGTGGCACAATCTGGTTATGGAATATCGTGTAAGAACTCAGTCAATGCTAATTTACTAGATAGGAGCCTCTCCTACCCAGTTAATTAAAACTGAACATCAACTCCTAAGTGGATTGCGCTGATAATCAATGCTATATGGCTACTGCTAACCAGATAAATAGGAATTTATATATAATTGCCCTAACAGGAACTGTGGAAGTGATCAATAAAGGCAAATGGCACCAATCGAGTGCAACAGTGGTATGCTGGAGCCGGCTCGCACCGGCTCGCAAGAGCCGGTTGTTAACTTTGCTCGGCTCTTGCGAGCCGGTTGTTGAAACGCGCGAGCGGGCTCTTCTCCTCCCTCCCGATCCGGTCCCATCCCTCCCTCCCGATACGATCCCTGGCTCCCTCCCTCCCGATCCGATTCGGTCCCTCCCTCACGTGACTGACCCGACCTGACTCTTCGCATTCTTCGGAGCACCCGCTGCCAGAACTCTGCCCCGCTGGTGCTGCCAGTTCACACTTTAAAAATGGCCGCCGAGACTTCCAGAGGCGGCCTTGCGAGACTTCTGCTGAAGTCTCGGCAGCCATTTTGAAGCGCGAACCGGCAGTGCCAGCGGGGGAGAGTCAGTTCTGGCAGCGGGCAGGCAAGACTGCCTGCCCCGAAGAATGCGAAGAATCAGGTCAGGTTGGTGACGTGAGGGATCGGGAGAGAGGGACCAAATCGGATCGGGAGGGAGCAGGGGAGGAGAATTCGCCAACAACTCGGGAGGGGGTGGCAGGGGAGAGAAGGGAGTCGCTGGGCATTTGTGGATGGAGGGGAAAGGAGGGTCACTGAGTATGGCTGGGTGCATGCAGGGCAGGGGAGAGGAGGCAGGAGGGTCACTGCTGGACATGGGTGGATGGAGGGCAGGGGAGAGCAGGGTCGCTGGGTATGGCTGGGTGCATGCAGGGCAGGGGAGAGGAGGCAGGAGGGTCACTGCTGGACATAGGTGGATGGAGGGCAGGGGAAGGGGGGTCACTGGGTATGGGTGCATGGAAGGCAGGGGAAAGGAGGGTCGCTGGGTGCATGCAGGGCAGGGGGAGAGAACGGTCACTTCTGGACATGGGTGCATGCAGGGCAGGGGAGAGGAGGGTCACTTCTGGACATGGGTGCATGTAGGGCAGGGGAGAGGAGGCAGGAGGGTCACTGCTGGACATGGGTGGATGGAGGGCAGGGGAGAGGAGGGTCACTGGGTATGGGTGCATGGAGGGCAGGAGAGAGAAGGGTCACTGGGTGCATGCAGGGCAGGGGGAGAGAAGGGTCACTGGACATGGGTGGGTGGAGAGGTGGAGAGAGAGAAGAAATGCTGGACATGGATGGAGGGAAGGGAAGAGTGAGGAAGGAGATGAGATGAGGGAAAAGAAAGAGAGGAGAAAAACTGCACATGGATGAAGAAAATAGACAGAAGCCTGAGGACCAGAAATGAAGAAGAAAGGAGGAAAGGAAAGAAATAAATGGAAAGGAAGCCCTGGAAACGGAGTTAAGAGGACGACAGCAGCAGAATCGGATACTGGGCCAGCATGATCAGAAAAACAGTCACCAGACAACAAAGGTAGAAAAAAAAATCATTTTATTTTCATTGTAGTGCTTGGAATATGTCCACTTTGAGAATCAGGTGCTCAACATTAAAAGTTTATATTTATTTACTTATTTATGGCATTTTATCGCACATTAAACATGAATTAGATTGGAACCTGGGATCAGTTAATTTTTGTTTTCCTGGAGTAATGCATTGCCCCCCCCCCCCCCAGGCTCTCTCCCCGGCTATAGCCAGCTCAGCAATCTGGGGGGGGCGCAGAGGGGGGACGGGGGCGCAGAGGGGGACAGGGGAGAGAGCCTGTTGTTAAACATTTACCAGCACACCACTGAGTGCAACAATCTTTATTCGCACCAATGAAGACTCGACACGGATGTGTTTTGGCTATATGGTCTGTGTCAGTAGTCTGTCATAATCCAAAAGTACATTTATGAAAAAATTGCACACTGCTGAATCAGAATACCTAATATTTACTATATTTGCTATAATATGTAGCAGCAGCATCTGCGTCAGCTGCAATGGAAAGTTTAGATTCTATTGCTGTGGTTGTTTACAAAAGGCCTTTTTCAAGACCACATGTTTTCAGTGCCATTTGTCACATTTACCATTGGATGGTTTCACTCTCCAGGTCAAATATAAAGACTCCTGAGGCAGGCCTTTGGCAGTGCTGTGTCCAGTCTTCTATCAGTAAACACTGTTTTACTGGGAATTTGAAGTTTCCTTGATTTGTCCCTGAAGTGCCTACTCTACTTCCCACTGTTCTTGTAACTTTGCGTCCTTCATGGGATTTCAGCATTCCTCCACTCAGGTGGATTTTCTCCAGACTCCTGATGCAGGCCATGCAACCAAAACACGGCTGTTTTACGTCTTCTTAGGTGTAAATAAAGATTGTTGCACACGATTGGTGCCATTTGTCTTTATTGATTGCTGCCACTGTTCCCATTTGTGCGATTTGACCTGTGGAGGTTAGCTCTTCCCTGTTTGGGTAAATAATTGCCCTAACTTATCTGGATAAGTTATCCAGTTAAATTTAGGGCCACATATGCAATGTAACCAGATTAGATGATATAAACTCCACTTAGACTTAAGTGAATAAGTAATCTGCTTAACTCTAAGTAGATTTGCTAAATACTAGCCCCATGCCTTACTGAAAATTATGCTGACATTCTACCATTAAAACTATTAGAAAAGGATGCAAATGTTTCCAAATACTAAAGTCAAACATGCAAGAATTTATTTTATATAAAATTTGAGAAAAACAATATTAGCTCATTTGGGATAATGCTACCATCATATTGATAAAGAAGCTGTTGACACCTTTTAAACTAACCAGTTTATTGAGGTTTGACATTTGATGAATTGACCTTGATGATTAGATCCTGGAATGCTCAGAACTTAATAAATTGGGTAATATATAAGGTGCCTCCAGCTTCTTCATCATTTTTGTGGTTATGGATTATACAGCTACCCCCTGGAAGTTATTATCAAATTATTTATCTAGAAGCACCATTTAATATCAGCAATCAACAAACACCAAACCTTTTGCAACTTTTACAGTTGAATGTTGCCAGGAAAAAAAAAAACATACACTGTAAACGTTCCCGTCAAGGTTGCCAATTGGGCGGTTTTCCGCGACCCGCTGCGGGATATTTTTGCCCGCTGCGGGTTGCGGTTTTTTGGGCTGGTTTTTGTTTTTTTCGGTGGTTTTTGTGCGGGTTTTCGGGCCACTGGGGGCGGGGCTAGTGACGTTTTGGGTGGGGCTAGTGACGTTTTGGGCGGGGCTGATGACAGAGGAGGTGGGCCGATTACGAAGGAGGCAGGGCCGATGACGGAAGAGGCTGGGTCGATGACGGCGGAGGCGGAGTCAATGACAGCGGGGGTGGGGTGTGAACTTTTTAGGCGGGTTTCGGGGCCGAGTACCTGGCAACACTGGTTCCCTTACATTTGGCCTCACAGGTTGTGTTCAGAAGATCTACACTTTCCACATCCTGCATTTTCTGGAAAAGATCAACACAATTTTCCAAATAATATTGGTTTATTTTTCTTTGCCAACACAAATATTCATTGTCTTAGCTATCAACCCTAGCATAGGCGCCTCGTATAAGAGGCTTGGGGAGGCTAAGCCTCCCCAGCCCAACCGTAACCTTCCCCTAACTCCTCAGGAACAAAATTGTTGTATCTTCTGCTCCCCGCCAGCGCCCACCCCACCGCGCATTTATTTTCTTACAGGCTGACTGACTGCCTGCCTGTCTGACTCGCTATCTCCCTAAGCCTCCTTCCCTAGCGATTCCAGCAGCGGTTCCATCTCTGCCAGAAGGGAACCTCCTTCCTGCAGCTTCTCGCTGGGGACACAGGCCTGTAGCGAGCGTGGTGAAGGGTGCCGGGTTCCATCCCGCTCTGCCTGTTACAGCATCTCAGGGAAAGGGAGAGAGGTGCAGTGGGCCTAATCAGCGTCCGGGGGCCTAGTTGGTGTGTGACATCTGTTGGATTATTTGTAGTAAATAATTAGCAGATTTTAGTACACACAGCTTCAGCTTTAGAAATGTTAATTTCTTTCTTCATCTCTCTGTCATTCACCCCTGAATAATTCACTGCTGAGTCACTTTAAAGTTGAAGTAACAAAACATCTGTTTACTCACAGTTTGCAGTTAGATTATAATCAGACAGGCTTATATATACATATTACTATACATTTGTATTATCAGCTCCTTCCATGTGCTTAGATGGTAATGGATGCTCACACCACCATAGATCCTCTCAGGTTAGGAGAGATCATGAGCTCCATGTGCTTCATGTGCTGCATCTGCTGTGTCTAACCCCCACAGGAAGTTGCATAGCTGTGTGACCTCTCTAAGTAATTCACATCAGAGGTCACAGAGTAATCACAGAGAAATAATAGGTGACAGGCAATGCATGTAAAAATACAATACATTCCAACAAACCCCTTCTCATGCATAACTGTCATGCAATTATTTATTCATACAAAGTCCAAGCTTTATACGCAGATTCACAAAATGTTCTCTGGGTAACGGTTTGGTCATGATGTCAGCTGTCATCTCACTGGTGTGACAATAGTGTAGACTGATGACCCCTTCTTTTGCCAACTCTCGCACGTTGTGGTATTTCGTTGCGATGTGCTTGGTGCGTGACTGAACCTTGTCATTCTGTGACAGTCGGATGCAGCTCTGATTATCTTCCATTATCTGGATTGGTCTCTGCTCAGCTATTCCAAAATCCAGCAAAAGTTTTTCAATCCACATCAGTTCTCTGCACGCTTCCGATACGGCCACATATTCAGCTTCTATAGAAGACAAACTCACAATACTTTGTTTATGACTGGCCCATGAAATTTGTACATTTCCATACATAAACACATATCCACTTGTGGATTTATAATCAGAATGATCCCCTGCCCAATCTGAATCACAGTAACATATTAGTTTTGGATTACTATTGGCTGAAATCTTTAATTTACAATCAATGGTACCCTTTAAATACCTTACCATCCTTTTAACTGCAGTCCAATCTGATTTGGTAGGTGAGCTGACCCTTCTGCTCAAAATTCCTACTGCATTTGCTATATCAGCCCTGTATGTGGTAGCTAGATATAAAAGCTTACCTATGGCTGATCTATATTGGATGTTATCTGGTAAAGGTTCTCTTACTGTTTCATCCTTCAGAAAATCAGTGATCATGGGAGTGCTTACAACTTGGGCATCTTGCATACCTAAACTTTCAATAAGCTCATTTATTTTCTGCTTCTGGCTTAGAAGATAAGAACCATCATTTTGTTTCTCAATTTCTATACCAAGATAGTATGACACATTACCAAGTTCTTTTATCTCAACATTGAGGTTTAAACATTTTACAATGTCCTTGTACTCTTGCTCACTTTTGCTTGCAATGAGCAGATCATCAACAAAAGCTAAAATGTATGCATATTGTCCATTTGTGCACCTAGTGTACAAACATTTATCTGCTTCACCTTGCTTAAATCCTAAATTTGTCAATATTTCATGCAATTTTTCATTCCAACATTTTGCACTTTGCTTTAATCCATAAAGACCTTTGTTTAATTTACACACTAGCTGTCTTTGTTTTGTATTTATGAAACCTGTTGGCTGTTCCATGTACAAGTCTTCAGTTATTTCTCCGTGAAGAAACGCTGTTTTCACATCAATGTGGTTGACTTGCATGCCTTTTGAGACTGCAATGCTCAGAAGTGTTCTTATTGTCGTGTGTTTCACTACAGGTGCAAACACTTCATCAAAATCTTCTCCATATTTTTGAAGATATCCCTTTGCCACTAATCTGGCTTTATACCTTTCCACTTTTCCTTGTGCATTCCTTTTTAACTTGAATACCCATTTGCATCCTATAGCTTTCTTGCCAGGAGGTAATTTTGTAAGAATCCAAGTATTATTTTTATCCAATGCATCAATTTCTTCTTGTGCAGCTTTATGCCATTCAGCAGCTTCTTCTGCTGGCATTTTCCCAATCTCATCCCATGTTAAGGGCTCTTGAGCTTCTGCTGACTTTGTTAGGTAAGACAGTCTTGGGGGTGGAACACCTTTGTTTTCCCTGGATGAGCGTCTGACAACAGGTTGGTCTGACCTTTCTGCATCCTCTAAATCTGAGAGTACTTCTCCAATTGATTCCCCTTCTCCAACTGTACTGTCTTCTTCAATGATCCTTTCTGTGTCTGCTTCCTCTGCCTGTTCCTCGTTAGATACAGATGAGTTGCTTTCAGACATCTGCCTTGGTATGGCATTTATATACACTGGCATGTCTATTATGGTTCTAGTTTCATATTCTGGATGATAAGGCTCATCTGGGATAATCCAGCCTTTATCAACCCTTTTGTTTTCATCAAAATATGTAACATGTCTTATGCCAACAATGCCAGTTTTCAGATTCAAAATTCTATATCCTTTGTGTCCTGGAGCATAGCCAACTAAAATGCCCCTTTCTGTTGTGGAATCCAGCTTATGCCTTCTTTGCTTTGGTACATGAGCATATGCTGTACTCCCAAATGTTCTTATGTGTGACAGGTTTGGCTTCCTACCATGCCATGTCTCATGTGGTGTGCGCTCAGCGCCATTAGTTGGCATTCTGTTTTGTAGGTACACTGCTGTGAGAATGGCTTCCCCCCATAGTCTTTTAGGGAGATTGCTATCTGACAGCATACATCTGGTCATTTCCACAAGTGACCTAAATTTTCTCTCTGCAACAGAATTTTGTTCTGGTGTATAAGCTACTGTTGTGATATGTTGAATGCCTTCTTGTTCTAGAAATGTGCGCATGCTTTGCGAAGTGAACTCACCACCATTGTCGGTCTGAAGAACCTTTGGTTTTCTTTCAAATTTATTGCTCACCATGGCTACGTATTTCTTCAGCATGTCTGTGACTTGACTTTTCTCTTTCAGCAAATAGGCCACACAATATCTAGAGAAATCATCCAAGAATATTAGCACAAATCTGTTATTTCCCAATGATGGGATATTAAACGGTCCACATAAGTCACTGTGTATTAAGTCCAGCACTTTATTACTCCTATTTCCTGTGTATGCAGGAAATGAGGGTCTTACACCTTTTTGAGTAACACAGTCTATGCATTTCTCCATTTTACCAGCATCTGCACTTATCTGAATGCCAGTGGCTAGTTGCTTACTGTAAAGATCCTGGATCACCTTAGAATCACGATGTCCCAGGCGGCGGTGCCAGATTTCCAGACTACATTTACCATCATTCTTCCTTACTTGCGCCATATGTGAGGCTTCACCTGAAATGTTCAGCTTATAAACATCATTATGCATAAAAGCTTCAGCATACACTTCATCATTTTTAGAGATTGTGCACTTACTGTTTTCAAAATGAATCACAAATCCCTTCTTATCTAATGTAGATACACTAAGCATATTACAAACTGCTTGGGGAATATACAAGACATCACTTACAGGAATTTCTTTAACTTCATTAGACACTTTGCATTTTAAGAATCCAATACCTTTTGCTTGGATCTTAGCAGTCCCTGCGTTTGCAGTTTTAAGAATTCCTTCTTCTGGACACATTTCCTGAAAGAAATCTTTAGAATTGGTTAAATGGCATGTGCTCCCTGAATCCAAAATCCAAGTACTTTCATTTGAATTATTATTTACCATAGTCAAAGATTTTTCTGCCATTAGAAAGCCCTTGTGTTTATCTTTGTCCTTCATACATTTCCTGGTTTGAAAATTCTTTAGTTCCATTGGCTTAGGTGAGCTAGAGGGAGTGTTTTGTGTTTCCTTACACCATTTAGATACATGTCCCTCCTTTCCACATGAGTAGCAAATCAGCTTGCCCTTGGGTGGAGTTTTTCCATAGCTCCGCCTTCCTCTGTTCTTTGCCAAGAAATTTGTTTCATTTCTCTCTGACTGACTTTGAGAACACATCTCCTCAGAATCATTTATTATGCATTCCTGCCTTAGTTTTGATGTTGTCTGTTCAAAAGATTGCCCTTCAATGGCCTCATTTACAGACCTAAAAACATCAAACTTCTTTGATAGTGAGGTAAAAAGAAATGCTCTTTTCAATGCATCACACATGGGAATTCCAGAAAGTTCTAGCTTTTGAAATGAAGACATAAGATACATAATGTGATCATTACATTTACTTTTATCCCTTAATTTGGTTTCATTCAACTCTGCCAACCAAATTGGTTGCTGCTTTGCATATGTAGTTGCATA
Source organism: Microcaecilia unicolor (assembly GCF_901765095.1). NCBI lineage: Eukaryota > Metazoa > Chordata > Amphibia > Gymnophiona > Siphonopidae > Microcaecilia > Microcaecilia unicolor. Next base: position 504,140,071 of record NC_044032.1, read on the forward strand.
CATAGTTCTCAGTTTATATAAAATGTCCTTTGGTGTATCTTTTCCCTCCACTAATATGGCTTGTTTCTCTGAGAGAGCTTCCAAAAGCATGCACTTCACATAATAGTTTGCATTGTCCCATTCAGCCATATTTTCAGCTGTTCTGTCTTGGTCTAAGCATATATGTAATCCTTTTGCTCGAAGGAGACATATGAATCTTAGTTCCCACTGCTGATAATTAAACTCAGTTAATTTAGGCACCTTGAGAGAATAGAACAATAGTGAATTTCTTCCCTCAGCCATTTTCTTAGCCTTCTGTCTGCTGTGTGGGGGGAGAGAGAGACAGACTGAATCTTTCCTTTAAAACTTAAGAGAAAAATGTGGCCTTTTTTTTCTGCCTGGTAATATTTCTCTTCTTTTTCAATTCCTGAGCCCTGGGCCCATAACCCTTTTGTTGGATTATTTGTAGTAAATAATTAGCAGATTTTAGTACACACAGCTTCAGCTTTAGAAATGTTAATTTCTTTCTTCATCTCTCTGTCATTCACCCCTGAATAATTCACTGCTGAGTCACTTTAAAGTTGAAGTAACAAAACATCTGTTTACTCACAGTTTGCAGTTAGATTATAATCAGACAGGCTTATATATACATATTACTATACATTTGTATTATCAGCTCCTTCCATGTGCTTAGATGGTAATGGATGCTCACACCACCATAGATCCTCTCAGGTTAGGAGAGATCATGAGCTCCATGTGCTTCATGTGCTGCATCTGCTGTGTCTAACCCCCACAGGAAGTTGCATAGCTGTGTGACCTCTCTAAGTAATTCACATCAGAGGTCACAGAGTAATCACAGAGAAATAATAGGTGACAGGCAATGCATGTAAAAATACAATACATTCCAACAACATCCCTTTTCCCTTCACCTGTTTGGTCTGTGTCCGCCGCTCACCCCAATCCCCCCCCCCCCCACTCCCAGGCCCTGCTCAGTGTCTGACCCCTTTCTCCTGCTCCGTCATCATCCAGGCCTGCTCGCTTTCTGTCAGCTGACCCCCGAGGCTCGCTTCATGTTTCTCTTCTGGCTCCCGATCCCGAGCTATGCTGCAGTGCATATGCGGCTCCGCGAAATGCTCTTTGCTCTAAGAAACGTTTATTTTCTTGAAGGTTGGTGTTTTGTTTTTAAGATCTCTGGGGCATTGTTTCAAATCAGCTTTAACAAGTTAACTTCGATTTACATGCAAGTTTGTTAATGATTTTGTAAGCAGTATATGTAAGTAAGGCGGGTTGTTTTGGAAATTGTAGCCAGTGTAGTGTTGATAGGGGTAAATCCCATTGCATATTAGTGTCAGTTGAAATTGAAAACTCTTATCTCTATCTGGTCATTAATAAAGGGAGCTCATTGTGAACACTATCCACCCTAAAAGGTTGTTTTGTGGCTGTACATGAGGAATTGTGATATGATTCCTTGTTTCATATTGTTGATAATCTGTGTTTTCCTATAGGTGGTAATTGGTGTATTAGGGTCTGCCCAGTGTAATGTTTACAGTATTAATTGTGACTATTTCACTTTCACTTATTTATTTTTCTCTGTGTTGTCAGACAATTATGGATATAAGTCCCACCCCTGACCCCGCCCCCGTTAGCCTCCCCAAACAGTTGGGCCACCGACCGCCTATGAACCCTAGCTGCACAAGTAGCTATTATAATTTTTACAGGCTTATTTTAAGTTTAAATTTCAATCCCAAACCCTGCTAGTTAGGTTCAGTTGAAAATTTGACAAAAATAGCCAGCTAAAATTTGCTAGTTATTTTTGTCACTCAAAAGTTCATTAAAGATTGACCCCTAAATATTTTATTCTTGATAAGTCTTTATTTGCAACACATCATAAGAATAAATAGAATTCAAAAGTTAAGAAAATAAATGACACTACTAGAAAGAATGGTGAGCTGTCCATTCTTACACTATTGACAAGACAAAAAAAAAAGCTTCTGTGATTGAAAAACACCTTCTCCTCCCAAGAAAGTGCTAACAGAATGCTTCATAGATTATCTCCACATGACCCCTGACTGAGTGCTTTGAGATGTCAGTTCTCAAAGCAGATGACGCCCTTGTATCATTGCTTTCCTTGAAGTAATGTGAATTGTACACAGTAGAACAGCACCATTTAACTGTACAGATTAATTGAGTGCAGGGCACTACGCTGACACCAGCACTTTAACAATATATATTCTACAGGTCGAGGAAAGGGGTAAAGGAGAAATAAGGAGTTCTTGAAGGTAACTACTAAAAGATTTTCAGGTAAAATTGTTCTGATAAAAAGTTAATCATACTAGACCTTTAATATTCAGCCAACAAAACAACTTTATTGACACTTCCAAAAGGCTGTCAACTTGAAGGAGCTAATTTTCTGGACTACAGAAAACAGACATCACTCGCAAAAGAGTAGCCACTGATTCACTAGTAAACACCAGGGGCGTAACCAGACTTCGGCAGGAGGGGGGTCCAGAGCCCGAGGTGAGGGGCATATTTTAGCCCCCCCAGGCGCCGTCGACCCCCCCTGCCACCATTGCCGAACCCCCCCGCCACCAACTTTGACCCTCCCCCGCCGATGACCCTCTCGACCCCCCTTCCCGCCACCAACCCACCGTCACCTACCTTTGCTGGCGGGGGACCCCAACCCCGCCAGCCGAGCCGAGGTCCTCTTCTTCCCAATCCCGCGCAAGGCTTCATTCTAGTCTGACGTCCTCAGACTAGAACGAAGCCTTGCGCGGGATTGGGAAGAAGAGGACCTCGGCTCGGCTGGCGGGGTTGGGGTCCCCCGCCAGCAAAGGTAGGCGACGGTGGGTTGGCAACAGCAGGTTGGCGGCGGGAGGGGGATCGAGAGGGTCATCAGCAGGGGGGTCCAGGGGCAAATCTACGGGGGCCCAGGCCCCCGTGACCCCATACTGGCTACACCACTGGTAAACACACTATGGGGTGAATTCTATATATGGCATAAAAACAAATTGGCACTGGGAAAAACACTATTCTATAAGTTGTGCTTAAAGTAAGGCACAGTTTATAGAATAGCGCTTATGCCCGAGAATCACACCTAACTTTAGGCATGGCCATTTGCACCAACTGAAACGTGGTACAAATGTTGCCAATTAACACCAATTAATGCCAATTAGCAGCTAATTTGTCAATTAAGGTATGTGCATAACTGACAGCATTCTGTAATCTACGTGTGCAATTTTGCACACTAAGGGGTTCTTTTATAAAAGTGCGCTAACAGATTTAGCGCATACTAATGAATAGCATGTGCTAAATGCTAAGAAGCCCATTTTATACCTATGGGCTCCTTAGCATGTAGCACATGCTATTCATTAGTGCACTTTTGTAAAAGGAGCCCTTAGTTCAAAAATGGGCACAGAACATTTGTCAACTAAGGTGATTTAGTTTTTTCTCCAAAAGGGGTGAAATAAAGGAGGAGAGAGAGAGAGAGAGAGAGAGAGAGAGAGAGAGAGAGAGAGAGAGGAAAGATGATTGTGCCTCATTAATATGAGGTCAGAGAAGAGTTTTCAGTCTTTGTGTGACAGGGTGTATGTCCTGTCACAGAGGAAGGAGGACCCCCAGAACACACGCTGATGCTAGTGCAGGCCCCTCTTTTACCACAGCTTACTAAAAGGGCCCCAGAGTGAGGTATTGCAGCCAAGTCCGTCAGCAAAAGCTCTCCGAAATATTAGTGGCATCCACTATAGAGCTGGCATACCAAGCAGTGGCGTAGCCAGACCTGACATTTTGGGTGGGCCCAGAGCTAATATGGGTGGGCACTATGTATATAAGTATGAGTAGTGTTTCTTGGAATACTACAAAATAATGCCTTAGAATGCATTTGATCATGAATTTCTAAGTAGTCTGCCCAACAGCTGCCCTGCATCAACATAAACCACATACATACTTACTAGAAAAAAACAATATTTTTATATAGTTACATTATCCCGTATCTTAAACTTGACCAGACACAAGTCTACTATAATGGCAAAGACCTCAACATATGACAAGATATCCACTATCCATCCTGTAGCTAGGCAATAGCTCTACCCTACCCCCACCCCTCCCTGTAGCCCAACATCAGCCCTGTCCTAAGCCCTACCCATCCCCCATCTTGCATCTCCCGTGCCCTTCTTAATTTCACCGCCAACCCACCTTAAAGCACACTAGCATTAAATCTAAAACATTTTGTATTTTAATGTTCTGCGCATGGCAGAGCCCACCTCCACCCAGAAGCCCACCTACATTAATACAAAACTTCTTTTTTTTTTTTTTTTAAATCCTGGGCTTTGCAGTACCCAGGCCCAGGTTAAAATAATTTTTTTAACGTTTTTGTATTTAATGTTGGTGGGTTTCTAGGTGGGGATAGGCTCTGCAGTGCCCAGGTTAAAATTAAAAAAAGAGACCATCCACACCAACATGAAATCTACAACCTCAGGGTTCTGTTCTTGGTCCCCTCCTCTTTTCTATCTACACTTCTTCCCTTGGTTCATTAATCTCATCCCATGGCTTTTCCTACCATCTCTATGCTGATGACTCCCAAATCTACCTTTCTACCCCTGATATCTCACCTTGCATCCAAACCAAAGTTTCAGCGTGCTTGTCTGACATTGCTGTCTGGATGTCTCAACGCCACCTGAAATTAAACATGACCAAAACTGAGCTTCTCATTTTTTCTCCCCAAACCCACCTCCCCACTCCCCCCGTTTTCTATTTCTGTTGATGGCTCTCTCATTCTCCCTGTCTCCTCAGCTCGAAACCTTGGGGTCATCTTTGACTCTTCTCTCTCCTTCTCTGCTCATATCCAGCAGATCGCCAAGACCTGTCATTTCTTTCTTTACAACATCCGTAAAATCCGCCCCTTTCTTTCCGAGCACTCTACCAAAACCCTCATCCACACCCTTGTCACCTCTCATTTAGACTACTGCAATCTGCTTCTTGCTGGCCTCCCACTTAGTCACCTCTCAAAACTCTGCTGCCCGTCTTGTCTTCCGCCAGGGTCGCTTTACTCATACTACCCCTCTCCTCAAGTCGCTTCACTGGCTCCCTATCCATTTTTGCATCCTGTTCAAACTTCTTCTACTAACCTATAAATGTACTCACTCTGCTGCTCCCCAGTATCTCTCCACACTCGTCCTTCCTTACACCCCTTCCCGTGCACTCCTCTCCATGGATAAATCCTTCTTATCTGTTCCCTTCTCCACTACTGCCAACTCCAGACTTCGTGCCTTCTGTCTCGCTGCACCCTACACCTGGAATAAACTTCCTGAGCCCCTACATCTTACCCCATCCTTGGCCACCTTTAAATCTAGACTGAAAGCCCACCTCTTTAACATTGCTTTTGACTCGTAACCACTTGTAACCACTCACCTCCACCTACCCTCCTCTCCTCCTTCCTGTACACATTAATTGATTTGATTTGCTTACTTTATTTTTTGTCTATTAGATTGTAAGCTCTTTGAACAGGGACTGTCTTTCTTCTATGTTTGTGCAGCTCTGCGTACACCTTGTAGCGCTATAGAAATGCTAAATAGTAGTAGTAGTAGTAGTAACCTGGGCACTGAGCCTATCCCCACCCTGAAACCCACCAGCAGTCCAGCATTACATTTAATAATAAAAATTAAAACATTTGTTTTTACCTGGGCTTGAATGTTAACAACTGTAGTTATGCACACTATGCAGTCAGTGTGCACGTGGAGCAGAGCACTGCAGACTGCGCTGGATCCTGCATCTGGCCCTGTTTGTGGCAGCGGGGGAGTGCTGAGGGCTGTCTGAGGCTGAAGTGATATAGCATCGTGGCTACTAATGCCGCTGCTACCATAGTGCTTTGTGTGCACTCTGCAGCTACTCTCACCAGTGCTTGCTGCCCTGTCCCCCACGCGCCTCCACCCCACACAGCGTGAATGCGGCTCATCAGGCCTGGTCTCTTCCAACTGTGTCTGTGTTCCACTGCCAGTATTGAGCTCCTCCTAGGATCCGACCCAGATTTGGGACGGGTCCTAGGAGGAGCTCAGTGCTGCCTGGCAGTGGTACCCAAGCACAGTTGGAAGAGACCGGGCCCAACGAGTCGCATTCACACTGCGGGGGGAGGGGGGGGTGCTGGAGGTGCAGGGCAGCAGACACCGGTGAGAGTAGCTGCAGAGTGCAGACAAACCACTATGGCAACAGTGGCATTAGCAGCCGCGATGCAGTCAGCGATGAGCTGCAGAGTAGATCCTCCCAGTTCCCACAGACTAACTCCACTACCAACTTGTGATCCGGACCCAAGCACTGCAAGAAAACAAATCAGGTAGGACTTAACGCTCCAGGCTTGTGGAGCTGAACTAAAAAGCTGTGCTTAACCGGCGCCTAGAAGATCGGCACCAATTGGTGAATCAGAGAAACTGGGTGGGCCTAAGGCCCACCCAGGCCCACCCATAGCTACGCCCCTGTCTGCCAGTCTTCCAATTTCCCAGCAATTTTTCACAGTCCCCGTGTTTTTAACAACTTTGAATAGTTTTGTGTCATCTGCAAATTTAATCACCTTACTTGTTGTTCCGATTTCCAGATCATTTATAAATATGTTAAATAGCACCAGTACCAGTACCAATCCCTGCGGCAGTCAACTATTCACCCTTCTCCATTGAGAAAAAAATGGCCATTTAACCCTACCCTCTGTTTTTTGTCCAATAACCAATTCCTAATCCACAACAGATCATTTCCTCCTATCCCAAGACTCTTTAATTTTCTCAGGAGTCTCTCATAATCAACTTTGTTAAAAAAAGCTTTGTGAAAATCTTGATATCATGTTTATTCACACCTTCAAAGAAATGAAAGTGAGGCAAGACTTCCCTGTCCCATTAAACCATGTTTATCTATGTGTTCCATAATTTTTTCTTTATAATAGTTTCCACTGTTTTGCCTGGCACAGACACCAGGCTTACCGGTCTATTGGTAAGGAGAATCCTTTGCTCATTTGTTGGATTCTGAAGTGGTTCTAAATGAATTAATTGCAGATGAGCTCTTGGAAGGAACTTGTTTTTCTTGCTAATGAGATATGCATGTGTATGCATAAATACATAGTTGCCATTTTCTATACAAGGTGCAACCACTAGTAAATTAAATCAAAATAACCTTTACTTGCTGACTTTTCTGCTTAAAATCATTTTAGTTTTGCCATTCTCATGGAAGTTGCAACCAATTGGGTTTGTTGTTGTTCTAAAGGTGAATAAAGCTTTGATAATTTTGAATAAACTGTGATCACATCTTCATTTATTAGTAATGGGATTACCACACAGATGAAAGAGATTTCAGACAAATGTACATGTTTAAGATTGATGTCAATTACCCAAGAGAGTAGGGAAAATCCTTCTGGCTATTTAGCAACTGGCCTTCTCCTTTGAGAAGAGGCCTGAATGAACAGGCTTCAATAGTCTGAAATCAGATGACTACTCCCCGCTGTGGCTTGTTGCTAGCTAGCTGTTCTCATGCTCAATGAAGTGGAAAATACAATTATAGAGATCTGAGAGAAGTGCTAGCATTCTCAGTATGGCTAACAAACCAAGAAACATACAGCTAATAGATGCTGTCTTTGGACACAGAAAATATTTAAAAACTTAACTCACAAAAGCTTATTGGTTACGGAAGCCCAGCACTGACGTCAGGCTACCGGTCTATTGGTAAGGAGAATCCTTTGCTCATTTGTTGGATGCTGGAGTGGTTCTAAATGAATTAATTACAGATGAACTGTTTTTCTTGGGGAGGAGTATCCTGATGGTTAGTGCAGTGGGCTTTGATCCTGGCATCCTGGGTTAAATTCCCACTGCAGCTCCTTGTAACCTTGGGCAAGTCACTTAACCCTCCATTGCCCCAAGTGCAAAAAGATTGTGAGCCCCCCCCCCCCCCCCCCGGGACAGAGAAAGTACCTGTATATAATGTGTAAAGCAATGACTATATCTAGTAGGGCTATAGAAATGATTAATAGTACATAATACTAAGCAACTCACTAACCCTCTATGGAAGACAATCTTCAAGCACTTCTCAATGCCCAAGCTAGAGGCCTTTGGCTTTCTGTGCAACAGCAAAGGCCATAGATTTAAAAAAAAACTCCAATATCTATGCTAAAATGAGCATTAAAAATACCAGCGTAGCAAGTTGTACAGTCATTACTATCACCATGGTCACTACTACTACTACTATTTATCATTTCTATAGCGCTACAAGGCATACGCAGCGCTGTACACCATACACAAAAAAGACAGTCCCTACTCAAAGAGCTTACAATCTAGATAAGACAGGTAAACAGACAGAACAAATAAGGGTAAGGGAATAAATAGGTAAGGATAAGGACAGGGCAAGTGCAGCCTGTCATGTCATTAAACTGAAGGATCTAATTCCCTGGGCCTTGGAGAAGAGACAGAGTTGCTTGAGACAGAAGATCCTTGCCTTCAGCCGTGGGCTCTGCACCTTGTTCTTTTTTATTTAGATAGATAGATAGACCACATATCTGGAAAGAAGCTGATCTGGAGCCCTTTTACAGAGCGGCAGTAAGTCCAATGCAGGCTTACCACTCACTTTTCCAGGACTACCGCTGGCCCAACACAGCCATGAGCAGTAGTCCAACCCTGAGCGCACGCCATTTCTGGGAGAAAGAAACCCCCTGGAAATGGCTTGCGCAGCAATAACCCAGCGGTAATTGGGCATCGCCACACACTGTCTGGTTACCACTGGGTTAGCGTGGGAGTCCTTATCGCCACATCAGTGGGTGGCGGTAAGGGCTCCTCATCGCATGGCCATGCGGTAAGAGTTCTCTTACCTCATGGCCAAATGTGTCTGGGGGCTTTTTTACCTGCTGTGGGAAAAAGGGCCAAGGCGCATGGGAAAAAAGGCCCCCACTGCTAGTACGAGGTCCTTCTTCTTGCAGTTTGGTAAAAGGACCCCTAAGTGTTTTACAAAAGAAATTATATTTAAAAAAATAACTTTATACCCTTATATTACTTAAAGGACCAAGACAATAATACATTTTAAATCCATTTGAATAGCTTTTCTGTACAAGTATTATTGTTTGATTATGTTTCAAAATTTATAAATAAAATATATTTTTAAATATATGCTTATGTTTAATAAAACATATTGTACTGCATATTCCAATACAGAGGGGTCTAAGCAATTTTAAAGCCCTCAACTTAGAAATCCTCAAAATAAAACTCACAGAACTCCAAGCTCCCTCGAAAGCCCATCTTTAACCAACACTAGCATAAACAGACAGGTTTCAAATATCGATAAAAACTCAAATAGTTCTGTTCAACCCTAACAAACTCAGATAGTGAATTCCAGAGTGAGTACCACTAGGCATAAAGCTGTATCTAGAGTCATGCACAGTTTGCCCTTTCTCACTGACAAGACTGCAAGTAGATGCTTCCGCTCTGAACACAGTGAACCTTAGGGAACATAAAGGACCAGAACATCTTGCAAAAAGCCTGGAGAACCCTCATTCAATGCCTTCAAAACTAGACAACACAAAAAATGTACTTGAAAAAAACTTGGAAGCCAATGAAGACCAGACAACGCTGGAGTGAATTCTGATCTAGCTGCTAAAACAAAAAATGTAGCATAGAGGTAGATCAACCTAAAGAAAGCATATTACAGAAGTCAAAAGATGATAGAACCAAGGGATCTACCTTACATTTTTTTTGCATGTTCTTTATTCCATACTAGTAATTTACTTCTTCTGTGACTATTTATTTTGAGGCTACTGTGATGTTGCTTTCTTCCCCCTCCCCCGCCCTGCAACTTATTGATGGCACATGACTCGTTACAGAGCCAAAACATGATGAAGCCTAACCGTCTCTACAGTATAAAGCAAATACAGACAAAAGATTGCAAATTAATACTGTCAAGTACTGAGCATGATGTAAACAGGAACAACAAACATAGTTTGAAATGTCTATATGCGAATGCCAGGAGCCTAAGAGATAAGATGGGAGGGTTAGAATATATTGCACTAAATTAAAAATTAGATATAATAGGCATCTCTGAGACCTGGTGGAAGGAGGATAACCAGTGGGACATTGTCATACCGGGGTACAAATTATATCGTAGTGATAGGGTGGATCAAATTGGTGGAGGGGTAGCATTGTATATTAACGAGAGCCTTGAATCAAATAGATTGAAAATTCTGCAGGAAACAAAACACTTCTTGGAATCACTATGGATTGAAATTCCATGTGTAAAGGGGAAAAGGATAGTGATAGGAGTGTACTACTGTCTGCCTGGCCAGAATGAACAGACGGATGCAGAAATATTAAAGGAAATTAGGGACGCAAACAAACTGAGCAACACAATAATAATGGGTGATTTCAATTACCCCGATATTGACTGGGTAAATGTAACATCGGGGCACGCTAGGGAAGTAAAATTCCTTGATGAACTCAAGGACTGTTCTTTGGAGCAGCTGGTATAGGAGCCGACGAGAGAAGGAAAAATTCTAGACCTAGTCCTTAGTGTAGCGCATGATCTGGTGCGGGAGGTAATGGTGCTGGGGCCACTTGATAACAGTGATCATAATATGATCAGATTTGATATTAGCTTTGAAGTAAGTTTACATAGGAAATCAAATACGTTAGTGTTTAACTTTAAAAAAGGAGACTATGATAAAATGAGAAGAACAGTGAAAAAAAAACTTAGAGGAGCGGCTGCGAGGGTCACAAATTTACATCAGGTGTGGATGTTGTTCAAAAACACCATCCTGGAAGCCCAGGCCAAATATATTCCGCGTATTAAAAAAAGAAGGATGGAAGACCAAACGACAGCTGGCATGGTTAAAAAGTGAGGTGAAGGAAGCTGTTAGAGCTAAAAGAAAGTCCTTCAGAAAATGGAAGAAGGAACCGACTGAAAATAATAAGAAACAGCATAAGGAATGTCAAGTCAAATGCAAAGTGCTGATAAGGAAGGCTAAGAGGGACTTCGAAAAAAAGATTGTGTTGGAGGCCAAAACACATAGTAAACATTTTTTTTTTAGGTATATTAAAAGCAGGAAGTCAGCAAAAGAATTGGTTGGATCACTAGATGACCGAGGAGGAAAAGGAGCAATCAGGGAAGACAAAGCCGTAGTGGAGAAATTAAATGAATTCTTTGCCTCGGTCTTCACCAAGGAAGATTTGGGTGCAATAGCGGTGCCAGAAATGGTATTCGAAGCTGATGAGTCGGAGAAACAATGAATTCTCTGTAAACCTGGAGGATGTAATGGGGCAGTTCTACAAACTGAAGAGTAGCAAATCTCCTGGACCAGATGATATTCATCCCAGCGTACTGATAGAACTGATAATGAACTCGCGGAGTTATTATTAGTAATATGTCATTTATCCTTAAAATCAAGCGTGGTACTGGAAGATTGGAGGGTGGCCCTTATAACGCTGATTTTTTAAAAGGTTCCAGAGGAGATCCGGGAAATTATAGGCCAGTGAGTCTGACATTGGTGCCAGGCAAAATGGTAGAGACTATTATAAAGAACAAAATTACAGAGCATATTCAAAAGCATGGATTAATGAGACAAAGAGGGGCATAATTGAAAGGGGCAGACCAAGTTTTCCTGAGGATGCTCTCACAGGACATCCCGCTGAAGGAGCGGGGAAACCCGCATTATCGAAACAAGATGGGCGTCCATCTTTCATTTCGATAATACGGTTGGGTATGCCCAAATCGTGAAATTTAGGTCGATCTTAGAAATGGTCGTCCTTAGAGATGGTCGTCCCCGATTTTCGCTGATAATGGAAACCGAGGACGCCCATCTCAGAAACGACCAAATCCAAGCCATTCGGTCATGGGAGGAGCCAGCATTCCTAGTGCACTGGTCCCCCTGACATGCCAAGACACCAACCGGGCACCATATGGGTGAAGGGGGCACCTTCATGTGGGTACAGTGGGTTTGTGGTGGGTTTTGAAGGGCTCACATTTACCACCACAAGTGTAACAGGTAGGGGGGATGGGCCTGGGTCCGCCTGCCTGAAGTGCACTGCACCCAATAAAACTGCTCCAGGGACCTGCATACTGCTGTCATGAAGCTGAGTATGATATTTGAGGCTAGCATAGAGGCTGGAAAAAAAAATTTTTTTTTGAGGGTGGGAGGGGGTTAGTGACCACTGGGGGAGTAAGGGGAGAAGGTCATCCCCAATTCCGTCCGTGGTCATCTGGTCATTTTGGGCACATTTTTATGGCTTGGTCATAAGAAAAAAAGGACCAGGTAAAGTCGTCCAAGTGTTCGTCAGGGACGCCCTTCTTTTTTCCATTATCGGTCGAGGACGCCCATGTATTAGGCACGCCCCAGTCCCGCCTTTTCTACGCCTCCGACACACCCCATGAACTTCGGTCATCTCTGCGATGGAAAGCAGTTGAGGATGCCCAAAATCGGCTTTCGATTATGCCGATTTGGGCGACCCTGTGAGAAGGACGCCCACCTTGCGATTTGTGTCAAAAGATGGGCGCCCTTCTCTTTCGAAAATAAGCCTGAAAGTCAACATGGATTTAGTGAAGGGAAATCTTGCGTCACCAATCTACTACATTTCTTTGAAGGGGTGAATAAACATGTGGATAAAGGTGAGCCGGTTGATATTGTTTATCTGGATTTTCAGAAGGCATTTCACAAAGTACCTCATCAAAGACTCCAGAGGAAATTGAAGAGTCATGGTATAGGAGGTAATGTTCTATTGTGGATTAAAAACTGGTTAAAAGATAGAAAATAGAGAGTAGGTTTAAATGGTCATTATTCTCAATTAAGAAGGGTAGTTAGTGGGGTTCCCCAGGGGTCTGTGCTGGGACCGCTGATTTTTAACATATTTATAAATGACCTAGAGATGGGAGTAACTATTGAGGTAATTAAATTTGCTGATGACACAAAGTTAATCAAAGTTGTTAAATCGCGGGAGGATTGTGACAAATTACAAGAGGACCTTTACGATACTGGGAGACTGGGTGTCTAAATGGCAGATGATGTTTAATGTGAGCAAGTGCAAAGTGTTACATGTGGGAAAGTGGAACCCGAATTATAGCTACGTCATGCAAGGTTCCACATTAGGAGTCACAGACCAAGAAAGGAATCTAGGCGTCATCGTTGATGATACGTTGAAACCTTCTGCTCAGTGTGCTGCTGCGGCTAAGAAAGCAAATAGAATGTTATGTATTATTAGGAAAGGAATGGAAAACAAAAATGAGGATGTTATAATGCCTTTGTATCACATCATGGTATGACCACACCTCGAATATTGTGTTCAATTCTGGTCGCCATATCTCAAAAAAGATATAGTGGAATTAGAAAAGGTGCAGAGGGGCGTCGAGTTCCTAAATAACCTGTTTCCTTACCATAATGCCTAAGAGAAAGGGAAAAATGAGAGGAGGTTACTCCTTACCCTCTGTGGACCCTACTCTTAGACAGGTGTCGAGTACAGCATAAGCGACGCCAACTACATCAAGGGGCGATCCACTGTCCGGTTCAGAGAGGAGTCCCTGCTTGAACAGTGAAGTTTCACTTAGCCCACGAAGCCCAATAAAACAGGTTCTGAAAGCAGAGAACAAGCTCAGGAGAGTGTGGAGGCACTGAGATTGTAGGGTGGTACTTATGGGTTTGATCTTAGGCTTATTTACTGGTCATACATAGTACATAAGTATTGCCATACTGGGAAAGACCAAAGGTCCATCAAGCCCAGCATCCTGTTTCCAACAGTGGCCAGAACCTTTTGTTTACCCCAACGGTAAATGGGCAAAATAAGATCATTCCAGAGTCAAGTTCTGCTGCATCACTAGAAGGTGAATCACAACCTAATCCTGAGATAGCCTTGCAACCGCTGGTAAAACCATCTAAGGTAACACTCGAATCTTTGTGGTCAGCTGTGGAATCCTTGCACAAGGTTTGTTTAACTTTTGTTTCCAATACAACGTTAAATATCTCAAAGACAGATTCTTTACAATCCCAGATGGTCCTTCAAGCAGCAAATTTGAAAAAAATATGATACATCGCTATCCCAAGTTAAAGAGACAGAATGTAAGTTGCTTCAGAATGCTGAAATGGTTAATTGAAAAATAGAGAACTTGGAAAACGGGGCCAGATTATTAAACTTGAGAGTATTAAATTTTCCTTCTGTGAAATATATCTCCCCGTGGGATTTGTTTCAAAGATTTCTGAAAGAGGCTCTTAAATACTTCCTCCATTACAAAAACTATATTACCTTTCTACTCGAGAAGCCAGAATAAAAACTTTACTGACTTCAAATATTTCCTCAGAGAATTTGGATATTTCAGTGCTTCTTGAGACTTCACAAGATGAGGTGGACTTTAGGTCTACCTTGTTGGTTTCCTTCGTCTTTTTACAAGATAAAGAGGCCCTATTAAGACTTTATTTGAGACAGCCAACTCCACTTCTTTTCCTGGGAGAAAAAGTTCAAATATTTCCAGATGTTTCTAGATCCACACAAGACAGAAGGAAAAGATTTCTATCTATGAGACAAGAGGTTTTGAACTTGGGGGCTAAATATCAGTTAAGATTTCCTTGTAAATGTGTACTTCAAATGGAAAATACAATATTTCATTTCTTTGAACCAGCACAACTTCGAACATTCATTGATGCAAGAATCCCTAAATGACTTATAACGATTCTCTGGACTTAAAATAGAAGATGTAATTGTTGGATCTCTAAGCGCCAGTTTTTTCTTTATTATGAATAATTTCTTTTTAGAAATATCCTTATCCTCTTTATAGGATTTGTGTTTCAGTCTCCCCTCATCTTGTGGACTACTGCCTGTAAATGTTAATGTTGAAAAGGGAAATTTCCCCTGATTGCTGGTTTCTTTGTAACTTCTGGCATATTTCCTGACAAAGTTCGCTTTGGAAATTGTTTAAAATTATAAATAAAGAAATTAAAAAAAAAAAAAAAAGAAAAGGTGCAGAGAAGGGCGACGAAAATGATAAAGGGGATGGGACGACTTCCCTATAGGGAAAGGCTTAGGCAGCTAGGGCTCTTCAACTTGGAGAAAAGGCGGCTTAGGGGAGATATGATAGAGGTCTATAAAATAATGAGTGGAGTGGAACGAGTAGATGTGAAGCGTCTGTTTACGCTTTCCAAAAATACTAGGACTAGGGGGCATGCGATGAAGCTACAATGTAGTACATTTAAAACAAATCAGAGAAAATGCTACTCAACGTGTAATTAAACTCTGGAATTCGTTGCCAGAGAATGTGGTAAAGGCGGTTAGCATAGCGGAGTTTAAAAAAGGTTTGGACGCCTTTCTATAGAAAAAGTCAATAGACCATTATTAAATGGACTTGGGAAAAATCCACTATTTCTGGGATAAGCAGTACAGAATGTTTTGTACTTTTTTGGGATCTTGCCAGGTATTTGTGACCTGGATTGGCCACTGTTGGAAACAGGATGCTGGGCTTGATGGACCTTTGGTCTTTCCCAGTATGGCAATACTTATGTACTATGTATGACCAGTAAATAAGCCTAAGATCAAACCCATAAGTACCACCCTACAATCTTAGTGCCTCCACACTCTCCTGAGGCTTTTTTCTTTCCCTCCATCCTCTTCTCTCTTCATGTCCCTCCTTCTCCTCCCCCCTTCTTTACACATCCTCTCCAGTTTTCCGCCCTGTAGGATCTAGAATCTGGAATTGACTCCACAAATATACATACTTTCCCCATTTACTACTACTACTACTACTTAACATTTCTAGAGCCTAGATGGGTAGCTCTCCCTCACCCCACCCTTTTCACCAACAAAAGTGCCATGTATGAATTTCATCTCTGCTGTCTTTATCCCTTGTTCCTTCAACAGCAGCAGCAGATCACATGTCCAGTGCAGGGGCAGACTGACCATACAGGCAACTGGCCAGTGCCTGAGGGCCCAGATCCTGGGGAGCTGAGTTTGATTCCCACTGCAGCTCCTTGTGACTCTGGGCAAATCACTTAACCCTCCATTGACCTTGGTACAAAATAAGTACCTGAATATATGTAAACCGCTTTGAATGTAGTTGCAAAAACCTCAGAAAGGCGGTATATCAAGTCCCATTTCCCTTCCCCCTTCCCGTATGATCAATACATCCACTCTTTAATGAAGACCACTTCTAACTTCTAGTTCAGGCTTTGATATTGTCATATCTGGACTATTGCAATGCCTTGTATATGAAAACTCCAGTTATTGCAGTATATCGCTGCTAAATTGATTTGCAAAGCTCCTAAATATGATTGAGTGGCACCTCTACTAACTCATGTTCACTGGTTATCATCTTAGGTGAGAATTATATATAAAGTGGAATGTCTGGTATATAAGATATTGGAACGTACAGGTCCCAAGATCCTTATTTGTCTTGTGTTCTTTTCCTTGCTCTGTTAAAACCTTGTGGACAAAGAATAGCTTAATTTAGCATTTTTCATCAGTACAAGGGTGCTGTGATAGGATAATACTGGTTACAGTAAACCCTTGGAGCAACAAACATTAGAGCATTGGACATAAGGAGCAATGGATGAACTCCCCATTCTGAAGACACCTCCCCAAGAGCATTTCCTCTCTTGAAGAGGCCATCACTCAGAAGACCCATCTCCCATTTTTTTCTCCCAAAGAAGCCCACTCCTGAGACCCCTCCCAAAGCTGCCATTATGAATCTGAAGCCAGCATAGGCAGAAGCAACTGGGGTTCACTCCTGCTTGTCCTACCCTAGACCACCAGGGCATCAATAAGGTAAATCTGGGACGGCATACAGGGGTAAAGGGTCTTTGGGAGAGATGTGGATGCTCAGGAATGCATTTTGCAGGGGGGGGGGGTGTCTTCCATGTGATGGCCTCTTCAGGAAGGGGAATGCTTTTAGGGGATCCTTCAGGAACATTGAATTTTCAAAGCAATATACACTGCCTCCTCCCATATAGTCCATTGATCCAAGGATGTACTGTATTTCTTTTGAATATCAAACGTCTGTAATCTGGAATGGCTTATCTAGAGCTCTTCCCTCTCAGCCATCTTATCTACAATCCCATTGGAACCCCACCCTTTCCCAACTTGGGGAACAGAACAATGTTCTGGGCATCTAGAATCAGAGATGACCTAGCCACACACAGCAATTCTTTCTTTGTCAACATATTGTCAGACATCTAAATTCCAACATATCTAAACAACAACTTAGACCTTCCAGGATCTCAAATACCCCCTTGCCAACCACTAGTAATTGTATATTGTCAGCATATATTCACAAATGTGACCCCAGGGGTCCATAAAACTATTGCCAAGGGCTGCAAGAAAATGTTAAACAAAACCACAAATAGTGATGACCTTGTGAGACCCCATAATGTAAAGGGTGCCAAGATGATACTGAACTCCATGCACAATTTGAAACTGCCTATCTGACAAAAAAAACAATGAAACCACAGAAGAAATGGTCCAGCTATCCCCTTCTGGCCATATAAGGTGGCCGATATGCTCAAAAAACACTAATGGTACTGCATTTCCGTTATTGACATTGAGTTAAGACTATCCAGCATCCAGGCCAGCAAGGACTCAGTATTGTAACCATGATTGAAGCTGAACTAGAGACTTAACAACTCCTGTTAGAGTGTGACACTGAATCTCAGAAAAGAAATTCCTTTTTCCTCTTTGAACCTGGTTATGGTAAGCATTCATCAATTATAGATATATCTTCTTGTCCTCGCACATCTGGTTCCAATGCCACTGATGTTCAGCTTTCCTCAATTCTTGCATACATTTTCTCACATGCACACTGTATCAGGGCAACAGTTTTCTCAGTCCTTTGCTTAAAAGCACTTTATCAGAGTACATGTATTTAAATGTATCAAGATTTTATCTCTTACAAAATTTGCTCAGAAGTGGGAAATTCTAAATCCCATACACTGGCAGATCTCTCCATATCGAAGTAATTCACCTGTTCATATTCCTGCTGATGATGATCCAACCAAGGAACTAGGGAATAATTGATCATGACAACCTCAGTCTCTCTTCCCATGGCAGGCATAAACCATAAATCAAAAGTGTGGCCAGATACATATGTTGGTCCAACTTTAACTTCCCAAACCCCAACAAAGACAAAGCACTCAAAAAAATTTCAACAAGTTGAAATTCCTCATTTTCCATGTGTAAGTTAAAATCTCCATGAACCATTGTTTACCCTAAATCTAAGTCTGATACAGATAGGTATTCTGGTCCAGAAGGCAATACAAAACAGAGAGGGGGCAAATCTATAGGAAGCCACCTAGTTTTAAGTGGCAAGAACACATGCAAATTCTAGTATTCTAGTCACATGAATGTGCAAATGAACAGTTTCCAGTTAAGTAGAATTCTGTAAGTATTTGCCTAGAGGAGATGACAAATGCTTTTCAGGTGGGCATTCATGTGCAGAGCATGGGCGAGTCATGTGGAGGGGCATAATCGAACTGGGCACCCATCTTTAAGGGCGCCCATCTTTACGGGCGCCCCAGCGAAGGGGCGGGGCATTCCGTATTATCGTAACAAGATGGGCGTCCATCTTTCGTTTGGATAATATGGTCGGGGCCAGCCAAATCTCAACATTTAGGTAGACCAAAATGTTGAGATCGCCGACCTTAGAGATGGGTGGCCTCGGTTTTCGCCTATAATGCAAACTGAGGACGGCCATCTCAAAAACGACCAAATTCAAGGCTTTTTGTCATGAGAGGAGCCAGCATTCGTAGGGCACTGGTCCCCCTCACATGCCAGGACACCAACTGGGCACCCTAGGGGGCACTGCAGTGGACATCACAAATTGCTCCCAGCTGCATAGCTCCCTTATCTTGTGTGCTGAGCCCCCAAAACCCACTACCTACAACTCTACACCACTACCATAGCCCTTAGGGATGAAGAGGGGCACCTACATGTGGGTACACTGGGTTTCGGGTGGGTTTTGGAGAGCTCACATTTACCACCACAAGTGTAACAGGTAGGCGGGGGATGGGCCTGGGTCCGCCTGTCTGAAGTGCACTGCACCCACTAAAAGCTGCTCCAGGAACCTGCATACTACTGTCATGGAGCTGGGTATGACATTTGAGGCTGTCATAGAGGCTGGCAAAAAATGTTTTTTAATTTGTTTTTTTTGTGTGGGAGGGGGTTGGTGACCACTGGGGGAGTAAGGGGAGATCGTCCCCGATTCCCTCCGGTGGTCATCTAGTCAGTTCGGGCACCTTTTCAAGGCTTGGTCGTGAAACAAAAGGGACCAAGTAAAGTTGGCCAAATGCTCGTCAGGGACGCCCTTCTTTTTTCCATTATCAGCCGAAGATGGCCGTCTCTTAACCAAGCCCCCGTCCTGCCTTCGGTACACTGGCAACACGCCCCGTTGAACTTTAGCCATCCCCATGACGGAAAGCAGTTGAGGGTGGCCAAAATCGGCTTTCGATTATGCCGATTTGGCCGGCCCTGAGAGAAGGATGCCTATCTCCTGATTTGTGTCGGAAGATGGGCGCCCTTCTCTTTTGAAAATGAGCTGGATAGTAACATAGTAACTAGTAACATAGTAGATGACAGCAGAGAAAGACCTGTATGGTCCATCCAGTCTGCCCAACAAGATAAACTTATATGTGCTACTTTATGTGTATACTTGACCTTGATTTGTATCTACCATTTTCAGGGCACAGACCATAGAAGTCTGCCCAGCACTAGCCTCGCCTCCCAACCACTAGCCCCGCCTCCCACCACCGGTGCTGCCACCCAATCTCCACTAAGCTTCTGAGGATCCATTCCTTGATAATTATATGTGTAGATTATAAAATCTTATAATCTGGGTGCAGGCTTTTGCAATCATGTGTGAGCATTTATGCCAGCTCCATGGCTAGTTTAAGTGCTTGTGCTACATACTCTACAGTTCCATAATGAAAAGGAGGCATCTACTTCTCTCTATAGAATAGGCATCAAATGGGCACTTTCTTAGTACCTGAGTCTAGACACCTGATTATAGAATTACCCTCAAACTGCCCAATAACAAAACCGCATCATAAGATCTTCATAACCCACCTCACAATGATGACACTTTACCCAGAACTGTTGGCCAAACTGACTTTGTACATTATAGATACTCCCCCCCCCCTTTTTTTGTCAATTATACTCTGAGGGTCATATGCATAAGAGGGAGAGCGGAGTTCCCTTAAAATGAAGAAATCTTCACTAAGCCGAGTCTTCCTAATGCAACCAGCATCTACAGAATTTTCTAGTATCATATCAACCACATTTGGCATCATATTTCACACTGAGTATTAGCATAAAGGAGTGGCCTAGTGGTTAGGGTGGTGGACTTTGGTCCTGGGGAACTGAGGAAATGAGTTTGATTCCCACTTCAGGCACAGGCAGCTCCTTGTGACTCTGGGCAAGTCACTTAACCCTCCATTGCCCCATGAGTGGGAAAGCGCGGGGTACAAATGTGCCCCATGAGCCTGCCATGAGTGGGAAAGCGCGGGGCACAAATGTAAGAAAACTAAATAAATAAAACCCAGCTCCATCTTAGGTAATCCTTTCAGTGTAACACTATTCACCACCCACAAGGGGTATATCAACACCTTACCTTTCCTTCCCCCATGATGACCACATATACCCAGCTCTTATCCTTTATGAGTGTTTTTCATCTTATTTGTCGGGACGTTCGATGCAGGTTCGTACTGGTGGAAAAGTTTCTGAAACTATTGCAGTTAGAAGAGGCGTCCTGTATGGGGTCAGCTCTTTCTGCCTTATTGTTTAATATCTATTTGTCCCCATTGTGTCAGGTTTTTGAACATCTGGGGGTGGAATATCATTTATATGCTGATGATGTGCAGTCTTTTTTGCCTATAGCAATATGAGAAGTTGGTTTGTCGGAGTAGATATCATCGTATATGATGGGTGAGGTGACTGGATGGGGGTGAATAAACTTGCTTGAAGAAAACTGAAATAATGGTTGTGGGGAGAGTGATGGATGAAAGGTGGCCAAAGACAGTACAGGTGTGCGGTGTGGAAATGCTTGTAAAGAGTGAAATGAAGACGTTTGGGGTGGTGCTGGATGCACATTTAACTATGCAGACTCAAATTGGTAATGTGGTTTGAACATCCTTTGCTCAGTTGCATTTGTTGTACTGCTTGAAGGTGTTGCTGTCCTTTTCTGACTTTCAGATTGTGGAGCAAAGTTTGGTTATATCAAGGACTGACTATTGTAATTCCTTATATTTGGGGGTTTCTAAGGCTAGAATTAAAGCTTTACAGGTGGTACAAAATGCAGCTGTGAGGGTGCTGGTGGATGTATCGAAATGGGCTTATATGACTCCAGTTTTGAAGTAGCTACATTGGTTGCTTGTTTGTTTTAGGATTCAATATAAAGTACTATGTCTGCTTCATCAGACTATTTATGGACCTCTACCATGGTATTTGCATTCTGTAATAGCATTGTTTGTATCAGCGAGGGGGTTAAGATCTGATTCAGTGAAGAAAATAGCAACTGAGTCATTGATGAAATCACAGTGTGCTCTCATGAGGGAAGCAGCTTTTTCAGTCACAGGTCTAGTTTTATGCGTTGCCATCTTCGGCTCTGTGTGAATGTGGGTCAATTTAAGAAGTTTTTGAAGACTCATTTTTTTTGTTCAGGCTTTCCCTATATGATGTAGTTGGGGATTAGCTATTAACTGTTCTGCTTAAGTTTTGTGCAGATTGTGAAATGTATGTGTTCTATTATTATGTATGTTTTTGTTGTGAGCCGTTTAGGTGTAAGCAGGGTATAAGTTTTATAAATAAATAAAAAATCTCATTCTCACTCTCCTTTCTTTCTCAGTTCCACTGTGCCCTCCCTCCATACCAGGGCCGGTACTGGCATGTAAGACTGCAGCATAGGGAAACAGAAAATATGTCAAAAGCCTCATTAATTTTCCACCCCTACACATTTCCTGTCTAAAAATTCACATAGGCCATAAAAGCTTCGGAGCTCAAGCATTACCTACAGATTATCTCTGTCACAGGTTGGTTCTGGTCTCTCTTTCTCTCTGTTTTTCTCTCTGTTTTCTTTTTCATGTTCTTCTACTCTTCTGATATGTCTCCTCCTCTTCCCCATGCTTATTTCAGCATGCGGCAGCAACCAGAATGTTTTCATTTCTTCCTACAAATTGCTATTAATGTGAACATTTGCACACAGTAGCAGTTAATGTGCATTAATTTGCATGTTTTGGAACCCTTTTACTAAGCTGCGTAAGCGCCTACACGCGCCCAATGCACATCAGTTCTGAGTTACTGCCCGGCTACCAAAATGCCAAAACTCATGAGTAAATGAAGCCATGAGCATTTACACCTGCTCAAAAGAAATAAATACGAACAAAAATATCTATAAACAAGTATAAATTATGACTCTGCCCATGTGAAGCTTGAAACTTGCCCCTGAACATGCCCACATCGGGATCTTATAAAGTATACACTTCCTCACAACACATATTTTATGTGTGAAAATTTACTTGTGTAATTTTTTTGAAGTTCTTTTTTGCATGAAAAATCTTTTATAACATTACATAGAAACAGAGAAACATGACAGCAGATAAGGGCCAAGTGACCCATCCAGTCTGCCCAACCTCAGCAACCACTAACTCTTCCTTTCCTAAGGGATCCCACATGCCTGTCCCATGCTTTCTTAAATTCTGATACATTCCTTGTCTCCATGACCTCCTCTGGAAGGCCATTCCACACATCCACCACCCTTTCCATGAAAGAGAATTTTCTTAGATTTCTCCTAAGCCTATTTCCTCTCAACTTCACCATAAGCCCCCTCATTCCTGAGTTTTCCTTCATTTGAAAAAGGCTCACCTCCTGTACATTAACGTCACTGAGGTATTTAAACATCCCTATCATATACCCTCTCTCCCAGTTTATTTGCTGAAAAAAAGTTTATAAAATTACCTCCAAAATGCTAGGGGGAAGAGGGGTTAGCATTATGCCTATAAAACTGCTCCCAAACTACATAGTAGGCTAATTTTGTGCATGATAAATGGCCTTTACCTTGCTTACTTTACAGTATCAGTAAGCCAGTAAATTCATTCTGCTTTGAACCTAAAGACTGAATTGAATTCAAAGCGTAAAGCTTCAAATAATAAAAGGGCATTTTGTTAGAAACTCAGTCTACTGTTCATTTTATATCAGTTGTAGAACTAAGATTGATAACTCTCTTCCATTCCAATTCATGTAGAGGCCCTTTTACAAAGACGCAGGAGGGCTAAGGTACAGGTCCCTGGACCAGTTTTAGTGGGTGAGTGCACTTCAGACAGGCGGACCCAGGCCCATCCTCCCCACCTGTTATGTTTGTGGAAGAAACAGCAAGCCCTCCAAAACCCACTGTACCCACATCTAGGTGCCACCCCTTCACCCATAAGGGCTATGGTAGTGGTGTACAGTTGTGGGTAGTGGGTTTGGGGGGAGGTTGGGGGGCTCAGCACACAAGGTAAGGGAGTGGTAATTCCGATTTTGGAATGCACCAAATCCGCAGTAGAAAATAATTTTCTATTTTCCACCACAGTGGGAGTTCCCAGCGGTAACCAGCATCGCGCTGACTTTGGCACACACTGCATGGTTACTGCATGGGTAACACATGAGCCCTTACTGCTAGGTCAAAGGGTGGTAGTAAGGGCTCAGGCCGTAAATAGGTGTGCACTTGTTTTGATATTAGCACAGGCCCATTTCCTGGCCCATTAAAAAATAGCTTTTTTTCCCAGCCGTGGTGAAAAATGGCCCAGCAAGTGCCTAAAAGACACACCCACACTACCGCAGGCCACATTTTACCAGAGCTTTGTAAAAGGACCCCGTAATCTCTGCAGTTTGAAGTCTAGGGGTAGCTGAAAAGGTTTATGATTGGTTTTCTGGTTTCTTAAAACATAGATTCTACAGGGTAAAACTGGATGGCAATTTTTCAGAGAAATGGAGTAACCCTAGTCGGGTTCCTCAGGGTTCACCATTATCTCCACTACCCTTTAATGTTTATATGTATTCATTAGGCCATGCATTGGAAAACCTAGGTGTTTATTTTTATAGTTATGCTGATGACATAACAATTATGGTCAGTGCATTTTGTTTCTAGCAAAAAAAGTGCCGGTACTCAAATTTTA
Source organism: Microcaecilia unicolor (assembly GCF_901765095.1). Lineage (NCBI taxonomy): Eukaryota > Metazoa > Chordata > Amphibia > Gymnophiona > Siphonopidae > Microcaecilia > Microcaecilia unicolor. The sequence goes on from NC_044032.1 coordinate 504,164,165, forward strand.
GGTCACCCTTCAGGGGTGGGTGATTACTGAGAGACCCACCCCACAATAGCCAGGCCCCCTGCAACCAGTCACAGAATCTATGAGAAGGCAGAATTGGTGTGTAGAGCCTGAGCTCTTTCATTAAAACTTGGGGACCATGGGTCAATTTTAGCAGACAATGGAAAATCAGTACCCCCAAGTACCCCTCAAAAAAGCCCTGGTCTCAATTACCTCTTTGGTTTTACTTCATTCAGTTTTTACTTCAAAACATCATTAACACCTTAGAATTGTGGATGAAAATGCATAAGCTTAAGCTTAATGCAGAAAAAAACGAAATTCTTACTGATCAGTCATTTTACCGATGTAGAGCAAAATAGTGTGAGGATCAATCAGGTTACTTACCAATTTTCTTCTTCTAGAAGAGTACTGGGGGTTTTATTAGATACTAATGTATCTGTAGAATCTCAAGTTAACACACTCACTCAAAGAGCATTTTTCATTATGTATAACCTTCAGAGGGTATGTAAATATTTTGAATATATTTCACTTTATCGTACAATCACTGATCCTAAATGTATTAGACTTCTGTAACATCATTTATTTGGGGTCCTCTGAACAGTTATTAAAAAGGTTACAATCCATCCAAAACACTGCACTCCATCTGATATATTCTCTGAAGAGATATAATAGCGTCTCTAAGTATTTTAGGAAAATTCATTGGCTTCCAGTGTGTGCTAGGGTTTTGTTTAAATTCCTTTGTCTCATTTATAAGACTCTCTGTAAGTTAGCACCACTGTATTTTTTTGGAACATTTTGTCTTCTTGTAGAAGTCTAGGATTACAAGATCAATAACTTTGTTTGCTTTTCCTGCTCTGAAGACGTAGAAAAAAAAATCCAGGTTATTGAACAGTCTTTTCTCATTTCAAGCTTCTCGTTTTGATAAAGAAGTTTAAAGTATTTTGCTGTCTGCTGTAAATTACCCTCAGTTTCAAAAACAAATCAAAACTTATTTATTCAGGAAATACGTTCTGAATACCAACGATTAGATTAGGGTATTATATCACTTTTCTCGGTTTAGTTAGCAATTGTATATGAACATGATGAATGAATGTTATATTTCCAGGAAATGTCCAGTATCTTTTGTAATGTAATCTGCATTGAACCATAAGGGATATGGCAGAATATAAGTTTTGTTGTTAATGTTAATGGTGGGATATGATCCAAACTGTAGCTTAGATGGGGTTAGGCATTACTATAGACCAGTAAGCATTCATGCCAGCTTGCTTTTAAAAGGTGATAAGCCGGGTACAGACTAGACTAATTCTTTGAAATGGCAAAATGGGCTACTTTTATTTTGGCAGAAAAGCGAAGGTCAGTATTTAGCACAAGCTACCACAGCAGAAAGTGATAACAAGCAAAAAATGGGGGCTGCAATTCATGAAAAGGTAAAATAATAGGGACTTTACAGTAGATAAGCTGGGTTTTGTTTTTTTTAATTCTGAAGCAAGAGAAATGAAACAAAGGTTCGTTACATCTGGGAGTCAAGAAGCCATAGAATATACAACAAAGAAAACCTTTTCTGATACTTCCTGAAATGTAATACAAATGTATAGCTTAAGTTTAGAAAGTCCATTTACTTTACAAAAAAATACTGGTATATATTGAACTTTTTTTCTTTCAACTCTATTCGGACTTCATTTTATAAAGGTTTTTTTTTCATGCATACATGCGAGACTACAAGCTACCTCTTATAAAATTACCCTTCTTCTTCATATAAAAGTACACATCATAACAAAAACACGCATACTTTTATGCAGTTTTGGTGTAAGTGTTTAAATTTCAGCTATCACCTGTTTTGGAGAAGACAAGCATGCACACATTAGAAAACACAATTGAAAATGGCTGCTGTGACCTCTAGTGGTAGTACTGCATGACTATCACTAGAGGTCACAGCAGCCATTTTAAATTAGGAACTGTGAGGGGAAGGAGCCACCAGACCACCAGAGCTGGTAAATAGGCCTGAAGGGGCCTTCTGAGGCTCAGGGGAGTTGGGGGGGGGAGGATCAGAAGTACTTGAGGGGACAGGAGAGGGGATCAGATGTGCTCCAGGGAGTGAGAGTGGGAGGGGGATCAGATATGCTCTAGGGGACAGCATCAGAACATGGTGTTTGGAGATGAGGTAGGATATGTGGACTCCACTTATATGGGTCCCAGTCAAAATTCAGCTGCGATCCATATAAGTATCTTATACAGGTCCCAGCTGAATATTGGCCAGGACTTGCATATGTTCCAGCAGCTAGCGGCAGTCCAGTCAGGCCCATATATTCAATGCTAGTGCCCATACATAGCCCAACATTGAATATCCAGGGCTAATTTTTACAAAACACTGACCATCACTGGCTGAATATTGACTAGTTGACTCCACCCAAACTCTACCCTAGTACACACCTACACTAAAGTTATGTAAAAGTACATGCATTCTTATTGTTTTTATTTTATTTTGCAATTTTACACTTATATTCAATTGATTAATGAAATGGCATGAATCAAAATCAATCCAAAAGGGAAAAGTCAAATTATGAAAAGGAATACATTCTCTAGATAATGACAACTATATAAGGTGGCCAAAGACAACTAGTCACAGACAAATCAAAATGTCTATGAGTAAACAAAATAAAAGTACATCAATAAAAAATTAGAATCATACCAAAGTTTGTCCTTCAAAGGAGAACATTATAAAACCAAACTAAACAACTTGGCAGTACAGGAGATAACATTTCAATTAATGGATCATCCTTCACAATGAATATTTGATTTGTGTTGTTTGAGGTTAAAGAACAAGTAAGAATAACCCCCAAAGTTTACAAAACATTTACAATGGAATCTTAATACTAAAACAGCCCCAGTGCCAAGGTCCTAGGCCATAAGGTTAAAAAAGCTTTACGCTTCTGTTGGGTGACCTAGATTAATCAGGAAAAATTAGATATGAAGTCTCATAAATAGCTCACTAATGTGTCTGAAGTATAAATGCAGTATGGTATTACAATCTAATTCTAACACAAAGTCAACGTGCTTTTTATACTGTGCAAACAGCACTTCATAACTTAACCCATGAGAAAACTCAGAAACATCTATTTTATTACAAATACAACTTCCATAGTTTGGAAACAAGCCAGGAAAGTTACTTGCAAATCTTACAAAAAGTTGGAATGGCCCTGCATATATTGCAGCTCTAAAAAATAGGCCAGGTCAAGTGGTCACAGACCAGAAGCAGATAGAGAAACTGTAGAATTTTATATTTAAAAAAATTAAAAATAGCACAAAACATCGCTGCCCGCCTTGTAGTGCTCTTCGCTTTGAGATGGCTTCCCCTCTCTTGTTAAAACTTCACTGGCTTCCCATAGACGCCAGTACCACCTTTAAAATATGTGTGACTGTTTACCAAATCATTTATGGTTTATCACCCTTCTACTTGCAACAACTAATTGATTTACCTTCACGTAATATAGTAAAAACATCTAGAGAATGTGTCACGCTCCATTATCCAAACTGCAAAGGTATTTCTTACAAATCAATCCTTGTCTCAGGCTTCACATATCAGAGTACCAAACTTTGGAATTCTCTACCCAAGCAATTAAGGTACTTAGAAGATTATCTGAGATTCCATAAATTAATAAAGGCTTTTCTATTAAGTACATATCTTATCAAAAGACAATAAACTAATGTTGGCATCTCTCTTATTTGTTTCAGCATAACCAATACTCTAGCCTAGCTTCATGACAAACACAATTATTCCTAATATGTTCAAATATTATAATTAATTATCTGACTGTATTATAATTTTAATGTTTTTCTTGAATGTAAGCCACATTGAACCTGAGCTTGTTCAGGATAATAGTTCCTTATACAAGGCAGAAATGAAGGAAGATGCATAATCTATAAAAAAAAATTTAGACTCCATTCCTCTTCCACGCTTATCTAGTACAGAGCTTGCAGGTTTTAGGAACACTAGAACCGAATTATAATCAGGCTATCCATGAGGGATCTTTCTCAAAGATTGCCAATCAGACTTTAATTACAGTCTTACTGAAGCCCAGAAAAGACCCGCTGTACCCGGAATCATACAGACCTTAAACTATTAACATAACTCTTAGTAGATAGGTTAGCAAATTATGTACCTAACCTAGTAGGTCCAGAGCGAGTTGGATTTATTTGAGGAGGAAGCTGAATTTGGCTCATAGAGGGCTTTTGACAGGGTGGAGTGGTCATTTCCCCTCTTCTTAAAAGATGGCCTGGATGGGGTTTTCTTGCAAGCAGTGCAAATTTTGCATACTAACCCGACAGCTGCCAGTTTGATAAATGGGATTTCTTCTTCTTCAGTTTTCCCATTGAGCAGGGGTACAAGATAGGAGTGCCCGTTAGGTTGCCCCATTGCTGTCCTAGGATTTTCTGAAGGCTCTCCTCTGTTATTGGGTTAAAAGTGTCCCATATGTCTGTGCCAGAAGGGAGCGAGTTTGTGCACTCCTGGTTAGCTGATTGAAGACTGGGTAAGACTGCTTGTAAATCGTGGCGGAGACTTTTAATTTTGTTGGCAAAGTATGCAGCAGAATTAATGCAGTTCAGTTGTGACTGGGCAGGTTGATTCAGTTGTGGGGGTTGCAGTAGGCTGTTTCCTATGCTGAACAGCTGCTTGGTTGAATTAGCAGCCTGTGCAATGCATTGAGAGAAATATTGTTTTGTTGTTGCTGTTAAGGCTTGGCGATATTTTGTCATATGTTTCCTACAGTTTGGACTGTCTTCATCCAGTTTCCGTCCTTCGTGTTTAAGGATCCAAAGTTCTGGAGAAAACCAAGGTGAGTGATTGTGAGTGGGGTATAAGACCTTTTTTAGTGGTGCTGTTTTTTCTAAGGTCTTGACTAGGTGTGCATTCCAAATGTCAACCTGTTCTGACACTGTAGTTGTCTTTTCATCAACTTGTGGATAGTCCAAGGCCTCTTGGAAATTCTCAGCGGTCAGCTTTTTTTTTTTTTTGTCTCTGATCTCATTCCAAACTCTGAAAGGTGCCATTTTCTCGGGTGCATGGAGTTCTGACTTAAGCTGTGTATGTCCCGCCACTTTAACACTGAGGAGTTTTAGGATGATTTCACAATGTTCAGACAATATGCTTCATAAAGAACAAAAACATTAATTTCTGCTTACAGCTCTCCCTGGAGAGCTCATAAAGTTAGTTTGACATCAGATAGGTCTTGACCCAAATGTGGAGCGGAGAAAGCATTTATGGGCCATATGTTCTGGCATTGTATCAAAGTACAACATTTTTGGGAAAAGGTATGGCATAAAGTACTTTCCTATTTAGCTATTTTACGACCTTATAAATCTTCAGCTATATTATTACAAGGAGGTGACAATTCTGATTCATTATCTGAAGGCAATCTTGCATCTAGTAAAGCCTTCCTTTTGGCTAAGAAAATGATTTTGGTACATTGGATGACTCCAACTATACCTCAATTTTCGCAGTGGAAGGGCTTACTGTTTGAGATGGCACTGTTTGAAAGAAGAATACCACCTGCATGGGGCTACCCTGACTGATACATAACAGACCTCACATCCCACCTAAACTACATGCTCCAACTAGGTCTTTTCCCTGAGGAATATTGCAACATCCTACTCAACCCAATCCCAAAAGACACCAAGAAAAAAAACAACCGAACTTGCCAACTACCGCCCAGTTGCATCTATCCCACTAGCAGTTAAACAGATGGAGAGCATGGTGACCAAACAGATCACCGACTACTTGGCCAAGTTCTCAATACTACATGAATCACAATCAGGATTCCGCCCCCTCCATGGTACCGAAACTGTGCTAGTCACTCTCCTGGCCAAATTCAAACAGGAAATAGCTACAGGCAAAAGTATACTTCTCCTCCAATTTGACATGTCGAGCGCATTTGGCATGGTAAACCACAATATACTACATAGACTTCTAAACTATTTCAGAGTTGGTGAAAATGTACTTAGGTGGATCAAGGGTTTTCTAACCACAAGAACATATCAAGTGAAATCAAACCTAAACATATCACCACCTTGGGAAAGCAGACTGTGGAGTACCTCAAGGATCACATTATCACCACTACTTTTCAACATAATGATGAACCCATTGGCTAAGTCCTTATCAAAGCAAGGCTTCAACCCATTCATCTACTCAGATGATGTCACAATATATATTCCCTTCAGGCACTATCTAACAGAAATCAACAACGAAATCATACTCGGTCTGAACACCATGGACTCATGGGCAAACTCTTTTCAACTGAAATTGAACACTGAAAAAACACACTGCCTCATCCTCTCATCTCATCACAATATGTACAAACCCACAACCTTAATCACCCAAGAACACTCACTCCCTATCTCAGACAGCCTGAAACTACTCAGAGTCACAATCGACCGCAACCTCACACTCGAGAGCAAAGTGAACTCCACAATAAAGAAAATAACGTGTAAAACCTTTCTTCCCGAGGGAAATATTTTGCATTCTAATACAATCATTGGTATTAAGCCATGCAGATTACCGCAATGGAAACTACATGGGATGCAAAGAACAACTCATAAAGAAACTCCAGACCGTTCAAAACACAGCAGCCAGACTGATATTTGGTAAATCGCGATTTGATAGTGTCAAACCCCTCCGAGAAAAACTGCACTGGCTTCCAATCAAAGAACGCATTACCTTCAAAATCTGCACTCTGGTCCACAAAATTATCTACAGCCAAGTCCCAGGATACATGACAGACCTCATAGACCTACCACTCAGAAACATAACCATATCATCTCGAACATACCTAAACCTTCACTACCCAAACTCCAAAGGACTTAAATACAAAGCAACCTATGCATCCAGATTCTCCTATATAAGCACACAACTATGGAACACATTGCCAAAAGCCGTGAAAACAACCTACGACCACCTAAACCTCAGGAAAGCACTAAAAACCGACCTGTTCAAAAAGGCATATCCCACCGACCCAACATAAACACTTACACTCCTCAACACAGCAAAACCAAAGCTAGTAATGGACACTATATAGCCTTTCCTCTCCTCTATCCCCATTGTACCAGAAACACGTACCTTTATTCGACCACAATATCATCATGTATTTGTTTCACTACCGGAATTGGCAAATGCCTTTATGGTACTACGTAAGCCACATTGAGCCTGCAAAAAGGTGGGAAAATGTGGGATACAAATGTAACAAATAAAATAAATAAATAAAAAATACCCTGCAGCTACTTAGAGGATCTATCCCAGCACAGCTCAGGTCCACCTGCACCTGCCACTTGTGCTCTACACTAGCACCCTCCTCCCACCAACTGACATTTTTTAAATAATATTTTCATTATACTGATAGAAAATATGTTGAGTTATGGGACTCCCTCTTAAAATTTAGGGAGGGCCTTTCCTTTAATGATTGACCTACCTTTATAGTATTATAAGTTACTTGAGCTTTTCACTGGTATTTTCCCTTTATAGAATAGGCATAATATAGGTGTTTTTTTGGAACCTATTACCATTAATTTGTGGCATAAGTTATCAGAACATCAAGTAATACAATGCAAAGCTTTAGCTTTTTGACTTCCAAAAAAAAAAAAGCAGAAATAAAAGGAAGAAGAGCCTGCACCACTTAGTAATCATTACTCTACAGCCCCTCATCCAGTAAAACTGATATGCCCAGGACCATGGAAGGGAAATGATTACACTTAATTCCCTTTCAGGCTTAAGCCCAGCACTGTGATTTGATGTGATTTTTATCAAAGCCCTACAGTGCTGCATTACCAAATATGCAGTAAATTATGTCTAGAGCAATTATGTCCACCCCAAGCAAAGAACCAGAGGAAAAATTAAAGTGGTAAGGGGTGGAGGGAATAGAAACTGCTCATGTCTTTTGATTCGATAGTCTATCTTCTACAGCAACACAGACAAGAAGGGTCAATAATTAGTGGAGGAAGGCGAGCCCACCCTTTTGGATTATCACACCATTCAATCCTCTTATAATTTGTGTTGGGTGGGAAGCGTAAACCTAATTGTGGCCCAAGGGCTCACCAACCCTGAGTTGTGACACAGATATTGTGGAGAGTACTTTAGTATCTGGCTTACATTTATGCAAAAACAATAAATACTACTGCTGTCACCCACACAGCCAAACAGCTAAACAAACCCTGCACCAAAGGTGGAGAAAAAAAGCCTCAGTATCGCCACCCAGCCAGCCTAGAGATTCAGACTATAAGGCGTGGGCCCGGCACACCATCATATGGCTTAAAAAAAACTCCGCTCATGGGCTGAAAACACTGTTACTGCTCCTTAATGTACCAGGGTATGTGCTGAAAACCGTTCCCAAATATACTGATATGGTGACAGACGTGTATGTATTTTTATAGAACACAGAATGTAGTTCAAATCAATTACTTTCAGTTTAATTCATACAATTTATGTCAGTTCATTAATAATCAGCAGTCATGGTGAGACAACTACCCAATCCAATTGCTGTAGTGTCCCGCTGTCCTTAACTTCACCAGCCGGTCAACCTAACAGGGAGTCCCCATTTCGCTACCGCTTCATCAGGGATTCCAACGTTATAACTGGGGTTTCAATCCTGTGTCCAATCTGCTGTATCGCAAAACAGTAGAGGATAGAGGTTGCAAAGCCAAGAAGCAGTTCCTTAAGATTTGGACTTCTTACTTAAATATTTTACATACTAAGATCCGGCCCATCTTTTTAAATATTTTGGATGTTTAGTGTGGTTGTCCTCCTTTTGCACCTTACTGGGCATGGTGCACAAGAGCTCAGAGGCTTGGAACACGGTTGTTGGTGTGTATTTGGCAGGAAAGTTTGGGTAGGGATTGGGTATCACTGTTTCAAAACCTGGTCATGGTTTATTTATGTTATGGTATATGGCTATTGCTTTTACTTTTGTATTGTTGTTTATGTTGTTTGTATGATTTGCTCTTCATGACAATAAAAGATATTTAAACCTAATCTATCACAGGATACTTCAACATAAGATCCTGGTCAGTAACTTTCCTAAGGTATATTTTCAACAGGAAATATAATTAACCTCAGCTTGTCTAATTTCACCAAGGAGAGACTTCCTGCCTATCTACTAGGTGGATGCTATATTATGGCTTCTAATCCGGACATTTTCCCCATAACCCCTTGCCAGTTGATTCTGAGGTATATTTCCTACCCTCTGGTAGTGAACTACTCTATAACCACTGATGAGGTATCGAGGGCTTCACATTAAGGTTTTTATTCCACACTAAAGGGTAAATTTTAGCTGGTGTGATCACCAGTTTAAATTAAACCCCAGCAGCAGCGTTTAACTTCAACCCTATCTATATTCAGTGCTTTATCTATATAAGTAGTTTTATAGAATATATGGATAGTGTAGTGACCATGCTGACACTAACTAAACATAAATTATCAAGTCAATTTTCAAAGCTGGTGGTCAGCAAATTTATTTCAATGATGGTCATGGTATTTAAGTAAATATTCATATTCAATATGCATATATGTATATTGGCTGAATATCTGCTCGCTGGACAAATCTCTCTTGTCGTTCCCTTCTCCTCCACTGCTAATTCCAGGCTTCGTTCCTTTTCCCTCACGGCACCTTATGCCTGGAATGGACTTCCTGAGCCTGTACGCCTAGCTCCATCTCTACCTGTTTTCAAATCTATGCTGAAAACCCACCCTTTCACCACTGCTTTTGGCTCCTAACCACTACTCGATTCCCCTATCCTTGTTCCTTCTCACCCAGTACTTTCCTCGTCCTTAATTGTCTTGTATGTCTGTATTTTTAGATTGTAAGCTCTATCGAGCAGGGACTGTCTCTCTGTGTCAGATGTTCAGCACTGCGTGCATCTGGTAGCGCTATACAAATGTTAATAATAATAATAATATGAATAGTTTATAGTTTCCACCCTCACTCTGGCCTGAGACTGCCCCAACTCTAGAGGGATAGTGAATTTCCAACCACTGGTATCCATATAAATCCTTTTGAAAATTGACTCCCTATTTATTTATCAGTTGAATATCACTAGTAAATGAACAATTTCTTGGTTCATCCTCACTCTGCCTCTACCAAGGCCCATAAATATATGGTTTTATTTATATATGTTTATATACCCTCTCCTTGACATTGTGAAATGCCAATCAAGATTGTGTCAAATCATAAAACATTAAAAACTCCAGTTAATATAACATCAAGGAAAGAGCAGTGCTTTCACTCTTTCCTAAACCTCAAACTTGACTTCCTCCACCTAAGTTCATCAGGCAGCTTATTCCACTCCAAAACAGCCTTCTTTCTCCATACCTCCTTTTGGAAATGCCAAAAGACCTCTAGCCGAGGACTGAAGAGAGTGCGTAGGCGCATGCTGTGTTAATCAAGATGTCAGCAACCATAGCAAATCACCATGTACAACCTTAAATGTAATCCAAAGCAATTTAAAAACACACCTTTCCCGCATTGGTAACCAATGCAACTGTCTAATCAAAAGAGCCGCTCCGCTCCTCCAGGGCACTGTACATAAAAACCCAGCTAACAGATTTTGAGCTACTTGAAATTTCTGTAATAAAATATTTGGCAATGCCACATATAAAATACTGCAATAGTCCAATACACTCCCTACCACCTGCTGAACAACCGTCCAAAACAAACTCTCCTGCAAATAAAGCCTCAATTTACGCACCACATTCAACTTCTCATACTGTATATCTGGTGCAATAAAGTTATAACCTGCTTCTACCCTATCTCCTTCTTCCAAGCAAACCCCCGCCCCAACACCTCCACATAATTAACCACAGGCAAATATTCTCTATTCACCTGTACCCTAAGGGGCTCATTTTCAAAGCACTTTGGGGTCCTTTTACCAAGCTGCTGGAAAAATGGCCCTGTGCTAGCAGCAGGGGCCATTTTTCTCATAACCAGTAAAAGCTCCCCACTCAAAAAATGGCCACACGGTGAGATAACTATTACCGTGTGACCATGCGCCATTGAGGTGGTGATAAGGGCTCCTGCACTAACCCGGCAGTAACCAGGCAGCGTGTGGTGATGTCCAATTACTGCCGGGTTATCAATCTGCAAGTCATTTATGGGGGGGGGGGGGTCTTTTTCCCCCAGAAATGGTGCGCACTCGGGTGTGGGACTACTGCCGGCGGCTGTGCTGGGCCGGCGGTAGTCCTGGAAGAGTGAGCGTAAGCCTGCGTTGGACTTACTGCCGCCCATTTAAAGAGCCCCTTAGACTTACAAAGTTACATGAGAACAGGGGTGTGCTGGTAAATTTTTAACAACAGGCTCTCTCTCCGGGCATAGCCGGCCCTGAAATTTTTTTTTGGGGGGGGGAATACATGCCTCTCTCTCCCCTCCCTTGTGCGGGCACGCTAGGCATACCTTTGCCGAGCCCCACCAGCCAATAAATGGACTGCCACCATTCTCTGCTGCTTGTTTCTGGCTCTGAGCAGCATGATGGAACCTTTTTGCGCTTGCATGAAAAGCCCCAGCCTGACACTCAGAGTCAGAAACAAGGAGCAGCAGCAGTCTATTTACTTGGCTGGTGGGGCCAGCATCACTGCCAGCAAAGTAAAAGAGAATTCAGGAGGGAGCCCAAGCCCACATTTTGGGAGGCAGTTGTTAAAGTAGCCGCAGGGAGGCCTACTTTAACAACCAGTTCCCAAAATTCTTAAAAACTTAACAAACGGCTCTCGCGAGCCCGTGAGAGCCCGCTCCAGCACACCACTGCACGAGAAGCATATTTTCAAAGCATTTAAAACACTTAGGTTACTATCAGGCTTATGTTCAAAAGAGAAGGGCGCCTATCTTTCGACACAAATCGGAAGATGGGTATCCTTCTCCCAGGGTTGCCCAAATCAGCATAATCGAAAGCCGATTTTGGGCGTCCTCAACTGCTTTCTGTCGCGGGGCGACCAAAGTTCACAGGGGCGTGTCGGAAGCATAGCGAAGACTGGACTGGGGCGTGCCTAACACATGGGCATCCTCAACCGATAATGGAAAAAAGAATTTTTTTATGACCAAGCCTCAAAAAGGTGCCCGAACTGACAAGATGACCACCGGAGGCAATCGGGGATGACATCCCCTTACTCCCCCCCCAGTGGTCACCAACCCCCTCCCACCATAAAAAACTTATTAAATATTTTTTCCAGCCTCTATGCCAGCCTCAAATGTCATACCCAGCTCCATCACAGCAGTATGCAGGTCCCTGGAGCAGTTTTAGTGGGTGCAGTGCACTTCAGGCAGGCGGACTCAGGTCCATCCCCCCCCCTACCTATTACACTTGTGGTGGTAAATGTGAGCCCTTCAAAACCCACCAGAAACCCACTGTACCCACATGTAGGTGCCCCCCTTCACCCCTTAGGGCTATGGTAGTGGTATAGAGTTGTGGGGAGTGGGTTTTGGGGGGGGTTGGAGGGGCTCAGCACACAAGGTAAGGGAGCTATGCACCTGGGAGCAATTTGTGAAGTCTACTGCAGTGCCCCCTAGGGTGTCCGGTTGGTGTCCTGGCATGTCAGGGGGACCAGTGCACTACGAATGCTGGCTCCTCCCATGACCAAATGGCTTGAATTTGGTCATTTCTGAGATGGGCGTCCTCGGTTTCCATTATGGCCGAAAATCGGGGACGACCATCTCTAAGGACGACCATCTCTAAGGTCAACCTAAATTTCGCTATTTGGGCGTCCCCGACCGTATTATCGAAATGAAAGATGGAAGTCCATCTTGTTTTGATAATACGGGTTTCCCTGCCCCTTCGCCAGGATGTCCTATGAGGACATCCTCAGGAAAACTTGGGCGCCCCTTTCGATTATGCCCCTCTATGGAACTTTGTAAGTCTAGCTGCTTTGAAAATATGCCTCTAGGCCTCAAAGATGACCAACTGGCATCCACAAAGCAAACGGCTACAGATTTATTAACATTCCAAACCATCTCACTATCCTTAAACCATATCCCCACCTTTTCCATACAATCCTCCAACATCCCCTGCATCTCTACGCCATCCTCAACCACTAGTAACAACAGCTGTCTGTCATCAGCATAAGCATAAAACAATAGCCCGCAATTCCTTAATGCATCCCCCAAGGGCAACAGATAAATAATAAATAACAAATGGGATAAGGGAGAACTTTGCAATATTTCTGTCACTAACTCTTTCTTTTGTGACCAATCACCAGCAAATCAAACCCTAAAGCTCTGGTCTTCCATGAAGGAAAGCAGCCAATGAAACACTGTACCCCCAAGTCACATCTGGACCTGGATAGGTTTTACTGGGCAAAGTTAGGACAGCTTTTTATGTGGTCTTATGTGCCCACTGTACCTATCCGGATCAAGGCTGAAAATCAGCTTTAGCGGCACTGTCTGGGTAAATTGCTGATGAATATTCCCTCAGGGGCCCCTCAGCATCAGTTTACCGAGCAGGAGCTCTGTTATCCTTTTAACTGTCTTTGAATATTAACCCCTAAATATTTTCTGAAAATTCAAAAATTAACTCCATATCTGACAAATTATCAAAGGTAGCAACAACCATACCCTGGTTCAATGCTTCTTACTTCCAAAAATCACTTAGTTCCCCATCTCTGAATGAGAAGAAAGATTCATAGGAATTGTCATGTTTTTTGTTACTTTATGTATATTTAAAAATCTAGCAAATATTAACATGAAAAAACAGAAAATTGTTCACTGGACCCTTTGCTCCTTGTTCAAACAGTGCAGAACGCACCAAATCCCGAGCTTCATTCTTCATTATAAGAGTAGCCCTATAATACAAGGTAAAGTGATTTTTATTATTGGATTGTTCTTTAGCCTTTAGTAATGTGGTTGCATGCTATACTGGCTGGTCAAACTTGATAACATGTGGAAAAGATAATGCCCATTGTTTTTGAATGTGCTCTGCTCTCAACCCCTCAGGGTGTCAAACTGGCATGCACACAGTTCACTCTTAATATATTTCAATATGTCACTTGCAACAGCATATTTAAAATCTCCATACAAGTTAACATTTTAAACCTGTTCCTTTGTTCTTGCTGAGATGTTCAGTTTGGTGTGTTCACTGGTAATCTGTGTCTATAAGATGTAAAAATAAAGTCCTTTAATGAAGCAGCATGTGTGTTCCCTGCCCAAATGCAATTTCGCTATCAGTCCAGCAGCTGCTGCAAGATACCACAGTGTCTGTTTTCTAGGCAGCAGCAGATAAAGTAACCTAACAACAAAAACTTCAAAGGGCACAGCTCTGCTTACAAAAACAAACACCACATCCCACTTGAAGCCACTCTCCCTGCATTTTTTAACCTTGCCAAGTCTATGCCTTCCTTTTCTGTTTCATGATGTATGATGGTCTATGAAGCTCCTGAATTTGTTTTAATTTAAGAAAACACTAGACTTTATTTAGGGGCTGTTTTACTGAAGTGTAGATAGCTTTGTACTTACTGCCATGTTAACAGCAAAAATTAATGTGCGATAATGGCAAAGCCTGTGTAGTAAAAGCAGGGGATAAGCCCTACATCTGCCCTGCCTTAATCGAACAGAGCAGACACTTACCGCATAGCACCCACGGGAGGTGGTGGAAATGAAAACGGTAACAGAATTCAAGTACGCGTGGGATAAACATACAGGAATCCTGTTCAGAAGGAATAGATCCTAAGGAGCTTAGCTGAGATTGGGTGGCACAGCCGGTGGCGGGAGGCGGGGACAGTGCTGGGCAGACTTATACGGTCAGTGCCAGAGCCGGTGGTGGGAGGCGGGGCTGGTGGTTGGGAGGCGGGGATAGTGCTGGGCAGACTTACACAGGTACAAATCAAGGTAAGGTATACACAAAAAGTAGCACATATGAGTTTATCTTGTTGGGCAGACTGAATGGACCATGCAGGTCTTTTTCTGTCATCATCTACATGTCATAACAGGATACCTATGTGAAACGTACCAAAAAAGTGCATTTTTTGTCTGTTTTATAAAGGCACCAATAAAAAAAATTATTTATTAAGAAAGCATTTTGGCCAATAATAACCATTAATTGCTTCAGTGGTTTAATCATCAATCCAAATCAGCAAAGAAGACTTTTATTCATATATCCAAAAATCATAAATCCCAAACTGGTTTTTATTAACTGTGTTGATTCCCCAACAGTATATCAAAAAATCCTTTCAATTGTGCATCCTTTAAAATATGCACAATTTATCAGTTAATTATTCTTTAAAATATGGACAAAATTGTACTTATCTCAAAACACATCAGTTGCATACCAGTCAATCATGATCCAGGGTCTGCTTTCTCATTAAAAACACTTCACCATTTCAGCTGATCAAAATGCTCAAATTCCACCACCACCATGCTATCTTTTCCTGGGCTGAAGCTCAAAAGAGACTCAATGCCAATATAGGGCCTTTCAACACAGGCTCACACCCAAGGACTGCCTCAACCTTCCCTCTCCCAACAGAATTTTCTGTATGTGGCGGGGAGGGGAGTTGGCAGGATACAGCAGCTCTTGAGTGCAGGCCTGTGCTCAAATGCCCATGTTTTGAGTCCTTTTTGAGCTTTGACCACAGAATAGGTAGAGTGGCAGTTATGGCAGAAGGACAGGAAGATGAGGGATATGAAATGTTGGACCTGGGAGGGGAAGGGAAATTCTAGATACCGATGGAAAGTAGAGGGGTGGGGAGAAGTAGGAAGTAGAACCAGGGATACTGGCTACCTTGGATGGGGGGGAGATAAGGGGAGATGTTGGACTGCATAGGGATAGGGCTTTAAGCTGTCTATCGTGGGGGGGTACATGACTGAAAAGGTTCACATAGGGCATCAGATACATATGGGCCAGCCCTGAGTCCACTAATCAGTAACTATCCTAACTTTATTTATTAGTTATCAAAGCACCAGATAACTGCCAGCAGATGGGTTATGAAAGTACCTGCATATAATATATGAGCAAACGTCTTGACTATAATATATATACACCACTTTGCTTGTACTCAGTACTGTGTATAATATATGTAAAACATTTTGTTGTACCAAGGAAGGCAGTATATCTGATCCATGACCCTTTAAAGGCAGATATTCAGCACCACCCACTATCTGGATACCAGTGCCGAAGATCCAGGTATTTAAGCAAATGCAGCAGCCAGTGTTTAAGTCAAAAGCTGACTGCCATGGTTGAATATCAGGGGGAATGTTTCAAAGAAATCCTGCCAAAATATGGGGGGGATTCTTGATTCAATTTCATTTTCTATTTTAGCATGTGCTGTTTGCAACTAGAATGCTAAAATAGAAAATGGAACAAAACTTTAAAATCTATAAAGAAATAAAACAACAAATCAAAACGATTAAAGTTAATCCAACACCTTTATTTCTAATTATGAAAATGCACTTTCTGTAACTGTATACCTAATCCTCTCTGTCTCCTTCACCTTAAATGTGTATTTCTCTTCCGGAATTGGTGATCACCATTGTGGAAAATATAAGCCACATTGAGCCTGCAAATAGGTGGGAAAATGTAGGATACAAATGCTACAAATAACTAACTAACTAACTAAATAAATAAAGCAAAAGCGATATGCACAACGTTATAGATGAATGTAGGAATTACAGGACTTCAAGGGTGATTTTCAAAGGCAAGCACTGTTATCCTCTTTGTGATATTATGTAAATGTAACGATTTATCTATAACCTACTGAAATACTAATAGAAATTGTGTTGAGCATATTGGGGTGTTAACACTGTATTCCTGCACACTTTACTTAGCCGAGAGATGGATTTTTAATTATTATTATTTTAATTGAATCGGGAAATTAAGCAGCTTTACCTAATGTTGTACAGTTTAAAGTGATGTTTAATCAGTTTAAGAATTGATTTCTTATGATCACCACATTGTTTCTTATAGCTGAATGGAAATAGTAGACCTTCTATGATCAGGCCTACCGTCTACACAGCATGTGCTCTGCTTCTTTATTTGTCTGAATAGCAAGCATTCTAGTTTTCATGCATCCAAGTGATCCCATGCTGTGTGATAAAGACCGGTATTAAGCAACCTTTACTCCTCTTTCTTTTGCTTTTCTCTCAAGAGTTAAATAAAAGCTTTCCTCCACAGGATACTTAGAACTAAGGCACTATGGCGCTAGCAGCAGGTTGGTTTCATTACACTGATAGGATACATGTGCTGGGTTTTTTTTTTATCTCTAGCATTTTCTCAGTAATTCAGCACTTTAAAGTTTCAGCTGTCTACCGATCTGCAGACAATTGTTTGGTGTAATACTATCCGGAAAAAGCTGATAAAACGCAGATGTGACTACGTCTCTGAAATTTGTGGTTTGCTAAGTGGTTTTCTGCCATTCTTGCCCCATGGCAAGTGAGTCTCCTTGCCAGGCTTATATAGGCAACATTGTTTATTAAAATGTTGTGAAGAGGAAGTAATTACGAACAAAAATTGTGCATAATTTAGGAAGTTCAATGAAATACAAAGTAGAGGCTTTTTTGCAATCATATAATTTGGCAACTTTTTCTATTACATATTTTAACTAAGTTCCAAGCAGCAGTGTTTATGATGTACAGAATGTAATGGTGTATAATCGAATTCATGTTTTGGCCAACTTATGTGTTGTTCAAGGATAGCTTCAATTCATTTGTGATCACTAAAGGGTCCTTTGACTAAGCTGTAGTAGAAAGTGGTCTTAGTGTGCCCTTACGTGGGTTTTACATGCACACTAAGACTATTTTTACGGAGAGAGGGCAAGATGGCGTCTAGAGAGGTTGTGTGAACTGGAGCTCTTGAACCTCAGCGGACATACCTGAAGAAGCAGCATTTTTTCCCTGGAGGCTCCATGGGAAAAAGGAAGGGGAAAACAGGGGCACAGTCCTCCTCCGATCCTAGAAGCCCGGCTCTTCGGCAACAGACGCTGGAAAGGTTCGGCGTTCAGGCACTTAAAGCACAGATGCCCGCGTTGATGGGAGCCAATGCTGGTCAATCGGATCACAGCATAGAGGCGGTCTCGGTAAGTCCGCTTTCAAACACAGCTCCCCCATGACCCGGAAGCAATCCGATACCAGCGGAGGTGCAGCTGGAGCAACCGCCCGATGAGTCGTTTACTCAAGCAGCCGGAGGAGGCCCCGCTGGTACTTCGACCCCAGAAACTATTTTTACTACAGCCAGAAAATGGTTGATTTTCCATTTTCCCTATTAATGGTCATGCACTAATGTTGCCATTAGTATGTGGCCATTAAAAAAAAAATTAACACGTGAACTCTTACTGACACCTATTTTGTAGGTGGTAAGGGCTCATGTGCTAATCTTGTGCTAATCAGTTAACTAACTGATTAGCACAGAAATGCTCACTCTCCACCCTCCCCCCCAAGACACATCCCTTCTGAGATAATATAGAAAATATTTTTTAGCATGTGTTTTGTGTGTACAGATCAGGGAATTACTGCAGGATGCCTGAGCGCATCCCACAGTAAGCCCTTTTAATCTGTGGTATGCACACGCTAGCAGTTACCACAGTTTAGTTAAAGGACCACTCAGAGCAATTTGAAATGTCCTCTGCTATTACGTTCCTCAGAACTATTTCTTGTGTGGACTTCAGTAGTTCTTGTTTGATTTTTCAAAGTGAAATATGAAAAGAGAGCTAAGGAAAACGAATACCACTTCATGGCTTGAACTCTACGATTATTCACTCAGCAACCTCATGTCAGGTAACAGCTTGACATCTGTATATTTTGGTGATTATGATAATAAAATAAACGCACAGAAGCCAGGACTTTCTGTTTTACAGATGTCTCAGCAACCCCAAGTTAGTATAAATTTATGTTCTCGTATCATAAGTGTATTTTTAAGTAATTGTCCCACAGTTAAGCAAAATACATATGGTTAGACTATTTTTCTCATAACTTCACAACTTACATCACAAGTAGTCTTCAGGTGTTCATTTGAACAATTAGGAAGAATCCAATACTACATGTGTGGAGGGCAATAATGAAAGTCCTTTCCATGGGTAGCAGTGCCCATGGTAGAGTTAAGTCATAGGCAACGGGCACATACCTAGGGCCCAAATGTTTAGGAAGGCCCTTCTCAAGTTGATTCAAAGGCTTCCAGTGGAGATTTTTACTATGATAAGTTAGCAGCTGGCAGAAAGATGAGTATATGTGTGGGGGTGGGGTAAGGGAGGGGAAGTTCGCAGAGCCACCATTGCCTGCAAAGATTTATTTCTTCAACCTAGCCCCTAAACTTCCTGTTCCTGCATAGTCGGGACTCTATACAAACAAGGCTTCGGGGGTAGGCTGAAGGCAGTGTATACATCGCTGATTTTCTGCTGGCAGCCTACAGTGGGTGAACAGGTAGGTGGTGGAGAGAGGAAGGAGAAGAATACTACACCAGTTGAGGAGATGGGCGGGCGCTCATGGAAGCATCCCTTCATGATTGGCACCCAGGGCGCACCGCCCTTAGTATGCCACTTCACCAGCACCAGTGTGCTTTACATTAAGGTAGGTTCGGGGAGGTCCGCGGGGCCCCTGGGAGCGTGAGGCCCTCTATGGTCGCCACTGTCACCCCTGCCTAAGACCAGCTCTGTCAGTAGTGATTTTATACCATATCAGCACTACACCAATGCCTGCTAGCTGCACTACATTCTTCTAGTCTGTTCAAACGCATCTGACATACATTTTTGCTCTCATGATACAAAGACTGATAGAGGGCAATCTTTGCTTAGGGATCCTTTTAGCAAGCTATGCTAAAAAGTGACATGGAAGCCCTGTCAAGCGCATCCCAGAATCTATTGGGCAGGGCACTGCCATTTTGGAGGCAGCACTGGGTGTGCTACTCCCTCTTCTGGCATCTAAAGATACAGGGGAGAGGGTTCAGGGCCACTAGACTACTGAGGGGGAGGAGGTACGTTAGACATGATAACTAGTTAGTATAGCGATACTTGCAATGTGTAAGATAAGCAACCATGATGTGCCAGCCAGCAAGTTTTGAAAATGCTTGCCTTGCTGGCTCAAGTTACATACAGTGCACAGTGGACTACTTAATGGGCTATGCTGGGATGATACATGTTGGAAAAAACAGTAAAAGGCAGCAGGAGGAAGATGTTAAGGAAAAGAATCAGTGAAGGCATGGAGAGAAAAGTGGAAAGGTATAGGAATCAAATCAATTCTTGCATACCGCTAATATCGTCTTTCAGGGTTCAGTGCGGTTTACATTCTAGGTGAGACAAAAGCCGATAATGTTAGCGTGTGGTATGAGAACAATTAGAGACCGCTGGTGTAATGCATGAGACCAAAAACATAATAGAAAAAGGATAATGGATTATATTAGGAGGTAGAAGTTAATGGATTGTTTATTTATTTATTTATTTGTTGCATTTGTAGCCCACATTTTCCCACCTATTTGCAGGCTCAATGTGACTTACATTATGCCGTAATGGTGATCGCCATTTCCAGAATGAGAAATATAAAGTGGTATTGCATTAAAGTTCATAAGTGACAGAGTAAATTAAGCAGTCAAGTATAGAGAGTTCATTTCCGGAATGAGATAAAGTGGTATTGCGTTATGAAGCAGTCTTTGAGAAGAGAAAGGTTTTTAGCCTTTTCCTGAACCTAGGTAGCTGTTTTCTGTTCTGATGGCAATAGGTAGAGAGTTCCATATTTTAACTCCAAGTACAGGGAATAGATAGCTGAAAATCTTCTGACTTCTAATTGTCTTTTGGAACTGTGACACTAGCGTCAGTAGTTCTTTCAGTCTGTTAGACTGGACCAAATGTAGCGAAGTGGCCTTAGTCAGCAGTTCAGTGGTGAAACCCTGTAAGATTTGAAAAACTAAAGCAGCTTTGAACCTGAGTCTTTCTGCTATGGGAAGCCAGTGCAGTTTGTTAAGATGAGTTGAAACACTCTTCAATGCTGCGTTCGGCACCTAACCTTTCGTGAAATATAGTATTCCCTATCAGACGGACTCCACACTTGTCTTTAGATTGTACACCTGTCTTTTAGATTGTAAGCTCCTTGAGCAGGGACTGTCCTTCCATGTTAAATTGTACAGCGCTGCGTAACCCTAGTAGCGCTTTAGAAATGTTAAGTAGTAGTAGTATATCTATTCAATCTGTATATTAGTCTAGCAGCTGCATTCTGTATGATTTGCAGTTTTTTCTGTTATTGACACATAATACCAAGAAATAGAATATTACATTAATCCAAGTGAGGTAGGACTAACATTTGGGCTAGTAGTGCAAAGGCTTTTTGGTCAAAGAATGATCTGACTAGACGTAGCTGTCTTATTTTGAATAGAGTTTTCTTCCATAGGTGCTTAATATGGGAAGAGAAGGTGAGTGAAGAATCAAGCAAGACTCCTAGTACTCTGGTTTCAGACTTGACTGTAAAGCTTTGACCATTGGACAAAGATATTGATGAAGGGACCTCAACTCCCTAATTTCAGAACCACAGGACCTTTATTTTTTGTGCATTCAATTTCTGCCATTCGCTACAGACTGAGTTGTATCTTTGTTTGATGCTGTCACTGCTAAGAGAAGTAGGATGTCATCCACATAGGATAATAGTAGTTCATTAGATGATGGAACAGGACAGTGCTTTTTTTTAAATTCTTTATTTATAATTATTATATTATTAAACAAGCATATCACTTGCTATAGAAATATTCCACTATAATAATCTGATTCACAAGATTACACTTTTAACCAAGAAATTGTACTCTATAGTTTCATAAAAGTCCACAATAAGAGTCCAATATTCCTACACTGGAGAAAAAGAAGAATCAAAATAATCTCTATACATTACAATTGAGAAATAGGTGTGTTTTTGTTCGAATACCATTAACTAGGAGCACATCTAACTGTTAAAAAGGCAGAAAGCTGATCGGGATCAAAATACACATATTTCACAGATTGATAAGAAATTACACATTTACACGGATGTTTAAGATAGAATGTAGCTCCCAATTGAAGTATCTCTTGTTTCATTTGCAAAAACCTTTTGTCTACGTTTCTGTTTCCTTCGCAAGATCTGGAAAAACACGAGTATGTAAACCACAAAAAGTTTAATCCTTTTTCTGGAAAAAGTTCTTTAAGATCCAGATCTTGTCTGAGGGTAACGCGACTGTAACTAATAAAGTTGTCACTGTTATTTGCTCTGTGTCCGACATTTCAAGCAAAGTTGAATCGTCCAATGGTTGTTCATTCTGAATATCGTTGACTTTCTTTTCCTCTCACAGGAATATAAAAGACCTGTGAGAAGGGTGGAATATCTTTTTGTTCAACCTCTAAAACTTCTCGGGAATAATTCTTTAGCATTTCTCTAGGAGAGATTAGTGGTTATTGAGGAAAATTGATAAAACGTAAGTTATTAAGTCTTGAAGCATTCTCTAACATTTCTGATTTTCTTCGCAAATTAAGTAAATCTTTAAGCATAGTCGTTTGAAGAGTCTGCATCTGTAAAGATTCTTTTTCCTGTTTAACAACTACTGCTTTAAGTGATTTCCACCTAAAACCACAACTTCTTCATTTATTTTCTTCATCTGGGGGCACAAAGTCTTCCCCAGCTCCGCAATTAACAGCCACAAACTGTCCAATGTCACATCTTTAGGTTTTTGAGAAAAGTTTACGAATGCTATATCCTCAGCTGTATCATGTGAAGCATGCATCTCACCTTCAGCTTTCTCTCGTTCCCCCTCTTGTAGATTTTCCGCTGTGCGAGCAGTCAGGGAGAAAGATAAACCACTTCCCTGTTTCTCCGCCGTAGCCATGGCTGCCTCCCGCCCAGACTCGCCCCGCAACGCTTCGGTGTTTAGGGCGATGGGCGCTGCCAGCGGGGAACTGCACCACATAGGCTGAGGGGGAGGCAACCTTCCGTCGGGGCTCAGAGAAACTTCCAGTTCAAAGGGCAGCCTGCGATCTCCAGTTCCAGGCTGCCCTAACGAACCACTCACCGACGGTGACAATGAACCTTGGGCTCTCTGCAGATATGTTTCAATTGGGCCTGGGAGGATAGAAGGTCTTTGCTACTGGGCTACAGCAGCAGCAGCAGCTCTGTCTCTCCTCTTCAGCATTGTGGACAGTGCGTTTTTTTCTAGCAAAAAAGGTGCCGATACTCAAATGCCAGGCCACCCTTCAGGGGTGGGGTGATCACTGAGGGACCCACCCCACAATAGCCAGGCCCCCTACAACCAGTCACAGAATCTATGACAAGGCAGAATTGGTGTGTAGAGCCTGAGCTCGTTCATTAAAACTTGGGTCAATTTTAGCAGACAATGGAAAAGGTGCCGGTACTCAGTACCCCCTCAAAAAAGCCCTGGAACAGGAGCTTGTGGAGATGAGAGGTAGAGAAAAATATTAGACATAGTGGATGGGAAGATATGAGAGCTGACAGGTGTGAGACATGCTACAGAGAGAAAAAATGTCAGAGACAGTATGAGAAATAGAAGTTGATAGGAAAAAGATGGGGGAAATGAGGGGTAAAGGATGAGAAAGATGGAACAACTTGCTAGTGGCAACAGTGGTACAAGTAAAACAGGCATGATCATTGTTCCACTAACCTGCCAAAACATATATGTCATTTAAGAACATTCACAACTACCATAGTTTTCTTCTGAAGCTATGCTACTACTGCTTTTAAATACATTCATATCAAAATTCCTCATTTTTCCTGGCCTACGTAATCTCTCAAAATTTTAGATATTTTTTTCTGTGGACAAAACTGTTTCCCCCTCTTTACATCTCCACGTGTAAGACACTGAAGAGAAAACATATCTCCATGCTATACCAGACTCTAGCAATAGCACAGTAACAAAATCCTAAGAAAAATCCACAAAAATGTACCCAGCACATGTGTTTTATTAAGACACTGAACAGTAATGCAGATCTTTGCCCACTGGCCAATATAGTCCAAGCTAAGCCAGACTCTAGCCATGGCACAATAACAAAATCTTAAGAAAAACCCACTCAGCATATGTGATTTTTGAAGACGCTGAACAAAAATGCAGATCTATGCAGTTTATATAGCCATATAGCCTTGGACCTGCTGGCCTAATCTAAACCTAAAGCTTCTGACTGGAATCTTGAGCTGGTGCAACCCTCTGTGCAAACTGTATGCTTGCACTGGACAGCAGCTTTCAGGGGCAAAGGCAGCATAGGGCAGAATGTACAGAACAATCTGCCCCCAGGTCTGGCAGCAAGAGATGGAACTATGCATAAATTGAACCCTAGCCAGTTTAAGCTCCTTGCCCCATTGTCCAGGTCAGAGCAACAAGCAGTTTTTATTAAAAGCTTCATTTCCAGTACATGCCTCCACACACTGAAAGCACCAACATGCTACTGCAATCCTGGGAACAGGGTAAAAACCCTTGACATAAAGTTCCTCAACAACTGCCTGAATAAAATTACCCTAGGTTGGAACAGAACAGATTTACACTTATCCTTGAGAAACAATAGGTAATGTGGGCTGCTGATTCATAGTCTACTCTGACCAAGGGGAGATGCATTTACTGGGCCAGCAATGTACGTTTTTGACCAGTTCAAGCTGGTTTAGTGAGCAGAGAATCCGAATGCACAATGGGGCTCTGCAGGCTTTTTACAACTCACAGAGGCAGACACAGGGAATCACATGCTAAAGTATTTAAATGACCAGACGCCCCTAACTCCCCCTCACACCCAAAAAAAAGCCCTGGTGGCCAAGAGGGCTGCAAACCCCCCCCCCCCCCCCCAACTGGTGATATAGTGGCCCCCTCTCCACCCCAATACTGCCGTGATAGAGGAGGGAGTAGCATACTCCCTCCTCTTCCAATACCACCTTCAAAATGGCGGGGCCCTGCCCTACCCAGTGCTTCCTGTGATGCTCTGGGCAGGGCTTCCCTACCATATAAGGTAGGCACAGGGGGGAGGGGGCCGCTAGACCACCAGGTGGGGGGGTTGGGTTTGCAGCCAACTGGGCCACCAGGTCTTTTTTTGGTTGTGAGAGAGAGTTAGGGGGGCTAGAGATCCATGTGCTCTTGTGTCGGGGGGGGGGGGTTGAGGGGGGTCGGTGACTGGAGGTCCACCAGACCTCCAGCCCCCGTGTCACTGTTAGGGGGACTTGGGATAGCACTAGGCCACTGGCCACCAGGGCTGAAGGAATGGCAGAGGACAGGTCCGGGCTCAGGCACAATCCTGCACTTTACCCCATAATCAGAGCTAATAGGGTGCCTAAAGTTTCATGTTATTAGCTCTGATCATAGGGGTGTTATAGCCCCGCTCTATTCCAGGGCTATTTTGAGAGCACTTTTTGGAACAGTGTGGGGCTTCTGATCATCGACACATGAGTCCCTCTGAAGGGGAGGCTCATGCATCTGCCTGAAACCTATATACAGCTTTAGTAATTTAGGATTCTAACAAGGATTCCATTACAAATCAAATAAAAGGGCAGCATGCAATTAAATCTCCCTTTGCAGTTCCTGTTCTCTGAAGAAAGAGGGCATTTCTATTAATCCCAGAAACATCAGTGGTTACATGCATGGCTGGCAGTGATTTCCCACAATGTGTAAATTAGTCAATCCTTCGTGTCAATAAACAGTTTTTCTTTTCTTGCTTTTGAAGTGGATAGTAATGAAGTGAGCCATTAGAGTCAAATGATTGTTCACAATAGTATCATGGGGGCTTGTCGACCTGCTTTTGATGTTTTGCCAACTTTATATTTTTGACCATGGTTACCTAAATTCTTCTGCGAGGACACCAATGTTAAAAAAAAAATGCTTTATTGAGAGGGGAAAAAAATTTGGGACTGACCCTGACTGATGCTGGCAATTCAAAGCTGAAGCAGAGTAAATTGCCATAGATTGGTTTATAAAAAGTGCTCCCTGACAGATGACAGTGCATGGTGATAAAGTTCATTTGACAGCAGGACAGAAGCAAGATCAAAGGTTCTTCATTGTCATAGGTTTTGTTCCAGGAAGAATTGCTTATTCTCAACGGTTTTCAAGACTCTGCTGGCTGCTGTATCATTTCAGTCTTCCTGGATTCAAGGCTGCCTTCAATTAACACTTATAATCATGCCTGTCTGATAAACATTCCAGCCTATGGAATACCAATGTTATGCAAAATTATTAATATTTTTTAATTGAATAATTTCAAACAACAAGTTTTGCATGGTAATGTTAGCACCAAATTATTTCTGTTCAAGAGTTATATAAACTGTAGTATAAAGGTTTTGAGGTCAACATTCAAAAGAAGCTAAATCTTTTTAAATGTGAAGTCTAGTCTTGAAAATAAACCCTATTAAAGGAGAGGCAACATAGAGTCTGAGCTATTCAACACTTCACATAGATATTTCTTTTAAGAATTAACAGATAACATTCCTACAATTTTTAGAAAGTTCAAAACTCACAGGTTCAGATGTCTAACATGTTTTTCCATCTGTTCAAGTTCCAGTGTATATTGATTTTATCTTGCATTACTGTGTTAATAACCATCTTAGATTCCTTAACTTCTTGCTCCAAAACATTAGATTTTTCCTGATGTTCTTTGCCAAGACACTCATATTTCTGCACCAGCACTCCTACAGTGCTCACCAAAGCCTTAAGATCTAAAGAATATTCAATATAAAAGCATCTAGTTTCACCGGCATAGCCCTAAACCAACTGGAGAAAAACTTCAGGGACTGCACAGACAGAGCTTAGGCTTGTGTCTGTCCCCGAAGGCAAAGCCATCACAGAAGCAATGTTCAGTATGTCAACTTCATACTGCAAGCCTTCCACCAGCAAGGATATTACAGCTACAATATTTGCTATTCTTCGAGGACAAGCAGGCCATGTTATTCTCACATGTGAGTGAAGTCATTCATGTCACCAGCGAGGAATGCTATTATAGCTTACTATATCTTTAAGAGCTCATGACAGTGCTCCCATTGTGAGGCGTACACAGATAACACTCTTTTGGGGGGTTATTGGGAATGTAATACTTAGTATAGATTATTGAAGAATGTGATTGTTGCCATGTTCTGGCATTAGACAATGTAGTGTTGGGAAAGCAATTGTGTTCCTTTTTTTTTTTATCTATAGATCTAAATTCATAATGCCCAAATAATAACAAAACTAACTCCACACCCAAGGGTTTTATAAAAATAGATTGCTTATTTATTTACTATAGCAGCAAGAACAATGAACAAGATGAAAGAAGAATGACACGTATGGTCTATTTTTTATTCAGGCTGAGGCAATCGCACACACACACACAGAACCTTAAGAGAGACTTCTAGTTCTGCCCGTGCCTAACCCCAATAGCAATGAAAGCACTTATACAACCTGAATGGATACAGTCCAGATGAACTGTAGGTGGCAGGGGTCTCGGCACTCAGACAAGGTGTTCCTCAGTAGAGCAGGGTTAGCACTTCAGATCCGATGAAATGCAAGAAAATCTTTGCCTTAGTTTACAGTCTTTTTTATAGAGAAAAGGCCAGCTCCATCTGCTGTGGTGATGTAATTCCTAGCTTGGAATGGACACCACATGTTCCTTGAAACACCCTTGTTTGTTTCAGATTGTTGTGACTTCAGGTGTTGCAATGCTGCCTCCCTGGCACCATGTTGCAGAATACTTTAACCATGAAGTCAGTGTTTTAGGAAATAAGGTACTTTCCTGGGGTGCAAATGTGCCATGGAATCTGGTCAACAGGTCTGGGACTTTCGATTATTGATTTAAAGAATCTAAATATTGCATCACATGCATGATGAAACAGAGCCATTCTGACTGTGGAGTGCTTTATCCCAACATGTTGTTGCATTTTGTTTCTCCAGCCATTATGTCGGCTCAATCACCAAGGGAATTTCCAGTAGTCCTTGGTTGGCCTGCAGTCCTTGATGATGTTTTTGCTGACTATTGCAAACACATAGGCCTTAGTAACAGGCTTCAGCAGTGAAAGATGAGTTAGCCAAAGTCTGTATTTTAATACCAGGTTGATAATGCTGAAAGGTGCCAAGGATTACAATCCCATATACCTTTGTTATATAGGAGCATGCAGTGCTGTATATAGTGCTTCATGCAGGGGCCTGTGCATACGTGAGTGCCTTCCTGCCTGCCATGAGAGTGCAGGACCATCATTCTCTCGTCATCCATGGTGAGGAGAGAACAAGTTGTTCAAGACTCCTCACAGTGTCTGGTGCATAGTGTTTCTTTTTAAGCTAATTTGTGCCTTTCCTGCACGTATTTTTTGCCCTTCTTTTATTGTTTTTTTCCTTTTTCGGGATTGTTTTTACTCCTTCCCTTAAAGTTTTAGTTAATTTGTCCTAGCTTTAAATTTTCTTATTTTTTCTTGGCCTCACAATGCCCTCTTAGGCCTGAGCATCGGCTGGGATTTTTTCCCCCCTTAATTTTTTCCAGTGATTTGCTCCTTTATCTATCACCATCAAGTCATTTAATTTGGCCATGGCTGTTTTCCCTCCCATGTCATCAAAGGTTCCCAGTGACTTCAAGTGCTGTGCTCAGTGCAGTTGGACCATTTCTGTGGCTGACAACTATTCCTAGTGTACCCAGTGTTTGAGTCCAGACCATAACTCTACTAACTATGTTCTTTGCTTGTGTATGCAGAAAAGAACACGGTTGTCCAGAGATGTTCAGAAAGAAAACATTTTTGGAGCCAGGTCCAAATTGTCAACATCATCATTGACATTGGCGTTGGTGCTTGCACCAGCATCAGGTGCATCAATCCCCAAGGCTGCTGGACCCATATATGACACTGGGAGTGGGCATGCATCAAGCAGGTTTCCACCTTCCTCAGAGCCATTCATTATGCAGGGCTCCCGGGACCAGTCAGCATCAGACCCGACACCGAGAAGGCATGAGAATTTGGCATCGTCATTGTCGGTACCAAGGGGTGTCGATGCTCAGCATCAGGTAAAATCCAAGAAGCACAGGCATAGATCCCCCTCAATGCATGGTGCCAGGATCACCGGGGCACCGAGGGATCCGGTACCCGAGATGCGTCAATACTGGAAGAAGCACTCCCCCTCCATTAAGGATATGCCAGCTCAGGGGTCTCCATGCAGCCGGAACTAGGTACCTGAGTCAATACCGGCAGTTCAGCAGGCTGTCTCTAAACTGACACCCCAGCCTTTTCTGATGTTGACCCTGGATAAGCACATCCGGGCCATGTTCCAGGAGCATTTTGCAGGGATGCTACAGGAAACTGCATTGGCATCAGGAGTGCTTGCACCAGTCATGCCTCTGCCTGCTGCCTCGCAAGGCCTTCAGCCTGTGGTGAGTTCACCAATGCCAGTGCCGCATGCAGTACTGGTGTCCACAGCCGTCTATGCTGGTACCCCCTTGACAACAATGAAGGAAGCATTGCCAGAGTCGAGGGAGGAGCCTGCATCTCGATGCCATTGTAAACAAGGACCGAGTTGCTCATACTCGAGGCAGGCTCAGTCTCAGCCCTTCCATGAGGAGTTCTTTGCTGACACCGATATAGAGCGCTCATAGGCATCTGATGAAGATCCAAGGTACTTCTTGGAGAAGTCCTATGATATCCCATCAGACCCCTCCCTAACAGAGCAGAGATGAAAGTCTCCATCTGAGAGCTTCTCCTTCCTAGCTTTTGTGTAGGAAATTGTGGCTGCCATTTCAATTCATTTGGAGACGAAGGATGAGCCCAAAGCTGAGATGTTCGAGGTCCTGGACTATGACTCTTCTCCTAGAGATCTTGTGTGATGTTCAGGTGAAAAACTGGGAGCTTCCTCTGTCAGTCCCTGTCCTCCCCAAGAAAAATGATACTATGTATCAGATCCAGAGTTCCTCTGGGTTTGATAAGCCGCAGTTACCTCATCATTCCCTGGTGGTGAAATCCACTCTCAAATGACCCACAAGTTCCAAAGACTTTGCTTCGGTGCTCACAGGCAGAGAAGCTCAAACACTGAACTTCTTTGGGTGGAAGATGTATCAGGCCTCAATGCTCATTTCCTGTATACAGTCATATCAGCTCTACACAAGCCTCTACTTGTGGAATCTGGTGTGTAGTATGACTGATTTGGCAAATTCTCTCTCACTGGAGCAGGCTGAATCTCTTCACCAGCTGACCAAACAGCAGCAGAAGGTGTGTCACAAATTTCTGGCCAGGGATGCTTATGATACTTTTGATGTGTATCCAGGATTTCTGCCCTGAGTATAGCTATGTGCAGACTCTCATGTCTGCATGATTCTGACTTGGACCCGGTGGATACCACATGCCGGAGGGATAATCTTTTTGGAGAGACAGTGGAGGATGTCACAGACCTCATCAAAAAGCACATAGATGCCACAGATACTCTCTCCCACCAGACGCCTTCGGTACCCTCCTCATCCAGGAGGTTTTCAGGCAAGTTGAAGAGAGGCCCCTACTACTCACAGAGGCATAGATACACCACTTCTTCTCACCCTCCTCTGCAGATTCAAACCCAATGCACTCATTCTCATCAACAGCATGTCCCTAAGGCCTAGCCAGCTCCCCAATCAAAACGGGACAAGTTTTTGACTGCCTCCAGCAGAGCATAGCCACCGTAACAGCGACCATTCCAGATGACCAACCAGTGTGGGGGTGGGCAGGAGACTGAGTTTTTTGGCACCTTGTAACCTCCGACTGGTGGGTTCTTCAAATAGTCTGTCTCAGTTACGCCCTACATTGGCATTAAAAACCACCAAATTGCCCTCTGAGAGCATCTTGCTTCAGCTCTCAGCACAAGGAGGTACTTGTAGAGGAACTCTCTGCCTTTCAAAAGGCCCATGCGGTCGAACCCATTCTACCAGGGGAAGAAGGGAAGGGATTCTCTTCCAGGTACTGTCCTGAGTCCATCAGTGTTACCTATGCAAACAACTATTAATCAAGATTAGCTTACAAAGGGCAGAAATGCGAGTTGTGGATCATGTCAGATATATCAGATTATGATCAACTGAACTCTTCAGTTTTTGTGAATCCACAGTCAGGAAAAGAAATTTATCTTTCTTCTAGAACTTTTTGTTCTACAGATTTTGTTATATGTTGTATACAATGCCTCTGCAATAAATTATATATGGGACAAACATTGAGAAAGCTAGTATTCTGGTTGACGGAACATAAGAGCATTGTAAACACACAGAAGACTACGTCCCCACTAGCAGTCCATTGCACAGAGAAACAGCATGCATTTGAAACATTACACTGTATTGCTCTGCAGCGGGTCAATCCGTTACATAGGGGAGCAGATAGACAATGGATTTTACTGCAATTAGAACAAAAGTGGATCTTTAAATTAAAGACTATGGAACCAAATGGGCTAAACTCCAAAATTGAATGGTGTCATTTTTATTGAATTTGAAATTTCATTGGATCTGAGCTGAGGAGAGTGGGCAGTGTGATACATTGAGGCATTGCCTCAGCGTCATTTTATTTCTATGTATGGGAGCCATTTTGTGATTGTAGGAAGCCTTGTCATGAACAGCCACACATTTGGAGTTCTGATGTGTGAGTAAAACATATATTTTTACACTGTTTAATAATTTATTGCGCTCTGATTCCTGGGGGGAGGGGGGTCAGCATGTGTTCCACAGACTTTGGCCATTGTCGGCCATGGCTAGCTGCAGATGGTGTCCTAGCACTTTTAAGTTAAGCGCGTGTCTTCCTATCTTTTACTGCACTGAACTAGTGTATAATAAAAGGAGGGTTTTTTAGCCAGTGATGACAGCAAGAACCCCATTACTGCTGAAGCAGTGCAAGTTGTGGAGTCTGTTGAGGCTTTTTCCTCCTCATATATACAAATCTTTCCTTGTTTAATGGTGATAGTTACATTACCTACACATACTGAGAAGGGGTATTTACTGTTTATTGGTACAATTTATTTTCCCTTAAAAATCCCCCAAAAGTTTTAGAGAGCACCAGTAAGGATTCAAAGTAGTTTTCCTTAACCCGCTTTTTATGAAGAACACAACATAATCCCTCCCCCCCCCCCCCCCCCCCCGCACCATCAATACCCTGAGACATACTATCCTCTATTGTAAGTTACAGCAATAATAAAGCCGTAAAAGAAACCCTCATGATGAGAATATAAAAAGAATATTCTCATCCAGGGATGTGAGATCACTTTGGAAGGCTACTAGAACAACTGTTTCAGCACAGCAGAATTAGAAATAATCATAGCTGGAATGGAAAAAGAGAGTTAAGCATAGCATGCAAAACCTGCAATACATATACTGCTTTTTTATGATAAATCATGTTGTCATTTATATTAGTGCTTCCTGCTCTTGAATAAAAGATGCAAGTGATTCAGGGTCGGAATAAGTTTTATTTATGCCTTCAAAGAAATGAAACAAATTGTTGAGGCAAGACTACCCTTGGCTGAACCCATGCTGACTTGTACTACTACTACTACTACTGCTACTTATAATTTCTATAGCACTACTAGACATACACAGCAATGTATACTGAACATGTAAGAGACAGTCTCTGATCAACAGAGCTTACAATCTAATCATGCTGTGTCCCATTAAACTAAGTTTGTTTATGTGTTCCATAATTTTATTCTTTATAATAGTTTCCACTATTTTCCCCGGCACTGAAATCAGTCTTACCAATCTGTAATTTCCCAGATCTTCCCCTGGAACCCTTTTTTAAAAAATCGGCATTACATTACCCACCCTTCAATCTTCAGGTACTACGGATGCTATTAACGACAGGTTACAGATCACTAACAAAAGATCAGCAGTTTCATGATTGAGTTCTTTCAGTGTATGCCATCTGGTCCAGGTGATTTATCACTCTAACTTGTCAATTTGGCTCAGTACATCTTCCAGGTTCACCAAGATTTCTTTCAGTTCCTTCACATCATCACCCTTTAAAACCATTTCCGGTATAGATCTCTTACATCTTCTTCTGTAAAGACTGAAGCAAAGAATTCATTCAGTCTCGCCACTATGGCCTTGTTCCCCTAAGTTCCCCTTTTGCTCCTTCATGATCTAACGGTCCCATGGATTTCCTCACAGGCTTTTTGCTTCAGATGTACTTGAAAAAGGTGTTTCTATGAGTTGTTTCCATGGCAAGGTTTTCTTCATATTCTCTTTTAGCCTTCTTTATCAGTGCTTTGCATCTAACTTGACACGGCATATGTTGCTTCTTATTTCCATTCTTTGAAGGATGCTGTTTTGGCTTTAATAGCCTCTTTTACTTCACATTTTAACCACACTGGCTGTTTGCACTTCTTTCCACCTTTGTTAATATGTGGAATACATCTGGTCTGGGCTTCCACCATGGTATTTTTAAACAACATCCACACCTGATTTAAAGTCCTAACTTTTGCGGCCAACCCTTTCAGCTTCTTTTTAACCATTTTCCTCATTTTGTCATAGTCACCTTTTGAAAAATTGAATGTTGCTACAGTAGATTTCTTTAGTGTCCACTCCAAACACCATTACCTCTCGTACCATGCCCTTTATTCCACTAAGGACTAGGTCTAAAGTAGCTCCCCTTCTTGTGAGTTCTTAGACCAGTTGCTCCAGACATCATTGACTGTGATAAAGCTGATTAGACCAACCTACAGGTTTTGCAGCTCTAGCTGTCCCCCCCCCCCCCCCCCACCACCAAACACCCAACATCAGATAGCACCATTTCTCATAAAGGACAAACCTTATATATAGCAGTTGCTATAGAGATTTACAGGTCTCCCATTTAAAACACAAACAATACAACTTTTCTCTGCTCCTGCAATCTGTGTCTCCTGCACTCTTGGTGTTGCTGAGCTGTTTTATCTTTTTGCTACTCCAATGCTGACCCTCTTCTTTCATTGCTCCCTGTTGCCTTTGTACTTCTCCCTGCCTTTTACCACTTTGTGTCATTCAATCTTATTTTGGACCATTGTCCATGTAATTGAATACCCTTTACAGTGAGGAACATTTTGCACATTTTGCAGAAGACATGCTAGGGAGGGTAGAATATGAAAACAAAAACAATAATAGAAACAGAGAAAAATGTAGGCAGATAAAGACAATATGGCCTATCCAGTCTGCCCTTCCATGCCATCTATTCTCCCTATCACTCCCTTAGAGATCCTATGTACTTGTCCCAAGCTCTCTTGAACCTGTATATATAAGAGAATGAATGGATAGAGAAGTCAAAGTATATAGAATGGAGTCAACAAATACCAGCCAAGAGCAGGGACAATGCACCCACTCAGACAGAGAGACAGATCAATTCAATCTATATCTACACATTACATATAGTTGTTGATATATACACATCTATAATATCTACATATATAGATATTATGCATAAACACATCCCCCCCCCCCCCTATTTACAGATGTATTGAGAGAGTATAAAAACAGAGTATTTGGTTATCACTGTACAATAGGTTTTTCCCATTTACAGGTTCAGGGTACTGTAGTATTTTCTTCATGGAGTGAGTTGTGAAGTCCCTTGCTCATACTATTAGCTAAAAAATCTTCTCACTTGTAAACTATGAGAGGTTACATCATTAGCAACAGACCTGCAATGTCCTCTTTATCATACTAAGTACACAGAATCTCCAACTGGGCAATTAATAATTAAATCAATTAGAAATGAAGCCCAGCACCAGAGCTTGTGGCTACACTGCTGTCAGTATCCATAATATTTCAATAGCAAATGCAAATGTGAATGGAGGAAATGGAGGGGGCAACGGGAAAAGGGAAGCTTAGACAAATGCCACACCATGTTGCTCGGTAATGTTTGTCCAATAATATAATGAAGATTATAGGATTCCTTCCCAAAGAAAACAATAATCACAAAATTCCTATCAATTTTTCTTGCACAAGTTGAAAGCATTAAATGAGTTAATTAAAAAAGGATAAAACACTGTCTGAACAATAATTAATGAATGCATCCATACATTAAATCTTCCATAGAAAACACTTTTTATTGCAGGAATCCATTCTTATTTTCTTTTACAGTGGAAAATATACGGAAATGTCAAATGCAGAATGGCATCGACTATTACCATGTGAGTATGTTACTATTTAAAGATCATCATGGGCACTCTTGGAGACAAAGAAATGGTTATCATAAAATGCAGAAAGATAATCTTTTGGTTTATGAGTCCACACCTATATCTGGCACAGTAGAACATCATAGTTTGGGACATGATGTTTTTGGAAGACAAACTCCTAATTCTCATTTTGGGAAATTATGTTTCTGGAATTCTAGGCACTTTCTGAAAATACCAATAAACAAATTTATAATAAGTTAATTTGTGTACAGTAAAAACATGCAAAAGCATTTTTATATAGGTGAGTAATAATCTTAATACTGCACAAAGTTGCACCCTTTGTCAATAGGATTAATCAATGTAATAAAAATAATATTTAAGTCTAAATATTTGCATTGTGGGGTCATAAAAAAAAGAAATTTTAGAATTTTATATTTCCTTTCCCAAATCTGAGTTCAGAGCAAGCCACATACACTATTTTCCGACACAAACTGGCTTACAATCTAGTTGTAGCAGAGGCAATAGAAGGTGAAGTGACTTAACCAAAGGGCCCTTTTACGAAGCGGCGGTAAACCCAATGCGGGCTTACCACTTGCTAAAAGGGAAGTACCACAGCAGCCTGGCAGGAGTTCCTTCCCCCAGCGCATGCCTTTTCCGGCACTGCAAAAGTATTTCAGTTTTTGCAGCGCCAGTTTGTACCTGGCAGTAATTGGGCAGTGCCACACACTGCCTGGTTACTGACGGGTTAGCATGGGAGCCCTTACAGTCACCTTAATGTTGCCCTCTAGATTATGGCATGTTTGATTTAAAATGATAGACTTTGGAAGAGCCACTGCTTATCCTTGTGTAAGCCCCGCCCCTTTTACCCTCAGCATAAGGGCCTATGTCCCCGATGTTATTGTTTATAGTCTAATAACCAAGTGTTTGGAGTCACCCTACCAAGAGCAAGGGGAGGAAATACAATAAATTTAACTTTTTCTTCTAAAGAAAACAGTGCCTAAGAGAATAATAAAATCAAATTTTTAAACATTTTACTTTAAAATGATCAGACCCAAACATTAAGATAATTATTTTATTTTTCTCTAACTCAATCAGGTAAGAGTTTCAAATTTTTTTTTTTTAGCAACTCAATAATATATTTTTCTTCAAATATTTGAACACAAAATTTCTCTATATATGCTTATAAAAAGCTACTTAAAGATTTCTTTTCATTCTCTTAACAGGGCTATCACCAATACCCTAGAATCTGTGCATCAGAGAAGTTCATGCTTTGAAATATTTCAATTTCCTTTACAAACTTTCATATTTCATTTATTATTTTTCCCTCTTTTGTAAGGATCTGAGTCTCTGCAGAATTCACCATGTGACCACCCAAAATCTAGGTGAGTATTTCAGTTTATTTTCATTTCATAGTTACTTAGCTGTGGTCGAGCAAATTATTCTCCAGAGAAAAGCTGATCTGTAGAACTCTTTCTTGCGTGGGGGCCCAATGAAGATCCAAATAGCGTTCTTCCACTTCTTTTCCTTGTAGGTCTTCTTCCTAAACCTAACTTAATCAAATTAAAACTGGAAAGATAACCCTATCTTCCTGTCACTCATCAAA
Organism: Microcaecilia unicolor; assembly: GCF_901765095.1. Lineage (NCBI taxonomy): Eukaryota > Metazoa > Chordata > Amphibia > Gymnophiona > Siphonopidae > Microcaecilia > Microcaecilia unicolor. The sequence continues at coordinate 504,200,721 of NC_044032.1, forward strand.
GGAACTTCTCTAGGTGACTTTTTAAAGAATTTTAAAACACTGTGGCCAATTGAACTTAAACACAAATTAAATTAATTAAAATGTCCCTGTCTTCCAGGCCTAAGCTTTATTACTATTTCCCTATGCTAAAGAAGGGCACATCCAATCATCCTCAAACCTAACCAGCAACCCTTTCAATGTTCCCAACAAACACTCCTCAACCCCTTCAGACTCCCACCAAAACCTATATTGTCACATAGCACGGCAGCCCAACTTGCTTCTCAATACGGGGAATTCCTTGTCACATCTCAGCTCTTCATGTTAGGTGTCTTTTCCCTTTTTTATTTCTTATTTCAATGCACCAAATAGCTTGATTCATCCAAACTTCTGACATTGGCTTTGCTGTGCTTGTGAGTCTTGACTGGACTATTTTTGCCTTTACATGTACTGTGTCTTTCTAAAGACAGCGTTTTCTTTGACCAGTGTAGGTCATGTTCTATTGAGACCTTTCAAACAGACCCTGATGCAGGCAATTTGCCGAAACACGGTGCCGTGTCGGGTCCTTTCAGGAATAAAGTTTTACTTCTGAATTCAACCGTCTTCCTGTTTTTCCTCTGGAACAGCTTTGCTGGCTCACTACTCTTTCTTTGGGTAACAGTAAAATATACCATGAAAAGCTTAGCAAATAAAAAAAAAATCACAACTAATGTTAAAAATATGAGACTTGAAGGCACTGCATATCTTGTAAAATCTATATAAACACTCTTTACATAGGTTGTAGGGCCAGCTCCCACCTATAGAGGCAGATGATGAAGATGATGGCCGTAGGTAAGGATCAACTAGCCTATCCAGTCTACCCAGTTTGTGTTACCCATTGGCAGCTTTATTACATTATGCATTGCACTCACCCCTTTCAGGCATGCAGTTACTCTCCTAATATCACTATCATCTGGAACTGTGCAGATGGTATGTTCAAGCTATGCTCAAACTATTGTCAAGAAGTTAAAAATGCCTGCTATATTTGAGTCCAAAGTAATTATGTGACTACAATCTACTAATAAGTAAGTGGGGAGCTTCAAATTGCTAGAGTAGATTAGTGGTTCACTTTCAAACAACAAATAGGTGTAAGGGGAAAAGTCTCATACTGTCACTAGGGCATAATGTTCTACATAATCTGCACCCACTGTATGCGTGAAGCCCTTTTTATTACTTGTATAATCATCAACAGAACCCCCACACCACCACCACTACCACCACCACCACCTTCCAGTGCCAATTCTGTATATGAAACTGTATGTTTTTTCAGTTTTTTTCAAATTTTTATAAAATATTATGTATCCTTAACACTATAGATGACAGGCAAAGAACAATCACTTATCTGCAAGCTCTCCAGACCCCGACAGGTTCACGTTTCGCTAATGCTTCATCAAGGGATCAGGGCTGTTGCAGACATTATATTAGCCATCGCTCTGTTTGTGGCAGAGTTCTTGCACAGATAATGTCTTGTTATGAGGTGCTCGGTATATCATGAGCAGCCAGATTGGTTTCTCCTCTTCAAGTTGGATTAAAAGAGATTCTGATTCAGGTAGCTGAGGGATGGATATTCTGTGCAGTTTGATTGTATCCCGAATCAAGACTGCTACCCCTCCACCCTGTCTTCCTGGTCTTGGTTGATGTTGGATGTTGAAACCTAGAGATCTGCACTGAAAACCAAGCATATTCTGTAACAACGTGAGTAACTTAATTGGTTTAACAAGTCAATAAGCATTGTTAACAGCATTTAACAATACAGTCTAATCAATAACGATCACCAATTGGCAATAATTAGAATTTACATGCACAACTTGCTAAGCATAGTCTATAACGCAGTGCACCTAAGTTCTAATGCACGCAGGCAAAGAAGGGCATGGTTATGGGTGGGAAAATGGGCACTCAGTGGGCATTCTGAAATTTACATGCGTAGTTATAGAATATAGCCCAGTGCACCTAAATCTATGTGCTGGGATTTATGCCATGTTTTAATTGGTGTAAATGGACGTGCATAGTTTTAGGCGCTGGGATATCAACTAAACATATTCTATATACCGCACCTAAATCTAGGTGCCGCTTATAAAATACGCTTAGTTGGAAATGTGTTCTGTGTGGATTTTTTTGGCACCATATATGGAATCCCCCCCACCCCCCCCCCCCCCATGTGCTATCTCCCACTGAATATTTGCAGATAGCCAGTTAAGTGTTATTTAACCAGCCAGGAGCTGTTCCTGGCCAATTAAATAGCGCTGAATATTGGGGGAGGGGGCAGTAGGTATCTAAATATAAGGCACACTGTTATAGAATTATCCCCTCAATGGCTGCCACTCAACACATACATCTGTTATCCATGGACTTTCAGCAGCACAATGCAGAAGGTACTTGCAAAAATCCCACTAACCATCACAGTACCATCCAATTAATATTGGGACAGAGTGAGAATAGAATGACATTTTAGCAAATATGAACATATGTGCACATTTATGTGTCTGACATTATTCAAATCATTTACGTATATCATCAGGATGTAAATGTTAGCACCCTCTATATAGAAGTACCCCTGTAGGGGTTGGTTTACTATAGTGCAGTCAGCTTTGTTTTTTGTGTTTTTTTTTCCTTATTGCACATTAGGAACATTTTTTTTTTACTTATTGTACATTAGGAGCAAAAATTAACATGCAGGCTGCTAGATTCTATATAGTGCGCCTAAACTTGCACGTTGAAATCCACATAACTTAATTGGCTTAACAAGCTAATCAGCATTGATAACAGCATTTAACAAGCAATAATGAGCACTAATTGGCAATAATTAGAATTTACGTGTATTCTGTAATGACCTGCACCTAAATTCTAACGCGCGCAGTTCAAAAGTGGCATGGATATGGGCAGGAAAATGGGCATGTCATGGGCATTCCAACATTTGCATTCATAGTTATAGAATATGGCCTAGTACACATAAATCTATGCCAGGGATTTATGCCATGTTTTCATTGGTGTAAATGGAGGCTCGTAGTTTTAGCCGCTGGGATATGAACTAAGCGTATTCTATATACTGCACTTAAACCTAGGTGCCACTTATAAAATACGCTTAGGCAGAAATGTTTACCATGCAGATTTTTTAGGCGCCTTAAATAGAATCTGGCCTAGTATGTGCAAAGCCTATGTGGTAACTGTTGGGGGTGTAGCCAGCATCTGCTCTGCAATTACCATAGAAGGCAGACACATCCCTAGATTTTGTATAGGTTGCCCAAAGTTGGGCATGGATCCCAAGTCTGCATGTAAACTAATTAATCAGTTAGGCACTAAGGATCAATAACTGGTTAACAAGCACTTCATTGGCAGTGATTAGGAGGTATTAGGAGGTACACACAGATCTGCCCTATGCCCTATTCTATAACATGTGTGCTTAAATTTCATAGTGCGCAACTCTAAATGGGGTGTGGCCATAGGCGTAGACTGGGGGGGGGCGAGGGGGGGCAATGCCCCCCCAAAACGACGATGACGTGGACTGGCGCTAGAATGAAAAAAAAAAAAAACAAGCAGGCACGCGCTCGTCTCCGTCTGCTTCGCTGCTTCCCTGCCCTCTCTGTCTGCATCCCGCCTTCCTCTGATGTCATTTCCTTTCGGGCAGGACGCAGACAGAGAGGGCAGGGAAGCAGCGAAGCAGACGGAGACGAGCGTGTCTATAATCTACCCCCTCTCTTCCTACCCTCCGGCGCAGGCAGCACCAATCTTCTCTAAGCCTTTCTTGTTCCTGGCAGCGGTAGCGACGTACACGCTGCCTTCAGCTCTGCCCCGAAGCCTTCTCTTCAAGTTCCTGTTCCCGCATAGGTGGGAACAGGAACTTGAAGAGAAGGCTTCCGGGGCAGACCGAAGGCAGCGTGTACGTCGCTACCGCTGCCAAGAACACAGAAAGGCTGAAGAAGACTGCTGCCTGCACCGGAGGGAGGGAGGAAGAGAGGGGGTAAACGGAGTCACGATCCTGGACCTCGCAGGGGGGGGGGCAGCAGAGGGAAGATGAATGGGACTGGGAGGGTGGAGAGCAGAGGGAAGGAGTAAGAGATGGATGGGACTGGGAGGGGTGGGTGGGGAGCAGAGGGAAGGACCAGGAATTGGATTGGACTGGACTGGGAAAGGAGGTCAGAGGGAAGGAGCAGGAGATGGATGGGACTGGGAGGGGTGGGAAGCAGAGGGAAGGACCAGGAATTGGATTGGACTGGACTGGGAAAGGAGGTCAGAGGGAAGGAGCAAGAGATGGATGGGACTGGGAGGGGTGGGTGGGGAGCAGAGGGAAGGAACAGAAGATGGATGGGACTGGGAGGGGTGGGGAGCAGCGGGAAGGAGCAAGAGATGGTTGGGACTGGGAGGGGTGGGGAGCAGAGGGAAGGAGCAAGAGATGGATGGGACTGGGAGGGTGGGGAGCAGAGGGAAGCCTACTGGAAAGAAGACACTGCATAAAACAGAAGACACTGGGATCAAAGCGAATAGAAAAACTAAATGATCAGACAACAAAGGTAAATAAAAGTTTATTTTATTCATAATTTATTAATTGAAATGTGTCAGCTTTTTGAAATGTGCATCTGTGATATTTTGCCTGTAAATTTCATTTCCTTCCTCCATATTAGCATATTCATTTGCATATGTATATATGCAAATGATATGCTAATATGCTCCGCCCATTCTTTGCCCCCCCAAATGAAACAGTCAAACTACGCCTATGGGTGTGGCTATAGGAGGAGCATGAGCGAATCAGGGGTCTTTTCCAGAATTAGGCGCGATGTTATAGAATACTGTGACCTGTGCACCCAACTGCTATAAATTGGATGCTATAAATTCAGATCTAATGTCCCAAACACATTAGCACTAGAATACACCTCTTAAATAATTACATATCCGCAGTCAGTATTTATTATGTCAGGACTTATCAACATCAGTTTAAGTATACAAAAAGTTTTTTACAAGGGAATCGTCAGAATATACTGCAGCACACACCATGCAAACACTTTGTTCCTTTGTAGTAATGGTGTGGTGCAAATCGTCATTGATCCACTTATTTTATTTAGTTTTTTTGACTTTTTGAAAAATTTTCTGTGTATTTATTTATTTATGGTTCATTTATATCCCACATTTTCCCACACATGCAGGCACAATGTGGCTTACAGAAAATTAGGAGGAATTACAAATTATGAAGATACAGATAAAGCGAAAAAAAGGTTAAACAAGGGGAGCATTGACTAACAGTGGAAAACTAAGCAGGGTGGGGAACGTAAGGGGAATATTAATCAGCAGGGGAACAAGGGGAGTAGGTTGCAACAAAGAAGTAAGTCTTCAATAATTTCTTGACGAGGGTGTGGTCCATTTGCATTTTGAAGTGCCTCGGCAGAGCATTCCACATTTTTGGGCAGCAGTAGCGGAAAGACGAGGAAAAAATCTTCTTGTATTTGACGCCCTTGCAGGTTGGAAAGTGGAGTTGAAGATATGACCGGGCAGCAGGCACAGAATTCCTGAGTGGAAGATCAATCAAATTAAGCATGTAATCCGGGGCAAGCCCATAGATAATTTTATGGGTTAAAGCACAGACGTTAAAGGTGATACGTTCCTGTACAGGTAGCCAGTGAAGGTTATAGCGCAGAGGCTGCACATGAGCGAATCGATTCTCACCCAAAATCAGTCTCGCGGCTGTGTTCTGGACTGTCTGGAACTTTTTTAGGAGAGAGAGTTTGCAGCCCGCATAAATCCCACTGCAGTAATCAAGGTAGGACAGTACTAGCCAGTGCACTAGGGAGCGAAACAGCTCTCTTGGAAGGAAGTATCTAATGCGCCGGAGCCTCCACATAGCATTAAACATTTGTTTGCAGACCAGTTGCACGTGATTGTCTAACTGTAGGTGCACATCCAGAGTCACACCTAAGAGACACAAACTGTTGGAAATTGGTAGGACATAGCCTTGAACTGGGTTGAACAATAAACATGCAAAAAATTAAAGTATATGCGCATTGCAACACTTAACTGGCAGCAATTTTTTCACCAGAGGTGAACCTCCGCCAACGTGGCCAGGTTTCGGTTTCTTCTTCAGGGAAGAGGTTCAAGATGCATGTCACATAGCACTCCTGCATAGAGAAGAAAATGGCATTTACACCAGGTTTCAGCAAGTGTAAATCCAGCACCCAAAGTTAAGCATGAGATCAATGCTAAGCTAGTATGCTTCAAAGGGAGCTCACCCTTTGCAGAATACTAGAGTGGATCTTTCAGCACTTAACTTTGGGCACTATTTTTTTTAATCTAGGCCTTACTGCACAGTAATTATATTGGCAAGTGCTGGCAACAGATACTGCAGCCTCATGGGAAAAGAAACCAATCCCCAGATGGCATCAACACTTCCTATGTGTACCATTACCCCCCTCCGTGCACCACCAATGAGCATCAACACCTCCTCTGATTGCTCACCCCCTCCCCCTCAAGAATCATCCTACCCTACCTGAAGCCCCCTGCTTCCTTCCCAGCACTCCCTGGGGTTTCTCTGGTGATTTAGTGATAGAGCAGGAATAATCTGAAGATGCTACTACCCTATTGCCAGCCTAGGTACAACATGGAGGCTTAATGCAGGAAAAAAGGTTTACCATACGTGCTGAAGCTTTTTGTGGTAGTTTGCATTTTTTCTAGCAAAAAGGTGCCAGTACTCAAATGCTAGGCCACCCTTCAGGGGCGGGATGATCACTGAGGGACCCACCCCCACAATAGCCAGGACCCTGCAACCAGTCACAGAATCTATGACAAGGCAGAATTGGTGTGTAGAGCCTGAGCTCTTTCATTAAAACTTGGGATCCATGGGTCAATTTTAGCAGGCAATAGAAAAGGTGCCTGTGCTCAGTACCCCCAAGTACGCCCTCAAAAAAAGCCCTGTCTATTTGTTTACAATATTTGCTTTCTGGGGGTGCGGCATGGGTAAAGAATAGATGTAGAAGCATTAACCAGCTGGTGTGGTCATATTAGCACATGCTAACTGGTTAATATACAGATAACATGGGAGCACTTCGCACCTCCTAAATATGGGGTTAAGTGCTCCCACGTTAACTGTTTTCAGGCAATGCGCTAATGCAAATATTAGCATGCAACCTGAAAAAAAAAATTGAAAATGCAGAAAATACTATTGCATTAGAAATGGGCTTAGTTAAAATGCGCAAAGCCCATATTCTAAAGCACCTTAGTAAAACAGTCACTCAGGCACCCATGTGGCTCTATAAAATAGCTTACAAAACTTGAAAACTACGATGGACATCCACCTGCATATATTTATACCAGCTCAGGAGTTGATGTAAACATATGTGTGTATTTTATGTTGAAATTTGTTTTATTATCAACACAAGTAATGATCATTACAAAATATGTACATTGTACAGAGTGAAAACGCTAGAACATCACTGAAACTACAAGTATCTCTCTAATCCTCCCTTCCCACCACCCTGACATACCTCCCCCTCCCCCCATAGTGGCAACTCCTTCCAAACACCTCACACAACTCTGGAACGCATTACCAAAAGCCTTGAAAACGACGCATAACCACCTAAACTTCTGGAAATCTCTTAAAACTAACCTATTCAAAAAGGCATACCCTGCCGATCCAACCTAAATGCCTGATCTCTGCGACACAACAAAATTAAAGTACCTAATGGACATAACTCATTTCCTCCGCTGCACGCTTCTCTAAATGTGACTTTACCACAGGAACTCTATCCTCCCACAATATCACTTTGTAATGTTCTCACCGGAGCCACCAAATGCCTTCCGTTACTATGTAAGCCATATTGAGCTTACAAATATGTGGGAAAATGTGGGATACAAATGCAACAAATAAATAAAAATATTAAAGGCTTAACACTTCAATAAGTAACTACACGCTTTTGAGGAAAGTATATGTGAATATTTTATAAATTATTCAACTGCAGTGCTTCACAGATGGAAAAAATGTATTTCAAAAGGGAATTCTTAATTCATGTATATGTGTGAAAACTTTCTTATTAATTATAAATAAACAAGGAATTAAATCAGGAGTAAAAAGCCTCAGAGAAAAAAGCTTTTTAAAGCAGACCCATACCTTGTGGTTTCCCACTCAAATCGCATTGGCAATTTGAAAGTTTATAGTACAACAATTTTTTATTGATGGGAAATGTAAAATGCACAAACATCTGTAAAAGTACAAACCAATATAAAACAATGAACTTATAATACGGCGTGCAAGCCATCAACATCCATTTCAGTTTAAAACCACATTCCTCCCTGCCCCCTATCCAAAGCACAATACATACAAAATACAGTACTACTGCCAGACTTCTCTTCCCTCCCCCCACCCCTGCAAGAACAAAACAGAGACATAAGGATCCCGCTAAAAAAAACCTCCATCCCTGAACTGAACACTAAAGCCCAAGTACTACCCCCAATTCATACAATCCCCCCCCCCCAATCCAGAAGGAAGCTGAGTATACTCTGTCAGGAGTGGTCACAACACAGATCAGTTATAAATGATTGATAATGAGGCTGCAACCCCGGGGACTCAATAACTGTATATAGGGGTTCCAAGTAAGTAAAAATTGCTTCTTGCGCTTAATAGTACCCTTCGCCTCCCTGGCCTCCCACGTAGCCAAAAGATGTACCTGGTTCCTCCAGTGCCAAAAAGCCGGGGAGTCCAGCAGCACCCAATAGGCAATTTGAAAGTTTATTTAAACACAAAATCAGAAGGTTATTTTTTATGTCGATGACTGCAATGTGTTTGAGCACTGGAACCACGAAGTGCTAATGTCCTTTTAAAAGTTTTTATTTTTCCTGAGGCTTTCTCCTCCCGATTTTACTTCCAAGTTTATTTATAAATAAGAGCTTCCACACAGTGTGTGAATTAAGAAATACTTTTTGAAATAACAGTTATTCATATATGTGAAGACCTGTGTTTGTTGAATATTTTATTACATTTGTACCCTGCACTTTCCCACTCATGGCAGGCTCAATGTGGCTAACATGGGGCAATGGAGGGTTAAATGACTTACCCAGAGTCACAAGGAGCTGCCTGTGCCTGAAGTGGGAATTGAACTCAGTTCCTCAGGACCAAAGTCCACCACCCTAACCACTAGGCCACTCTTCTACTCGACATTGATTCTTCACAACCAAGTTCTTTGTTATGTTATAAAATTAATACTTTTTGACTTCGTGCAAGGAAGCTTTGCTCAGACTCCTCCCCCAAAGTCTCTTGCATTACATTTGAGTTAAATAAAACACAGTTTAACAGCAAAAAGAAAAAAATTATAAAATTTACCCCCCCCCCCCCAAAAAAAAAAAATCTTGGACTTAATCAGTGATTGATTAAAATTGCCCATTAATCAGGAAAGTTCACCTTTCAGATATTTAAATTATTTCTGTTCAATGAACTGGAAAAAAATATTTTTTTGAAATCTACCTAGACCACAGCCACAATTTAAACTGAGTTGCTCAGTACCACACCCTGCACTGCATTCCTCATGGTACAGTGAACTGGCACATCTTTCCACATCCCCGAAACTGAAAATATATAAGCCACAGATAACAGTGCAGGGAAATTTTGTTTTAGCTTTTTCTTTTTCATATAAAAGATTAGTGGTTTAGACAAGCAAGCATAATATATTGCCCCTGCTGGTTTAGCTGGTCAGCACTCAGGACTTATAATACGCATGAGATAAGACACCACAAGGAATCTATACACTCATAAAACCTGACCTTATAAATCTCTGTGTTTATCAATTGCATACAGCAGCCACTCCCTGTAGTAAAAGTCGCAGACCAATAAACCTGCATTTGATAAGCACATGATTTATCTGTTCCAGCCCCCTCTCCCTAGGGCTGCTAATCATGCTACATTAATAACCTCTGGGGAAAAAATGGAATGCCATTCTTGAAAAAATAGCAAAAATACTTTAAAAAATACCATCTGAACTCCCTGCTTATGTGAAATAGAATGCAAATGTTAAGCAAAACAGCATAATTATTCCTAGCAGTAAGATTCTATTTGTTTATCTCATTGTGCAAACACTGCACCTTTCATTAGAAGTATCCATCTACGATTTTCTCAGCTGAATTACTTACTGGCTACTAAGCAAAGCCAAATTAAAAATTCTATGTTTTTTTTTAATGTACATGATTTTTGACTAAAAATACATAATAAATCATAAGTATAGGAAAGCTAAACCAGGTAAATAAAATGGTTTTCTGTCTTGCATAAGTCAAGATGGCGCTCTCTGCTTTTACTCAGCCCAGTATTTCATAGAACAAATTAGTTTCTAGTGGTATATTCTGTTACCTTCAATTTACTATCAGATCAGCCTTTCTTTCCTTTCCTTTCCTTTCCTTCAAATCTCTTGTATGCTGGAGCTTTTCATCCAGCGTGCCTAGAAATGTACTTCAGAAACATTCTATAACCAGTTCTAAGGTGCGAAGTCAAACTGCCAATTTTGGTGCATTAGCTATATGTTCATTTCCAATTTCAACCAGCTAATCTTAGGCAAAGGGATATAAATGTCTTATTCCAAGTTGCACAATCTCAGTGGGAGAGCAGGATCTGAAGGTCATGGGCTCATACTTCCCTTCCTCCTAATATTTTCATAATCAAACAACTCAACAAATTATGGTCAGATGTTTACTTACCTTCCCCTCCAAGAACAATCCTTAAATGATTCAGTCTTACTTTCCTATGCAGCTGGCATCAGGAGGTCATTCTTTATAACCTGTGAGAACAGATTCCTTGCTGCTTATCCTGGGAATAAACAGTACATTTTTCACAAGACCATCTTATTAACAGTTGATGGAGTTTTCTTCCAAGAACTTTTCTAAACCTTTTCTAAACTCGGCTACCCTAATGGCTTTTATCACATTTTCTCTTAACAAACTAAATTATTCATTGAGGGGGTCTTTTACAAAGGTGCGGTAGCATTTTTGCCCCTCCCCCATTTACTAAGCCCCACTAGTGGCTGCCATGCACTAATGCCGACACAGCCCATTCACTTTGGAACATATGGGCATCTCTAGCATTTAGTGCATGCTTATTTTTAGTGCGCATTTAAAAAGCTAGCACGCCTTTGTAAAGGGACCCCTCAGTGAAGAAATATTTTCTATAATTTGTTTTAAATTTAATATTTAGAAACTACATTGCATAGCCTCTAGTTCTTGTGAATTGCTTGTGATATCTATCCATTTAAAAAATGCAAACAGGATACTTGGAATTATTAGGAAAGGGATGATAAATAAGACTGAAAATACTATAATGCCTCTATATCGTTCCATGGTGTGACGTTACCTTGAGTATTGTGTTCAGTTCTGGTCGCTGTATCTCAAAAAAGATATAGCAGAATTAGAAAAGGTTCAAAGAAGAATGACCAAAATGATAAATGGGATGGAACTCCTCTCATATAAGGAAAGGCTAAAGAGGTTAGGACTCTTCAGCTTGGAAACGAGATGGATAAGTGGAGATATGAATGAGGTCTACAAAATCCTGAAAGGAGTAGAGCGAGAAGTAAGTCAATTTTTTACTCGTTCCAAAAGTACAGAGACTAGGGGACACTCAAGGAAGTTACATGTAAATACTTTTAAAACAAATAGGAGGAACTCTTTGTCGGAGGATGTAGTAACAGCAGTTAGCGTATCTGGGTTTAAAAAAGGTTTAGACAAGTTCCTGGAGAAAAAGTTCATAGTCTGCTATTGAGACAGATATGGGGAAGCAACCACTTGCCCTGGGATTGGTAGCTTGGAGTGTTGCCACGATTTGGGTCTCTGCCAGGTATTTGTGACCTGGCTTGGCCACTGTTGGAAACAGGATACTGGGCTAGGTGGACCATTAGTCTGACCCAATATGGCTACTCTTATGTTCAGTATGGCTTTTGTTATGCTTTTATGTTCCACTTCACTCATTAATTTATAGACCTCTATCATGTCTCCCCTCAGCTGTATCTTATCCGAGCTGAAGAGCCATTATCTCTTCAGGCTTTTCTCATAGGGGAGTCATTCCATCCCTTTAATCATTTTGGTGCCCTTCTCTGTACCTTTCCTAATTCAGCTATTCCTTTTTTAAGATAAAGTGACCAGAATTGCACACAATATATGAGACTTGGTTGTACCATGGAGCAATATAGATTGTGATGTCACACCATAGCATGAACGGTCTGTATCATCAGGTCTGCTCCCTTTTACACTTTCCTTGGAAGAGGTCAGGAAAAATCCCCCGATCCAGATCCTGCTCTGGTCCAAGATTTCCAACTCTTCATCTCAGACACTCACACAGCAACCAGGGTCCAAAACATAGAGAGCTTTTATTCAGCACAAAGAATTAGATTCCATAAGCAAAGTTCGGTCTCCAAAACAGAGCACAAGTCCTCCTGACATGTGCCTCAGGATTCAAAGAAAAAAAATAAACCCAAAAGAATTCATGCAAAAACATGAAGGGTTTCTCTTTACTTCCCTAACCCAGCTTGCATTTTAAGTTCATAGCAGTTCATAAGTTTCTCATAAGCTTGAACCAGCATTTCCAGTACACAGCCTAGAGCTGTGCCCTTAATGAACCTCTCTGTAACCAGGGAATTCTCCAACTTGATCACATCCATTGGCTATGACTGCATAGTCTCTGCACCCTCCACATGGCTGCTCCTGAGGACATTGGCAGTACAGGGGAAATTCCCATATTCTCTTCTACTGGCAACTGTTCCCTACATTTTCAGACAAACTCAGTAAGACAGTTGCTCCCTGACTCTCTCCCTCTTTTTTCAGGCAGAGAAGTCTCTGTCACACAACAGCTTTTCCTCAGTGAGGACCAGGCACCAGTTCTTTATCACAGCCACAGGCTAGGACTGCGTAGGAACAGTCTCTGCACCCCTCTGGTGTCTGACACTGAAGACATGAGTTATACAGAAACATTCCCCATAGTCTCTTCACTAGCAACTGTTCCCCCCTTCTAGAACAAATCACATTCATTCAGGCAGTTGCCCTTGACCCCCCCCCCCCCCCCCCCCCCCTTCAGGCAGATCAGTCCTTGACTCATGACAGCATTTCCCCGGTGAGCAGGGGCGTAGCTAGGTGGGGCCATGGGGGCATGGGCCCGCACAGATTTAATCCTGGCTTCTTCCACTTTTGACCCCCCCCCCCCCCGCCAACCTCCCCCACCACTTTCGACTCCCTCCCCGCGGCCACCGCAAGGTATCTTTGCTAGTGGGGGTCCCCAAACCCCGCCGGCCTTAGTCTTCTTCAGCGCCGGCGCATTCACTGATCTGTGCTGTGAGTCCTGACATCCAGCATGTCGTGCTGCATGCTCCTTTAAGTAAAACTGAGAGTTTCACTTAAAGGAACATGCAGGACGTCAGGACTCACAGCACAGAGACCGGCGCTGAAGAAGACTAAGGTTGGCGGAGGTTGGGAACCCCCCGCCAGCAAAGGTACCTTGCAGCGGCGGCGGCGGGGGGGGGTCAGGGGGGGTCAAAAGTGGTGGAGGAGGGTCAGCGGCTGGGGGGGGGGGGTCAGCAGCTGGGGGAGGCAGGCTAAAATGTGCCCCCCACCTTAGGTTCTGGACCCCCATCCCGCTGAGTTCTGGCTACGCCCCTGCCGGTGAGGACCGGACACCAGACTCTTTATCACAGCCACAGGCTAGGACTGCTCAGAAACAGTCTCTGCATCCTTCACATGGCTAACCCTGACACCCTCTCTCTCTTCAGGCAGGTCAGTGCCTGTCCAAACACAGCCTTTCCCCTGTGAAGACCGGATACCAATTCTTTCCCCTTCTCTCACTAAACAGGCACTGTATTCACTTCAGGGTCCACCTCCCCTGGGTTGGGTAGCCCGTTTCAACCTTGCAGCCGGTTCTCTATGAGAAAGGTCTCTCCTGTCCTCAAACAGGTTGCTCTTCTCCACTTGTCCTCCTCTGTCCCCCTCTCTCAGATCACTGCAGGCTTTTTAACTTGGCGTCTTCCCTGAGAGAAATGGTCTCACCCACTTACAAGCCTCACTTTGGCTCCCAGGGTATACTGCTTACTGGTTCAGGAGCATAGGCTGGATCTAAGTCTTGGCATGTCTCTAAGGACTGCCTCCTTTCCCTCCAGGAAAGCACCACAGGTGTGGAGCACCTCCCTTCCTGAGGCCATGCCAGGTTTTTCTCCCTGCCAGGGTTCTGTGTCTGTCCTGAGATTACTGGGAAGGGTTTAGAACCTGGGGAATCTGCCCTCTTGGTAATTCTGCTCTCTTCTGCTGTCACCCTTCCAGAGATGCACACCCAGCTATCCAGGTAAAATTTGTCTCCCTTTTTATAGTATTTGCAGGGCAATATGATATGAAAAGACAACAGAGAGACCAGGAGGTTTCTCATACATCACAAGAGGCACTATGATATTCTCCATTTTAGTCTCCATTCCTTTCCTAATAACTCCTGACATTCTATTTGCTTTCTTGGCCACTACTGCACACTGGCTTGTTTAGATGTCAGAAATCTCTAGTGGCTGTACTAAAGTATTTTATTGTGACAAGTTTGTACCCTTCCAGTTTCCTGAACTGACCTATACCAAAGGGTGTTGGCCTGCCAAGCCATTGTACCATCAAGTTGTACATCTGGGGTTATATAAACCAGCACCCCAGAAGGAGAAGGAGTCTGTGGCTAGATAAACCAGTGCACCATTCTAGAAAGGAGTAAAGAGTTAAGAAAGAGTACGCATTTCTGGAACACTAAAGAGCAGCAGGAATCCCCTGATCATGGAAAATAATGAGAGGATACAGTGGGTTAAATTGCCATTTTTCTCAATGGAAGAAGGTGAATAGTGGAGTGCAACAGGGATCTATACTGGGACCAGTGCTATTTAACATTTTAAATTTTCAGATGACACAAAACTATTCAAAGTTGTCAAAATACATGTGGATTGTGAAAACTTCCAAGGAGACCTTAGGAAACTAATACTGGACATCCAAATGACAGATGAAATTTAATGTGGACAAATGTAAAGTGATGCACATTGGAAGAATAATCTGAATCACAGTTACCTGATGCTAGGGTCCATCTTAGGAGTCAGCACACAAGAAAAAGATCTAGGTGTTATTGTAGACAATACGCTGAAATCTTCTGCCCAGTGTATGGTGGTGGCCACTAAAACAAACAGGATACCAGGAATTATTGAGAGAGGAAAGGAAAATAAGACCAAGAATATTATAATACCTCTGTATCGCTCCATGGTGCAACCTCACCTTGAATATTACATTCAATTCTGGTCGCCATATCTCAAAAAAGATATAGCAGAATTAGAAAAGGTTCAAAGAAGAGCAACCAAAATGATAACGGGGATGGAACTCCTCCCATATGAGGTAAGGCTAAAGAGGTTAGGGCTTTTCAGCTTGGAAAAGAGTCAGCTGAGGGGTGATAGATTTTTCACGCTTTCAAAAAGTACAAAGGCCAGGGGACACTCAATGAAATTACATGGAAATACTTTTAAAACAAATAGGTTGGACCGCTAGATGACCAAGGAGTAAAAGGGGCAATCAAGGAAGACAAAGCCGTAGCAGAGAGATTAAATGAATTCTTTGCTTCGGTCCAAAATCTGAATAGGAAAGAAGGTCATTTTCCAAAAAGAAAACCATCTATCTTTTTTTTTTTTTTTTAAATATACTGTTTTGAACAAGGTTTTGTGATTTGGACGTTTTGCTTTTTGGTCTATTTTTGAAAAAAAAAATGTTCAAGTCCAAAACACACAAAATCAAGCCATTGGGATGTAGGAGGAGCCAGCATTTTGTCAGACTTGTGAGTTCTTGTACCAAGTAGAGTGCTGCTGAGCCCGGTATTCGGACCAGGTTCTGTTTGGCAGCCAGTCAACCCCAGGTTTTACCTGCGCTGACCGCTGTTCCCCAGAGGTTGAGCCCCTAGATACGGATGACCTGCAGGACTTATGAGACGGAGCTGGAAGCGAGGTAGTGAAAGTATCGGCCAGGCAGGCAGGCAGCAGTTCAAGAGAGTAATCCAGGTACAGGGAAAGTCAGTAGGCAGGCAGCAGGTCAAGAGTGTAATCCAGGTCAGGGCCGCCGAGAGGGGGGGGACAGGGGGGACAAAATTCCCCGGTCCCGGGTCTCCGGGGGGGCCCGACACTGCCGCAGTCCGGTCCGCCCACCCTCCGTCGCTCCCTGGCATTGAACTTAAGGGCCTCACCTTCAAAAGCACAGCAAGCAGCGGCAGACCACTCCTTCTTTCCATGTCCCACCCTCGCCTGATGTAACTTCCACGAGGGCGGGACACAGGGAGGGAAGAAGGCCCGAAGGGAGTGATCTGCCAGTGCTTCTGCTGCGCTTTCGAAGGTGAGGTGCTTAAGTTCAATGCAGAGGGCCCGGCAACCTCGGGTAGGGGGGGCCCAGGGGCAGCCTTGTCCCAGGCCTGGCCCAGTCTCTCGGCGGCTCTGATCCAGGTACAAGTAAAGTCAGTAGGCAGGCAGCAGGTCAAGAGAGTAATCCAGGTACAGGCAGAGTCAGTAGGCAGGCAGCAGGCAGGAGAGTAATCCAGGCACAGGTAAAGTCAATAGGCAGGCAGCAGACAAGAGAGTAATCCAGGTACAGGCAAAGTCAGCAATGAGGGACAAAGTAGAGAAGAAGCAAACTACTGAGCAATTAACACCTACCAAAGTAGAAGCCGAAGCATGGAGTCCAGGAATAGCTCAGCTGATAAAGTGCTGGCATCTGACATCAGCAGGAACCAGCAGGGAGAAGGAGCAAAGCCATAGGACAAGAGCAGAGGGAGGAAGAACAGGAAGACCAATAGGAGAGAAGCAAGGGAAGCCAGGCAGAGGGAGAGCAGACACAGGTGCATGGGAGCAAAGCAATCACGGAGCCTGAAAGCCAGAGAGACAGCAGACACAGGTGCATGGAAGCAAAGCAATCAAGGAGCCTGCAACCACTGTCTCTCTGAACAAACCCAGAGAAGAACTATACACACATGGCTCAGGGCTGTGCCAGTCAAGTGTGCATGTCGATGGGACCCCGCACAGCCCGAGGACGCCACTTGCGTTGAGGTAGGGGACATGACACATTTTTAGTAGACTGGTCCTACAGACATCCTAAGAAACAATAGAGCACCTTAAGGGGCACTGCAATGGACTTCAAAAACATGCTCCCAGATACACATCTCACCATTGCTCCCTTAGTTTGTCTGCTGAGCCCCCCAAAACCCACTATCCCCAAATGTACACCACTACCATAGCCCTTACGGGTGAAGGGGGCACCTATATTTATTTATTTTATTTATTGCATTTGTACCCCACATTTTCCCACCTATTTGTAGGCTCAATGTGGCTTACATAGTACTGTCAAAGGCGTTTGCCCAGTTGGTGGATAACAAATACAAAGTTGTATAGTGATCTTATGAGGTATAAGTGGAGAGTCGGAATGGATGAAGATTGTGTGATGTCCAGTTCGATCACAGTCATGCTGTGTTGGTAGGTGGAGAGGGTTACGTGGGGTCGTTGGGGTAGGCCTTTTTGAAGAGGTTGGTTTTTAGTGATTTCCTGAAGTTCAAGTGGGCGTGGATTGTTTTCACAGCTTTTGGAAGCCCATTCCATAGTTGTGCGCTTATGTAGGAGAAGCCGGCTGCGCAAGTTGTTTTGTATTTCAGTCCTTTGCAATTTGGGTAGTGTAGGTTTAGGTAGGATCTTGACGATCTGACTTTGTTTCTTATTGGTAAGTCTATAAGGTCTGTCATGTATCCTGGGACTACGCCATACATGATTTTGTGGACATATATTAAAGGGTCCATATAAGATCATGCTTGACTGCATAATATCTTATGAACTAAAGTAAATAATTCAGGGGGTCTTTTATAAAGCGGCATACTATCCCGGTACAGTGGGATTCCAGTGAGTTTTGGAGGGCTCACAGTTTCCTCCACAAGTGTAACAGGTAGGGGGAGGTATGGGCCTGGGTCCACCTGTCTGCAGTGCACTGCACCCAACACTAGACTACTTCAGGGACCTGCGTGCTGTTCTAATGGACCTGAGTATAACATCTGAGCCTGGCATAGAGGCTGACAAGTAATGTTTGAAATCACATTTTTTGGGGGGTGGGAGGGAGTTAGTGACCACTGGGGGAGGAAGGATAGGTCATCCCTGATTCCCTCCAGTGGTCATATGGTCATTTAGGGCACCTTTTTGTGCCTTATTTGTTAATAAAACAGGTCTTGCGCAAAACATCTTAGTTTTAGTCCGGGATGGTTTTGTTTTGTTCCATTATGGCTGAAAAAGATCCATGTGTTAGGAATGCCCAGATCCTGCCCTCAACACGCCCCCTTGTGATTTGAACGCACTTCTGATGGACTTTGTAGAAAACAGTCTAAAAATTGGTTTTGAAAATACCGATTTGGATGTTTTTGTGAGAAAAACATCCAAATGCAGATTTATGCCGCTTTTTGGACATTTTTCTCTTTTGAAAATGAGCTCCAGTGTGAACTAGAGATAAAAATCTGTTTTTAACACCTGTTGTGGATCAAGGAATATTCCAAGAATGTGTATACAATCTTAAGATGTATTGCTGTGTCTAAAATGACTAGTGATAAAGTAGAAATCTTTAACCTTTCTGGAATAGTTACATAGCTTTAGATTTGTGTGGATTTAATTTTAATTTATGCTGATTAAACCATAAAGCTACTGCATTCAGGTCAACATATCCAGAATCAAATCTAGTCAGAAATGGAATATCATCCGCTTTAAGAAAAAATATTGAGCCCATAGTCTTGAATTTTGTTTAGTAAGACATAGTTTTCCCGCTATATACATCTTTCTACAAAAGATTCCCTTGCATGCATACCAATTTAACTTAGGAAACTAAAAGGTGGCTTCTAGCACTTATATGTGGTTCTCTTGCACAAGGAATTCTGATATTAAGGGTAGTTCCTGGATAATTGTGGCATTTTGTACATAAGGATAGTGCCAGTCAAGCACCACAAGGTGAATATTATTTGAAATAAGTGTTTAGATTTGTTTCTTCTCTGACAATTTAGAGGGGCATTAAAAAAAAAAAACGAAAAAAAAAGAAATCCAAGTACAAAAAAAAAAAAAGGACCATCTCACAGCCATAATCAAACAGGAAAAACTTCTACATTTCCTGTTCGCTTATGGATGTGAGATGGACATTTATGGATGTGAGATGGACATTTTTGAAATGAAAACATAAAAAATAAATAGCCTTTTTCCAAAGTGAAATGTCCAACAACAAAAAAATAGGGACTTGAACATCATCTGGCATCATTTTCAAAAATATGGCCACACAGATACCTGCGCAAAAGAGAGTAGCTTAGTGGTAAGTGCAGTTGACTGTAAACCAAGGGACACAGGTTCAAACCCCACAAAAACTCATTATTTGTTTATTTATTTTGCAAATGTAATCCTTCCAGAACCTGAAAAATACCTGCTGTTTTCAGGTCTCTTATATATTTAGGTACAGTTGGTATTTTTCTGTTTCTGGAAGGCTCTGAATTAAAAAAAAAAAAGAGTTGAAAGGGATTTGAATCTGTCTCACTTGGTTTACAGTCCACTGTACTAACCACTAGGCTACTCCTCTTGATTGCGTATTGCTTTGTTCAATAATACTCATAGCTGATACTCAGCCTGGTTTTCCTTTCCAGTTTCACTTTCAGGGGAGAGGGAGGGGGACAGCAACCACTGGGGGATTAAGGAGGGGTCATGCCTTAATCCCTCTAGTGGTCAGCTGCTCAATTAGAGTAACGTTTTCTAAACTTGGACATGACTGAAACAGGTCCAGATAAAAACATCCTTATTTTTAGACACAGACATTTCTTCCCATTCGAAAATCCCGGTTAGATGTCCTGCTTTTGGGCCCTCCCTACTGCTGCCCAAAATATGCCCACAACACACCCCATTGCTATCATGAACTACAGTGTGAAATGTCCAAATTCTGACTTTCCAAAATCAGGATTTGGACATTTTTAGCAGATGGACATTTTCTAGGCACTTTAAGACGTCCGTCTGCTTGGAAAATGAGCACTATAGTGGTTATTTTAGAAGCCCTACTGGTGACAATTTAAACATACAGGGGTAGATTCAGTAAATGGTGCCCAAAGTTAGGCACTGGGTTGATGTGCACTAAGTACAAATTTTCATAGAATACTAATTTTTCACGCTAACTTTCGGTGCAAGCATTCACACCTGCCAAAGGCTGTTGAAAATGCTGATGCCTAACTACTGAGGGGGGGATGCACAAAAGTCCTCGTTAGAGCCATTCCGTACCGAATTCCATAACGAATCGGTACGGAACGGCTATGCACGAAGGAAAGGGAATGCAAATGAGCTGCTCGTTGCAGCTCACTTGCATTCTGTAACCCTTCATAAAACCGTCGTAAAATCGGCCCATAAAGCATGCGCTGAGCAGCCAAGCGTTATGCTGGCTGCTCTGCGCATGCCAAAGACGTCAGAAAAAAAACCAAACACGTCCTTTATGGACGTCCTTAATTGACAGCCCCGGCCCCCCTCCCTTTCTTCCTCTCTTTCTCCTTTCTTTGAAACGACAGCTCCCGCCATCCTCCACCCCCCCTGAGGTCGTCGCCGCCGCTCCCCCCTTCACCGGGCCCCCCTCCGTCTTACCGGGCCCTCACAGGCCTCTCACCTTTGTGTGAAGGTGCTGCACGGGCACCAGGGGCGTAGCCAGACACCCAATTTTGGATGGGCCTGGGCCCAAGATGGGTGGGCAGAAGAACCCAACCCTGTCCCACAGTTGATTTGGTCTCTCCTCTCGCCTGCATGCCATATGGTCTCTCAAACATCCCCCCTCTCCCGCATACCTTGTAAATAGCAGATTTTCACCGCCAGTGAGAAGCAATTAATACACACTGCTCATGTTGGCCCCATGGCCTTCCCTCTGATGCAACTTCGTGTTTCCGCATAGGCGGGAATACATCAGAGGAAAGGCTGTTAGGCCGGTGCAAGCAGTATGTATCAGTCGCTGCTTTCAAAGATCTGCTATTTACAAGGTATGCAGAAGGGACAGTTGTTGGGAGTTTTCAGCTAGTGGGGCTTGGCAATCCCTGCCACTGACGGGCACAAACAGCTGATTGCCTCTTCGGACGTCCCTCCTTTCCTCCTGGGCCCGCCCTACATAGGTTACTTACGTCAGACGAGGGCAAGCCAAGGAGGAAAGGAGGGACGTCCGAAGAGGCGATCGGCTGTTCTTGCCCGTGCAGCGCCTTCACACAAAGGTGAGAGGCACTGTGAGGGCCCGGTAAGACAGAAGGGGGCCCGGTGGAGGGGGGGAGCGGCGGCGATGACCTCAGGGGGGGCGGCGGGGGCTGTTGTTTCAAAGAAAGGAGAAAGAGAGAGAGGGAGGGGGGCCGGGGCTGCCTAAAGTTATGATTTTAATGCAGGGGGGAGCGGGGAGAAGCGGCGACCTCGGGCAGGGGGGGCAAGGCCGTCAATAAGGGATGCTCCTGATGAGCGTTTTTGCCCCCTCCCGATTTTTTTTTTTACATTTAAGTTTTGAAAGCCGGGCAGCCCCAACAAGAGGTACAGACCTCTCGTTAGCTTTCCTGGAGTTTTCCAGCGGTAGGGCAAGCGGAAACCTTAGTGCATCTCATTTCAATAGGGTTGCTACACAATTTGCTCATCTGCATTCTGTTTTCGTTGGCTGCTACCGTCGTCGGAAAATGGGCTTTAGAGCATTCCAGGGTGATCTACTTAGTCGTTAAAGGCTCGTTAAAGGATTGTTTAGTTTAGTGTATCTTGCCCTGAGTTCCTAAACCCTTGGAATGGCCATGACCCATCCATGCCCCCTCCCTTGGCCACATCCCTTTTGGAATTGCACGCGAAAGAAGTTAGGCGCTCCGTTTACAGAATAGGGGCATAAAGCAGTTACCAATGCAAATGCTAATTAGTGCCAATTAGTGCTGGTTAATGTCAATTAATGGTATTTAACGCCAATAAAGTGCCAATTTAGCACAAATTAGCTAATTATGTTATGCGTGTATATGACCCTGATTTATAACTGGGCATACATTTGTGCACCTAAAAAGGCACTTTTATAGCATTTGTGGGACAAATACCAGCATACACACATCTATGACAAATAAACGTAGATTAGTCAGTTTTAGAATGCAGCATTTGCACACGTACATTTGAAATAAATGCATATGGTGAGCATGAGCTGGACCTTTTCGGAATGGGGTTTAGGCGGGGCCAAAAATTATATGTGTATTCCCCATTTCAGAAGGAGAATGCACATTTATAACCCCCCAGATCAGTGCTAGGATTTACAATTACTTGCAGGAATATCTAGGTTTTACAGAGGTGTTTGTTTTGGGCAGCATTCTTCAGGAGAGATTATGGTAGTTCACCCCCCCCCCCCATAATTGTCCAATCATTTTCCTCCCCATAATTGATAGTGCTCTATGATTGCAGATTCCATGATTCATTGAGAAAACACTGACATGTAGGTTTCTGCAATGGCAGATATATACACATCTAAATATCTGCACATACACATGTATGTTCTGAAATGCGAACATACAGGTGTATGTGCCAATACATAAATGTATATTACCGTAATTCGATGCATCCCAACCTAGATGTCACAATTTCCATTTCTATGTTCTTTCTAAAATCCACTTTATCACCTAACTGAATAGATGACATTGTTTGATTTTATGCTCATTTTAATAACACACCCTTGAAGAAGGCTTTCACTGAAACATGGTCATGTTAGGTTTTTTTATTTTTAATGTTTTGTATACTATTTATTAAAAAGTTGTTTATTCAAATTGTTTGTTCAATTCTATGTACATTGGTCTGACTACTCTTGTTTGCTCCATGTAAGTATGTATGTATGTATTGTTTTGCTTATATAGAGGGTCTTTTACTAAAGCTTAGCTCAAGTTATGTGCAGCAGGGCTTATTTTATTCCTATGGGCCCTACTGCAGTTAACTCAAGCTAAGCTTCAGTAAAGGACCCCCATAAAAATGCTGCTTTCTAGGTGACTAGGCAGTGGCATAAATACCACACAAATATTCCTCTCAGTGCAGGGGGCTCAGTCAAGAATGTGGACCTGACAACTTCCACACTATGAAGACAGGTAGAGCATGGCTATACAGAATATACTTGTAACAGTTTGTGGCACGGCCCCCTGACATCTATATTCAATTAAATTAGCCAATTCTTTCCCAGCAGTCAAAGTACTTAAGCATGTTCTCTCCAGCTCCAAGGCCAAGACTCATTATAAGAGCTACATAATTTCATAGAACTCCACCTCCCTCCCCCCTCCAGCTGTGGGGGGGGGGGGGGGGCGCACAGTAAACTTTTGCTTGAAGTCCCTGAATTTCAGTTCATGCTACTGTGAACCTGGTTAGCTGTCAAGTGCTGGATTTCTTCCTTCACTGCAATGTGTCTCTGTTCAGTCACTCGGTGATTATAATTTTGACAAGCTCAGAACATACCACGAATTGTAGTCTGTGAGGCTGAAGCTGAGCAGTAACACATGTACAACAGCTGCAGTCTAAATCTGCTTCAGATTTAGTGTAACAAATTATGCAAAGTACATCAAATAAGAACAATTTAAAATTCCACTGAGCTTTTTCGATTAAAAAAAAAAGAGTTTATGAGAAATGTTTAGCTTTTCTATTTTCTTTCTGTTACATTATTAAAAGGTGATTATTTTTCCTTGGATGATTACTTTGAGTTAAAGATAATCAGGTCAGAAATAGCAGGGAGTAAAAGAGAAATGCAGGGTGGGGTTTTTTTCTGTTTTTTTTTTTGCTTCAGAAAGGTCATATAACTATAGAATAAATTAGAAGCTCAGATTAGACATAACTGGATGCACATTCAGTAGCGTGCCTAACTACAACATTATGCATGTACTTTTAAGCATGGACAAAACAACCCTAAGGTCAGTTTTCAAAGGGATCTAGCCAACTTTAGCTGACTAGATCAAACCCTCTGGAAACTGAGCAGGCTAACCAGTACTCTTCTAAGTTTCAGTAAGCAGCTACATTTATCTGATCAAATTTGAAGGTAGGTTGAGTAAAGTGGTGTGGAGGGGCATAATCGAACGAAAATGCCTGTCTCCATGGGCGTTTATCTACGAGAACGGGTCTGTGAAGGGGCGGGCCGAACTGAATTTTCGAAAAAATGGACGTTTTTGAGCTGGGCGTTTGTTTTTTTTAGCGATAATGGAAACTAAAAACGCCCAGCTCAAAAACGTCCTAATCCGAGCCATTTGGTCATGGGAGGGGCCACGATTCATAGTACACTCGCCCCCCTGATATGCCAGGACACCAACTTGGCACCCTATGTCAGTGCGGTGGACTTCAGAAAAAGCTCCCACATGCATAGCTCCCTTACCAAGGGTGCTGAACACCCAACCCCCCTCCCCCAAAACCCACAAATGTACAACACTACCATAGCTCTTAGGGGTGAAGGGGGCACCTACATGTGGATACAGTGGGTTTTGGAGGCCTCCCATTTACCAGCACAAGTGTTACAGGTGGGGGGGGGATGGGCCTGGGTCCACCTGCCTGAAGTGCACTGCGGTACCCACTAAAAGTGCTCCAGGGACCTGTATACACGCAGGCCTCTAGGACTGGTTGCTGCTATATAACATTGGCACACCAGTTGACACCTGAAGACTAATCTCTCCAAAAACGTCCTTTATTGGAATAACCGCATTTACTCACAGTTAACTGCAGATCAGAGGTTGTGCCCCACTGGCAACGAGTCTCCCTGGTACTGAGATGAGCAGTAGGTCAGAGCTGGCAGAATGCTGTACAATGCCCTCTTTCAGCCACATTCAAGGGAAGAACTAAGTTGTCTAACGTGGCTAACACAGGAAAGGGAACTAAAACTGGCTTACAAAAATGGCCACTACCGCATGGACTACAACAGGAAACACAACAGGGCACACTCTGACCCTGTAGGCAGGGGGAAAAGCACCATGGGAGAAGAGCCTACCAACATCGTGAGACTGTAACACAAGCTAATGAAATCACGGAGCCCAATACCCTACACCCACCACAATGCAATGCTGATGTGACCCTGTACTGCACCCGAGAGCCACATCTGACCCAGGGAAAGGCTGTGACAGGATCGAACACATTCTGCTGTCATGGAGGTGGGTACGGCATTTCAGGCTGGCATAGAGGCTGGAAAAAAGTTTTTAAAGTGTTTTTTTTTTGGTGGGAGGGGGTTAGTGACCACTGGGGGAGTCCGGGGAGGTCATCCCTAATTCCCTCCAGTGGTCATCTGGGCAGTTGGGGCACTTTTTTGGGACTTGTTCGTGAAAAAAAAGGGTCCAAAAAAAGTGACCCAAAATCGCGGTAAAAACGCCTTTTTTTCGATTATCAGCTAAAGACGCCCATCTCTCCTCGGCTGATAACCATGCCACAGTTCCGCCTCCACCACGCCTCTGACACGCCCCCGTCAACTTTATTTGTTTCCGCAACGGAGTGCAGTTAGAAACGCCCAAAATCGGACTTCGATTATACCGATTTGGGCGCCTTTCCGAGACAAACGTCTATCTCCCAATTTAGGTCGCACTATAGGCATTTTTCTCTTTCGAAAATATGCTGGATAATAGAGTTGTTAGTCCACTTTTACAGGTAACAGAAATAAAACAAAACATAGAAAAGAAAATAAGATGATACCTTTATCACTGGACTATTATTAGCAATAGGTTGGAAATCTGATGGAAAAAGTGAGGCAGTTAGCACTGATTTTCAGCACTAGACAACTAACTTGTCCAGTCATGTGCAAGCAGCAGTGGTGTAGCCAAGGGTGGGCCCAGGTGGGCCCAGGCCCACCCACTTTGAGCTCAGGTCCACTCAGTAGCAGCACACCTATGATGTGGGTGACAGGGATCCCAAGCCCCACCAGCCGAAAACTCTCAACAACTGCATACCTTGAAAATAGCAGATCTTCACCTGCAGCGATGAGCAACTGATACATGCTATGGGGCCAACATGAGCAGTGTATACTAGTTGCTGCTCACTGCCAATGAAAATCTACTATTTAAAAGGTATGCGGGGGGGGGGGGATGTTTGAGAGACCATCCTGCTTATAATCGAACGAGAAAAACGCCCAAGTTCCGACCTAAATAGGGAGATGGACGTTTATCTCACAAAAACGAATAAAGCGGTATAATCAAAAGCCGATTTTTGGACGTTTTCAACTGCAATCCGTCGCGGATGCGGACAAAGTTGATGGGGGCGTGTCAGAGGTGTGGCGAAGGCGGAACTGGGGCGTGGTTATCTACCGAACAGAGATGGGCGCATTTCACCGATAATGGGAAAAAAGTATGCGTTTTTAGCTAGAATTTAGGACACTTTTCCTGGACCCTGTTTTTTCACGAATAAGGCCCCAAAAAGTGCCCTAAATGACCAGATGACCACTGGAGGGAATCGGGGATGACCTCCCCTGACTCCCCCAGTGGTCACTAACCCCCTCCCACCACAAAAAATGAAGTTTCTCAACTTTTTATTTTCACCCTCAAATGTCATACCCAGCTCCCTGACAGCAGTATGCAGGTCACTGGAGGAGTTGTTAGGGGGTGCAGTGGACTTCAGGCAGGTGGACCCAGGCCCATCCCCCCTACCTGTTACAATTGTGCTGCTTAATGCTTATTAGTCGTCCAACCCCCCCAAACCCACTGTACCCACATGTAGGTGCCCCCCTTCACCCCTTAGGGCTATAGTAATGGTGTAGACTTGTGGGCAGTGGGTTTTGAGGGGGATTTGGGGGGCTCAACACACAAGGGAAGGGTGCTATGCACCTGGGAGCTCTTTTACCTTTTTTTTTGGTTTTGTAAAAGTGCCCTCTAGGGTGCCCGGTTGATGTCCTGGCATGTGAGGGGGACCAGTGCACTACGAATCCTGGCCCCTCCCACGAACAAATGCCTTGGATTTATTCGTTTTTGAGCTGGGCGCTTTCATTTTCCATTATCGCTGAAAAACAAAAACGCCCAGCTCACACATTGTTGAATAAAACATGGGCGTCTATTTTTTCCCAAAATACGGTTCGGTCCGCCCCTTCACGGACCCGTTCTTGGAGATAAACGCCCATGGAAATAGGCATTTTCGTTCAATTATGCCCCTCCATATGGCATACAGGGGAGAGAGGATGAGACTATCCAGCTTATAATCGAAAGACAAAAACGCCTATATTGCGACCTAAATCGGGAGATAGGCGTTTATCTCCCAAAAACGAATAACGCGGTATAATCGAAAGCCGAACTTGGACGTTTTCAACTGCACTCCATTGCGGAAGCGTACAAAGTTGACGGGGGCGTGTCGGAGGCATGGTGAAGGCGGGACTGGGGCATGGTTATCACCCGAACAGAGCTGGGCGCCTTTCACCGATAATGGAAAAAAAGTATGCGTTTGTAGCTAGAATTTAGGGCACTTTTCCTGGACCCTGTTTTTTCACTAATAAGGCCCCAAAAAGTGTCCTAAATGACCAGATTACTACCAGATGGAATCGGGGATGACCTCCCCTGACTCCCCAAGTGGTCACTAACCCCCTCCCACCACAAAAAATGATGTTTCACAACTTTTTATTTTCACTCTCAAATATCATACCCACCTCCCTGGCAGCAGTATGCAGGTCTCTGGAGCAGTTGTTAGGGGGTGCAGTGGACTTCAGGCAGGTGGACCCAGGCCCATCCCCCCCACCTGTTACAATTGTGCTGCTTAATGCTTAGTCGTCCAACCCCCCCCAAACCCACTATACCCACATGTAGGTGCCCCCCTTCACCCCTTAGGGCTATAGTAATGGTGTAGACTTGTGGGCAGTGGGTTTTGAGGGGGATTTGGGGGGCTCAACACACAAGGGAAGGGTGCTATGCACCTGGGAGCTCTTTTACCTTTTTTTTTGTTTTTGTAAAAGTGCCCCCTAGGGTGCCCGGTTGGTGTCCTGGCATGTGAGGGGGACCAGTGCACTACGACTCCTGGCCTCTCCCACGAACAAATGCCTTGCATTTATTCGTTTTTGAGCTGGGCGCTTTCATTTTCCATTATCACTGAAAAACAAAAACGCCCAGCTCACAAATTGTCGAATAAAACATGGACATCTATTTTTTTCGAAAATACGGTTCGGTCCGCCCCTTCACGGACCTGTTCTCGGAGATAAACGCCCATGGAGATAGACGTTTTCGTTCAATTATGCCCCTCCACATCACTTGTGGGACAAGGCGGAGTTCAACCCACCCATCTTTGACCCAGGCCCTCCTAAAATTGGGTGTCTGGGTATGCCCCTGGCAAGCAGGCTGAAATCTGGATGGCCATCTTCCCCTCTGACATCGACAATAAAAAAAAAAAAAAAAATGTCCAGCAGCCATTCCACTAATGGATAAATGTAGCCACTATGAGGTCAATTCTATAAATGGCGCTAAACATTAGGCGCCCGGAATCTGTGCACTAAGATAGTATTGTATAATGGCATCTGGGCACCCAGGTTCTTTTATAGAATACAGCCTAAGTTGGCATTTGGGTGCCAATACTTATACCATGTCAAAAGCAGGTGTAAATGTTAGACCTAAAATTTGGTGCCTAACTGTGTGACCTACCCACATCCTGTCTATGCCCTGTCATTTGACTAACTGCCATTTAGCAATTCTGGTCTGCCTATAGATATATTTTGTGAATATGATCCATATGAACTTTGTATTTGTTATAGGGAGTGTGTTCAAACTTGCCATTTGCTTTTTTCAATATTGAAGAGTCTGTTGGTAATGTTTTGGTGATGATTTTAATTTGATATGTACAAGTTTGTTTGTCTATTATTATTATATGACCTATTCTAGTTTTAATATTGTTTTTTATTTTATATATGCTTTTAGACCCCTAATGAAGGTATTGTGTCAATTGTGCTGTATTCATCTAAATAACAATTTTCAGTTGCTAAAATGTATAAAAGTTAGTTGTTGAAGCAGGTACAACTTGAAATGTCTAGCCTAGATGTTTCACGTTTTATGAGGACATTCAGGGGCTTTACCTGAATGTGTTGCTGAATATAGGTATGATTTGAAACTGTTTAAGTTAGATGTTTCAATTTATACACTAGCAGCAACAAACAGCAGAGGTGGTCCAGAGACGAAGAAACTAATCGTAGATTTGCCACATGCAACTTTATAATAAAATTAGTTATAAAGGCCCGTTTCTGACACAAATGAAACGGGCACTAGCAAGGTTTTCCTCGGAGTGTGTATGTTTGAGAGAGTGTATGTGAGAGTGACTGTGTGTGAGAGAGAGAGTGAATGTGCGAGTGTGTGTGTGTGAGAGAGAGAGTGAGTCTGGGTGCGAGTGTGTCTGTGAGAGAGAGAGTGTGTGTGTGAGAATGAGAGTGTGTGCAAGTGCATATGTGAGACACAGTGTGAGAGAGAGAGAGTGTGTTTCACACAGATACAGTGTGTGCGAGAGAGAGGGAGAGTGTGTGTGAGACACAGACTCTCTGTGAGGCTGATTGTATGAGACCAAGAGAGTGTGTGAGTGCCTGTGTGACACATAGAGAGTGAATGTGATACAGTGTGAGACATAGAGTGTGTGAGAGACAGTGTGTGAGAGTGAAAGAGAGAAAGACATTGACTGTGAGAGAGAGTGTGTGAGAGAGAGAGTGTGTGTGTGACAGCGATACCTCCCCCCCCCCTGGTGTCAGGCCTCCCTCCCTCTCTCTGGTAGGGTTACCATTTTTTGTCCTAAAACAAAAGAGGACGCCCCGCCCATGCCCTGCCCACTTTCACACCCCACCCCGCCCCTTGTCACACTTCATCCCGCCCCTTGTCACACCTCGCCCTGCCCCCCTGTCGCATTTCCCCTCCCCCTGGTCACCCCCTCACCTCCCCTCCCCCCGGCCCCGTCACGTCCCCTCCCCTTACTCACTATCTTCCCTGGTGGTCTAGTGACCTCTTCGGGGCAGGAAAGAGCCCCCTCTTTCCTGCCCAGAGCACTGCTCTGCATCCTGTAATGCTGCCTGTGACAGTCTCAGTGAGATTCAAAATGGCCGCCGAGAATTGAAGTCTTGCGAGGCCGCTTCAACTCTCAGCGGCCATTTTGAATCTCGCCGAGATCGTCACAGGCAGCATTAAGGATGCAGAACAGCGCTCCGAGCAGGAAAGAGGGGGCTTTTTCCTGCCCCGAAGAGGTCACTAGACCACCAAGGAAGATAGTGAGTAAGGGGAGGGGAGGTCCACCACCCGCCCGTCAGCCCGCCCGTTTGTCCAGAAATCCGGACAAACGGGCAGGCTGGCCAAAACCCGTCCGGACGCCCGGACATGCCCTCAAAAAGAGGACATGTCCGAGTAAATCCAGACGTATGGTAACCCTACTCTCTGGTGTCAGCCCTCCACTCCCTCTCTCTCTCTGGTGTCTGAGCGTTACTGTGCAGGACGCTGAGCTCTGGCTGTGCTTCAAGGAACTGACCAATCCTATTTAATAGAATGCACCTCCAACATTCTGAAGCCGAGAAACCTTGTGTGCTTGGTCACTTCTGCTTGTGATGAACCCAGAAGTACGTGATGTCAATTCAGGAGATGGATACAGAGAGCAAGAATACCTCAGCCATGCAGTCAGCTTCAGAATGTTGGAGGTGCGTTTTATTATATAGGATGACTCGACTCCCTCCCTGCCAGCTTCAAGGCGCCCCTCCCAGCTCCAAGGCTCCCCACCTTCCAAGGCCTCCCTCTCTCCGAGGCCTCCCTCCCCTCCCTCTGAATTTTAAAAGTTACCTCGTCGGGTTACAGGCAGCGGCAGGAGTGAAAAGCGTGCGAGCTGCTCAGCGCTTCAGGACCAGAGCTGTTTTTGGAAGAGCCAGTTTACTCTACTTTTTGATCTATTTGATTGATTCTCATAAGGATTGAGTGTGCCTCCACATTTTGTGGCTGTTCCTTGTTATCTGTCTATGTGCAACATAACTCTGAAAGTTAATAGAGCGGAACCAAACTTGGTATGGATAGAAAACAAGGAAACAGATACATCATGTTTGAAAATGGACCAAGTCAGACAGGAAGTTCCAGAGAAATAAAATCCCCAAACAATGGCCCAAATCATTTCTATGGCAGAAGGAATTCCAGCAATTACAATATAGAAACATTGATACGTAGGGTGGGGCAAAAGAATACACGTGCTCCCCCAATTACAGAAGGGGTATGTACATTTATGTACACTGATATCAACACCGAAATTTACATTTGCTCTCGGGGGACATCTTGATTATACAAAGTGGATAGTTTTGTGCTGCATTCTACCAGAACGAGTACAAGAGGTTGCCCCCTTAATCACCCGTATTATTTTTCACCGCCCTCACAAAAGTGATACTGGCAAATGTTATCAGGTACTGTGACATATTACACATATTTATTTATTGGGATTTATTAACCACTTTTATGAAGAGATTCACCCAAGGCGGTGTACAGTAGGTACAGTTTAACATCAAACCTACAATTTTGTTAACTGCATAACAATAGTAAAATGAACAAGTATAAACATAAATACAATGAAAGAGGAACACTTGAAAACAGAAAATTAAAACCTAATAATAGGACCACCATGAATGAGGATCAAAAATATACACATTTAACAGCATTGAATTTCAATTAACAGAGATATAATACAATGTAAGCATAATAATGATGGAATATCTAATAAGCAAACAATTAGAACATTCAAATAACATTGCTATGATACTAATGCTTTTCTACAACACAGCTTACCAGTATATACCATTCAGTGTATATACCATTCAGTGTAAAAAATGTAACAAAGGATGCTATATTGGAGAAACAGGCCAGATGCTTAAGACAAGATTCAATTTACATAGACATCACATGAACAATACTGGTGCCAGTAGGGCTCCCACTCCTGTTGGTCAGCATTTTACAGGACCAGGACACTGTACCAGTGATTTCACAGTGAGAATCCTGAAAGGTAACTTTAAAACCATATAAGACCTTTGAAATCAGAATGATTGAATATTTTAACACCCAACAGAAAGGACTTAACAAGGATCTGGGTTTCCTAGCCCATTATAAACCATAAAGCTGTATTTCTCTGTTGATCACCCCTCCCCTCCCCTCCCCTCACCTATCCACACCCATCCTGTTAGAATATCAATGATATGTTTTGATGTCCCCATGCATACCTCCTACCCACCCCTATCCTCCCACCCTGTCAGACTGTCATAGTAATGCTTGAATGTTTTCACTTATATACACTGTCAGCTAGCACATTTGCTTATTTTCGATCTGATGAAGAAGGGTAACCTTCAAAAGCTAATCAAGCAATGTATTAAGTTATATCCAATAAAAAAGGTATCATCTTTTTTTCTTTTCCATGTTTTATTTTGTTTGATTTCTATTGATAACCTTAAGAGTGGACTAACACGGCTACCACACTCCTCTGCATATATAGGGAATCCAACAGTGATAGATTACAAGCCAGTTCAACAGCTCGTTTATCCTTGCCAGTCTTGTCATCCATAACGCTCATCAGACGACGTAGCACAAGAGCCCGATAATGTTGTTTGAAATTGGCTATTATGCCCTGATCCATAGGTTGGATCAGAGAGGTAGTGTTTGGTGGCAGGAAGACCACCTTGACGTTAGACAGCCTGACATCATCCCTGTGTGCAGCACAATTATCACAAAGCTACAAAATCTGATGCCTTTGTGCCTGCATTCTACTGTCTAACTTCTTTAGCCACTGCTTCCAAATTTCCCCAGTCATCCATGAATTTGCGTTAGCCTCGTATGACACAGGAAGTCACTTAACTTTCTTGAAGCAACGGGGCTGTTTGCTCTTTCCAGTGACAAGGGGTTCCAACATTTCACTCCCATCTATATTGCAGCAAAGGAGGATCGTCAGTCGGTCCTTCGACATTTTACCTCCAGTAGTTTCGGCATGTTTGAATGCAAGTGTTCCATCAGGAATCGCTCGCCAGTAGAGACTGTTTTCGTCAGCATTGAAAATGTCACGAGGTGCAAACTCGTTCAATATGAAGAACTGAAACAACCCAATTTTCAGCACCAAAGTCATCAGTGTCTTGTTTCTCACCATGCTGTTTCTTGAATTTTATGTTGTTCCTCTCCTTCCATCTTTCCAACCATCCAACAGTAGCTTTGAATTAAGTTAGTCCAAGACTTTCAGCTAGCTGGTTAGCTTTCTACATAAGCAGTGGACCACTGACAGGAAACTGTCTGCTCCTGACTCGAGAAAACCACCAAAGAAGAGCATCTTCTACCTCCTCAGCTTTTTCCGCCCATTTTCGTTTCCGTTGTGGATTTGTATTGTTTTGCCAGTCTTTCAGAAGCTGGTCTTTCTGCTTCAAGACATGTGAAATTTGACTGGGATTGACACCGTATTCTTTAGCAATAGATGCTTGACTTTGTTTGTTTTCTAATTTTTTAAGAACTTCTATTCGTTTAGCCAGTGCTAAGGTCTTACAGTTCCACCGCGACGATGACAACACAACCCCAGTGTACACTCTAACTACATTCTTTTGCTTATTCTGCCTGTGGCAGCTAAAGGGGCGGTAAATTTAAAATGTCGTTGGTTGTCACGCGCCAATCGGCTTCCATATTCCGTGCGCACACTTATGCGGAGTGTTCCCTGCAGAGGAGTGGTCTTAAACCATGCATGTAAGCGAATCTTGCACTTATCAGTGGTGCGCTAAACCAAAGTTTGTCCCTATAGAAATGGATGGCACCAAAAACGGGACCGAAGTATGGCATGCAGTTAAACAGAGCATGCACTTATCCAACGTGCACTTAAATGGAGTGCACTGTATTTATAAAGAAATGTACATGATATCCATAAAACAATGACAAAAAAGTTAAAAATTAGAAATTACATGAAAAATAGTATCAGGGAATGACATTAAACCAAATTTATGCACAATAAATACAGGAGAAAATAATTAAAAAATTAATTTAAAAGATTAATTAAAAAAGATAAGTGTTCATTCTCTACATCTGTACTATGTAAAATAGTATAGTGACATTAAGAGTACAATTCATATTAAAAACATTAAGAGTATGTTTCATAATAGAAATCTATTCCATATAAACACTAAGAGAATTTTTATGGGAATTTTGATTTTGAGAAGTAGTCTTAATAAAAAAGCTTTTTATAAAAACTTATTGTAAAAAAAACTTATTGTAAAGAAAGGGGGGAGGACTAATGGGCTATGAAATATGGTTCAAATGTAAAACGAGGTACCTGTATATTATTTCTATGGCGATTTCTGGAAGAAGAAATGTTCTTCAAAAAATATGCAGCTAACAAACCGAATGGAAAATCAAATACAAGGCTGACTATGTGAAAATATAAGAAAAAAATGTATGAAAAAATGTATATAAAACATTAGAGTGACAGGAGCCAGTGAGAAATGGGAGAAGGATAACAGCTTTGATGTTAATTTCACAGACAACAACAGGTTCCAAAGACTTCAAAAGCTAGATAAACTCATGTAAAGTATATGTCGTTTGTTAAGACTGGAGACATAAGGAGCGATGGACACTCTAAAGTCAGCAAAGACATCTGAAGACAATATGGACGGTGATAACAAAAAGGGCGGGAAATACCCGTACAGGCAGTGATAGCGTAAAGAACAAAGAGTCATTCTAATGTTTTATCTCCCGTTTCTCACTGGCTCCTGTCACGCTAATGTGTGTGTCTCCGGCTCAGAGACAACACAAAACACAACACAATAGAGATGCAAACACAAAATACAGATACACACACACATATATGCAGAGAGATTTGGAAAAGAATTCTATGAACCATGGTTCATATGCTTTCCCTACTTGTTGTTTAAAGCATTGAAACAAATAAAAAGATCAAAGCCTATTCTAAAGGTACCATTAAAAACAGTACACAGAAGCCAGGAAAGAAAGGAGCATTTTTATGTAAAAGTGCAGAGGGACCAAAGCAGGCTACCGGTAAATTATATGCATAAGTAATCAACAGGGGGTCTACATACTAACTAAATTAATGTTTTACAAGGTTATCTGATGATTTGATAAAAGTATTTCATTTCTGCAAGTAACCTGAGTGTATATTCCCTGGGTGCCACAGTTTATAGTTTAAATATGACTTGCCATGTGGATTCAACATTACAAATAGGAAACAGCAGATCTTGGATTTGTACACTACCACAACCCTTTCATCACACAGTTACCCTTAAGCATCTCCTTTCCTGTTGTAATTTTGGATAAATGCAAAACATTAGCTCTATCATTAAAATCTAATGAGTCTCTTTTCAAGAAAGTCTCTTTAAAACGAACCAAGCAAATTCCTTCTTCCTCTATTTTGAATGTGGCACAAAAATTGTCCAGAAAGAGACCAGCAACAAAGTATGATAAGAATGTGTGCATTAACACTATAATCATTATCTACAATAACAGTAACCATAAATGTAAATTTGGAAATTCACATGCTCAAAAATTGTGCCAGACTATTTCATGGAATGTCATGCTTATAACAATAATAATAATGTTAATGTAAAAATGATTTGTTGTAGAAACAAATGCTATCTATGCTATAGGAAGAACTTTACTTTTCCATAAATATTTTTTCTATTGTTTCAGTAGATTAAAAAAAAAACACATTAAGATTTGCCCTCACTGAAAGAACACTGAACAAATTACATACAAAGACCTTTACACTTAACAGAAAGGGCTGGATTAACACTACACTGGACCCTAGACATATTTTTGTAAGCCCCCTACCATGGACCCCTCTCCAAATATTACTTTCTCACCACCACCACCATCACCACATATCACCTCTCCTGAAGTAGCAGGAACAAATACAGGCCCCGATGCTCAAAACTCCGGCACTATTCTGAATATTGCTATAAAAATACTGGCGGTACAGCACAGAGAACAACACCCTAATCCTCAATGCTAATGAGATGCAAATATAGGCACGCTCATAGCATTGAGCATTAGGGAGTTTGGTGGGAGGAGGTGTGAGTGGATTGTGCTGGCACATGCGCAGAAAAGTTCCACGGTAAACTCAGCTCCTGTGCGCATGCATCTGGTAAAACCCGAAGCTGATGCACACATTGGTGTCTGTTTTCTGCAGCCTAAATATAGGCGTTTTACTTTTTTTTTTTTTTTTTTTAGCTTGGATGCTTATATTTAGACGCAGGAAATAGACACCAATGTGTGCTTTCACTTTGGGCATTTTTAATTAATTTTTTTTTTTTTTTTGCATGGACGCTTTAACAGATGCCAATGTATGCTTTTGCTTGGGTCTGCTGTTTCTCATGACCAGCACTTAAGGACTTGCATGGGCATCCTTCTGCTTCCACAAGCAATCAAAACCAGCAGATTTTACTGAAAGAATCATGAGAGAAGCATGAGAATCATGGGAAATCCTGTCTTCCAACAGCCTAATGCCTGCTCCAATCTTGCGTTACAGCGGTAAGACAGTTTTGTTTCAAGTGCTCTTTTCTAAGCATTGGGGAGGAATACAAAATGACCTCATTAACATGAGCATGACTACATTTGCATGCTATCTGCGCAAGTGACTGGCGCGCTTGTTGTTTCCCGCACTTGACCCCTCTGAACATTTTACGCAGATAAATGCGGGCGCTAGTACAGCTCTAATGGCCTCTGGTACTGGAATGGATCCACAGAAGCTTAGCTTAAATTGGGTGGCGGGGGGAAGAGGGGTTGGTGGTTGAGAGGCTAGGATAGGGGAGGGCAGACTTATACGGGGACTGTACCAGAGCTGGTGATGGGAGGCGGGACTGGTGGTTGGGAGGCGGGAAATACTGCTGGACAGACTTATATGGTCTGTGCCCTGAAAAGACAGGTACAAATCAAGGTAAGGTATACACATATGAGTTTATCGTGGGCAGACTAGATGGACCGTGCAGGTCTTTTTCTGCCGTCATCTACTATGTTACTATGTTACTATGCTGGTACATTATGTAACCTGAAGTTCTGTTTTCAATTGGTGATATCAAGGACTACAAATAGTATACTGGAAATGTAAATTCAAAAACAGGACTGGCTATAATGTCTCCCTCCTGAAATTGGGTATATGGTCTACTACTACTACTACTATTTAACATTTCTAAAGTGCTACTAGGGTTACGCAGCGCTGTACAATTTAACATAGAAGGACAGTCCCTGTTAAAAGAGCTTACAATCTAAAGGACAAATGTACAGTCAGTCAAGTAGGGGCAGTCAAATTGGGGCAGTCTAAATTTCCTGAAAGGTATAGAGGTTAGGTGCCGAAAGCAACATTGACGAGGTGGGCTTTGAGCAAGGATTTGAAGATGGGTAGGAGGGGTCTCTGAAGCACTGGGCTGAAAACCAGGGAAGCTGGGCAAGTTGTTTCATTCTCCAATGCCTCTTATATAAACCAGAGATGAGAAAAGTAGACTGCCCCAAAGAGTGAGATTTACAGGAAATGTATTGAGGTAAAAATGTACAAAGGTTTATGCGTGAAAAAAGTTTCACAAATAAACATGGTAACATAGTAAGTGATGGTAGATAAAGACCTGAACGGGTCACCCAGTCTGCCTAAAGTCACACTCATTATCAATTCATGATTAAGTGAACAATGAATGTGATATTATATACTTTATAATGATTAAAATAATATAGACCAGCGATTTTCAACATGTGTGTTATGGCGCTCCCCAGGTGTGCTGCAGCAGACAGTTGCACAGGAACGGGGTTTGCAGGGATCCTACAGGAATCTCCTCCATGCCTGTGGTGATCCTGTGGGGGTGTAAATAGTTCCTGTGGGGTTCCTGTGGGACAGTACAAGCCTCTCAATGAGCACCAACCTACTCAGGGTCCTCCAAGACATCCAAGTACAGCCTCCTCCGTTCAATAATTCAGCACAGCCACACTTGCTCTTTGCCTAGGCTCATGTAGCAAGGCTCACACTGACACATTATTATTATTACACCTGGATTTATATTCCACCTATATCTTTTCAGTTCAAGGTTGGATTACGAGATAGTAGATCAGAAATCTAGGAATTATAAAATTCAAAGTACAACCAATAATATTAACAATTGAGAGTCCAACAAGCCTATTAATTTCAATCACAACCACAGAATGCAGAATTAATAGTACAATATAAAAAAGATTTTAGTTTCTTCCTAAATAACAAATAATGTTGACAAGTTCTCAAAGATAACGGTAGAGATTTCCATAATGTAGCCATCTGATATTGTAAAGAAGAAGAAAAATTCTTAATTGATTTTATCCCATTTGCATTCAGAAAACCCAATTAGAATTGATTCTGAGCATTATATCTAGACCTTTCATTCCACAAAAGTGTAGCCAGATTTATCACATAAGAAGGTACCTCACCAAACAAGATTTTAAAAACCATAACATTCAATTTAAAATGAATATGGGCCATGATGGTAACCAGTATAGTTTTAAATAGAAGTTTTTAACTGAATCATATTTTGAGAAACTGTAGATCAATCTCACAGCTGTAGTCTGTAACAACTGTAAACGACTGATCAATGCTTTAGAGCAACAAACCAACACAAGAGTACAGTAATCAAATCAGGGC
Source organism: Microcaecilia unicolor (assembly GCF_901765095.1). Taxonomy (NCBI): domain Eukaryota; kingdom Metazoa; phylum Chordata; class Amphibia; order Gymnophiona; family Siphonopidae; genus Microcaecilia; species Microcaecilia unicolor. Next base: position 504,239,276 of record NC_044032.1, read on the forward strand.
AGTAACGGAGACTGAACTAGGATCCTAAATATATCTCAATGAAAATGTTTTCTAATGGATCTGAATTTCCTAAGGACATGTAAAGATTTTTTCACAATAAAAGATACTTGATGTTGCATAGATAAAAAAAACTGTCTAACTCTACTCCTAAGATCTTTGATTTGAAATCCAATGAAAATAAATTAGACCCATTAGAAAAACGTTGCTGATGCTTAGGATCATTGGTGTCTACTGCAGGGGGCTTTCCTGATTACTGCATGAGTAACGTGTGAGCTATTACCATCTTCTAAATAGGTGGTGGTAAGGGCTCAAGAAGTAAACAGGCACGCACTAATTTTAATATTAGCACATTGCCATTCACTGCCTCATTTTGAAAAAGGCCTTTTTCCCACCTCAGTAAAAAATGGCCCAGCGCGCGCCAATTTCACGTGCCAAAAATAGCGCAGGCACTTTTTACTGTGGCTTAGTAAAAGGGTCCCTAAATGAAGAGATGTGCTAGGGGTGGGTGGGAGTTGGGGAGGGTAGGTGGGTATGAAGACTAAACTAAGCCCTGCAGTGCCTTCTGTTAATGTTGTAGGCTGTGACAGAAAGTTAAAGTTTTAAAACTATGGGGAAAAGGATATGAAGACTAGTTAATAAAGTTTGTTTTTTTTAAATTCTGTCTTTATCAATAAACCTACAATTCCCAAGCACAGAGCAAAATAAAGTTCACTTACCCAGAGAAATGTCCTCATCTCTCAGAACTTGTCAGAACACCACCTTTATCCTTAGTAGCTTTAAGTGTTATCATGACTATCCTTAGAGGTTTGTTTTTCCAAAGGAATTGAGACAATTTTGAATCAATTTGTAAAATTCTTTAGAGCAGTGTCCAGGTATCATAATCAATATATAATTAATCTGTGGGGTTAGTACCATTTTAATTGTATTTAGTCTACCCCACCAAAACAGATTAAAGGATGACCATTTTGCACTAACTTCATTAATGATGGTCAAACATGTTTTAGTATTAATGTATATAGTTTGTTCTAAATATTTATTAAGCCATATTTCTAGATATTTTAATTGAATTGGGGACCATTTAAAGTTGTGTGCTCCAATATTATTTTGCTCAGTATATTGATTCATTGACATGATTTCAGATTTTTTCCCACTTTATTTTGTATCCTGAGAAAGTGAAGAAATTATTTACTGTAATCATCAAGTGTTTGATTGATAATTCTAATTGAGATAGGAACAGAAAGAGATTGTCTGCATAAGCAGCAACTTGAATTTTAGTATTAGTAGTGCTTATCCCCATAATATTGGAATTCTGCCTAACTACCAATGGTAGCGGTTCCAAAGAGGGACTAAAGAATTGTGGAGAAAGAGGACAACCCTGTCTTGTGCTTCTTTTAAGTTGTATTGGGTTGGTAATGTTATTATTAATCATAATTCTTAAGGTTGGTGAATGATAAAGGATTTTAAGTCAATCTGAAAAATCATCTCCTAGATTGAATCAGTTTATGATCTTAAAAATATAAGGCCATTCTATTCTGGTGAAGGCTTTTCAGCATCTAGTGATATGTCCATACAAGGTTCTTTTTTATTAAAGGCAATATAATTAAGATCATAAAATAGTCTGAGATTATCTCCTATTTATATATTTTTTCATGAAACCAACTTGATTGTGATAAATATAATTTAGTATTTTGGAGTGCCTAGTAGCTAAAGTTTTAGTTAAAATTTCATAATCAATATTTAACAAAAATATTGGCCTTTAATTTTGCATTAAAGTAGGATTTCGTCCAGGTTTAGGAATCAACATTATGGTAGTATTTCCAATATTTCATTGGTTAGAAGGAGATTGATAAAGATAATTATAATATTTGGTTAACAGAGAGAGGAATTAATGAAAGGTTTTATAAAATTCTGAAGTGTAACCATCTGGTCCTGGAGCTTTGCTAGCCAGTAAAGATTTAATGGAATTGACTATTTTTTTTCCATAATTTTTCCTTCCAGCAAGGGCAGTTGTTTATCAGTTAGTTGAGGATGTGTAAGACTTTCTATGAAAGAATCAATTTCCTCAGAACTTGAGTGGACCCTCAGTTGAAAATGGCCCTTTACTTTGTATGTACACAGGCACCTTTATACAGTGGACTTCTCTATTCCAGCCCAGATTTTCAAAAGGAAACTCTGTTTCTATGAGACGGTCTCCACAGAGATACTGAAATATACACAAATGCTTGCACTCTGTAGTTCTCTTTTCTAGTGCTATCCTGCTGCTCATGTGCTTATTCAGGCAGTGCCCCCACCTCCACTATGTGCCCACCATCATGTAAAGTTCTTGTATTTGCTGCCAATTCTTTTGCTCAGGCTGCAGCAGACCCTTCACACTCCACACCATTCTTTTCAATTATCCACTTCATCCCAAAACACTCACTTCTTTCTCTGGCTCTCTCCAAACATCTGTACAGAGCTTAGCTTCCTCCACAGCTCTTATAGCTCAACCCCTCCTTCCTGTAACTAGCACAGCCTTCCCATTGGATGTATCCTACCACAGTCTTTACCCTGGTAGGGGATTGGAGAGCTACAGAGGGCTAAAGGACAAATAGCCATCCTTCTGGGTTTCAGACAGATTACTTACAAATTTTTATAATCCTGAAAAAATCCAGTCGGTAGTCCTAACTTCCTGGATTTTGAGCATATTTTACAGGCCCTAGTCTTACATGATAAGAAAGGTTACTAGAGGAATGCTAGGTCTTGTCAGTGGCTTAATCATGAATTACAATTATCATGTTATATTTGAGGATCCTAAATTTCTATTTTAAAATTGGACCAATTCTGAATTTTACCCAGTGCTGAAGTGTCATTGTCTCTTACTTTGTTCCTTCCTATTGCAATGTGTATAGGGATCTATTCTTCCCCAGGACACGCACAGAACCCCTAGGAAAGAGAAAAACCTGGCAGGTCCTCAGAAAGGGAGGGGCTCCACACCTGAAGTGCCTTCCTGGAAGGGACAGTGTCAGTCCTTAAGGAGGGGCTGGGATTTCTATCAAGCCCAGTTCCCCCGGCTCACTAAGCAGTATACCATGGTACCAAAAGGAGGTTGGGAAGGGTTGGTCCTTACTCTCAAGGAAGACGCCAACAAAGAAAGCTGACCAGAGCAGATGGAAAGATGGAAGTTTCGGCAGAATAAGCTGGAACTCCAGGTTAGCAGTGCACAGGAATCATGCCTGGAATGCATAGTCCAGCAGATGGTATCAGGCATCAAAATACCTGATCAAGTGGGAGGTGGGCTAAGGACTCAGCTCTAAGCTGTGCCCTGAGAACTGTGTTTCTAAAGGTATAGAAAGCACATGAATTGCCATGGGCTTAACCTGGAACTTTTCCACTGGGAAGATTTTTTTTTTTTTTAGTTCAAACAATTTTATTGAATTTTCAAATAATGAGAACAGTGGCTGAATTAGCCAATACAACCAGAACAATAACAATAATTACCATTGGTCAAAACCCCCCACAAAAATGTGTTTAAAAAACATTACTTATCAGACTCTATGGTAGCCTCAGACCATGGCATTCCTAAAAAAGGTACAAGCCAGGACTTTGCGATACCAGTCCAGTTGTACAAGATCCTCTCAGCAGCAAGAGTTAGCATCCACTATATTTCTCTTTTTCATGTGTACACCAAACTGCTGCATTTTAACTATCTAGTAAATTCTCCAGCCAACATTCAAAGCGATTTAAATGGGCAGGAAAAGCTCCTGCTCGCTTAAATCACCTGTGGCTGCCTAGCCCTCAATATTTAGCCTCTAACTGTCTATAAAAAATGAGCAGGTCAGGACTGGTACAAGGGGCAGAGTTTGGGAGGAGCCGGCAGTTATGCTTGTGTCGTGATATTCAGTGCCGGCACCCACACAGCTATGTGGGTGAATTTAGGACAGCTCAAAAGCTGTCCTAATTCCAACTGTTTAGCTATGCGGGTGCTGTCACCAGCTGGCACCAGCATAACTATATTTGAAATTTTAAAAAACTCCAAGCTTCCAAGAAAGCCCTCCCTTTCATCCTACCCCTTCCCCCCAGCCTATGAGAATCAAAGCCTTCCACTCTGGAATTAGCCCCCCAACCCCAATTACCCTGAGGTCTAGGTAGGGCTTCCCAAGTCTACCAGCATTCCTGGTGGTCCTATTTGGGGCATTGTGGGCAGGAGCAAAGCCCCTTTGCTGTTATACCTTCCAGCTGACCTCTGTAAATTGCTGCCGCAACCTCACACAACAACTCGTGGTACATAGTACCGTGAGCTACCACAAGCGGTAAGAGCAATGGGGCTAGGTTCCTGCCCCAAACACTCACACTAGGACCACCAGGGATATAAGTAGGCCTCAAGAGGCCTACTTAGACCTCTGGGGGTTGAGGGGCTCATTTTTTTGGGGGGGGGGGTGATTCTCACAGGCTGGGGGAGGAATAGGAAAGAGGAGAGCTTTTTTGGAGGCCATGAGAGGGATTGGGGCTTCTTTAAAATTCAAATATAGTTATGCGGGCCGCAGCTGAATATTGGCTGGGACGTGCATAGGCTCCAGTGGACATCTCCACCAAATTAAGCCCCCGATATTCAGTGCTGATGGTGCCTGGACATGACCCAGCACTGAATACTGGGAGCTCTATTTTTAATGAAAAGGTTGATATTAAGCTAGTGGTATTTAGCATTTTGCTAACCGCTAATGGCATTATGCCCAGAAATTCAAAGCCAGACTATGTCCAGGATCTGGCATTTAATTTCCCAGTTTATGAAGCCAGCTAAACCATAGCCGGTTAACCACATAAAGATAAAACTGATTTTTATGCAATCTTATTTATGCAGTTACCTTGGTTAGTTAAGTGCTGAATATCACACTTAATTGGCCAAGTGCTGACTCCGCCCCTGGAAGGACCTCAAAATAGCCAGTTTTGAGTTAAGCATCAACCATACATTTCCAGCAGTGCTAACCAGTTAAATACCATTGAAAGTGAGCAGCTAGCCCTGAACAAACTAGCAAGGGGTCATTTCTTCTGGCTAGTTAAATCACTGAATACCAACTCCCAAGTTTACTGGAATGGCCGGCAGTTTTCTTTGTTCTCCTTTGAGTGAAAAGTGAATGAGTAAGAAGTCATTTGTACACTAGGTCCTTGAACTAAAATTCTTTGTCCTACTCTTCAAGACCTGAAAGAAAGGAGATAAATAGAAGTCTCATCATCCCTAATTGTAGCCCTTTGAGCCACAGCACTAAGGTCTACTGAGCAAGGGGGGGGGGGGGGGTAGTGATTTGCATGTGTAGTTTATAAACTATGCACCTGCTCCCGAGCAGGCATAAATGTCTGCAGTTTTAATCTAACCATGATTTCTATCAGTTTAGCCCTAATATTTTATAAAGGTACATAGGTGTCTCTGGCCCTTATTTTAAGTAAAGTGGTATGGTAGCCGTGTTAGTCCACTTTTAAAGGTAATAAATAAAACAAAACAGAGAAAGAAATACCCTTTTTATTGGACTAATTTAATACATTTTTTGATTAGCTTTCAAAGGTGACCCTTCATCTTGAGATCAGAACGAGCAAATGTTGACAAATATCAGAATATATAATTGAAACACAAAAGCATTCCAATGACATTCTTACAAGAAGAGAGTGGGATGAGCTACGTGAGAAACAGGGAGAGCTGGGTGGGTAAGAAGCAGGGCAAGATGGATGGCTGATAAGAGGGTGACAAAGCAGTAGAGTTTTTATGATTTTATGCCAGTATTTTAGAAGCTGTATGTATGATTTACATGTGTAAATACTAGCCTTTACACATTTCTATCACATACACATGTAAACCCAATTTTAGAATGCTCAAATTTACATGTGTACAACTTGCACTACATGACAATTACAAGAGGACATGGTCTGGGCAGAATCAAACTACACCTGTAATCCTCAATTCAGAAAGGGAATGCATGTGTATGTCCCAATATTGGCGAGATTTACAGTTGCTCCCTCACACACGTAGATTTGTAAAAAGTGATCATGTAGGCCAGAGTTCTATCCTTAATCTCCCATTGGTCATTTACCCCTTCAAAAAGAAAATAAGAATTGCAGACTGTTATTAATTAGCAACATATAGATGTGTAGGTTTACAAAGAGGTAGCCACACATGTGTAACTTACTCCAAGTTGTAACTTACACATGCAAATAGGTATTTCACTACTTACATATGTAAGTCTCACATGCACGTTGGTGTTTCACAACATACACTTATAAGTTATGAAATATTTACCTGCATGTGTAAGTTACACATGTAAGTTGCCAGGTTCCTCCATTCAGGATTTCAATGTGTTTCTTTGTAAAATGGCTGTTCCCGCTGCATGTTCAGGCATATACCCCTGAACTCCTGCATGCATCTATAAAAGGATCCATGTCAGCATAATTGTACACATCCTGACCTGAAAGTATCAATTCCGATTTCTAAAATGAAGCTGCATGTGTCTTTATAAAATAGGCTAAGAAAGGGCACCTGTTTGTCCTCCAAATTTCACTAATCTGTTATAAAATTATCCTTTACGAGTTATGTGATCTATTACAACAGGACATTTTTTGAAAGAAAATTAAAGAAGCTTAAAAAAAAGCATGATATTTGTGCAATGAGACTCTTTTCCCTTTGAAAATAACAAAATAAAAAAAGTATATATACAAAAAAAAAAACAAGAAAAAGTTCTAATGCTAGTACTGTATAACAATTAGTGCTCTTTAAGTGTTTCTGATTTTTGCTTAGAATTAAAAGGTAAATGTCCTACTTTTCTGCTTTCCCACAAATTTTAATGTTGCATTCACTTGACTAGCAAACTCAATGAAACAAAATCAATATTTCATGTTCACCTTTTTCATTGTGTCTTTTATTTCATTTTCAAAGGAATGCATATTTGTAATTTGTATAAGGATGGTTCAGGAGAGAAATGGTCTGCAATTAACTCCAAAAATATGGGTATTTCCAAATAGAAGCTTATCTTAGAGACTGGGTGCCCCTCATCCTTACCTTTCCATATAGTTGGGAAAGCCAGCCTGATTTATTGATCCTGATCTAATTAAGATTTAGAATTAAACAACTGGCACAGCATATTCTAAAGAAAACTAGCAAGATGAAATATTGGAGAGAAAAACGGCTACACACAGTGTCTAAAATGACACCAGTTAAAAGCTTTCTTCAGGAGACAAGGTTTGACAATTTGTGACCATCAGATTAATGAAGGGAATTTTATTGAATTGCTGAAGCTTCAGTGCAATCACAATGAGCCCCCTGAAAGATTACATAAGGCTAACAATTCAGACTAAAATCATCAGTCTAATGAGCCATGAAGTTATCCCCTCTATAATAAAAGAAATTAATTGTGGTTCATAGTACCATTCTGTCATAAATGATGGAATTTTGGGTTACTGAGTTTTGATGCACAGTAAGAATGCATAACATGTTACCATGTCAACACTGGTGTTTAGACTATAGAACAATGTATGAGAGTTTGCTTACATTGTTCTACAGCCAAAATGCTTCCAAAATAAATGTAGTGAAACTTTGCTAACCATGGGTCACTGAGAACAAAAATAATGCTTAAAACTGTTGATTGGCTCTAGTTTTCGAGATATGCTACTGGGTAAGAATATACAACCCTTGACTTGCGAATGGCGGAACATAAGTGAGTTAGAAAGGGAAGGGATCTCAGTTTAAAATGGAAATGACTAAAATATATATTTGATTGCATCTATAAATAAATCTATGACTGGGTTTGACCAGTACTTGCTGAGTTGACGTGAGTTACACTTATCACATGTTATACACACACACACTGACAGACATGCAGATTCACATACACATTATATATATATATATATATATATATATATATATATATATATATATATATATATATATATATATATATATTCTGCCTTGCCTCACCCTATGCCTGGAACAATCTTCCTCAACCCCTACGCCAAGCCCCCTCCCTACCCATCTTCAAATCTCTGCTTAAAGCTCACCTCTTCAATGCTGCTTTCGGCACCTAACCTTCCGTGAAATATAGTATGCCCTATTAGTCGGACTCTACACTTGTCTTTGACTGGACACTTGTCTCTAGACTGTACACCTGTCTTTTAGATTGTAAGCTCCTTGAGCAGGGACTGTCCTTCTATGTTTGAATTGTACAGCGCTGCATAACCCTGGTAGCGCTTTAGAAATGTTAAATAGTAGTAGTAGTAGTAGTATATATATATATATATATATTCATAAGTGGAGTGAAGGAGTGGCCTGATCCTGGGCAAGTCACCTACTCCTCCATTGCCTCAGGTATAAAACTTAGATTGTGAGCCCTCCTGGAACAGAGAAATACCCAGTGTACCTGAATGTAACTCACCTTGAGTTACTACTAAAAAAGGTATGAGCAAAATCTAAACAAACAAATATTATATCTTAGGGCCCTGTAAGCACACTAACTTTTCAGTGTGCTCTAAAAATTAGTGCACGCTAATAACAGAAAAACCCATTATATTCCTATAGGTGTCTCTAGTGTTAGCACATGCTAAAAATTAGCATGCACTACAAATTTTGCATGCCCACAGCACAGCACAGCTTAGTAAACAGGGCCCTTAGAGAGGTTAAAAAAGAATTCCATCAGCCATAAACTTAAAGTGCAAGCCTTCCAGGGACAGGGAAATACCTATTGCATCTGAATGTAACTTGCCTTGAGCTACTACTAAGAAAGGCCTGCATAGAAGAGTGGAGGAGTAGCCTGATTGTTAGTATAGTGGTCTGAGAACCTGGGGAACTGGGTTCAATTCCTACCCACAGAACAGTGGTATGTCAAATCCATGATTCCATAAACTAGTACCAGTTAAACTGTAAAGTAATACAAAACACTACAAATGTCACTCAAGCCCTACAGAGCAATTCTACCATACTATAATAGCAGTAACTTCCACAAATCATACAACAAGGACCTATCAAGTAAAGACATCATCACAAACACTGCAGTGAACACTAAAACATCAATAAACCTATTGGAAGACTAAACAAATCAGATCAGTACAGATGGATCCTACACAGTCAATGTCAACAAAAAAACCATGTAAACATGCAGAACACAGACCCTCATCCAACTTGTAACCACAAACTACAAATAGAAATATGTAAATAAAAATTAAACTAAACCTCCAAGAATGGTAACAGAATTCAAAAATGCATGGGATAAACACAAAGGAATCCTGTATGGAAAGAATGGAACCAGACAAACGTAGCAGTACTTATGGCAACTCCAGTAATTGGGAAACAAAGCCAGTGCCAGGCAGCCTTCTATGGTCTGTGCCCTGATCATGGTTGAACAGATTTGGATGGGCTAGAGGGGGGCTTCAGTGACAGCTTCAGTAGTTGGAAAACAAGGCCTGAAAATGGCAAGGTCAGATCAAGATCAAGTAGGCATATAGAATATCGCATCATACCTTATTCTATGAGTTTATCTTGTTGGGCAGACTGGATGGACTGTACAGGTCTTTATCTGCCGTCGTCTACTCATTTTCAAAGTAAGCAGACGTCTCAAAAAGCCCAAAAAACATCTGTCTGCCAAAAACGTCCAAATAACAATTTTGGAAAGGCAGAAAAAAAAAGCCCATCCAACACTGCAGTTTGTCCAAATAGCAAGGGGGCATGTGGGGGTGGATAGGAAACATGTTTTACCGGGACTAGGGAAGGCCCAAAAACAGGACATCCAACAGTGATAATTGAACAGGAAGAAATGTTCAAGCCTTAGATTTAGGACATCCTAATTTAGACCTGTTTCAATCACGTCCAGGGTAAAAAAAAAAAAAAAAAAATGCTCTGATTGAGCAGCTGACCACTGCAGGGATTATGGCATGATCCCTCCATAATTCCCCAGTGGTTATGGTCCCCCTTCCTCTCTCCTGAAAGTGAAATCGGAAAGGAAAACCAGGGTCTATGACAGCCTCAGGTATTACAGATATTCTGATCAAAGCAGAAAGCAAGTGTGAGGAGTAGTCTATTGGTTAGTGCAGTGGGCTTTAAACCAAGCGACCCTGGTTCAAATTCCACTTCAACTCAAAAATTGTTTTAATTGTGAGCCCTCCAGAAACAGAAATATACCTACTGTACCTAAATATATAAGCCACCTACAATACTGAAGGCTATTGAAGTGGTGTATATTCAGGTACAATAGGAATTTTCTGTTCTTGGAGGGCTCACAATTATAAAATAAGAGTTAAAGTGAATTTTGAACTAAGGTCCCTTGGTTTACAGTCTATTGTACTAACTATAGGCTACCCCTCTACTCTGCCTGTACAACTGTGTGGCCATTTTTCTCAAAATTATGCCTGAGGTCATTATCTCTGGGGTTTTGCTGTTTTGGAAAATGGCTATTCATTTTGGAAGATCTCATCACACAAACATCCATTTCACAACCATTTTGGAACAGAAAATCTGCATGTTTTTCCTGCTTGAAATTGGCTGTGAGATAGATGGTGGGGTTTTGGACATTATAAGCAGGACATCCCAATTCTGACTCAGACAACTTTTCGAAAACGTCTCTCTATGTTACACCAGAGAAAGAGAAATAATGATACATGTCCCCCTGTACTGTGCAAAATATAAAGATAGCAGATGTAAATTTCAAAAACTGACATAATTCAATCACGACTACATTACAAATTAACAAATATAAATAAAACAACAAACAGAAAATAAGATGACACCATTTTATTTGACTAAACACATTTTTTTCAATTAGCTTTCAGAGGGCAAACCCTCCTTTCTCAGGTCAGGACAGTAAACTGCTGTTATGGTATCCTGTCCTGACCTAAGAAAGGAGGTTTGGTCTACAAATGTTAGTCAAAAATGTATTGATTTTAGTTCAGTAAAAAGATATCAGCTTATTTCCATTTTCTATGTATATTTATTAAACATGTATCCTGACATGCCAGGACACCAACCTGGCACCCTAGGGGGCACTGCAGTGGACTTTATTAAAAGCTCCCAGGAACATAGCTCCCTTACCTTGTATGCTGAGCCCCCTAAAACCCACTATCCACAACTGTACACCACTACCATAGCCCTTATGAGTGAAGGGGGGGCACCTATATATGGGTACAGTGGGTTTGTGGTGGGTTTTGGAGAGCTCGCTGTTTCTTCCAGAAATGTAACAGGTAGGGGGGGAATGGGCCTGGGTTCACCTGTCTGAAGTGCACTGCAGTACCCACTAAAACTGCTCCTGGGACCTGCTTGCGCTGTCATGGACCTGAGTATAACATCTGAGGCTGGCACAGAGGCTGGCACGACATATTTTTAAAGATGTTTTTTGAGGGTGGGAGGGGGTTAGTGACCACTGGGGGAGTAATGGGAGGTCATCCCCAATTCTCTCCGGTGGTCATCTGGTCATTTCCGGCACCTTTTTGTGTCTTATTCATTAAAAAGCACGTCCGGGTGAAAACGTCACGGTCTAAGTGTTTTGTCAGGGACGTCCTTGGTTTTTTTTGATTATGGGTCAAAGACATCCAAGTGTTAGGCACACCCAAGTCCAGTGTTTGCTATGCCTCCGACACGCCCCCTTGAACTTTGAACGTCCTTGCGATGGACTGCAGTTGGAGACGTCCAAAATCGGGTTTTGATTATACCGATTTGGATGTCTCTGGGAGAAGGACGTCCATCTTCCGATTTATGTCAAAAGATGGATGTCCTTATCTTTTGAAAATGAGCCCATCAGTTCTTAACCGGCTAGGATGAACCGCATGAGGACAGGAATGTGTTTTATTCCGTCCTATTTATGCGGTTATCCTAGCTGGTTAATTGTTTTATCCCCTTACAATTTACCATACAAAAATATTCAAATTGTGATCATCACCTGAGGAACAGCATATGTTCCTTCCACTGCCAAACAATTGTTTAAAGCAGATGAGTTTTTGTTGCATCATGACTCTACATACAAGATGTGAAGACCACTAGTGTTGAGCATCTTTATTTTGGATGACAACTAGGGCCACCAAACCCAAAGCCTGCTTTCAAATAGGGCCAGACACTTTATGAAATTACATAAAACGCTACAAAAAGACACTCAAAACCTATACAGAAAACTTAACACACCATAACAGCCCTAAAACCTAAGAAAGACAATGCTATAAATATCACGCTTGACCCTAGAGCACCAATATACCCTGCTACTGGGAAACTGAAACAAGCTGGACTGTTACACATTCCTACACAGACACCACATGCCAGCAGAATCCTTCACCTCAGTTGCACATGCAGAACATGGACAGACCCTCACCTGGTACAAAATAGGGAACCACAAAAAAAACTGGATTGGAGACCCCTAAGAAAGTTAGACTTTATAGACAGTGCAAATACTGGTATAAGAGAAACAGAAATATATTTTTTCCTGTACTCTGCAAAATAGAAAAATAGAAAAAAATGTACATGTCACAAAGTAGGCACGTCTCAGTTTTTAAAAAGTATTAAATACAAATAATTTTTCTCTTCTCTACCTTTCCCTCCTGTTTACTAAGCCGCCTGGCAATGCAGACGCAACCCATTCAAAGTGAAGGGGCTGTGTCAGCATTAGCGCACGGCAGCCGCTAGTGCGGCTTAGTACACAGGGAAGTTTGTCATCTGAGCATTTTATTTTTCTGATTGGGCTGGTCCACTCTTAACTTGATGCTCTTTCACTCTTAACGTGTCAGTCTTCTCCTAAATTCTTTTCCAGGTTGACTTTTCCATTTCATCTCTCACCTTGTCTTCCTTTCCTTCTCTACATCTGTCTGGCACTGATATTTCATTTTATGTTTTCCCGCTTTTCTCTTCTCCATTTCTCTCACCCTCTAGTCCCATGATTTTCAACATTTTTCATCTCTTGACACAAGGTGCAAAAATTGTCAAGGCACACCACTGAAATCTAACCCATACCTGTAACCTTCAGAAGTAGTTATTTCATTTAATTATGCTACTGAAATACGTTAGAGCACCGATATACTTGCTACTAGGAAACTGGAATAAGATGAACTGTTACAGATTCCTACACAGACACCACATACCAGCAGAATCCTTTACCTCAGTTGCAGATGCATGAGTGGCTCTTACCTGATATAAAATAGAGAGCTGCATAAATCAAAAACTTGAAAGCAGAGATACAGGACTCTGCAAGTCGTGCAACACCAGAGAAACAGAAAGAAATGCATGTCCTCCTATACAGTGCAACATTTATTTATTTATTTATTTATTGCATTTGTATCCCACATTTTCCCACCTATTTGCAGGCTCAATGTGACTTACAGAGTTCTGTTATGGCATTGTCATTCCAGGATGTCAGATACAATTAGTGAAGATTAAGTAAGGGAAAAGAAAGAACGATAGTGTGAGGTGGGTGAGTAAAGAAGGTAGACTTTCATAACTGGGTGGGTTGGCGAGGTAGTTTAGTAAGGCTGTGGATTTTCTTTGTAGGCCTTGTTGAAGAGATATGTCTTCAGAGATATGCAAAAGTTGGTTATTTCATCAATAGTTTTCAAGGTAGTAGGTAATGCATTCCACAACTGCATGCTCATGTAAGAGAAGGTAGTGGCATGTATCAGCTTATATTTTAGTCCTTTACAACTGGGGAAGTGCAGATTGAGAAATTTGCAGGATGATCTTTTGGCCGACAGATGTAAATTCTCAACATCAACATAATTCAGCCACTAAACTAAAAATAAAATCATTTTTCCTATATTTGTAGTCTGGCAGTTTTATTATTCCAATCATCTTGTTTCCAATCTTTGGTTCCGCTTTCCACTGTCTGTGCTCTTAACTCTGTTTCCAGTGCCTCCTTTCCATTTGCAATTTCTTTTCTCACTTCCTGCCCTATGTCTATTTGGTACTAATCTTTCACGTTCAGCTTTCCTCACGCTCAAGGTTGGGCATGGGAATCCACTCCAAGTGCTATTCTAGAAAGGATACTTAGCCCAGAATGCTCTTTATAGAATGGCGCTGAGCATGGATTTTTCCCGGTGCCTACATTTGAGCACTGTTGACTAAATCTGGCCATATGTGCCTACTCAACCACTGATTTCGACAGAATCTAAGGCAAGTAGTTCCCACAAGTAAGGAATTCAGGCCCCCTTTTACCAAGCTGTAGCAAAAGGGGGCCTGTGTTGGCATCGGTGTGTTTTACACATGTGCCGAGGCCCCCTTTTACCGCAGCTGGTAAAAGGGCCTGTCTCACTTTCCTTCAGGAAATAGCCATTTCGAGGGGGAGCCCTTACCGCCACCCATTGAGGTGGCAGTAAGGGCTTCCATACTAACCCAGCTGTTTCACTGAGACAGAGCTCTTTCATGGTAACAGCGATCTTTTGACTGTGCTTTGTTTAGCAGCACTACTTTTTGTTCAAGTTGTAAAGGAGTATTGTTATGATTGGGGTCAGAACCCCTCTCAAACTTACCTCTTTCCTGGGGGTCAGCTTCTTAGCTGGCTTCTGTTTCTTTTGTCTGTCCTGTCTGAGCTGGCTCTGTCTCTCTGTGCTGGCAGCTTCCAGCAGCATGGCTCTAATTGTTTCACTATACTGCACCTGAGTGTGTTGCCTGAGTTGCTCTACCTCTCTTTGGGTGTACTGGCTTCAAGTGTTTCATGGTGCTGCATTGGTGTGGGTTGGGCCTCTCTGGGTTTCAGTGTGCTCTCTGGGCCAGTGTGCTGTTGCCTGGGTCTAGGGAGTGTGACATCATCAGGCCTTTATAAGGAAGTGGTGTTGTTTCCTTCAGGGCCTTTGCAACGGTGGTGTTTGCTTTAGGTAGGGTGGTGCAGTTCTGACTTTGTGTCTAGTTTCCCTGCTTGCTTTTGCTAAGGGCCAGGTTAGTGTTAGTGCAGTGTACACTGGTGACTATGTGTTTAGCTTTCCTGCTTTTCCCTTATGGTTCCCCTGCTTTTCCCTCTTGGTTTTGGAAGCATTGCTGTGTGTAGGGCTTTGGAAGCTCTGTTGTTGATAGAAGTACTTCAGGGTTTGGTGTTGTTAGGAACACTGCAGAGTTTGCTGTTAGAAGTACTTCTGGTGTTTGTGTTATTGGGAGCATTGCAGTCTTTGCTGTTGGTGTTTGGTGCTTTAGAAGCACTTTTGGCTTATGTGTTAGCTTCCCTGCTTTTTCCTTGTGCTCCCCTGTCTTCCCTTTAAATGCTAAGAGCTCTTCTGGTTGCTTGCCAGAGTAGTGCTTATGAAGCTCCTTGTTAGTTTTGTATTTAGCTTGTTAGTGTAGAGCTCTGCTTGTAGCTTGGTGCTTAGTAGCACCTGTGTTAGCTTTGTGTTTAGTTCCCTGCTCTGTTAGTTTAGGGCTTAGGAAGTCCCTTTCTTGAGCAGGGTTTAGGAGCTCCTGTTTAGTATAGGGCTTAGGAAGTCCTTTTGTCAGTTTACTGTTAGGAACACTCCTGCTGGTTTAGGGCTTGGGAGCACGTAGATCAGTTTAGGTTTAGGAGTACTTCTGTTTCCAGTCCTGGTCCCTGTGTCATCCGGTATCCAGTAAGTCCTGCCGGCTACTCGAACCCAGGAGCTCAACTCCTGGGGGGGCTTAGTAGCTAAGAGCAGGTGAAGCTGTGTGGACCAGTCCGGTGTGCTCCAGTCCGGTGTTCCAGTCCTGTGTCCTCCAGTCCGGGGGATTCCAGTCCAGTGTTCCAGTCCGTGTGTTCTGGCTCACTGGGCGGTACCCGCAGTCCCTGCCGGTGTCGGTGTGCTTGCCCAGCGTTGGTTGGTGGGTTTTGCCTGCTGCTGTCGCTCCTCGTCAGCAGCCCAAGGGCTCACGTTTGCTCCAGAGCCGAGCCCCGTGGGCTCTGAACCTGAGAACCTGACAAGTATCACAATATCCAATCCCTGAGGAAGGCTTTTGGCCGAAACACGGACCGTGTCGGGTCCTAATAAACTTGTTTCAAAGCTCCTACTCAGCTGTTGTGCTGGTCATTTGGACTTGGTCTTCTTGCACCCCCAGTTTGGCTTGTCTCTTCTTTATGGGAGGCATGGACCTCTTTTTTCCTACTTCTAAGTCTACTCCATTTGAGCATTATAGCATGAGGTCTTGTTCTAGAGCTTTCTTTTAACTGAGAAATGTGTGCATTATTTATAACATTGGTATGTTTTAAAGTTTCAATCCTATCCCTTCTCCCTTCTCTCCAGTAAGCTATACAGATTTAGGTTATTTTTAGGGCACTTCAAGTCATATCCCTAAGGAATTTTCTTTGCAGTATTTGAACAACTAGGGGAAAAAAAACTCCACATGAAAGTCATATGGTGTTCTTGTGTATGAATCCCTGCTGTTCTGTCGTTTTACCTATATTAAGTCAGAAGTCTACACTCAGTGTACCTGAATGTAACTCACCTAGAGCTAGAACTGAAAAAGGTGTGAGAAAAGTCTAAATAAAATAAATTCAGATGCATACAGTTTAGGTCTGACAAAAAATATAGAATTATTTCAGTTTACCGACCTTTACTCTATCTACTCACTCCACACAACTGGATTAGTTTACTGCATACATTGAACCAAATAAGTTCCACATATCTTATTCTAATGTCCATGTAATTTCTCACTAATAAATGAATAGGCTTCAAAGTTTCTAGAAGAAACTAATCACTATTCAAACAATGCAAATTGAATTGAACAATACTAAGTCAATGGACTCAAACAGACATTAGATTGGAGGAAAAAAAGACTTCAGAAGCTCAGTATATCGTTCTGCAAACACGTTGGACGAGCGGCTGAGCAGCTTCCTCATCAGTCTTTAAAGTAACATAGAGGGGCATAATCGAACGTCGCCGGCCAAATAGATTGCCGGCGATCTATGTTGGCGGCGGCGCTACAGCTGGCCGGAACCGTATTATCGAAAAAGATGGCCGGCCATCTTTTTTTCGATAATACGGTTTAGCCCGGCCAAATGCCGTGGAGTTCGCTGGGTTTGATATGGCCGGGTTTGTTTTACAGCAATAATGGAAAGTTATGTCGGCCATCTCAAACCCTGGCCAAATTCAAGGCATTTGGCCGTGGGAGGAGCCAGCATTTTTAGTGCACTGGCCCCCCTGACATGCCAGGACACCAACCAGCTACCCTAGGGGTCAGTGTGGTGGACTTCAGAAAAGCTCCCACGTGCATAGCTCCCTTACTTTGGGAGCTGAGCCCCCCAACCCCCCCCCCCAAACCCACTACCCACAAATGTACTGCACCCACTAAAATTGCTCCAGGGACCTGCATACAGCCTCTAGGAGTTATTGCTGCTGTATAACTTTGGCACACTAGTTCACACCTGAAGACTAATCTCTGAAAAAGTCCTTTCTTGAAATAAGCACATTTACTCACAGTTAACTGCAGCTCAGAGGTTGTGCCCCACTGGCAAAGAGTCCCCTGGTACTAAGATTAGCAGTAGGTCAGAGCTGGCACAATGGTGTACAATGCCCTCTTTCAGCACCATTCAAGGTAAAAACTACATTCTCTAGCGTGGGTAACACAGGAAAGGGAACTAAAACTGGCTTACAAAAATGGCCACTACCACATAGACTACAACAACAGGAAACACAACAGGGCACACTCTGACCCAGTTAGCAGGAGGGAAAAGCACCATGGGAGTAGAGCCCAGTACCCTACACCCACCACAATGCATTGGTAATGTGACTCTGCAGGGCACCTAACAGAAAATGTGTCACACTCACCCGAGAGCCACATCGCAACCAGGGAAAGGCTGTCGGAGGATACAACACATTCTGTAGTCACGGAGGTGGGTACGACATTTGAGGCTGGCATACAGGCTGGCAAAAAAGTTTTTAGTTTTATTTTTTAGTTTGAAAGGGGATTGGTGACCACTGGGGGAGTATGGGGAGGTCATCCCCCATTCCCTCCAGTGGTCATCTGGTCAGTTGGGGCACCTTTTTGAGGCTTGGTCGTGAAAATAAAATGACCAAGTAAAGCCGGCAAAATACTGCTTAACGCCGCTTTTTTTTTTTCCATTATCGGCAAAAGCCGGCCATCTGGTAGCCACGCCCATGCCCGCCCATGTCCTGCCTTCACTAAGCTACCGACACACCCCCTTGAACATTCGCCGGCAAAGCGACAGGAAAGCAGCGATGCTGTCAAAAATGCCGCTTTTGATTATACCGATTTCGCCACTTTTAAGAAATCGCCGGCCATCTCCCAATTTGTGTCGGAAGATGGCCAGCGATCACTTTCGAAAATAAGCTGGATAGTAACATAGTAGATGATGGCAGAAAAAGACCTGCATGGTCCATCCAGTCTGCCCAACAAGTCAAACTCATATGTGCTACTTTTTGTGTATATCTTACCTTGATTTGTAACTGTCATTTTCAGGGCACAGACCATACAAGTCTGCCCAGCACTATCCCCACCTCCCCACCACCAGCCCCGCCTCCCACCACCAGCTCTGGCACAGACCGTATAAGTCTGCCCAGCACTATCCCCGCCTCCCAACCACCAGTCCCGCCTCCCACCACCGGCTCTGCCACCCAATCTCGGCTAAGCTCCTGACGTTCCATTTCTTCTGAATAGGATTCCTTTATGTTTATCCCACGCATGTTTGAATTCCGTTACTGTTTTCCTTTCCACCACCTCCCGCGGGAGGGCATTCCAAGCATCCACCACTCTCTCTGTGAAAAAAACCTCCTTTCTTAATATGTCTTCATTTTTACTTTTTATTTCTTCATATTCACTTATACCAAACGTTTCATCCAAATATTTATCTGTCTTCAAGGTATAATGAAAGAAACATATCCAATCCCAAATTTTTTTTTTCAAAAATAGAATACAGTTAGCATTTATCTTGCCAAACTGCTCTACAGTACATCATCGTTCCACCCATTTATCCCAAGTGACTCTGCACCAGGGGCGTATCTGGAATCCGGCGGTAGGGGGGGCCAGAGCCAGAGAGGGGGGGCACATTTTTGCCTGCCTCTCCCCCCCCCCCCCCGCCGCCGCCGCCGCCTCTCTCCACCCCCTCCCCGCCGTCAACCCTCCCCCGCTGCTTACTTTTGCTGGCGGGGTCCGACCCGCAATCTCCATATTTCGGCTTCCTCCGTGGCCATGTGCTTCCAGGAAGTAACGCTGCAGCGCTGATTCATTGAATCTAGTTCGGCGTCTGACGTGCTGGGACGTCAGACGCCGAACTGGATTCAACGAATCAGCACTGCAGCGTTACTTCCTGGAAGCACATGGCCACGGAGGAAGCCGAAATATGGAGATTGCGGGTCGGACCCCGCCAGCAAAAGTAAGCAGCGGGGGAGGGTTGACGGCGGGGAGGGGGGCCAGGGCGAAATCTGCGGGGGCCCAGGCCCCTGTGGCCCCACGCAGATACGCCCCTGCTCTGCACTACCTAACTTATTCTGTGTATATCTCAACTGCACTTGCTCCTCGGCTACGTATTAAGATGTTTCATTGTATTGTATGAACAGCGTTAGCATCATATCTATATTAAGGTGTTTCATTGGTATTGTGGTGACATTGTGAGGATCATATCAATCATGTTTGAATGTTCTTCCATTTTGCCTATTATGGTATCATTCGTATTCTAGTGATACTTATCATATTTCTGTTATATGATTTTTTTTACAGTGCTGTAAAATATGTATATTTCTGACATTGTATCATGTTAGTTCTATTACTAGGATTTAATTTGCCATCTCCAAATTTACTTCATTGATTGTATTTATGCTTATATTTGGTCAATATGCTGTTAACAAAATTGTAACTTTTATATCAATCTGTACCTGCTGTACACCGCTTCAGGTAAATATTTTCATAAAGGCAGTTAATAAGTCCCAATAATTAAATAAATCAGCCATTTTTAAAAAGTGTTGGTGTGTAATTAGCCCCCTCTAGTGGTAAGAGGAGATTAACCTGTGACTTTGAGAAAGTGAAGGAGCTTACTGATGAAATGGAATCTTTTTCTTTCTATCTGATTGGTAAACTAAAATGTTCCTGATAATACACATTTCCTTTAAAGGGTTGGGTTTTGTTTTGCTTTTTTGGCAATGATGTCTATCATATGTAGCTGCTAGCCAGCCACCTATTATAGTATTTTGTTTTTTTCTAAATTAAATTATAACAAAAGAAGTCACATCATGGCTCCCCAAATCTCTGAATCCTGCAGAACATTCACCACTATAAAAATATATGAGAGAGGAATGGGAAAATATGTTCCCCAAAAGAATTTGATATGGCTTTTGAACTGAGACTGAACCTAAAGACATATCCTGCCCCTTTCAGTTGAAAAATTAACTTTGAACAAACCTTGATGCTAAAGCTTAATAAATGAATCAGGGTTAGGTTTTGTGCAGAAGTAGAACCCTCCTACATCTTATTAAAAAGAATAAGCTTTAAAAGAAAACATGTATAAGTAACTTAAGGGCATGTTTACCAGCTTGTGTTGAGCAGTTAGCATGGGTTTTGACATATCTAATTGTTAATGCTAGCCAGGGGCGTAGCCAGACAACAGATTTTGGGTGGGCCTAGGCAAGAATTGGGTGAGCATCATGTGTTCTCCCCCCCTCCAAAAAAAAAATTTCAGCTGGTGGGAAAACGCTTCTTTCCGCCTTGACAGCAGTATTGCACTGAAAACTGAGCATGCGCAGGTGCCGGTGTCGTGGAAAGTAGCGTTTTTGTTACCATCAGGGGGAAATCTTCAGCTGTTGGAGCTTGGGATTCCCACCACTAAACAGGTGCTACTGTTGGGTCGGCCTGAGCCATAAATAGGTGGGCCCTGGCCCACCCAAGCCCACCTGTGGCTACACCACTGATGCTAGCTTACATTAACACCTATCATGTGTTCAGTCAGCCTCTGTGGTAAAGTCTTGCACTAGCTGCTTAGCATGGGAGGGGCAGGGAATGGACAAAGTATGGGCAGAGATTGGGCAGAGACTACACATTGCCGTCAACTCATGGTAAGTAGCACGCACTGTCAAATGTCTGAGCTGCCAAGTTACCCATACCAGGAGGAAGACGTTTTGGCCAGTCCTGGATTTCTGCCAACCTCATCCTGGTGCATCATGGAACCTGCAGCGCTGATTTCAATGGATAGAATCATGGACTAAAAATACTACACTGCTTTGGGATGTAAGTTTAAAACATGGACTGGCTAAAAAGTCACCCTCCTGTACTGGATAACTTGGGAGCTCTGAAATGTGTGGTTAACACAGGTTCACCAATGCCTCCTCAGTCACTGGTATTGGATGCATCCACGCTCATAATGCCTAAAAGTAAAGTGCATTAGAGAATATATCTGTGTGGAAAATGCTGGACACCCCCCAACAGTTACCACAGGGTGATTGTAGTTAAGATATGTTGCTTTGGGTTGTTAATACATGTTAAGTGCAAGAACCTAAAGTTCTTTAGAAACATGACCCATATATTAATAATCAACATTATTATTCAGATTGGACCAAGATGGTATGCGATAATTTGCAATATACTTATATAAATGAAAAAGTTAGAGCATACTGTGAAAAGAAATATTTGTTTCTGGTTTCCTTTGTGCTTGTGGTTTAACATTTTTAGAACGTTGTATGACCTCTGTCTAAGTAGGTTTGTTTATGAGTACTCCATCCAAAACTACAAACTGCTCTGTCAATAAGCATAGCGAAACATAATCTAAGGAGAAGTGCCAGTCTTGGGGTTGTGTAATAAACCAGGACCTTAAACCAGGCCAGCTTAGGTAGCTGATAAGAAAAGAAATGGTAGGTCAAAGAGAGAAAAATAAAGGCCTATCCAGTCTGCCTATCCATGCCAGGTCTGAAATGGAAGATCTGAAAATGTAATTAAATGTTGGAGATATCTACAAATCTAATGAGTGCACTGTTAAAACAACAAGATCACACAGCTGGAGAATTAACCCATGGTCTCAGGGTTAATTCCTCCACTTGAGGATATTTTATGGTTTTGTGCAAATGATGCAATCTTTAGTAAATATTATTAGATCTGGTCCCTTTAGAACATGCATTGAGGTTTATAGTACATACTTTTAGCACCATTTAGATAACAACTTTGTCAACGATCCTACACAGACATTTTGTTTGTGAATGAACAATGTTCTGCTGCTTACCACCTCTCTCAAATCACTTTATTTGGATTTAAATATTAATTAGTTGTTTTTAGACTAAACTCTAACACGAAGGACAGCTTCAGACTGGACCATTTTTGCCCAAATTATTCATTTGCTATGCACTCTTTGAAGAATATTTATAAAATATAGCAGACATAAAGGGAATTCTGCAGGTAACCATAATTGCATTAACATTATCGTAGTATCAAACATCATGGGCCTTACTTATTTAAGGGGCCTTTTTACTAAAGTGTGGTAAAGTTTTACAGTAACTGCATGGCAAGTACCCAAATAACTGTGCGATATGTAAGTCTGTGAGGTAAACGGGGGCTTTCCCGGCATCTTCCCATACAGATCGCACACAAAAAGAAACTCATTACCATGCAGTAAAGGTACTGGCAGCCTGCACTCACCTACTACCTCCTCAATAAGAGGTGGTAAGGTCATCAATGCTGTCTGCAACAATCACCATTGAGTAAGTGACTGTGTGCTAATTGCAATGCACAGTCTACACTCCCCGCCCCAGAACAGGGGATGCAGTTAGCACATGAACTAGTGTAAGGGAGTCATTCTATAATGCAGGTGCTTATATTTAAGTACCAGATACAATGGTAAACCATTAAAATGCTGGCAAATACGTATACAGGCATATGTGTTTACCTACACAGGCATATACCAAATATGCATTTATGTGCTAGTCTATAAATAGGCAAACATATTTGATAGAGCATAGTATGAGGGTGGTCGTACCATAGGTGGAGTCTGGGAGCGGTACAAAGTTACAAGCATAAGTTTGTAGCCTAGTGGTTAGTGCAGCGGACTTTGATCCTGGGGAACTGGGTTGGATTCCCACTGCAGCTCCTTGTGAACGTGGGCAAGTCATTTAACCCTCCATTGCCCCAGGTACAAAATAACTACCTGTATATATGTAAACCGCTTTGAATGTAGTTGCAAAATACCACAGAAAGGCAGTATATCAAGTCCCATTTCCATTTCCCTCACTTCTCAATTATAGATGTGTATCTCACCTGTTATGCTGGTATCACTGTTCCCTCTAAGCTGAGCAGGAGTCCTCCAATGAGAGGTGGTGTTTCAGTATTGTGTTTTCAATTGCTAGAGACAGGCAGGTTCCCTGGAGTCCTGCACAGCTTGCCTGTCCCTCACTATTGAAAATGTAATGGTGAAACAGCACCCCCCCCCCCCCCCCCCCTCCTGGCAGGACTATAGGTGGAGGACTCCTGCTCAGCATATTTATTTATTAGGATTTATTTACCGCTTTTTTGAAGGAATTCACTCAAGGCGGTGTACAGCAAAAATAGATCAAACATGAGCAATGGGCAGTTACAGCAGTAAAAATATTCAACTAACAATACAAAGTATGGCACAGTATACTACTTACAATGTCAACACAATACGTAATAGAACATTATAATTGGTAGTGAAGGGTAAGGCAAAGTTGTAACATATAGACGGGTAAGAAAGTAGGAAGAGTTAGAAAGTAAGGTGACTGATTTGAAGCAAATTGCACATGAGATTAGAGAGATAGTTAAATATTATCTCAGCTAGAGTAGGAATGGATAAACATGTCCCGCTACAGTATGTGAAGCCCGAGTCACTCCTTGTGTCTGTGAATGAGTCTAACAAGTATAGAAGGAACAGTAGCTAGTATTCTATAAAGAAAAGTAGGCTCCTACTTTTTTGTATAGTATAGGCTCCTATCAGGTGCCCTCTGGATGCCTATACATAGCCAACAAGAATTAGACTCCATCTGTTATACCACTGAGGTAATGGTTACTACAGCTGTGCACTAAGTTACCACACACTAATTCACACGGAGGGGCATTTTCGATTTGACATCTAAGTCTGATTTTGGACATTATGCACAAAATGTTCAAAATCCAAACAGGAAAGAGTCATTTTCAAAAAAGAAAAACTATCTTTTTTTCCCCAAAAAATACTGTATCAAACAAGGTTTTGTGCTTAGGACTTCCTTTTTTTTTTTTTTGGTCCATTTAAAAAAACAAACCAAAAACGAATAAGTCAAAACTTACAGGTTCATGCCATTGGGATGTAGGAGGGGCCAGCATTTGTCCCCCAGATATCTCAGGAGAGCAATGGGGCACCCTAGAGGGCACTTCTGTACATATCTTACCTTTGCTCACTTATCTTATCCCCTGAGCCCTCCAAAACCCACCCAAAACACACTGTCCCCCATTGTACAGCACTACAATAGCTCTTATGGGTGAAGGGGGCATTGTGAATAATAATTTAGCAGTGGCGTACCAAGGGTGGGGCGGTGGGGGTGGTCTGCCCCGGGTGTGTGCCGCTGGAGGTGTGCAGAAAGCTCTACTGGTTCCCTGCTCCCTCTGCCCTGGAACAGGTTACTTCCTGTTCTGGGGCAGAGGGAGCAGGGAACCAGCGGAACCGACAGCCGTGTGGCTGCTCCCAGCAGGGAAGAATGCACCCAGGGGGGGGGGGGACACTGCTGCACCCGGTGGGGGGGAGGGGACGCAGCGGCGATCCGCCCCGGGGTGGCAGCCGACCAAGGATCGCCACTGTAATTTAGCATCTTGAGATGTGATATTGAGGTCTATAAATATTTAGAGAATTATGGTCATGTCTAATTTAACAGTAAATAAGAGTAAATAAGTTTGCAATATCTAGTCTGGTCCTATGTAAGAATTAGGAACTGAATTCCCACTCTAGAGCCCAGACGAAAATTTACATGAGCAGGAATAATTAAGGTTCAAGTATTAAGTTGTAACAGCGAGGCCATGATTGGCAGGCACTGATGTGGTTACACGTCACAATGGCCACGCCCCTTCCACACGGGAAGCAAGGCCTTTGAGTATAGTGAGCACAGGCTGATGTAGTGCCCACATTCACTGCCTTCTGCTGATAATGCTGCCTGAACCAGAACCCTGAAATCTGTGAGGAGTGAGGTTAGATGAAGCCCAGGGCAGAGGTAAACTAGATCCTGCGTAATAATGAAGAAAAGGGTGAACGTTTTCTGCCTGGCATGGCTGGAATGCCAACCATGCCCCTAGGGCAGCAAAAGCTGAAATGTGTTTATGATGGGGGGGGGGGGGAAGCACTGTTGAAGATGAGGACTGCTAGCTAGGGAAATAACTCTTTTCTGGACATGTACCATTAGTGTCCCCCCTCAGGAATGAAAAGAGACTTTCCAAAATTGCTCTTATGATGTAGCAATTAAACTAGCAATCTAGGGCTAAAGGGTAATAGTCATATCCTATCTATCAGACCATCTCTCCAAAGTTCTGGTCCTCATTAGTAGCATGCAAAGGTTAATGACCGTCATGCTCCTGCCCACAGCTTTGTTTTCTACTGTTGTTTTGTGTCTCTGCCCACCCTCAGTCCCTGTGCTTTCCAGCCCTACAAAAACATAACTTTCACTGAAAGGCTCAAGCAGACCAGTGCCGCTTCATTTTTTCTTATTTTAGAGATCAGTTCATCTTTCCTTTCATTATCAGCTTTTCCCACATTCCTGGCTCAAGGTTACCCCCCCCCCCCCCCCCTTTTTTGTTTTCTTTTTTCAGTCTTATTCCTATATTATCCCAATGCAAAAATCTTCTCCCATCATCATCTCTGTCCCCTCACCAATAATGCAAAAACGGTATCTTTAATTAGATTTGATATGCCGCTTAATATACATCACATTTTAAAGTGGTTTACAGTAAAAAGAGCCTCTATCTCATTTTGTTCCTGCTCTGCTGCTTTGAGTCCTGCAGAACTTGTTTTCAAGGGGTACTCAGTGGTTCTAAGAACTGGTAGTTGGTTTAGAAGCATCTTGTCCAGTAGATCGTATAGGGTTAAATTGCAAGCTGGCTTATCTTTCAATTGGAGTAGCCTATGCGGAGTGCCACAACGCTTGCCCCTTTCCCTGGTGATGTTCAGGCTCATCGTAAGATAGAAACGGTTTCCTTCATTACATCTATGCTGACGATATTTCTGTGCTGAACCCGATACAATCAGTTTTTAATATTGACCTTCCTAGGGTTCAACATTGTATTGACTTATTAGAAAAATGGATGTGCACCCATAGGCTAAAACTTAATGCCAACAAACAATTTTTATGTTTTAATCTAATCCAGAGCAAATTCCCAAGACTATTACTATTAATCAAGTTGAATATAAGTTCTCTCCAGTTGTTAAGGTTTTAGGTGTTCAGATAGGTAGTTCTATCTCCTTGGAGGCACACACTAGTCAAGAAATGTTTCTTTTTAATAAGAAAGCTCTGCACATCATTCAAGAATTTTTCAAAGCAGACCAATATGAGTGCCTAGTGCATGTGTTATTATTGTCATATCTTGACTATTGCAACTCAGTATATCTGAAGGGGTTATTAAGGAAGCTCCAGACCGTGCAAAACACAGCAATATGATTAATCTTTGGTCTATCTAAATTTGATAGTGTCTCCCCATTTTATACCAAACTTCATTGGCTATCAATTGAAGCTAGAGTGCTTTTTAAATTAGCTTGTCTTCTTTTTAAAACATTATATGGCTTGGTTCCTATCTTCTCGTCCACTTTTGCTTTGCAGCCCTTTTAGGAGTTACGATAGTACAAATTTTTCTTTTACCTTCCCTTCAGTCAAGGACAAAAGATTGTTACTTTTTGAGTAATCTCAGGCTGTTCAAGCCATTAGATTGTGGAAGGAAATTGCCGGATTGTTTTCTTTTTCGGAATCGTATCTTTTATTTAGAAGGAAGCTTAAAACTTTTCTGTTTAAGAAATATGTATTATAGGCTGGGTCTGTTAATTTTTGAGTGGTTTATGCACTTCCCAGAGGTCTGCTCTGGTCTCTATTGGTGTCTGTGACCGGGTTAGAAATGAAAGGTGGTAGCAGGATACAAGTCCAGATGTTAATGCTAATTTATTTATTGAGGCTTTCTATACCACCATTTCTAGCAAGCAGTTCACAGCAGCAGCACACATCACAGTGACAAACTGGGACTGGACAACAGTGGGGCACAGTACAGAACAGCAATGAGAGACAAAATACAAGCAGGTAGGGAGGTAGAATTGGAGGTGTGGGGGTTTGGGAACAGTGATGTTTGGTGAGGCAAGGACACAGCAGAGGAGGAAGGGGGAAAGATACAGAACATAAGTACATAAGTACATAAGCACTGCCACGCTGGGAAAAGACCAAAGGTCCATCAAGCCCAGCACTCCGTCTCCGACAGCGGCCTATCCAGGCCCCAAGAACCTGGCAAAATCCCAAAATTTAATAACGATCAATGGACTTTTCCTTCAGGAATCTGTCCAGACCCCCTTTAAACTCAGCAAGGCCAGCTGCCGTCACTACCTTCTCTGGCAATGAGTTCCAGAGTCTAACCATGGTCTGAGTAAAGAAAAACTTTCTCCAATTTGTTTTAAACCTACCACATTCTAATTTCATCTTGTGTCCCCTAGTTCTATTATTGTTAGAAAGCGTAAACAAATGCTTCACATCTGTCCGCTCTACCCCACTCAAAATTTTGTAGACCTCTATCATATCACCCCTCAGCCGCCTTTTCTCCAGGCTAAAGAGTCCTAACCTTCTTAAACTCTCCTCATAAGGTAGTCGTCCCATCCCTTTTATCATTTTCGTTGCCCTTCTCTGCACCTTCTCCAATTCCTTTATATCTTTTTTGAGATGAGGCGACCAGAACTGAACACAATACTCCAGGTGCGGTCACACTATGGAGCGATATAAAGGCATTATAACATCCTCATGTTTGTTTTCCATCCCTTTTCTAATAATACTCAACATTCTGTTCGCCTTCTTGGCTGCCGCAGCACATTGAGCGGAAGATTTCAACATCTTATCCACGATGATTCCCAGATCCCTTTCTCGGTCTGTAACTCCTAAAGCGGAACCTTGAATGACATAGCCGGAATTTGGGTTTCTCCTTCCCACGTGCATCACTTTGCACTTGTCAACGTTGAACTTCATCTGCCATTTGGACGCCCAATCCCCCAGTCTCACAAGGTCCTCTTGTAATCTTTCACACTCCTCCCGCGACGAGACGACCCTTGATAACTTTGTGTCATCTGCGAATTTAATTACCTCACTAGTTACTCCCATCTCAAGGTCATTTATAAATATGTTAAAAAGCAGCGGTCCCAGCACAGACCCCTGAGGGACCCCACTAACTACCCTTCTCCATCGAGAATACTGACCATTCAACCCTACTTTCTGCTTCCTATCTTTTAACCAGTTCTTAATCCATAATAATACACTGCCTCCGATCCCATGACTCTCCAGTTTCCTTTGGAGTCTTTCATGAGGCACTTTGTCAACTGCCTTCTGAAAATCTAGATATACAATATCCACCAGCTCCCCTTTGTCCACATGTTTGTTCATCCCCTCGAAAAAATGCAGTAGATTTGTGAGGCAAGACTTCCCTTCACTAAATCTGTGTTGACTTTGTCTCAGTAGCCCATGCTTTTGTATGTGCTCTGTAATTTTATTCTTAATAATAGCCTCCACCATTTTTCCCAGCACCAACGTCAGACTCACCGGTCTATAATTTCCCGGATCTCCTCCAAGTTTACAGAGAAATCATTTAGTCTTTCTGATTCGTCCGCTTCAAATACCTTCTCCGGCACCGGTATCCCTCCCAAATCCTCCTCGGTGAAGACCGAAGCAAAGAATTCATTTAATTTCTCCGCTACAGCTTTGTCTTCCCTGATCGCCCCTTTAACACCACAGTCATCCAGCGGCCCTACCGAATCTTTAGCCGGCTTTCTGCTTTTAATATACCTAAAAAAAGTTTTACTATGTTTTTTCGCTTCTAACGCTAACTTTTTTTCAAAGTCCTTCTTAGCCCTCCTTATCTCCTTTTTGCATTTGGCTTGACATTCCTTATGCTTTACCTTATTGTCTTCAGTCGGTTCACTTCTTCATTTCTGAACGATTGTTTTTTGGCTCGAATAGCTTCCTTTACCTTACCGTTTAGCCACGCCGGCTGATGTTTGGTCTTTTTTCCTCTTTTTCTAATACGCTGAATATATTTGTCCTGTACTTCTAGGATGGTGTTTTTGAACAGCATCCATGCCTGATTCAAGTTTTTTACCCTTTCAGCCGCTCCTTTCAGTCTTTTTTTCACCGTTCTCCTCATTTTATCGTAGTCTCCTTTTCTAAAGTTAAACGCTAGTGTATTTGATTTCCTGAGTTCACTTACTTCGTAGCCAATATCAAAACCGATCATATTATGATCACTGTTATCAAGCGGCCCTCGCACCGTTACCCCCCGAACCAGATCATGAGCTCCACTAATGATTAAATCTAGTATTTTCCCTTCTCTTGTTGGCTCCTGAACCAGCTATTCCATGAAGCAGTCCTTGATTTCATCAAGAAATTTCACCTCCCTTGCGTGTACCGATGTTTCATTCACCCAGTCTATATCCGGATAATTGAAGTCACCCATTAATATTACATTGCCCTTTTTATTCGCTTCCCTAATTTCCCTTGACATTGCTGCGTTCGTCTGCTCGTCTTGGGATGGGCTGTGGCTGGCTGGGGGGGGCTAGTAAATGTGGGCAAGGACTTGAGGAGAGACACAGCGGAGGCAAGGCAGGAAATGTGGGGGCCAAAAGGTTCAGACTGGGATAAACAAACAAAAGCAGCAAACCACTCTGCAACTCTCCAACTCAGCAAATTCACAAATAAAGGTGGGTCCAATGACAGGTTTGGACATGACGTATTCACTTTTAAAGTAGATCTAAATTACGATGTTTTTCTTTCCAGCCCCAGAAAGTTGTTTCGGTATCTATTATTGGAAAAGAAATTTTCATCACGTAACGCTGTCCACCTCATACCCATGACACACACACACACACACCCCCCCCCCTCCCCGAAATGGCCCTTCTGAAATTCTGAAAACATCTTTTTTTTTTTCGGTGTCTGTCAGACTTGGACGTTTTTTATTGGTATGTTTGTTTAAATCATTTGGATATTTTCAGGTGGGAAATGTGTCTATCTGCCCCTTGTGCCATTTTTTTTTTTTGCTTTTGTTTTTTAATATGAGCCCCAATACGTTCCATTCTATAGAAAATTTCCAAATAAATGCCAGTTGGAAAAGGAAATGCATGTATAAGAACTGTTGCATGAATGCCAAATCTTACTAAGACCAGAGGTTTAAAAACATGTAGATCTGCAAATATGCAATTTGCATGAAGCCCAAAGTGTTCAAACTAATTGTTTTTTAGTAAATAAAGAATCCAAGATTGCATGTATTTCTCCTTACAACAGATAAAAGAATTCCATCTGCCAGTAGTCCCTGCCTGCCAGGTTTCCTGTTCTCTCTCTTGCATAAATTCCCTATCTTGTAATCAGCCATGAATTTAACCATATGGAACAGTTTTGGCAGTGTCTGCCCTTGTTTTAAAAATCTCATTTTCAGTTGTCAAAAATTGTGCCTTTTTTAACATATCAGCAATTCAGATACAATCACACTGGATTGTTGGTGGTTCAAGTAAGCTATTGGCAATGTGGCGCCTGTTTTTCCCAAGCAAAGGTCCTTAGAAGATGATCTCTGCCACGGTGGCAGTTAGTGCTGAATAATCACCTCTCTGTCTCCTCACCTCCAGTCATTATCTTGCTCCATTCAATCTTTAAATTCAGCCTCCAAAACTGAACATTAAGAAAATAAGTGAAGAAAATCAAGAGGCTAAATAATGTCTGAACCTGGAGATTCCCCACGTTCTTTAGCTTGAAACGAAGAGTATGAAACCTATGTGTGGTTTTCCTGTTTCTTCCAAAAGAATACTATTAACCATTTCATTGTGTAAGCTGTGTTTTCACTTAACCTCTTTATCCTGTTGAACATAGTTTGTATTTCTTTACGGCAAATTTAATAAATTCGAACATCCCAGGACTTCCTGGCCACCACTGTCCTACGGTCCTCTGGAATGCTGAGCTACGGAAACTTCAATGGTGAAATAACTTATACAAGCTGTTCCCCCTACCTCGCTACTTATTCTTTAATCCAGTATGTAGCAAATAAACTTTCATCTTCCAGGCACTTAAAGTTAATTACATTTAGTCAGCATCTAAAGTACAGAAATCAGCCCTACGTTAAACCATTAGAAAGCTAAGCATCATAAGATCCAGATGCACGTCTAAGGCAACCCTGTCCAACAAATTTTCTTTGTCGTGAAGAACAAACAGCAAAGCACACTCCTTCGGTCATACCCCAGCAAGTCAAGATATCAGACTTTTGATCAAGTTATTTTTACGGTTTGGATCAAGCCATAAACAATTCAAACAAATCAGCTGAGCTACATTTATGGCTTTCTGGCAAATTCAGAGCAAAAATCCTTTGTTGAAAATGACTTGTAGTTTGCCAGGCCAAAGCCTGACATTATACAAACTTTTACGATGCTTGTCTCCCGTTGATTATAATAAAGTTCATTATGATATTATATGTTGTTTATCTTAAGACATTTCCTTTCCCATGCATCTAAAATCCATGGATAGTTATATGAGTTATGCACTGTTTTTGCTTTTCTTAGAGTGAATATTACTGTTGGCACAGTTAGACACACAACTAATTCCTGAGGTACAAGTCTCTGCGAGAAGAAAACAAAATGACTTCAGAGAGAGAGAGAGAGTAGTGAAAAGGCTGGTTCAAAAGGATAAACACCATGCTTCGTTTTTCAACCTCTGTACAGAGATTTGCGTAAACTGCCTAAATTAAAAAGCAAATGTCTTCCCAAAGGACCCTAATGGTACCATGTATGGAGTCCAGGCTGGCTAGACTGCTGGATGGTGTGGTGGAAGGTCATTGGACTGACGTACTCTATTGTAACATACCAATGAAACCACAGTGCATTGCAGACAAGAGCGTAGGCCCCAAGATGGAGCCCAAGGGAACTCTGAGAAAGCTCCAAATCTCAGAAATATATGAAAGGAACTGTGGAGTGGAGTTCTGGTAGTCATGTTAGTACTGGAGAAATTTAGGTTTTATTTGTTTTTCAGTTCCTCTCTGATGTCTTTTTCAAATGTTGGGTGTACCACTTTGCACCTGCTTGTGACAGGGAGTGTGGTTTATAAATGAATAAATCAAATGAAATGTAGCTTGTGACATCTTTTGTATGACTAGCAAAAAAATTGTAAATCATCTTTCACAACCAAACAGGTTCCTTCCTCCCCCATGTGAAAGGATCCAACGATTCAACCTTTATTGTCAAGATAAAATAATATAAACTATTACAAGATAGGGATGTGCAGGCTAGAAATTTTTGTTTTATTTATTTTCCCATATCATATACAGGAATTTATTTATTTATTTGTTGCATTTGTATCCCACATTTTCCCACCTCTTTGCAGGCTCAATGTGGCTTACAATACATCATGAATAGTGGAAACAAATAAGAAAATATACATTTAGCATTACAGAAGGAACATGGGTTATATGATAATTTACATTTTTGTTTACCGGATTTTTCATTTTGCTTCTTTTTTATTATTATTTGTTTTCATTTCTGGGCAATATTGCCAATAGTGTGCATTATTGTGCAAATGGTGCACACTATTGTGCAAAGGTGCATGCTATTGTGTAATGGTGTGCACTAGTCTTCAATAGTGCATCTGCTGATAAACTGTGCACATTAGTGAGCAACAGGGTGTACTATTTGCACAATAGTTCACACTAGTGGGTCCTGTTTACTAAGCTACGCTGTAGGCACTTTATCATTTTCAGAGCATACTAATGCTAGAGACAGCCATAGGAATATATGGGTGTCTCTAGCGCTAGCACGCCTTAGTAAACAGGGCCCACTGTTTTTGCAATAATGCACATTATTAATGACAGATTTTTAACCCCAAACTGCATTCCCAGTTTATGATGGTCTTGTCATGCTCAATGGGGTACTACTATCAGACACCTTGTTTTTGGCTGTGTATGCCTTCAATCATTTTGGACTGATGTCTGGTTCACTTTGACAGATATATTTCATTTCCATGGTCCTATGCTGTATAAATATGAGCTGCTCAGAGACCAATGTTTTCACTCTTCCTTAAGCCATAATGAATGCTTACTTGTTAATACTTTGCTCTCTTTAGCCTTGAAAGTAGTTTTTGGGCACTGGAAGACCCTGGGTCAAGTCACATATCAAGAATGGTGGAATTTGATATTTCAGACATAAATATGATACCTTTCTGGCTAAAAAGTCATGGCGTTATATCACTTATAAGGAGAAGTGGTCTTTGTTATTGTCCTACTTTAGATATGCTTGATGAGAAGTGTTTTTCTTTTTTCTTTTCTTCCTCTCCACTCTTTCTCTCTTCTGTCCTTTACATGATTTTTGCAATTTGTATGCTGTTGTACTGTTACACTGAATTGTCTTCTATTATTCTATTTTTAAATTTAATAAAAATACTACAACCTTAAAACATAAAAAAAAAAGAAAAACTGCATTTCCCATATAATTTCAAACAAATACACATCACTAATAATAACAAGGTTGAGCGTTTTGTGTATTTTTCATATATATATTGCACTGAGTATATTGGGTCTTCCAAAGTGATTGACCTAGCTTTAGATTGGTTAGAAGAAGGAGTAGCTCTCTGCATCTTCAAGGAGCAATACTACCTATAAAACCTAAAAAAATAACTCCCCTGTTCACTAAGCCGCGCACTAATGCCAACACAGCCCATTCGCTTTGAATGGGCTGTGTCAGCATTGCTGCGCAGCTTAGTAAAAGGGGGGTAACTCCCCTGTATTCTGCTCTATTGTTTTTTTTCTGATCTTATTCATCAGTCTCCTACATGTTTTACCCAATCCATTTTATTTCTTTTGTGTTTACTTTTTTAAAAATTTATTATGTTTATGTACAAACAATATCCCATACCACCTTCCAATCTGGGCAGGTTACAACATGTACACAAACAATAATTACAAACACATAAATTCTAAATAATAATAATCTAATATAAATAAAAAAACTAATCATTTTTGATATCTGAATATGCTAAGTATACTGTCAATAGTCTTGTCTAGGAAAAGCTTGTACAAAATAGTGTGCTTTGGTGTGCCTCTTTTACTTTAGACACTTTTACCCTGATTCTATAAAGGCCATCAAAAATTGTGCATGCAAATTTAGGCAATTATTGGCACTAATTAGTTTTAATTGGGTGTTACGCGCCTAAAGTAAGGTACATGATCCGTGTCTAAATTTTACGCACAGTCCAAAAAAGGGGATGTAGAAAAAGGACAGTCATGGGCATTTCAGGGTGGAATGGGGTGTGGTCTTGAGTTATTACAGAATAAGGATGCTCTGTACATAAATTTAGGCGAGGGCATTTGCACGCTGTTTTTGTTGGTGCAAATGGTTGCACCTAAATTTAAACTTGACCATAATGCTTAAGCAGTATTCTATAAAGCACATAAGTACATAAGTCTTGCCATACTGGGACAGATCGAAGCTCCTTCAAGCCCAGCATCCTGATTCCAACAGTGGCTAATCCAAGTCATAAGTACCTGACAAGATCCCAAAACAGTACAATACATTTTATGCTGCTTATCCCAGAAAAAAGCAGTGGATTTTCCCAAATCCATTTTAATAATGGTTTATGGACTTTTCTTTTAGGAAGCTAGCCAGACCTTTTTAAAACCCCGCTAAGCTAACTACTTTTACCACATTTTCTGGCAACAAATTCCAGAGTTTAATTACACGTTGAGTGAAGAAATATTTTCTCCGATTCATTTTAAATTTACTACTTTGTAGCTTCATTGTGTTCCCTTTAGTCCTAGTATTTTTGGAAAGAGTAAACAATCAATTCACTTCTACCCGTTCCACTCCACTTAGTATTTTATATACCTCTATCATATCTTCCATCAGCCATCTTTTCTCCAAGCTGAAAAGCCCCAAGCCATTTCAGCATTTCCTCATAAGGAAGTCGTCCCATCCCCTTTATCATTTTAGTCGCCTTTCTCTGTGCCTTTTCTAATTCCACTATATCTTTTTTGAGATGCGGTGACCAGAATTGCACACAGTATTCAAGGTGCGGTTGCACAATGGAGCGATACAAGGGCATTATAACATCCTCATTTTTATTTTCCATTCCTTTCCTAATAATATCTAACACGCTGAACTGTGGCTTATAGAATACCATTTAAATGGGGAGGGGGTGGTGCTGATTTTTTAGGCGCCATTTAACTACCCTGTATGGTTGTTTTTGGTACTGTTTTGTTTTAACAAATCTTACTTCAACAAGTCACTCTTCACTGATTGACCAAGACTGACAAATCAGCAAGTCACACTGAAAGTAAGTCAGCTCTCAAAGAAGTCAAAAATAAGGGTCAAAAGCTGCCAAAACAATCAGTTGCAGGGAAACAAGCCAAAAATATGGGGGGGGGGGGAATGAAACACGGAAACCTAATTTAGTGGCCATTTTTCTAAAATGCGTTAAAAACTGGGATTAGCTTGTTTTAATGCAGGACTTTTCTGTATGCTAAGCTCATTTTTAACGCAGCCAAAAATAGGGCTGTTTTCTTTTTGTAGGTCCCATGCTAAGTTTTCCCATTACTGTGTGAGACCTGAAAAATATTAACACAGGCGCACTTACCTCCTCCTATTTAGGAGGCGCTAAGGGCTCCCACGTTAAGTCTGCATTATCCAGTTAGTACACGCTAATCAAATGCGCTAACTGGATAATGCTTCCACACCCATTTCCTGCCCATGTCATGCCCCCTCCAGAAAAAGAATAACCCAAAAAATAAATAAATAGTAAGTGATTAGTGCATGCTGAGAGGCACATTACTGGAAAACGTTTTAATATGTTTTATGATAAGCCTTTTTTTCTGTGTTATGCACACCTTAATGTGGTTTAGTCAAAGTGCCACATGGAGGAGCATTTTCGAAAGGGACATCCAAGTTGTGATTTGGATGTCCTTGCAAAACGGTGAAATCCAGGGACAGGGAAACTCGTATTTTCGAAACAAGATGGACGTCCATTTTCGTTTCAAAAATACCAGCAGGGATGTCTAAATCCTTAAATTTGGATGTCCCTAGATATGGAGGTTTCTGACTTTCGGTGATTTTCGAAACCAAAGACGTCCATGTCAAAAACGTCCTAATGCAAGCCATTTGGGCATGGGAGGAGCCAGCATTTGTAGTGCACTGGTCCCCCTGACATGCCAGGACACCAACCGGGCACCCTAGGGGGCACTGCAGTGGACTTCACAAATTGCTCCCAGGTATATAGCCCCCTTACCTTGTGTGCTGAGCTCCCTCAAAATCCCCCCAAAACCCACTACTCACAATTGTACACCACTACCATAGCCCTTAACGGGTGAAGGGGGCACCTAGATGTGGGTACAGTGGGTTTATGGTGGATTTTGGAGGGCTCATTGTTTCCTCCACAAATGTAACAGGTAGGGAGGGTATGAGCCTGGGTCTGCCTGTCTGAAGTACACTGCAGTACCCAGTAAAACTGCTCCCGCAACCTGCATACGCTGTCATGGACCTGAGTATGACAACTGAGGCTGGCACAACATATTTTTAAACATGCTTTTTGAGTGTGAGAGTGGGGTTAGTGACCACTGGGGGAGTAACGGGAGGTCATCCCCGATTCTCTCCGGTGGTCATCTGGTCATTTCGGGCACCTTTTTGTGCCTTAGTCGTAATAAAAACACGTCCAGATGAAAACATCCAAGTGCTCATCAGGGACGTCCTTGTTTTTTTCGATTATGGGTCAAGGACGTCCAAGTGTTAGGCACACCCATGTCCCTCTTTCGCTACGCCTCTGACACGCCCCCTTGAACTTTGGTTGTCCTTGCAATGAAGTGCAGTTGGAGACATCCTAAATCGGCTTTCAATTATACCGATTTGGATGTCCCCGGGAGAAGGACGTCCATCTTCCGATTTATGTCGAAAGATGGACGTCCTTCTCTTTTGAAAATGAGCCCATTAATGAACTATTAAAGCTAACTCCATAAGGCCTACTCAATTTGTCACAAAACAGAACAAATGTAGCCCCCTCTTTCCTGCCCAAGGTTCATGGTTGTCCGGGATTGTATCCTTAGAAGATTGTAATTCCAAATCCGAGAGAATGAAATGGAATGAGGAAAATTAGGTGGTTGGCATGACCTCTGTTGAGTGCATTTGAGATCCTGGTTAGTCTATTGCTGAAAGAAGCCAGAAGCATTAAAATAAAAAATAAAAAATCCAGACATTAAAATACAAAACCAGAAAAATCTATTGTACTCAGAAACTATATAAAGTCAAGCTGATATTAAGGTAACAACAGTAAGAATAAGACAGTGCACTTTAGAAATGAAAAGGTCAACATTTAAACCCTATAGTCAGCATTTTTTCTTTTATAAATATCTGCATTTTAAAATTGGGCATATATTCAGCACTATATGTATGGTAAGCGTTGCTAAATATACCTATGGCTGCTGAAGCGTACATACAGCAGTGATATTCAGCTGCTATTCTTAGTGCTAAGCAGTTGAATTCTGGACTGCCTTTTTGCTGGCCTAATCAAGGAATCCTTTACTAAAGCAAGTCGTGCTAAATTCTAAGACATCCATTATATTCCTATGGACATCTTACCATTTAGTTAGCGTGCACTAAGAGGTCATTTTACAAAGCCGCAGTAAATAAAAATGGCCTGAGGTAGTGTGGGTACGCCTTTTAGGTACGCACCGGGCCATTTTTTACTGCGGCTGGGAAAAAGGCTATTTTTTAATGGGCCAGAGAGGTGTGGTAGCCGTGTTAGTCCACTTTTAAAGGTAATCAATAGAAATAAAACAAAATAAAACATGGAAAAGAAAATAAGATGATACCTTTTTTATTGGACATAACAATACATTTCTTGATTAGCTTCCGAAGGTTGCCCTTCTTCGTCAGATTGGAAATAAGCAAATGTTGGTAGATGACAGTATATATATAAGTGAAGCATCAAAGCATTTCAGTAACATCTAACAGATGTTCCTATCCACCCCCATCCTGTTAGACTGTCACTGAAATGCTTTGATGTTTCACTTATATATACTGTCATCTACCAACATTTGCTTATTTCCGATCTGACGAAGAAGGGCAACCTTCGAAAGCTAATCAAGAAATGTATTAATTTATGTCCAATAAAAAAGGTATCCTTATTATCTTTTCCATGTTTTATTTTGTTTTATTTCTATTGATTACCTTAATGGGCCAGGAAATGGACCTGCGCCAATATTAAAACTAGTGCACGCCTATTTATGGCCTGAGCTCTTACCACCACCTATTGACCTAGCGGTAAGGGCTCACACAGTAATCATGCAGCGCACCAACATTGGCACGCACTGCCGGTTACCATTGGGAATGCTCCCTCAGTAGAGAATAGAAAATTATTTTCTACCACGGGATTTGGTGCATGATTACCACCGGGCGCACGCACTACCCCGGCAGTAGTGCAGAATGAGCGTATGCTATCCATGCCTTAGTAAAAGGACCCCTAAAACACAGCTCAATTTCATGGGTTTTCCGTATGCTTGCACAGATTACTACTCTCCACCCTTATTCCGCCCAGCATAACCCAGACACCTCCATTCCAACTGATAAAAAGCTGTATGCAAGAAAACTTGACATAGTGGAAAAAAGAAAAAAGCATCAGAATGGCATTGATATAGATGTGTCAGTCCCAAATGACTACACTGTGAGCCAGTGACATAGCTTGGTGGGGCCACGGGGGCCTGGGCCCCCCAAATTTCATCTGGGCCCCTGGTTTTGCTGGCAGGGGTCCCCAACCCCTGCCAGCTGAAGCCTTGTCCAGCGCCGGTCTCCAGCACCGCCACGTTCCCTGCCCTGCTCTCTCTTCCTCCTGACGTCCTGCGCACTCCTTTCAGTGAAAATGAAAGTACTATGGCAAGTGTTAGCAGTAGATTTAAGAGACTGAAATCATACTCCATATACTCTGGCTTATGAGTGAGGTTCATTAGTGTCATGGTATGTGCAAAAATAACCTACTTAGAGACATTGCCCCACAGAACACTTCTCTTATGATGACAGACATCCTATTCCGAGGGCAGCTTTTGTATTTAGGTTGTTAGCTGAATTTGCCACCACAACTCCCATCACACATGTGAGGCCTAAATCTAAGTGGTTGGATTTAGCTCGTTTAGCTCGATATTCAGTCTGAAAGGTAGCTGGTTAGTTCCAGCTGAATATGCAGGTTAAAAGAACCCCTTACAGGGAGAAGGTATCCATTCAGGAGCTAATTCACTAAGGGGTCCTTTTACTAAGGTGCACTGACAAATGGCTTGCAGTAGTGTAGGCACGGGTTTTAGGCACACACAGAATCATTTTTCAGTGCACCTGTAAAAAATGCCTTTTTAAAATTTTTGCCGAAAATGGACATACTGCAAAATCAAAATTGCCACGCGTCCATTTTGGGCCTGCGACCTTACCGCCAGCCATTGACCTAGCGGTAAAGTCTCACGCAGTAACCAGCCAGTAATGACCTATACGCGCCAAATGCCACTTGTCGCACGTCCGATATGTGCGGGCGAAATAAATTTTTGGCCACGCGTCTGTGAAATTACCACAGGAGCCACACGATAGCTGCGCAGTAACTCCATTTTGGCGTGCCTTGGGTGCACATAGAGCCTTACGCGGCTTATTAAAAGGGCCCTTAAAGCTGCACAAGTTTCTGTGTAACTCCTTTCTAAGATAAGAGACTTGCATCACTGGAAAGGAGCTAGGGAAAATCCTCATCCTATGTGTCTTTGAGCCAATATCAACTGACACAGATTCTCTCTAGCCTGGTATATTTTGATATAATTTGCACTTGATTAATAAAGAAGGCAGTAATAAGGCTTCCCTGGAAATAGGGCAGTATTTGGGCAACCGATTAGGTTGATCCTTAATAAATAGGCTTTGCAAATAATTCCACTCTCCAAAGTAAAGTGTTTTGCCAGTTTGAAAACAAAGCACAGAACATTTCAATTTTGAACCCTGTAAGGGTGGGATGTCCAACAGACAGCCTAGAGGCTGCATATGATCCTCAGACCAGTTGTATGTAGTCCAGTGGTAGATTGCCAAAGCTATAAGAAAAAGAAAGACAGGCCACTGCAAAGCAGGAGCAGATGTAACCTTCTATTATTGGTTAAACTGATATGTTCCAGTCACCATTAACAAGTGTGCACTGAGCATGCTCCAGCTGAAGCACCCAAAACACACACTTACACTGCGCTGTACCTTGTGAGGATTGGCAGACCTGTGCGTAGTCAGTGATCATGACGTTTGCAATCACTGAGCTTGCCAAGATATTATCTGTTGTTATCTGAGTCTAACTTAAACTTAGACTCAGATCTACCTGGGTACATTGGGCACCAAGTCCTCTCTAGTTTGTTTGATCAGCTGCAACAGCTTCCATCCCTTCCCTGTTGGTATTAAGGTACTGAACATGCTACACCATGTGTTAACCACTCTGAGCAGTAGTTGGTACTGGAAATGTTCAGTAAAAGATTGAGGGTAGAAGTTATCAACATGGGCTACCATTAAGATGTGTTATTTATGGTTTATGATTGATTGTGTTTGATATAACACTTACTCTGACAGGCAGGTTTAAGCGGTTTACAGTAGAAAAAAAAATTAATTTTGGCAAGGAATGCCATAGTTAAAATAGGAAAGAGTACATGTATACAAGAAAAGATGCACTCATAGACACAGTCTTCAGCAGGTGGTCAGACATTTATCCCAGTTGTTGGAACCCAAAAACCTGATGAAAAAAAAAAGTTTCTAGTAGAGCTTTACATTTTTGGAAAGATTGTTCTGCTCACAAAAATGGGGGAAGCCCATTCCAAAGTGTAGGGGAAATGAAGTAAAAAGTGATGTACCTAGTAGATGGTCGGTGAGAATTGATAGATCTCAAGATCTTAGCAGGGGTGTTCGGAATTGTAAGAGAAGCAAGAAAAGAAGGGACAGCTAGATAGTAAGCTTTATGTGAAGGCAGAACAGTTATTACCAGTTATTACTTCTTACATCGAGAAGGTAAATCTTATCCCAGTTGTTCATGCCATGGTAATATCAAGACTGGATTACTGCAGGAGGCAGAGTGAAGAGAACCAGATCCCAAGAGAGAGAGCTGGGCATTTTCCAGTCTTTTTATATTTTCTTGCTGGACCCTAGGCTGAAGTCAGGTCGGGTGTGCTTGATCCAATGAAAACTCAGGGATAGATGCTACAAGATAACATGTCTTAATGGTAGCCTACATTGATAACTACTCCCCTGAATGTTATGTTGTGTTATACAGGGATGAAAAGTGCTGGGTAATGTGGTTGCTCCCAACCTAGAACAGGACCACAGACGTCAGTGCTGTCATATAGATGAATTTAGCTAAGTCTCTTCTGCTTAAGAACATAAGTATTACAATACTGGTACACACCGAAGGTCCATCAAGCCCAGCATCCTGTTTCCAATGGTGGCCAATCCAGGCTACAAGTACCCAGCAAGATCTCAAAACAGTACAATACATTTTATTCTGCTTATCTTTGAAATAAGCAATGGATTTTCCCAAGTCCATTTTTTTTTTGTTACATTTGTACCCTGTGCTTTCCCACTCATAGCAGGCTCAATGCAGCTTACATGGGGCAATGGAGGGTTAAGTGACTTGCCCAGAGTCACAAGGAGCTGCCTGTGCCTGAAGTGGGAATTGAACTCAGTTCCTCAGGACCAAAGTCCACCACCCTA
Organism: Microcaecilia unicolor; assembly: GCF_901765095.1. Taxonomy (NCBI): domain Eukaryota; kingdom Metazoa; phylum Chordata; class Amphibia; order Gymnophiona; family Siphonopidae; genus Microcaecilia; species Microcaecilia unicolor. The sequence goes on from NC_044032.1 coordinate 504,281,041, forward strand.
ACCACTAGGCCACTCCTCCATTTTAATAGTGACTTATGGACTTTTCTTTTACAAAGCTATCCAAACCCTTTTTAATCCCTGCTAAGCCAACTGCCTTTACCACACTCTCCGGCAACAAATCCCAGAGTCCAACTACACGTTGAGTGAAGAAATATCTCCTCCGATTTGTTTCAAATTTACTACCTCATAGCCCCACTGCATGCCCCCTAGTCCTACTACTTCCATAAAGAGTAAACAAGCTATTCATGTCCACCCGTTCCACTCCACTCATCACCCCATAGACCTCCATCATATCCCCCCTCAGCTTTCTCCTCTGCAAGCCAAAGAGCCCGATGCTTCAGCCTCTCCTCATAGGGAAGCCACCCCCCTATCATTTCCGTCGCCCCTCTCTGTACCCCCTCCAACTCCACTACATCTCTTTAGGAGTTACGGATCAAGAAAGGGATCTGGGTGTCGTCGTCGATGATACGCTGAAACCTTCTGCTCAGTGTGCTGCTGCGGCTAGGAAAGCGAATAGAATGTTGGGTGTTATTAGGAAGGGTATGGAGTCCAGGTGTGCGGATGTTATAATGCCGTTGTATCGCTCCATGGTGCGACCGCACCTGGAGTATTGTGTTCAGTACTGGTCTCCGTATCTCAAAAAAGATATAGTAGAATTGGAAAAGGTACAGCGAAGGGCGACGAAAATGATAGTGGGGATGGGACGACTTTCCTATGAAGAGAGGCTGAGAAGGCTAGGGCTTTTCAGCTTGGAGAAGAGACGGCTGAGGGGAGATATGATAGAAGTGTATAAAATAATGAGTGGAATGGATCGGGTGGATGTGAAGCGACTGTTCACGCTATCCAAAAATACTAGGACTAGAGGGCATGAGTTGAAGCTACAGTGTGGTAAATTTAAAACGAATCGGAGAAAATTTTTCTTCACCCAACGTGTAATTAGACTCTGGAATTCGTTGCCGGAGAACGTGGTACGGGCGGTTAGCTTGACGGAGTTTAAAAAGGGGTTAGATAGATTCCTAAAGGACAAGTCCATAGACCGCTATTAAATGGACTTGGAAAAATTCCGCATTTTTAGGTATAACTTGTCTGGAATGTTTTTACGTTTGGGGAGCGTGCCAGGTGCCCTTGACCTGGATTGGCCACTGTCGGTGACAGGATGCTGGGCTAGATGGACCTTTGGTCTTTCCCAGTATGGCACTACTTATGTACTTATGTACTATAACTGTACACAACATCCAAAGCACGGTCTCACCATGGAGCGACACAAAGGCACTACAACATCCTCATTTTTGTTTTCCATTCCTTTCCTTCATCTGGAAATCTGTAGATCACACCCTTGTAAATATAAGCTGTAACTCCCTTGTTCCCTTCCTTCCCTATAACCCCGCATTTTATGTAAAACTAAAAAGCTAAAATAGCCTTCTAATTTCTTTTTAAACGTAGCTAGATTTTTCAGTGCCATGCAGTAATGTGTCTGTTGTTCTTCTCAAAGAGCGCTTTCTTTTTGGGAGACAGACTGTACAGTGTGTCAGAACCTTCTGGCTATTTGTTTCTGCCAAAACCAGCTTCTTTGGCTAGATCCAAGATCATGTGATCTCAATGGAAACCCTCAATAGGTCTTTCTTTCCTTGTAGGTTTATTATATGATAGAAGCATCGTAATATTTCTTTTGTACACAAATATGATCTCTAGCTAACTATGTTCTGTTTATTAACTAATCAAAAATTGCCCCACTCCTCTTACAATTCCTGGATCATGCAGGCATTTTTATCAAGAAGTCTGATCTGTTCAACATGTCTGTTTCTGTGTACTAAGGAAAAGATGCCAATATGCATAAATCTTTTGGCAACTATAAACACAAATGGAAGGTCAGTTTAGGTCATAACATGAATTCAGATTTCGCTGAGAGCTAATTATAAGGATTTTATAATAGCTTAGACTCATAAGAATCTATTTAAAGGGATTTATGAAAACCAACCCTCAACCCACTTGCTCAGAGTCATGTAACATCACTCAATGTTTTGGAACTTTATTCTTCAACTTACTTCTTATTTCTTTATATAAGAAGGCAGCAAAACAACATGCTTGCGGGCACTGAATGCAACTAGCATGCAAATGCATGCAAAACAGGGCTCTTAGAGCAAGTAGCATGCAAATACATGCTAAATGTATTCCTCCCCAATGATCAGCAAGCAGCGCTCCAAACAGTGATGCGCTGTATACGGCAACCCCTACGCCACCTCGGAGCTGGCGTTAGGGTTTGCAGACCATTGGGGAGGAACAGTGAGCCCTATCCAGCATGCATTTGCATGCTAGCAGGTCCCCCATTCCCCCCAAAGCAGCCCCCCTGCAAGAGAAGAAACCCCGACACCCCCCAGCGACAAGGGGAATGGAGATCCAGCAGACCTCAAGTCCCTCCAACCCAAGTTCAGGGGGAGCTGGAGATCCAGTGGGTCTCCTGCCCTCCTAACCCCTCCTAGTATCCCTCCCATTTAAAGCCCTAGAGGTCCAGTGGGTTGTGAATCAAGCCCCCCTCTGATCTGGTGGTCTAGGGGCCTTCTTCCCCACCCCCATCCCGTACCTTTGTTGGAGGAGGGAGGTGGACTCCTTCCTCTTCCAGCAGCGCGCCTCAAAAATGGCAGCCCCCAGCCCTGACCAGTGCTTCCTGGGATGCGCTGGGTAGGGCTTCATACCATATAAGGGAGAAAATCCCTTATATGGTTTGAAGCCCCACCTAGCGCATCCCAGGATGCACTGGGTAGGGCTGGTTGCAGCCATTTTCATGGCAGCACTGCTGGAAGAAGAGGCAGTCTACCTCCCTCCTCCAACAAAGGTAGGGGGGCGGGGAGGAGGGCTGCTAGACCAACAGGTTGGGGGGGTTGATTTGCGGCCCACTGGGCCACCAGGGCTCTACTTAGGGGGGGTTATAGGGGGGTTAGGGGCTGGAGACCCAATGGATTTCCAGCCTCCCCCTGAACTTGTGTTGGGGAGGGTCAGGGGGACCGGAGGTCCGCTGGACCTCCACCCCCGTGTCGCTGACTTGGAGTAGGGGTACTAGACCACCAGGGCAATGCTGTTTGGGGTCTGGTGATCCCATGGACCTCCAGACCTGTCAAACAAGTGTGGGAGGATTGTGCCTGAGCGCATATTCAGGCATAATCCTCCCGCACTTTACCCTATGATTAGAGATAATAGAGCACATAAATTTGCATGCTATTATTTCTGATCATAGGGGCGGTAAAACTGCATGCTATTCCAGCGCTATTTTTAGAGCACTGCTTGGAACAGCGCGGGGCTTTCGATCATCTGCCTGAAAGTGAGACCCATTAAGAGAAGGGAAGAAATCAGCCAGGAGCCTGGCCCTGGAACTGAGGCCTGTTCTGGCTACAAAAACCCGTTTCTTCTCCATGCCCCTTCCTCTTGCATATGGATTTAATTTACAGGAAGAAAAGTGCTTTTATAACCTTGCATGGCTGTAAAGATGTGTAAAAAGTAAGCACAAGGAAGGGGAGCACATACTTTTATACAATCTGGGCATTGCCATTCCCAGGAATGTAGACTGGGCAGAGCAGAAGCGGAGTAGCAAGATATGTAAATATTTTTTTTAATACATGGGAACACAGAGAGTATGTACAAATTTATACCTATTTTTTTGGAGCAGATGTAAATTTGTCTGTGGGCATTTGCACATTATTAGGTCTGGTACTAGGGGCATACTTTAAAAGGCACACATGCTTTGTTACATTTGTACCCCAAGCTTGCCTACTTATGGCAGGCTCAATGCGGCTTACATGGGGAAATGGAGGGTTAAGTGACTTGCCTAGAGTCACAAGGAGCTGCCTGTGCCTGAAGTGGGAATCAAACTCAGTTCCTCAGGATCAAAGTCCACCACCCTAACCACTAGGCCACTCCTCCACTCTAGATGTGTATGCTGCCTTTATAAAAAGTTGTCTTTTGGACTTCTCACATAAACCTTCTGTTGTAAAATTACCTCCATTATGTCATCTCAGACTGACCAAAAATGAGGCCTGCAGCCAGTTCAAGTTTCTTCTATCAGACACTCAAACTCACCGGATGGCTCAATCCGTCCTCCTTTTTCTGGAGCCATATGGTAACCCTTCAGACTGCCACCAAATGGCAAACCTAAAATGGTCTATCTGTTTTGGAGCATCCAAGAGAAACAGGACATAAAATTGCACTGAGAAATTCAACTTTTTTTGGGGGGGGGGGGGGGGGAGGGTGGTTTTTATATTTGATGCTATATTTTTCATGATATGATAGTTTTACTAAGGGGGCTATTCACTGAATTGCAGTAAGCAGTTAAAGCATGAATTAGTATGTGCTTCTTGTTAGCACAGGCCCATACTAATGGTTAATGTAGCAACTTGACAGCATACATTAAAATCCAAGGTATGGACTTAACATGGGAAATGGATGGGAATTGGTGGAGTCTGCAGTATGTCTGTAAACAATAACTTTAACACAACAAATATTGCAGAACATTTAACATAACCTCAATAGGAGGCATTAGGTGCACCCACCTCAGATGCTGTAATGTCAATGAGTGTTAGAGAAGAAAAGAAACTGAAATGACTATCCTGGATAATTCTCTCCCACTTCTCTCCTCCTCCTACTCTACTGACAACCCTCTGCTGGCTGCTCTTCAGCCTCTTCCCCGTATGGTCACGTTAAGCCCCTGGGCTCCTCCTTGTCCCTGAACTAGCACCCTACTCTGGTCTGGACTCCTGCCAGGCCCTCTGGCTCTCCTGGCCGCCTTGCTCACCAAGGCCTCCCCCAGATTTCTTATGGCATTATTGGAAACAACTGAGAAGAAAATTGTGTGGTGCTCTCCTCATTGCCTTTATCATGAAACCTAATAGGGACAGGGCACTGAAAGCTTTTCTTTAAACAAATAACTTTTTTTTGTTGTTGTTAAATGGCTGAATTATGAGTATTCCTGAAAGTTGGACTTCAAAGCTGGCATTGAAAATTTGAAGACTGGCATTATTGTTCACAAATTTCAACCATCTCTCAAGCCGTCATATAACAGTCTCATAGATGGAAGTGCTTCCTGTATCAGATATTTATTTGTTTGTTTGTTGCATTTGTATCCCACATTTTCCCACCTATTTGCAGGCTCAATGTGGCTTACAATTTCAATCATGGCTTTCGCCATAACAGAGAAAAAGATACAATTGATATTACATAGAGAACTTGGATGACATAATAAGATTAAACAATCAGGTAAAAAAGAGAAAACATTCAGAATATCAAGTAAGTGGTGATGCGTTATAGTACTTATTATGGATCATTGTGGTATGCCTTATTAAAAAGATGAGTCTTCAGTGATTTACAAAAGTTTATTAGGTTGTAAACTGTTTTCAGGTCAAATGGCAATGCATTCCACAGCTGCAAACTCATGTATGAGAAGCTGGATGCATGTATTAATCTGTATTTTAGTCCTTTACAACTGGGGAAGTGAAGATTCAGGAATATGCATGCTGATCTTTTAGCATTCCTGGGTGGCAAGTCGATAAGATCTAACATGTAGGCCGGGGCATCTCCGTGATCCAAAATTGAAAGTGGCATCAGCTAATATCTGATCCAGGAAACACTCCATCTATGAGAACGTTATATGACCCCAGTGCAGGCAATCCACCGAAACATGAGCCATGTGAGGTCTCTCAATCAATAAATATTGCTTCCTCATTAAGGGATCCTTTTACTAGGCTGCAGTAAGCACTAAAGGCCTTACCGTAGGGCACACTCAGGCATCTCGTGGTACTTTTGTGATCAGTGTGCGCTTCCCAAATGCTAAAAAATGTTGTTTTTTAGCACTGGGGGTGGGTCGGGGCCAAGAGTAGCCACAACTACATTGCCGCGCACTAACTGATGATTGTATGATTAGCGCGTGAAAGACTTGAAGCAGTTCAGAGAAAAGCAACAAAAATGATATGGGGTTTACTTAGCAAGACGTACGAGGAGAGACTTGCTGACTTCCCACGTGCTAAAACCAGATTTAATATGACAGTTTGGGGGCGGGGTTAAAATATTTTATGACAGCTTGTGCAAAGAAGAGCTAAATAACTCTGTGTTATCCAGTTAGCGAGGCCTAATCATAATGCACTAGCTGGAAAACGCAGGAATGCGGCATATGGCTAAAGGAGGATAGATAGAGCCAGTCCAGGTTTTACTTCCATTGCTTTCAATGGAAGTAAAATCCAGACTGGCTCAATCTGTCCTTTTTTTTATGGAGCCATATGGTAACCCTATGGCACCCTCTCTAGCCATGACACAATCCCTCTGAAAAATATAAAATTATTGGTAACACGTGACTTCAAGTGCACAAACAGGCAATGTACCAAAAACACTTTAATGCATTGGTAGTCTGCATGCACTGACCATGCATTAAGGGATTACTAGGGAACTCTATAAATGGTGCCTAAAGGGAGGAGCTAATGCCACACCCTACTTTTGGCATGGAAACGCTTTCTAACAGGTGCAAGGCACCAAAATGGGGTTCAAATTGCAGATCGTTGAGGAAATGCACTTACGCACCTAGTTATAGGATAGTGCCTAAGTGTGTCCATGCGCAACTGCAAAAGGGGTGTTCTCATGGGAGGGGCATGGGTGGTTCAGGGACATTGCAGAAAATTACATAATTACATTGCGCACAGTATTATAAACTACCACAAATGCAGACCAACTTGCATGCCAGGATTTAATCCTGATTTCAGTTGGTGAAAGTCTTCTCACCCAAAGTTGGGAGCAGAATTCAGTGCCCAACACTATTAAATGAAGAGCGCTCATCCCAGAGTGCCCTTTATAAAATAGTGCAATCCCCTATTATATGGGGATTACTGTATAGTATGATTCTTCCCTGGAGTCACTGGCAGAGCTGCCAAGGCAGCCAACCTGCTCAGCGGGAGATATAGGGTCCACCCCACTCTGCCCCCAGCTCTGCCCCACCCCACCCATTGCTCCACCCAGCCCTGCCCATAACTGCCCACTGCTCCGCACAGCTGATTCATGACCAGCGCCCAACAGGAAAAGGAGTGGTCACACCTTCCAGCGGCAGCAGGAAACACCTTCATAAAATGTCATCTCCTGTTGCCATGGGATCAAAAGCAGCATTAGATGGTGCTTTATGAAGACGTTTCCTGCTAACACTGGATGGGGAGGCCACGCAGTGGGAGATCCCAGCTTCTCGGCAGGAGTGCAGGAAATGACACACAAAAGCTGGAGTCTCCCACTGAAAGCGGAAGACTTGGCAGGTCTGGTCACTGGGGGAAGCATATTGGATGTCCCTGGGAAGGGGGGGAAGCCCAGCCCAAGGGGGTGTGTTATGGAACAAGTTGCAGAGAGAAATGGTTCTATTTTATGATTGACAGTTAAGGTGGAGTTTGAAGATAATAAAAGTTCCTGTTTGGTTAAGCATTTGATCTTTGGTTGCCTTCACCCCCACTAGGACCCTAGGAGGAGAGGGGCTATCCTGGAAAGGCAGAATAAACCTAGGCTGAAATAAAGAGGAGTTGCTTTCCCTAAAAGTAGTAACTGTGATGGTAATAGAGCTATGGTCGGGTAAGGGGAACCCAGCCTGGGAGTGGGAGCTGGAACAGGGGAAGCCTGTTCAAGGCCAGGGTGTGACCCTGAGAGGTACATCACTGGAAGGACGACAGACAGGGATGTCCAATCCTGAGGGAAATAGAAGGTGAGCAATGATATCAGGAGCAGCCTTAGATTATAAAGCTTAAAGGGATGGGTGATAGGAGGAATGTATATTTTGTACATATCTCGAGTTATCAACTGAAATTGTTGGAATAGTGGAAAAGACTGTATCAAATTGTCTTGGCTGGATTGAAACAAAAAAGAAAACCTCTTAAATCAAATGCTGACTGTACATAAAAAGTTTGAGGTTTAGATTTCATGCCGTTGCAGAGTTCAGTAAAGTTTTTGTACAAAATTACCATTCCTTGGTGTGCTGAGTATTCTTTTGAAAGAAATGAGCAGATAATCTGTTCCTGTACTGATGATGGATACACACAAATAAGCCCAGCTCAATATCCTACGGCCTTCCAGATCTTTATCCGGACCTGGCCTACACTCAAGCTCGAATCTGAAGGACTGGAAGAGGTGTGAGGAGTGAGTTGGTAAGACAAAGTGAAAGTTCTGTTTGTGGCCTGGGTCCGGAGTGAGAGAGAGAACTGAGCTGCTCAGCTGGCATCCAGATTGGAGTGGGAGGAGTGGCCTAGTGGTTAGAGCACTGGTCTTGCAATCCAGAGGTGGCCAGTTCAAATCCCACTGCTGCTCCTTGTGATCTTGAACAAGTCACTAAACCCTCCATTGCCTCAGGTACAAACTTAGATTGTGAGCCCTCCTGGGACAGAGAAATATCCAGTGTACCTCACCTTGAGCTACTACTGAAAAAGGTGTGAGCAAAATCTAAATAAATAAATACATAGCGCTGGGTGACATTTACTGAAGCTAGCCCTTAATGCCCTTTAACAGGCATGCTCCATAGCTGCCTATGTGTCTTTCATAAAATACAGCCAAACAGGCGCCTTCTTGCCCACTAAACCTAAGCGCACCATTATAAAATTACCCTCTTTGTATGCAGGTCATTAAAAGGGATGCACTAGTGGTGCTGATGAAACTTTGCAGTTTGATATGGAGTACCATCAACATGTAGTTAAAAGAGAGGGTATAAAAGTACACAATCCGAGACAGCAAAAGAAGCACAAAAGAGCCCTCAAGACTGGAACGGTGCTGAAACTATAAAATTATAAACATGCAAAAGACATGACATGCATATGTGTTTACAAAGTGACCGTATGCATGTCATGTATTTCACACCATTTATATACAAAAATCATATATGTTTAATTAATTCCTAATGCACTTTTATTCTATATGATTATCATTTTTATCATTTTTGCACATTAAGTGAATACAATCATTTTGCATGTTTATAGTTTTCTTGCTACTGCACCTGTATGTTCACGTATAGTATTGTTTGATATGATTTGTTTTATATGTATGTACACCAGTACATGTGATAATTTTTTTTATTATTCTTTGATTTCTTGTATTTCATTTTTAACATATGCTTTAATAGATATGTTGATATTGCATTGTTATTTTTTGCCAGACCCCTGAGGCAGGCACTTTTCTACGCCGAAACACGGACCATTTCAATATTGTTCCAGTCTTGAGGGCTGTTTTGTGCTTCTTTTGTTGTACCATCAACATACCTTACACTGTCTATTAAAATATTCTATTTCGTACTGTGTTGACATTGTAAGTAGTGTACTATGCCATACTTTGTATTGTTATTTGAATATTTTTACTGCTGTAATTGTCTATTGCTTACGTTTGATTTATTCTTACTGTACACTGCCTTGAGTGAATTCTTTCAAAACAGCAGTTAAATAAATCCTAATAAATAAAAAATAAATAAATAAAATAAATGTGGCAGACCAGAGATCAGCAGCAGCAGTATCCTCTACTGGAAGCTTGAAAAGGATTGGATAAATGAACAGTACTTTACATAACACTGACACTGCACCCCTCAATTTTCACCTTTTAGTAAATAAGCCTGTTAGTGAACTATATTGATTATTTTTTCAGTGCCATGTACTGACTGAGGGGCCCTTTTACTAAGCGTTATAGCGTGAGACTTTACCGCTAGCTCAGTGGCTGATGGTAAGGACTCATTTTGCCACGTGTCCATTTTTGGCAAAACTTTTACAAAGGCCTTTTTTACAGATGCGCTGAAAAATGATTCTGCGCACGCCCAAAACCCACGCCTACACTACCGCAGGCCATATTTCAGTGCACCTTAGTAAAAGGACCTTTAAGACTCATAAAGAACTTATCTGACAGAAGAAAACTATTTTCAAGATTTTTTAATTAGCCTGTAACATTTTCTTGTCCTGAGCTGTCTGATTATGTGATATATAGATATACATACTAGATAAACAGCTATCTTTTTTTTTTTTGCCTACGTGAGATGGGAGTTGTGGTCACTCGTGCATGAGAGGTTGCGTTTTGCTTTTCACATCCTACAACCCCTACACAAGAACCTCTAGGTTTTTTTCTAAATGAGTGGTCTTGCAAAGCAGAGATCAAAAGACATTTTTATCAGTATCTGTCTCCCTTCAGACCATTGAAGCCAGACTTCTGACAACTGCATAACAGCCTTAGAGTAAGAAACGGCACCAACATCAGAAAAAAAAGAAACAAGAAACCGCCCCCCCCCCCAAACCACCACACAGGCACACACACATACATATAATAATTGTCAGATTATGGAGAAGGAAATTGCTGTGTGGGTATCCCAGATGCTTTGAAGGTAGCACGGTGGCAGCGCCTGAGGACTACAGCTTCTATTGATTGTTGGTTTGGCCGGCTCAGAAGACCTCAAGGTCACAGACCCTTAAAGACCCTCTCGCTAGTAGATCTGAAGCAAAATCAGCATTTAACTGTTCTGAGGAACCTGGTTTAAGGCAGTGCTTGCCCCTCTACACAGCAAGGCCTTCTGCAGTGGGAAATGAATGTTTTAGAGGTTCCATATGGCAACCGGCACCAGAGGAGAGGAAGCCGGTCAAAGAGGCTGATTAACTGAGGCTACTGCTACAAAGGCTTTCACTGTGTTATTAGGGCAACCTCAGGCAGGATGTTGTTACACTTCTCAATAACCATCATTCAAAACTAGGCTTCACTATTTAATACTTCAGTAAATTACCTTTTGCTTCAGTTCATTGTTTTAATAATAATTCAAATATAATGCTACATATATAGATATTTAGATATAGATAAATGAGCCCAATTTTCAGCAGGATGTCAAGCAAATAATTTGAAATATCTAATTTAAATGTTTAAAATTATTTATATATTCAGTGTCAATTTAGTAAGCAATACTGAATATACTAATATTATTATTATTTATTTATTGCATTTGAATCCCACATTCCCCCACCTATTAATGTTGGAATCCAAAAATACTAGGAATAGGGGTCACACAATGAAGCTACAAAGTAGCAAATTTAAAACATACATACATAGTAATGTGGAGGGGCATTTTCGATATGACGTCTAAGTCCTTCTTTGGACTTTTTGCAAAAAAAACATCCAAAATCTGAATAGGAAAGAAGGTCATTTTCAAAAAAAGAAAAACTATATATTTTTTTCAAAAATACTGTTTTGAGCAAGGTTTTCTGATTTGGGTGTTTTGGTTTTTATTTGATCCATAAAAAAAAGGCCAAGTGCAAAATGCACAAAATCAAGCCATTGAGTTGTAGGAGGAGCCAGCATTTTTAGTAGACTGATCCCCCAGACATCCCAGGAGATAAATGGGGCACCCTAGGGAGGCACTGCAGTGGACTTCAAAAACATGCTCCCAGATACACATCTTACCATTGCTCCCTTATTTTGTCTGCTGAGCCCACCAAAACCCACCCAAAGCCCACTACCCCCAACTGTACACCACTACAGTAGCCCTTATGGGTGAAGGGAACGCCTATATGTGGGTACAGTGGGTTTCTGGTGAGTTTTGGAGGTCACACAGTTTCCACCACAAATGTGACAGGTAGAGGAAGATAGGGACCTGAGTCCCCCAAGCCATGGTGCACTGCACTGACCACTACACTACTCCAGGGACCTGCATGCTGCTCTAATAGACCTGTCTCTAACATCTGAGGCTGTCATAGATGATGAGAAGTCATATTTTTATTCACATTTTTGGGGTGTGGGAGGGGGTTGGTGGCCACTGGGGGAATTGGGAGGTCACCCCTGATTCCCTCAAGTGGTCATCTGGTCATTTAGGGCCCCTTTTTCTACTTTATTCATTATAAAAAAAAAAAAGGTCTAACTCAAAAGTCTTAGTTTTAGTCTTGGACAGTTTTATTTTGATCCATTATGACTGTAAAATGTCCAAGTCTTAGGAACGCCCAAATCCCACCCTTAACGCCCCTTTGTGTTTTGAATGCACTTCTGATGGTCCTCATAGAAAAACGTTGAAAAATTGGCTTTGAAAATATTGATTTGTATGTTTTTGTGAGAAAATCATTCAAATGCTGCTTTATGCCATTTTTTAGACGTTTTTCTCTTTCAAAAATTAGTTCCATAGTAACAAAGCAAATGATGGCAGATAAAGACCTGTACAGTCCATCCAGTCTGCCCAACAAGATAAACTTATTTTTCATGGTATGCGATACTTCACATGTCTACCCGAGTTTGATTTGTCCTCGCCATTCTCAGGGCACAAACTTAGAAGTCTGCAGAGCACTATCATTGGACGGCCGGTCCCCTGCCCCCCTGAAGTCAACTTCCTGTTCTGGGGCAGGGGACTGGCAGAGCTGACAGCTGCACACCTTGCTACTTGCACCCAGAGTGGATTGCCCTCACTGCCCCTCCCTTAATGCACTAGAGTACCTGTGTCAGTGTGGTCGCCCAGAAATTAACCATGCACTGGCCAAAATTCAGATCAGTGCCCGGTTAGCTCAGCAGATAAAGTTAGGACGGACCTTTTTGTTGCCCTAACTTTATATGCTCAGACCTGCTTGTCAGACAGAGCAGTATATCAAATACAATACACAATACTTAACTGATTAGTGAACTGAACATCACTGCTAACCGGTTAAATGCCGAGTCCCTGAAGCTCTGTCCGGGAGAGTGCCCCTGTGATCAGGACTGATATTCAGTGGCATAGCAAAGTTGATTGCTGCTGAGTATTGACAGCCAGCCTGCTCAGCAAGGTTACAGCAGGCAAGAGCCCCTCCTACCTATTTAAACCATGCTGAAAATTATACATGTACATACTGACTAGCAATGTCTCTTGTCTCAATATATGACATACATTGAAGTGCTGAATATGTATAGACCAGTGTATCAGGAGTCGGGACATACTGAACAGGATTCCTTTATATTTATCCCACATATTTTTGAATTCCGTTAGTTTTCATCTCCACCACCTCCCGCAGGAGGGCATTCCAACTATCCACCACTCTACTCTCTCTGTGAAAAAACACTTTCTGACATTTTTCTTGAGACTGCCCCCCTTCAATCTTATTTCATGTCCTCTGGTAAATAAATTGTATTCTGTAGAGTCTGTCCACGTTTGAACAAATATTTTTCAATATCCTTGTCTGACTATAAATATGCTGGCAGTCTCCAACCCCTGTACCACTGGTGTGACTTCCTAACATCTAATTTAATCTACATTAGTAGGTGATCCGAGACCTCCAATAGCCCTATATTCGCTTTCATGACTAATGGGAATAGGACTACAGACATAAAATAATATAGTCTAGAGAGTCAACCATGAGTCCAGGACATAGGTGTATAGTCCCTTTCATTATTTATTTATAATACTTCTAACCCACCCATACACTAAGTGGTTGCCACAAAAACATACATATTAAAATACAGAATAACAGTATTAAAAATAAATATTCATTCATGGAAGAAGTAACTAACTCGTAAGTCTCACTCACAAAGGCGTGACTCGAGCTGCATATGCTGCAGCAGGACATGTTTATCCACTCCTACCCTAGCTGAGATAATATTTAACCATTTCTCTGACCTCATGTGCAACTTTCTTTAAATCAATCACCTTACTTTCTAACTCTTCCTACTTCCTTACCTATCTATATGTTATATCTTTGCTTTACCCTTCACTATCAATTATTGTGTTGACATTGTAAGTAGTATACCATGCCATACTTTGTATTGTTTTTAAATATTTTTACTGCTGGAATTGTCTATTGCTCATGTTTGATCTGTTCTTACTGTACACCGCCTTGAGTGAATTCCTTCAAAAAGGCGGTAAATAAATCCTAATAAATAAATACTGGTCTGTCCCCAAGAGGTGGAAGGTGTGTCACAAAAAATTTGGTGTAGACAGCAATCCTGTGTTTCCTTTACAACAATCAGTGCCTGCAAGCTGGGAAGACCAGCAATCTTGAGAGTCAGGTTCTTCAAATCCCTGTAATTGGCCTCTATTTCTGCTTCCCCACTACCCCCAATAATAACTGCTCCCACCAGCCCCAACTGAAAATGTTGTAGATCTGTTGTCTATAGATTCTGTTTGCTATGTAGTTTCTAAGTAGTATATTTGCAGGTTTGTGTGTTCCTTCACAGTATCTGGCACTGGAAGGATTTTGTATTGCTGTTACTGAGATAGCACCACAATTTTGAATATATATTTGTTTTGTTGTATAAGTGAGAAATCTGGGAGTGATGTGTTGCATACAGTTTTTTTGATATGGGGTAGGCAAATTCATACTAAACTTACAAACAATGAAATATTTAGGTGTGATTTCTTCAGCTGTGAACTTTAGTGTTTAATGTGTCACATACATAAACGCTGTCAGGTGTGTCACAACAGAAGAAAGGCTGAGAACCATTAGGATATGGTGAACACAAATAAATATTGCACTTACCTTTATGGAACATGACTGACAGTGGAGGGATTTTATGTTGCTGTTACTGAGGTGACACTAGAATTTGAATATATATTTGTTTTGTTGTATGACAGTTGAGAAAATCTGGGACTGATGTGTTGCATACAGCTTTTTGATATGGGATAGGCAAATTCATACTAAACTTACAGTTAAACAATTGAATATTTAGGTGTGCTTTGTTCAGCTGTGTCACAACAGAAGAAAGGTTGAGGACCACCAGTATAGACTATACATTTTGCTATGCCACCCAATTTATACCTGTTTTTCAAGCTGTATAGTAGGACGAATTGTCAATTGGGTCAATTCTATAAAGAGCAGTAAAATGTAGGTGCCAAAATGCAGCATGCTGAGGGAGAATTCCATAGCAGCATCTGGGAGTGCAGATTCCATTATAGGATACTAGTATACGTTCAAAGATCAAAGTTAAATTTATTTGATTGTCCGCTTAGGGTCAAGCGGATGCCATATAAATAGTAGAAATATATAGAAACTACAATCCATAAAGAGCAATAAGAAACCAACAATAACAAACAAGTTACTCTATCATTTATGTACTTAATGAAATTCCACATTGTATTTCCCATTCCGGACATGGCGATCGCCACTACGGCATACTGTAAGCCACATTGAGCCTGCAAAAAGGTGGGAAAATGTGGGATACAAATGCAACAAATAAATAAATAAGCAATTATTGACACTGTCTTTAATTAGAATTTATGCACACAACTTGCTAAGCGTATTCTACAAAGTGGTGTGTGTAAATTCTACCGCACAGATCCCAAAAGTGTAAGTGATCATAGGAAGAGCATGGGTGGGTCATGGGCATTCCTAAAATTTACATGCAGTATTACAGAATATGCCTAAATTAGGCATGGTAATTTACTCCAAGCTTTATATGGCGTAAATGGCCATGCCTACATTTAGACACCGCTAGGTGTATTCTATAAACTGCGCCTAAAGTTAGATGTGATTTATAGAATATGCTTAGGCGTATTTTTATTGCAGGTGTCAACTTTTTAGGCATGATTTATAGATTCTAGTTCTATGTATGAACACAGTTTTTAGATGGTGATACATTCTAACTGAACAGTGAAAAAATATAAGTGATTTGATTAATAGCACTACTTCACATGAGGGAATGCTGTGATGTATGGAGCATTCATGGTCAGCCGTGCAACAGAAGCAAGTCTCATTGAAAACAGCTCAGCTGCATGGGCAGCCTATACTAAACTTCCCTCTTTCACTTACAACAATTTATAAATATGTATTGGGGAGTCTCTCATAGGTTTCTTTTGGGATTGACTCCTATATTTCTGTCTAGTTTTTCACCTCTCCCTTAGGGGTTATTTTGATTGAACTACTTGTGTATCTGACATAATCAGTGAGGCCGTGCATTGGATTTAATTAAATGTGGATCCAGTTCATTAACACTGATAAACCATAAACAATACAAAAATGTTTCATAAATACAGGAAAATATGGTGACATTGCATCAATGACCTTATGATCAGAATACTAAGAGGAAACTAAAATAATTCAGGAACGTAAGACCTTTGAAGTTAAAATTATTAAATATCTTGATACCCACCAGACAGGACTTAACAAGGATCTGGGTTTCCTATCAAATTACAAACTACAAAATTATATTGCTTCTCACTTCTCCCTCCCACACACACACTCCTCATCTCTCCTTTAAGCCTGTCATTAGAATGTTTTTCATGTTTCACTATATATATTTTGATATTGTCATCATTTGGTCATAACTAACCTGAAAGCTTGACAAAAAAATGTATTAAATTGTGGGTGTGACCAAGATGGCAGCCTGAGAGTAGCAGCGTGTGAGATGAGCTCTGAGGTCCCCTCCAGTTATGGGGGGAAAAGCGCAAAGGGAAAGCTAGAGACTTCCCCTCTGAGTCTCAGCAGGGGTTGCCCTTTTGACAGTTTACCATCCCAGTACTCCTCATAGCCACCGAGAAGGGGAAGCGGGGGCGAAATTCCCCGGGCCCGGGCCTCCATGGGGGGCCTGGCGCAGGGGTTTCTCTCTTTCTCCTGCTCCTCACAGTACCCGGGTGATCGCATCCTGACAGGAGCAGGAGAGAGAAAACTCCGGCACTGGGCCCCCCTTGCATTGCCTGCCTAGCAGCTGCTGGGCCCTCAAGCCTTGCGTGCTCAGTTTTCAGACTGAGAATGTGCGACTTGAGGAAAGCAGCCACAGGGGCAGGCAATGCTGGGCAGAGGAAGGAGCCGTGCAGGCGGGAGGGAGGGGGCGGTGGCAGCAGTGGTGGTGATGACAATTTGGGGGGGCAGCAGCGGCGATGACGATTCTGCCCTGGGCCCAGCGGCAGCCCTGCCCCAGTCCCGGCTCAGTCTCTCGGCGGCCCTAGAGCTCCTGTACTACTACTACTACTTATCATTTCTATAACGCTACTAGAAGTACGCAGCGCTGTATACTTGAAAATGAAGAGACAGTCCCTGCTTGACAGAGCTTACAATCTAATTAGGACAAAGAGGACAAATAAGAGATAAGGGAATTACTAAGATGAGGGTGATAAAATAAGGGTACTGAACAAGTGAGTAAGGGTTAGGAGTTAAAAGCAGCATCAAAAAGGTGGGCTTTTAGCCTAGAGTTGAAGACGGCCAGAGATGGAGCTTGACGTGCTCCTCACTTGTTTGCCACCTGTTTCATCAGAAATCCCCACTGGAATGCTTGAAGCCACATTCCTTGGGGAAGCTGAGACACTGTTGAGTCCGGTGTTGCGCCAAGCTCCTCCCTCTCCAACCATGAGGTCTCTAGGATCTGAGTGGCAGACTGAGTGGCCGCAAGATGGTTTTATGTTCCGTGCTGAGAACTCTGACCTGGATCTACAGATGTCTAGGATAACATCCCCGGAGGGGAGGGTTTCAGAAGCAACAGAATGCTCAGTGGGAAATGTAAGTACATGGGGCTTATGTTAGATCCAAATCTTCTGGAATCTGGATTTAAGGTATTTCATTTGGAAAAGCTAGTTACAGTAACGTTGAGTTTGTTGTAGGATGCTATAACTGTGTTGCATAAGTCTATTCTGACTTTGACTGAGGTTGTAGTGGCCAATTAAAAGTCCTTTTCAGAGTCTTCAAATGTGATATCACAATTGCAGGAGAGGGGTAAAATTCTGAATTTAAAAATGTGCAGTTGGCCTTGATTAAAGACAAATTGCAAGTTCACAGGAAACTGGAAACCTTAGAGAACTCACAGGGACACTTGAATTTGCATCTCCTTCATTTTGCAAAGCACCCTATATTACAGCCTAAAGATTTAAGAAATACTTTGTGGAGGTGCTTTTGATAACTAAAGAGGCAGTTCAATCGCTTGCCAAAATGTATCATGTTCCTATGAAGTCAAGAAAAAAATAAGGAGACCTTGGTACTACTAATAATCTAACTTGACACAAGATAGTTTGGACTTAACAGCCTTTCCGGAACATTCAGGGGCCCTTTTACTAAAGCGCGCCGAGAAATGGCCTGTGCTGGTGTAGGCACGTGTATTGAACATGCGCAGGTCCATTTTTCAGTGTGCCTGATAAAAAGGCCTTTTTTTGGCCGAAAATGGACGTGTGGCAAAATAAAATTTGGCGCACATCCATTTTGGGCCTGAGACCTTACTGCCACACATTGACTTAGCAGTAAGGTCTCACGCACTAACTGGGTGGTAATCATCAGCGCGTGTACACTGCCAATTACCGACCAGTTAGCGTCGCGTGGTTCAAAATAAAAAAAATATTTTCCGACCCATGTAAAAAATGGATAACTCTTTTATTATAAAATTGCAACCAAATACAAAAAACACATCCTGTCAGTACATCACTAATACCCCCTTTCTCCCCATAGCTAATACAAATGATTCCTAACTGCCCCTCTTCATGGTGGACGTAACCTCACTCCTCTCCACCTCTTCTCCCACTCTCCTCTGCCCACCCTCATCCTTTCCCACCCGGCAACCTGGTTCACGGTTCGGATCACCTGCCAAGCCACCTTTTCTTCTGTACCTTCTACTTGAAACAAATGATATAATTACCGCCGGTGGCATGCAGTAGCCAGGCGGTAGTTCCAAAATGACACACAGATGCACGTAGGCGCCTACACGCCTTAGTAAAAGGGCCCCTCAGATGCTGATGTGGTTTCTCGTGCTAGTTTGATTATTACATTTGGTTTTCCACAGTCCCATGATCACATTCTGCATTTATATTTCAAATACTGTATATTAATACTTTCTTCATGAGATCAAAATTATGGATTTTTCCAGATTTAGCTACAAGTTACTCAAGAAACATTTAATTTGCATTTTCCACATAAATGTGTGATGCTGACTTCTACAAGATGTTTTCTTCAATGCTGAGCAGCTACAATTTTTCATAGATTCTAAAGCAGGGTCTTCCCGCTCAGACTCTGGGAGATGAAACTGTTGATGTTGGAAATTAACCTCCCCTTGTACAAAACCGCGCAGCAATGTTGACGCACTTTGAATGGGCTGTGTCGGTATTACCGCACCGGCAGCCACTAGCCCGGCTTTGTAAAAAGGGAGGGTAAGCTCGGAACTGGATTTGTATTTTCTGCTTTCTAGACTACCTTTCTTTTTCTATTTTCTTCTTTGAACGTGAGAACCTCTTGGAGGCTTCGGAGGCTGATTCTTAGTTGATCTTCAAGTTCTTCTCCCTTATTTTGTGGATTAGGTAGCACATTATTATTTCCTATGTAATGGTGATATAAATCTATAGACTTGAGATTGTTGCTAGAAGTGCTTTTCTTTCAAGCTTGGTACTTCTATATTAAAATTATAAATGCAAATAAAAAAATAAAATAAATGTATTAGATTAGTCCAATAAAAATGTATCGCCTTATTTTCCTTTCATTTGTTTTACTTTATTTCTATTTATTACACTCATACTGATAAGGCAGAAGAGTTGTGTAGGTCTTGTTAGAGTACACAGTAAATGCTGTCACTGAGTGATTCATACAGTAGCTACTTTCCCATGAAACTGGAGCTACTGGTTAACATCTCTTCCCTTATTGCCTCAAAGCTGAAAGCTTAATTAAGGTCAATTTAACACCTCAAACAAACCCTGGAACAATGTAATATTTAGTTTACATGAAGAGCCCTGCAGGTCCTTTTTGATGAAAGGTCACAAATGCAAGTCTAATTGAATGAGACCAGCTGCCAGTGTCAAATATCACCATGTTGAGAATTCCACTTACACTGCCACGTGAGTTCAGCAGTTTTTTTTTTTTTTAATCTGCTTCTAGGTTTCCACTCAGTCAATGTTTTGTTTTGTTTTGTTTTGTTTTGTTTTTCCATTGTGCACTCATATTTAAAAAAATAACCCTTATCAATGCAACTGTTTTGACAAGGGCCTTGTTTTTAAGTAGAACAACGGTATGAAGGGCTAGACTGGCCCAAATTCTTTTTGAGTTCTGGAAGGAAAATAATGCAAAAAAAAAAAAAAAAAAGTCCATTTCCATCCATGTTGTCACCAGAGTAGGAAATGAGTCACAGGTATTAATATCTTTACAATTTTTTATTGTCTGGTTTAAATTACTGATGCAAAAGACGCTTTTGAAGACCAGTAACATTCTTCCCATCCACAACCAAAACATTTATTTTTTAAAGTTAATTTTATTGTAATCTAACAGTTATATGTACTCAGAGCTGCCTTAAGGGGCAAACCAGTGAGGTACTGGCTCAGTCCACTGAAGTCTGAAGGCATCAAAAGCTCTGCCTCAGTGGTTCACCTCTCTAGCGGCAGGACCACTTCATTGTTCTGCTGCCAGCACTATGGAAGGGTTTAAAATGTGAGAACATGCACTTCCTATATTCTTGCTAGAAACAGGAAGTGCCTGTTCTCCTGTTTCAAATCCTCCCATGATACCAACAGAATGATAGAGCAGCAGAACCAAAGGAACAAGCTCCTGCTGTTGTATTGAGGTTTTATTTACTGGACCAGACAGGAGAATGGGGGCTGGAACTTGGGTTGATGCTGGCTTGGAGAAAGAGGCAGCAGTAGGGACAAGAGGGCTGATGCTGATTTTGCAGCTAGGGCTAGGAGAAGGAGGCTGATGTTAAAGATGGGGCTAGATAAGGGTCTAACACTGGTGCTAGGGGTGGGACCAGGAGGACTGAACCTGGGGCTGGGGCAAGGAGCTAATGCTGATGCTGGGGCTGGAGCTTAAAGAATGGGACTGATGCTGATGTTGAATCTAGGGCTTGGAGAAGGGAGCTGAGGCTAATGCTGGGTCTGGGGCTCAGACAAGGAGGCTTATGCTCAGGCTGGGGCTGGTAATATCAGAATGGAGAGAAAGATACAGTGAGAGGAGAATAAGGGCATATGCAGGGGAAAGATATAAACTGGGGTAAGCAGGAGGAAGGCCAGGGTAAATGAATACTGAACAAGGAAGATGAGTTGTTGCTAGGGAAGATGAGAAGACAGTATGGGAGACCAGAAAGGTTATGGATGCTGGGGAAGAGGAAGAAAGAGGCACAAGGTAGATAATGGAGACAAGGGGATACAGGAGAGCAGGGATCAGACTTAGGCAGTGACTCTAGGATTGGGTGAGAGAACAGAAGAAGACAGAGATTGGCTGTGTATTGGGAAGCAAGCGAGGACTCAGAGTTGGGTGGAAATGTGAGTAAAGGCTTAGGGACTGGGTAGGCATTCTTGCGTACAAAATACTAGTTTTCATAAAATTGCCTGGAATAGGGTGGAGACTTGGTAATTAGCTGGAGGTATTTAGTGCAGGGCCAGTCCTAGGGTCTCTGGTGCCCCCCTGCAGACTATGAGTTGGTGCCTGTGCGTCCCCCCCCCCCTCTAGCACCATGCACCCCCGCCCCCCCCCCAGCATCTCCTTTCTCTCTTCTCCCACCCTGCCCCTGTTCAGCGATTCTCCTTCGCCCCCATCCCCTGCCGCCCTTGATGCTTTAAATCTTTAATTTATCTCCGTTCCAGCAGCCACGTCATTTGAAAGCCTTGCCCCGTCTCTAGCCTTCTCTCCCTTCGTGAGTTCATTCTGCAGTCCTGCCCTCGAGGAAATGACGTCAGAAGGCGGGACTGCGGAACGAACTCATGAAGGGAGGGAAGGCTAGAGACAGGGCAGGGCTTTCAAATGATGCGGCTGCTGGAACGGAGGTAAATTAAAGATTTAAAGCACCAAGGGCGGCGCGGTATGGCGGCACAGCGCCACAGCGGCGCCCTTGAAGGCAGGCGCCCCCCTGCGGCGCTTACCCCTCTTACCAGGTTTGACTGGCCCTGATTTAGTGGGGCCTAAAATATCAAATAGGGAAGAACAATGGAGACTAGGTGGTTGGATAAGGGGTATGAGTAGGGCTGTGAGACTGAGGCCCAGATGATTAGAAGCAAACATGGGTGCTAGAGGCTATTAGCACTGGACCACTGGAGGAGTGGCCTAGTGGTTAGAGCACCGGTCTTCAAATCCAGAGGTGGTCAGTTCAAATCCCGCTGCTGCTCCTTGTGATCTTGAGCAAGTCACTTAACCCTCCATTGCCTCAGGTACAAACTTAGATTGTGAGCCCTCCTGGGACAGAGAAATATCCAGAGCACCTGAACGTAACTCACCTTGAGCTACTACTAAAAACGGTGTGAGCAAAATCTAAATAAATAAATAATTAGCACCTGTGTTTGCTGGCACACAAGGATCAGAGCTGGTGAGCACATGAAGCAGCAATCTCACTGGCTCTGAACACAAATTGCATGCAAATGCATACAAAAGAGGGTCTCCCACATTCCTCCATAATGCTTATCAGGCAGCACACCAAACAAAGGGCTCTCCCATGGCAAACCCTATGCCAGCTTGGAGCTGGTGTTAGATTTTACCGAGCGGGGAGGAATAAGGAAGACTGGCAGTCACAGCCCTTGTGGTCCAGTGGACTCCCAGACCCCACACCCCCTAAAGCATGTAAAGGCCTGGAGGTCCAGTGGACCCCCAGACTCCCCCAAGCATGTAAGGGAATGGAGGTCTGATGGATTCCCAGACCCCCAAAGATGTAACCCTCCCCCCCTAAAAAAAAGTAAAAACCCTGATGATCCAGTGGGATTCTCCCCCCACCCCTGAAGGCTAGTCCTGGTGGTCTAGCGGTGCACCCTCCAATCCCATCCTATCTTCAAGAAGGAGGCACTAGCACTCCATCCCTCCTCCTGCCACACCGGGGGGCTTCCTCAAAATGTCAGCACAAAGCCCTGCCCTGTGCATGCACCAGACAGGGCAAGGTATCACTATTTTGAGGAGTGCCCTGGCCCGGCAAGAGGAAGGAGGGAGTGCTAGTTCCTCCTCCTTCTTGAAGGTAGGATGGGGTCGTGGAGTCCACAGCTAGACCACTAGGGATAGCCTTCGGGGGTGGGGAGAGAGTCCCACTGGACCACCAGGGTTTTTACTTTTTTTTCAGGGGGTTAGATCTTTGAGGGTCTGGGGGTCCACCAGACCTCCAGGCCCTTACATGTTTTGGGGGTGGAGGGTCTGGGGTCCACTGGACCAGCAGGGCTTTAGGTTTGACAGATCCAGGTTTTTCTCCTTAAGGAGAAAAGCGCACACCTGTCAAACCTCTTCTGCAGGAGGATTGTGCCTGGGCTCTTGAGTACATGCCCAGGCTCAATCCTCCCACAGACGTCCCTATGATCAGTGCTAACAATGTGCCTAAATTTGTATGCTATTAGCATTGGTCATTGGGGAGTTCTTTTCCTGCACTGTTCTGGCAGTGTTTTTACGTTGTTGTTTGGAACAGCGAGGGGAACTGAGCACTTCAGCGTAAGTTCAGAAATATGGAAAAGGGAGATTGGAAAGGATAAGAGAAAAAGGAAGGGGAAATGTCTTTGAAGGAAGCAAGAAAGGGTAGCAATGGATGAAGGAAGTAAAACAGGAGATAGGAGCCTGAATGGGGGTAAGACATGGGAAAGAAACTGAAGACGGAAAGAGATGAGTGACAGGTGAGAGGCAGAAGAAGGCAAATGAGACCGGGAAAGGGAATGAGTAGAAATAGGAGGCTAGAAAGTGGATGAAGGACAGTGAGAATAGGAGGCTGGGGAAGTAATGAGACAGATGAGGGGAATGGGAAGACCATGGAAGTAAGAATAGGAAATGGAAAGCTGGTAAGTAGCTAAAAGGTGTAAAGGAAATTGAAAACTAGGGAGAAGGGGTAGATGGAGGAATAAATCTATCCTTAGGTAGAGAAAAAAGATGAAACAGAAGGATCAACATCAGAGAGAGATATAGGGGATGAAGGGAAGGAGACAGGGAGATTGAAGAAAAAGAAAATGGGAATGAGATCCTAAAAAAGGACTTATAAGAACCAAGTGTAACCTGATGGGTTATATATATATATATATATATATATTTTTTTTTTTTTTTTTTACTTGGGGTCCAGGGGAGGCTCCGGGCTTCCAGTGATTGTTGGGGGCCAGTGCTGTGGCTCCGGAAGCAGTCCTGGGCTTTCTGCACAGAACTGCGCTGTCCGTGGCTTGCCCCAATGCTCTGAGCTTTGGATTTGGGTTTTTTTGAGTGGGCATCGCTAGGACATGTGTGGTGATGCAGAATTTAATTAGAGTGAACATCTCTAGTTGTATAGAAGTTTTGATAGAGATAGAAACATAGAAACATGACGGCAGATAAAGGCCATATGACCCATCCAGTCTGCCCATCCTCTGTAACCCCTAACTCTTCCTTTTCCTAAGCGATCCCACATGCTTATCCCATGCCTTTTAAAATTCTGGAACAGTCCTCAACTCCACAACCTCCATCTGGAGGCCATTCCATGCCTCCACCACCCTTTCTGTGAAATAGTACTTCCTTAGATTACTCTTAAGCCTATTCCCGCTTAACTTCGTCATATGCCCCCTCATTCCAGAGCTCTCCAGTTGAAAAAGGTTCTTTTCCTGTACATAAATGCCCTTCAGATATTTAAACATCTCTATCATGTCTCCTCTCTCCCTCCTCTTTTCCAGCGTATACATGTTGAGGTTCATAAGCCTGTCCCTGTAATTTTTGTGTTCAAGACCGCTTACTAGTTTTGTAGCCGCCCTCTGGACCGACTCCATCCTGTTTATATCTTTCTGTAGGTGCGGTCTCCAGAACTGCACATAGTACTCCTCATGTCATTCACGACCTCTATGGTGTCCACCCTGTTGCAGAGTTTGGTATCATCCGCAAAGAGACAGACCTTACCAGACAGCCCTTCTGCAATATCGCTCACAAAGACGTTAAAAAGAGCCGGCCCTAGGACCGATCCCTGCGGTACTCCACTGATGATATCCTTTTCTTCAGAGCAAGCTCCATTTACCACTACCCTCTGTCTCCTTCCATTCAACTAATTTTTAACACAATCAGTTACTCTATGTCCCATACCTGGGCGGAACCGTCTCAAAGGCTTTGCTGAAATCCAAGTATACCACATCAAGCGCCCCTCCCAGGTCCAACTGTTTGGTCACCCATTCGAGGAAGACAGTCAGATTCATCTGACACAAACTGCCACTAGTAAAGCCATGCTGCCTCGGGTCAGGGCCGGTCAAACCCAGTAAGCAGGGTAAGCACTGCAGGGGGGCGCATGCCTTCAAGGGCATCACTTTGCAAGTAATCAAGCTCTGCTGAGTATCTAATCTCTGCTGCTTATCTCAGTCTGGCTTCAAAACTGTCAGCTCTCTGTTCCATCCCCTCCCCCCTCCCAAGCAGAGAAATATCCTCCTTGTGTTTGTCAGAGGACGTCACTGCTCCACCTGAATCTAGCTCTGAAATAACTTGTGGGAGCTCAGCTAACCTCTGTACTCTGCCCAGAGAGGGCTCAGACGGAGACAGCACAGCAGAGCCTGGACCCTTGTTTTGTCAGAGACTGCTGTTTAGTGCTGCACCTGAGCCACCCTTTTCCATCCCCACCCCCAACACAGCAACTCACAGGACAGGAGGGCTAGATGCCTGCTTTCAATTCCTAACCATCACCTATCTCTCATTCCCACTTCAGTAACTCCTGTTAGTCTGTCCAACTCAGATTGTAGAATATGTTAGTTTATGCTGATTAAGTCTGTCCTAGCTAGATCCTAAGCTGTGCTCGATGGGAAGGCTATTGTGCTGCATGCAGAGTCTAACTTCTTAGGATTTCAGGTTAATTTTTGAAGAATTTGAAGAAGGGCTATCTCTGTTCTACATGTGTGACTGCAAGGCCAAGTGTCTGAATAGGGATCTGTTTGTTATATTCTGAAATTTTGATAACACATTGTTTTTCAGAGTTGGCAAGACTGTCTGTTCTCCTAATTCCTGGTCTGTGTGCTAAGTTATTTTTCTTCTATACTGGTGTAATATTTTCAATGATGCCATGGCTGGTAAAAGGGGTGTTTCTGTCAGGTTCTTAGGTTCAGAGCCCGCGGGGCCGGGCTCTGGAGCAAACGTGAGCCCTTGGGCTGCTGACGAGGAGCGACAGCAGCAGGCAAAACCCACCAACCAACGCTGGGCAAGCACACCGACACCGGCAGGGACTGCAGGCACCGCCCAGCGAGCCGGAACACATGGACTGGAATCCCCCGGACTGGAGGACACAGGACTGGAACACTGGACTGCAATCCCCCGAACTGGAGGACACAGGACTGGAACACAGACCGGACCGGAACACACTGGACTGGAGCACACCAGACTGGAACACAGACCGGACCGGAACACACTGGACTGGAGCTCATTGGACTGGTCCGCACAGCTTCACCTGCGCTTAGCTACTAAGCCCCCCAGAAGTTGAGCTCCTGGGTTCGAGTAGCCGGCAGGACTTACTGGATACCGGATGACACAGGGACCAGGACTGGAAACAGAAGTGCTCCTAAACCTTAACTGATCTATGTGCTCCCAAGCCCTAAACCAGCAGGAGTGTTCCTAACTGTAAACTGACAAAAGGACTTCCTAAGCCCTATACTAAACAGGAGCTCCTAAGCCCTGCTCAAGAAAGGGACTTCCTAAGCCCTAAACTAACAGAGCAGGGAACTAAACACAAAGCTAACACAGGTGCTACTAAGCACCAAGCTACAAGCAGAGCTCTACACTAAAGCTAAACACAAAACTAACAAGCTACCTAAGCACTGCTCTAGCAAGCTAGATACAACTAACAAGGTGCTTCCCAAGCACTACTCTGGCAATCAACGAGAAGAGCTCCTAGCACTAAAAGGGAAGACAGGGGAGCCACAAGGAAAAAGAAGGGAAGCTAACACATAAGCCAAAAGTGATTCTAAATCACCAAACACCAACAGCAAAGACTGCAATGCTCCCAATAGCACAAACACCAGAAGTACTTCTAACAGCAAACTCTGCAGTGTTCCTAACAACACCAAACCCTGAAGTACTTCTATCAGCAACAGAGCTTCCAAAGCCCTACACATAGCAATGCTTCCAAAACCAAGAGGGAAAAGCAGGGGAACCATAAGGGAAAAGCAGGAAAGCTAAACACACAGTCACCAGTGTACACTGCACTAACTCTAACCTGGCCCTTAGCAAAAGCAAGCAGGGAAACTAGACACAAAGTCAGAAGTGCACACTGCACCACCCTACCTAAAGCAAACACCACTGTTGCAAAGGCTCTGAAGGAAACAACACCACTTCCTTATCAAGGCCCTCCCTGATGATGTCACACTCCCTAGACCTAAGCAAAAGCACACTGACCCAGAGAGGCCCAACCCACACCAATGCAACACCGTGAAGCACTTGAAGCCAGTACACCCAAATACAGGTAGAGTTAACTCAGTCCACCCACACAGCTTTAGTAAAGTAAAACCAATAGAGCCATGCTGCTGGAAGCTGCCAGCACAGAGAGACAGAGCCAGCTCAGACAGGACAGACAAAAGAAACAGAAGCCAGCTAAGAAGCTGACCCCCAGGAAAGAGGTAAGTTTGAGAGGGGTTCTGACCCCAATCATAACAGTTTCTACTATGGGGGCAGAGCCATAGTGATCCCGCCTCTGGATGGGTAGGGGCGCCGACTAATAGACTGCAGGAGGGTGCTAGAAACCCTAGGGCCAGCCCTGCCTCGGGTCCTGCATTCCATTTAGTTCAAGAAATCTCACAATCCTCCTCTTTAGAAGCGTTTCCATTAGCTTACTCACCACCGAGGTCAGACTGACAGGTCTGTAATAGGCACAGTGCCAAGCAATGCATATATTTGGAATACTACCAGTTATGCATATCACCTGGCACACTGGCATGCCCACGTATATCTGCCATTGACATAGTGTAAAGGGTTGCACCTATATTTAGGCATACCAATGCAGGTTTGTGCAAGTATTCTAAAACATCTTAGGCACACTTAAGTGCCATTACAGAATTAGTGCCTAAATTAAAGCACCAAGTTATAGATGAAGTGGCCTAGTGGTTAAAACAATTAACCTATCATTCATGAGTGGTGGGGTCAAATCTCTCAGAAGTCAGGTGTGTTTCTGAAACATCTATGTACAACATGGGCCCCAAAGAGGTGGAAACAAATACATTGGTGCCTTTTTGCAACATTATTAAGATGGACATGGGGGAAGTCACTGCTTGTCCTGAAATTGGTAGCATGGAATGTTGCCAGAGGCGTAGCTAGGTGGGTCGCCAAGAGAGCGGCCACCCCCCCAAATGGACTTCCAACAGCATTGACGTCTATATTTCATGCGATCTGTTGCATTTAAAATATATGCTGGCAACACTGGCA
This sequence comes from Microcaecilia unicolor, assembly GCF_901765095.1. Lineage (NCBI taxonomy): Eukaryota > Metazoa > Chordata > Amphibia > Gymnophiona > Siphonopidae > Microcaecilia > Microcaecilia unicolor. The sequence goes on from NC_044032.1 coordinate 504,309,195, forward strand.
ACATTGGCAGTCCGAACTCCACTCTCCCTACACCCTCAACCTGGCTACGCTACTGAATGTTGCTACTAATTGGGTTTCTGCCTGGTACCTGTGCCCTAGCACTTATACTAATAAGTCACCATTGTAAACATACTGTGTTAACCAAACCAAACCATAAAAATTATGTTTGTAATTATTATGTGCTCATATTTTTTCAAGGGACATTCACAGACCTAACCAGTCTAAATTACAGATCCCCATCTGTTATACACATTTTCATTGTATATAAATCTATCACCCAAAGTGATCACAACATTCAAGTCTTCATAATAGTGTAAGATACACTTAACTTGAATGGCTTTTTCGGGTCCCAAAACAAGCCATTTAAATTAAGTAGCCCCTCTAGCAGGTCTCCAAATCCTTAGACAAGTTCAGGGCCTGGGACTTATTGAAGCTAATCCATAACCCCGAGATCTTGCCAAACTCTGAGAGAAGATCCAAGGCCCAAGGAAGAGAAGTCTGAGGCTTTGTGAATGCTGCCAATAAGTCATCAGCAAACAAAGCTAGTGTAAAAGTCTGATCACCCACTGGAATCCCCCTAATATCTTGGTCATGAAGGAGCCGACACACCAGTGGCTTCATGCAAAGGGCAAATAATATAGGGGATAAGGAACACCCTTGCCAGGTACCCCTTTGCACATCAAAAGGTACAGAGAGCACTCCATTTAAAAATCTGCGCCCAAGGTTCACAATAAAGAAAGCATACCATAGCAAGAAAGTGCCCCTCAAAACCAAATTGATGTAAAATCCTCCTATTTGTTTTAAAAATATTTCCATGTAACTTCCTTGAGTCTCTCCAAGTCTTTGAACTTTTGGAAGTAGTAAAAAATGGATTCACTTCTACTCATTCTACACAGGAGTTTGCAAACCACAATCATATCTCCCCTCATCTGTCTCTTTTCCAAGCTGAAGAGCCCTAACTTCTTTAACTTTTCCTCATATGGGAGAAGTTCTATCCCCTTTATCATTTTTGGTTGCTCTTCTTTGAATCTTTTGTAATTCTGCTATATCTTTATTAAGATACAGTGATCAGAACTGAAGCAATACTCAAGGTGATTTTATTTTCAACTTCATACATTTACTTTCCTGAAATCTTTATGGGTATATATGTAATAGTAGGTCCACTGGAGAAGGGGTTTTATAGGACAACTCAGCAGTGTCCATCCCTTCAATTATTTTATTCGGGGTCATTTCTATTCTGAGATTGCAGATTCTGAGTAGGCAACATCTGAACATTAGAAATAATAATATAGAAAATACATAAAGAGACGATTATATCAAAATTTTAAATAGAGACATCAATAAGAAGCAGAACAACATCACAAAAACAAAAATATTTAGAGCTTCCTAGGAAACCTGAAGGTGGTCAAACTCAGATCTTAATTCAAAGAGAAGCAAATTCCATAATTAAATGTAGCACCTCAGTGTCACTTTCTGAACTTGTTAGAAGGACAGGACCCCAAGTAAACCTAAAGAGAGGGAACTCCACCTCAGCTTGCAGGCCTGCAGATACAAAGCATCCATGGGCCACAGGCGCATTTTCAGGTAAGCTGAAAATTGTTTCTCAATACATGAATACAAATCCGTAAATCTAAAGATATAGCTGGTGTCTCTTTGGGTAAGAAGAGTTCAAACTTTCAGCGTATGCAGACGACATCTTGTTGTACCTCACTAGACCTCAATCATCTATGACAGCCTTAATTTACCTAATCTCCCAGTTTTCAAAAATTTCAGGTTATAAAGTTAACTGGGACAAAACGGAGTTGATGCCTTTGAATGATGCTTGTGTTCCTTTTACCATTCAAGGCTTCCCTCTTAGGTGGGTAGTTTCTTCTATCAAGTACCTTTGCGTCTTCTTTGATAAAGATCTTATAACCACTGTCAAAATTAACTCTGAAAAAATATTTGCAAAAATTGAGGCTTCTTTATCAGCGTGGTCTCCACTAAATCTTACTTGGTGGGGTAGACTGGATACTATCAAAATGATGATCGTGCCTAAGGTTACATATGTTCTAAGTATGGTTCCACTTCTTTTTCCCTGTTTGTTTTATAGGCATCTGGAAAAGCTGCTCTCTAATTTCCTATGGAACCTCAAGGTACCTAGAATCTCCTTATGTAAATTAAAGCAGCCCAAACTGCAGGGTGGAGTCAGATTCCCTGATCTCCTACTATATCATAAGGCCTTCATTATACATCAGGGCATGGAATGGATTGCTCCTTTGAGTACTGTTTCTCTACCTAGATGGCTAATATTTGAACAATCCATTATTGACCCTTTATTGCATCCTTATCTAGTTGGCATGCGTCTCCCTAAAAACATTGTCTCCAATCCGATCATCAATATCACTCATAAATTATTGTCCTCTTTTGATAAATCTCTGTGCACTCCTTGGTCTGCCATGACATTGGTGCCTATGGAACAACAACAAACTTAGAATTGATAAAAAGCAGGTCTCTTGGTCTCATTGACAGCATATAGGAATATGGGCCCTTAAAGACTTTATTGATCAGAAAAACCAAGCCTGGAAATCTTTCTCGGATATGAAAACTGAATTTTCATTATCTGACTGTCAATTCTATCAATCGCTGCATGTTAGCTCTATGTTGAAAAAAAAGTAACTTACAAATTCAGCATAGGCCTCAAACCCCAGAGCTTGTTGATATAAATTTGCGGCTTCACACAGGCCATGCTGCCTCCCATATATATAAAGCAATGCTAAGTAAATTTCCTCTCAAATGTACACGCCTGAGTAAATGCTGGGAGGAAGATATCCAGCAACCTATCTCAGATAAGTCATGGAAACAGATGTCGGGTTCCCTATTTAACTGTTCCAGATCTTCATCAACGTTGCAATCTTTGTACTTCTTTATGCATAGATCTTTGTGGATGCCTCTTAAATTGCATGTAATAGATTCTTCTAATTCCAACTTGTGTTGGTCTTGTCGTCCTCAACAAGACAGTCTTAAACATTTTATATTTCATTATATATGTATCCAAAAATATTGGAAAGATATATGGTCATTAATAGTGGATATTTTTCATCTTCCTGGTTCAATAACTTACAAATATGTGATACTTAAAGGTCATTGCTTTAAAAATATATTAACATCTAATGAATGCAGCATTATTAATACTATTAATATTAATACTATGATTTCCTTAGCTTTGAAAGTGATTTTTTCACATTGGAAGACCTTATACCAGGTCACTTACTATGAATGGTGGAGTTTACTGCTTCAAACGTATGAATCATATCTTGCTAAAAAATCATTTTCTTTTGTCTTGCATGAGAAAAAGTGGCTTCCACTTGAATCTTATTTTAACAATGTTTAGTGTAAAATGTTGTGTATATTCAGCTGATGCATCTCGTGTAACTTTGGCTTATGCATGCAATGTATTTTGTTGTATATCCTCCTTTTTTACCCCACTTCCCTTAATCTACTTTGTACAGTGTTTCTTGTTATATGGCTGATAATTCTTGTCCTATCTTTGTATTGAAATCAATAAAAAGATTAAAACAAAAAAAAAAACACAAGCTGTACATAAGCAAGATCTAAAACCAGCATTTACCACTGTAATGTAAATCTTGAAGGTATATATTAAAATTTGTACTAGGGCTGGTCAGCCAAAAAAAAAAAAAAAAAAAGAACTTATTTTAGAAGTCCTGTTTGTAATTTGCACATGTAAATACCAGCATTGAAAGTGGCTATCGAATAAACACAGAAAACTCAAACCCAGTTTTAGAAAGCTTGGATTTACTCATGGAAATCACAAATATGGCAAATGGCATATGGTAAATGGAGTACATTCCCCGTGTATGTCATGTGCACCAAGATCAACATTGGAATTTTCACCTACTGCTAAGTATGTCTAGGTTTCTGCAAAGTGCTTATTTTGGACAGCACTCTACAGGAGGGATTGGGGGATTTACCCCTTCAAACCCTCAGGTTTTTTTCCACCCTTCCCCTTAAATGAGATTGTGCTGAATGATTATAGGCTCTTTACCTAATTGGGCGCAGATAAATGTGTAGGTTTCCAACATGGCAAACATACATGTCTGTGTTCTGAAATTAACAACATAAGTGCTGACACTTAGATGTGCTTGTTCCAAGTTACCACTGTTGATGTTTCAGACATTGACGGTTGCTCCCGTCGCATATAGCCAGCATATACATGACCATCCCTGCATGTATTTCAGAAAAGACCCTTCATCAGCAGATCCTTTTCTAAACTATTACTGGAATTTGACCTGTCCAGACCTGGACATCTCAATTCCAATTTGTACATTCTTCGTATAATCTGCCTTCCCTTGTTTGGCCTTGCTCTTCTGTTAATGCAGATCCATGTATTTTTAACTGTACAGGGATTTGGAATGATCGGCCTAAACAAAAAATTTTTAAAAAGCTGTAATTAAACTTCCTAGATAGGTTAAAAGGTTTATTTCTGCAATGTTTCTGTCTATACTTCATTTTCCTCCTCCTCCCATTCATTTCCTTTTCTATTCTTATAATCATGCATTGATGCAGATTTGATTTGGTGGTTTTTAGCTTAGTGTAATTATATAAACTTAAAACACAAAACATATTTTTAAGGATAAACATTAACTTTGTTATTTACCCTACTACAAGGAAACATGCTCCGTGAATATTTAATTTTTCATTTTGGTTTTGGGGGCTTTTTCATGTGCTTAAAATTGTAATCACTGTACACATGATTAAAATACAACTTTTTTGCATCCCATGTTTTGAGCCAGAAAATCATTCATGCAAGCTCCAATAACAAGAAACAGGCAGCTACAATAACATAAGGAGTTTTCAAATCATGAACATGCCTTCAAGACTGAAAGAAAAAGAATCATAATAAAGGAGAATCTTAATTACCATCATTATATGGATGCAATTATAGACTTTGACCTCAGAAAAAAAGTGTTGAAAATGAAATCTTGTTAGTATTACATGATGAGAAATTCAATGGCAGCAGAACATACTGTATAACCTCTCTTAATACAGGGTCCTGTAGCATATAATTGATTGTTCTGTTGCTCTAGGAGTTGCAGAGTAGCCTAACGGTTAGTACAGTGGCCTGAAAACCAGGGGAACAAGATTTGATTCCCACTGCAGCTCCTTGTGACTCTGGGGAGTCACTTAGGGGCCCTTTTACTAAAGAGATCTGTAACTACTGCAGCAGCCCGGCTGTAATTCGCTCGCCATTTTCAGTGCTACAGAAATGTATTTCCGTATTTTTAACACCGTGTAATCGGGCAGCACTGCACTGCTCGGTTACCACTGGGTTAGCATGGGAGTCCCTACCGCCACCTCAACAGGTGGCAGTAAGTGCTTCCCCCGAAATGGCTGCGTGGCAAGTGTGAAACACCAGGTACACACAGTGGATCAAAAAAAGAGTCCTCTCTCATGTAATGTCTTCCCAAACAATGTCTTTATTAAAATCAATAAAAGCCCGACACGAATCGTGTTTCGGCCACACCGGCCTGCATCAGGGGTTTATCAGCTTTGGTTGGAACAGATGAAACTGCTGAATTACAATGACATTGTAAAGAACAAGGATGTTTGCATCATAGAATCACCGTACGAGGTTAGAGAGTAACTCACGCTGCCATAGAGTGGCCTTTTTACACTCTGTGGTAAAAGGGGCCTCAGCGTGCAGCAAAAGCATGCGCTGCAACTAGTGCAGGGCCCCTTTTACCACAGCTTGGTAAAAGGGCTCCTTAAGCCTCCATTGCCTCAGGTACAAAACAAGTACCTGTATATAATATGTAACCATAGATAGGCACTATATCAAATCCTATCCCCCTTTTCTTTCCCTTATATGCACAGGATTGTTAAAAGAGAAGCATCACACTGGCTATTTTGTCCAAAAATACAGCAATCTAATCACTGTGTTCCTTTAGTTTTCTGAAATCATGGGTTTTAAAGATTTCAGTACTACAGGGAAATTAGAGAGTTTGTAGGGTGGGGGGGGGGGCAGATCTTCGACTGCAGTACAACTGACCATTCTTCTTAGGACATAATTATTTATTTACATTTGTACCCCACATTTTCCACCTATTTGCAGGCTCAATGTGGCTTACTTAGTACCGTGAGGCGTTAGCCACCTCCGGTGATGAAACAAATACAAAGTGATGTTATGGTCAAATGAGATTCATGTGTTACAGACACATTAGGGAATCGTAGAGAAGAAGAATTATATAGACACGATAAAGTCAGAAGAAGAAAAAGGACTTCTCTGGCCCAAGCCTGAAGTTGAGATTTCTTTGCTTGCTTTGAACCTACTATTTATTTACTTACTTAAGTAGAGAGGTGTGGTAGCCGTGTTAGTCCACTCTTAAAGGTTATCAATAGAAATCAAACAAAATAAAACATGGAAAAGAAAATAAGATGATACCTTTTTTATTGGACATAACTTAATACATTTCTTATTAAGTTATGTATTAAGTTATGTCCAATAAAAAAGGTATCATCTTATTTTCTTTTCCATGTTTTACTTGCTTAAAAAGATTTAAAGGGAAAATGCTATAACACGAGCACTAACATTTACATATTGATTATGCATATAAAGGTTTAGAATAATGGCACATATGCCCATAAGTGCCAAAATTCCACCTAAGTGCTATTCTGCATGACATTGCTCCTGTAACAACAAAATGGACAAGAAAACCCAAATAAAGCACAGTGTCAATTATTCAACCTTCGCTAATCCGGCATATCCGACAGACACCCCCCCCCCCCCCCCCCCCCCCCGGTGATGCTATGGTGTCTCTTTCTGTTTTCTGGTGTAGGACGGAGGGAAGTTTTGCACCTGAGACAATTTGCTTCAGACTCGAGATCCTGCTTTTACAGCCTTTGTTTATGCATTGTTTGAGAGGTTACCATTGTTTTCCATATTATTTGACTTTTCACTTATCCGGCAATGGGTTGGTCACGTTTATTTTGGATAATCGAGGCTTTACTGTAAAACAAAAATCCCTGTAAACAACACAGGAAATGACACACAAAAAATATTTTCTGACTACCCAGACCTATAAATTAACTGTCTCGAAGCAAGAAGGATGGCTAAGGTTTCTGGATATTTTTCAGAGTTTTAGCCCTTTATAACTCTCAAATCCTTCCTCCTTCCAGTGCAGAGACTGTGGTAGGATTCAGCCACTGGGAAAGCATCCAGCCACAGAAAAGACAAAATGAGCTGCAAGTGTTGTGGTGGGGGGCAAGGAGGTTGAAGAAAGCAGGAAACGGGATGACCTCAAAAAGTTGAAGCCAATTTGGTTTTCATCAGTTAGAGTACTCATTTGTTCTACATGTTAAATCATTGTGTCATTTGGAGGGGCTGGCTATAGGGACTCCCTTTCTATACATACAGAGATGTTTTCACCTAGTAAAGGGCCACCAAAACAGACATCATTGTTATGAGAATCAGGTACTTAACAATCAGACTTACTATTTATAAGTACAATTAAAAAAAACAATTAGGTTGAAACTGGGAGCATTTAACATCCTTTTTCCTGTGCCTACATCAAAAGAAAAAGATGGCATTTGAGAACCTGCGCCTTTTTGTTTTGTGGAATGCAAAAGTACTACATATTAAGGGCATTTGGTGTGAACTTTTTAAATTCATGTATCCAGTCCTTGCATGCACATAGTTTTGCTTTTTAAACCCAAAGTTGTATCCTAAGGATGGTTGAACAATTAGATATAAACTATGTGGGGTTTTTTTGTTTTGTTTTTTTTTTACTTTACTTGTTTTGGACTGCTTTAGGTCCTGCTGATCTGTACATCTGCTGTCTGGAATTTTGGAAGATGGAAATGAGAAAATAAAAATTACATTTTGGATGTACTCTGTAGAAGTTGTTGTTTACTTTTGCAATACGTGTAAGGATGCCTGTTCTGGTGTATGCATGTAATAATATTTGATTAACTGTCTATATTTATGGCTAAGATTTCTGAACATGTGGCATCATTAAAGGACAGATTTTTAAATGCCCAGCTGGGTATATATGGTAATCCCATCTTTGTTAAATGTTTCAGACATATCCATGTACTTGCTCCCATGATATAACTGAATTCTATTATTCTATCTCACTGAGTGGTTTACGTGATAGTATATACAGGTACTTATTTGTACCTGGGGCAATGGAGGGTTAAGTGATTTGCCCAGAGTCTCAAGGAGATGTAGTCGGAATTGAATCCAGTTCCCCAGGATCAAAGTCTGCTACACTAACCACTAGGCTACCTGGGCTCCAAATGGTGGAACTCAATATCCAAGGTCATAAGAAGCATCACTAACTATCTCCAGTTCAGGAAAGAACTGAAGACCTACCTATACAAAAAGTTCTATAACACCTAACAGCAAATTAGAAGTCACTTTGAACCGAAACTCATAGTGGGATTTAAGAATGCATAAATAAATAAATGTGTATGTAATACCATCCTTATATACAAATTTATCTCATGCAAATTCTTTGTAGGTATCCTGAAAACCTGACTGCCTGTGTCCTGAGAACTAGGTTGAGAACCACTGGGCCAACATATTCTAGGACAGTGGCAGGGGTGTACCTAGCTTGCTTGCCACCCGGAGTGGGTCACCACTGCGCCCCCCCCCCCCCGAGGCACCTCACACACCTCGAGGCATGTCACACCCCCACCCCTGAAGCGCATCACTCTTACCACCCTTCCTCCTAGCAAGGGGGTGCATAGAGCAGTCTTGCGGCTGTCGTCTCCACCAGTCTCCTGCCCCAGAACAGGAAGTAACAGCAGAGATGACGGGATGGCAGAGACGACAGCCACGCAACTGCTCCATGCACCCTCTTGCTGCCTGCACCCGGGGTGGACTGCCCCCCACTGCCCCACCCTTGATACTCTACTGGACAGTGGTTCCTAAACTAGTAATGAGAGACCCCAGCCACTCAGGTTTTCAGGTAAATCACAAAGGATATGCATGAAATAAATTAGTGTACAATGAAAGAGGTTCATGCAAATTTAGCACATGTATATTCATTGTGAATTCATGAAAATCCAACTGGTTAGGTATTCCCAAGGAGTTATTTGGGAACCACTGCTCCAGGTAATGCTCAGTTTGTTATTATTTATAAGTGATTTGAATTCATCTTTGAGATCATTGGTATTTCTGGAAAATCATAATTTTTCTCTTGGTTTAATTATAAGACCTATGATTTTAAGTAGATTCTCTTGTAGATCTTCAGGGTAGGGGATATGCCTAGGGCTCTGTTCTTAGGTATTTATAAATGGGCATTTTAGATTTTTTTTCCATATAAGTAGCGATTCTTTAAGAATAGATAAAATTATTATCAAGTGGGTGCAATTAGTAGGCATCTTTTTCCAGTGGAATCTAATATATACATTTCTGTGACTGAGCAATCATCAGCACGGAAAACACTCATAAACAGGAGGATTTAAAGCAGGCAAGGGTAAGGATGAGAGGGACTGTTGAAAGTGATAGTTTTCTGGGGTTTATCCAATAAACACCTATTTTACCTTTTTTTGCTCTGAGGGTATTCTATCGGTGTTTATCAGTTTAAACCTGAAATAAGAAGCCCTAGATATGACATTATTATGATTTCTAGTTAAAGGCCATGATTAAGTTGCAGTGAAATAGTTGTCTGGCCGTCTGTCTTGTGGCTAATTGTGAAGCAGACATCTTGGACACAGCATAAATGTATCTAGTTTCAGCTGCCAGTAATTTTTTCTTTATGTCCTATGGGGGAGCTGGAGTTTTCAGAACGTACCACGAACATATCAGCAAAATCTTCATGAAACTAAGGACAATTAAGGCATCCATTGCCTGTAAGAAAAGAACATACTTAAAAAAAAGAACCTTTAAACTAAATAAATGAATGTTGTATTTAAAATACCTGTTTCGTTATCTGCCAGCTAATAAGTCTTGTCTATTATAGTTTAGTGGTTTAAGCTCCCCTCCCACTCTGCAAAGGTGAAAAGGTTAATCGGTCAACTAGTTAGAAGGGGTCTCTGAGCTCAGTGGCGGGCTCAGAAGAGATGCCATGAGGCTTTGCATTGCTGTGCAGGGTCTGTTACTGGATACAACTGTAACTACCCTCATAAATCTGGCTGTTTATCATCAGAGTTAATCTCTTGTGTCAGGAAAAGCAGATCATTTCCAAAGTATTATGGATCCCTATTAACTGTATTTTTACAGCCAGACCTTCCAGGACTTCTGAAGCGGCAAACACCTCAAGGCATTCAACACTGGCTGTGGTCCCCCCTACCCCCTGCCCATATTTTATTTCAGCACTCTCTCCGCTCTCTCTCTCTCTCTCTCTCTCTCTCTCTCTTTCTCTTTATTTGTAGATATATAGATATAGGTGTAGATATAAATATAAATATAGATATAGATATGGGAGGGGGAAGATTTATAAAAGCAAGAATATTTTGTGAGAACTGTTATGTAAATAAGATCCTGAAAAAGGAACTGCAATGCAAATAAATTGCAAAAATCTCATTATTTATCTCTGTAATTATGTGTGTATATATTGGACACATGGTAACAGGAATGTAAAGAGTTAAAGTAGCATCAGTTACAAATTTGTAAGCAGTAGGTTCAATACTTGTTTTCTCACTTATATTTTTGGGGTCCTTTTAGTAAGCTACTGTAAAAAGTATCCTGTGCTTCTTTGGACGCATGAAATTGGTGAGCATTGAGCTATTTTTTATCACAGCTGGGGAAAACGCCTTTTTTAATGGGACGGTACATGGCCATACGCTAATGTGAAAAGTAACACACAGCTTTTTACTGCCTGAGCCCTTAACGCCCACCAATTTACTTGGCAGAAAGGTCTCAAAATGCTACTCGTGCAGTAATCAGGCAGCATGCGCCAATATGAAGGAAACAGTGCATGCTAACTTCAAAATTACCACTGAACACCCAAACTAACCTGGTGGTAGTGTCAATCTGGCGCACGTTACCTTATGTTACCCCTACTGCGGCTTAGTAAAAGTGTCCCTTAATTTCTTAAGGAAACCTTTTAGGAGGGTTGCAGTCAGAATGCCATGCTTTTTCTAATCCAAGCATGACTCAGTTGAACATGAGATGTGGTCTCACTTGAAATTTTAATTGTTTTCTTTGTAAAGATGATTGAATTATGAATGTATGCATGAATGAACAGTCAGGGCCGTCATAAATGACAGGCAAGTCCGGTGACCGCCTACAGAGATGCTAAAGGTAGACCATCCCAAAGGGAGAGATTTACTGCCCCAAAGAGCGAGATCTTTTAGGCAGTGTGTCTGATGTATAAATTCAAAGCAAAAAGCAGGAGAGTATTATTGGTGCTTCTGAAAGGATATAGACAGAGTGGAGACAATCTGAGAACAATTTTCTAAGGAATTTGACTGAGCAACTAAGCAATTACCTGAGTAAATTATCCAATCCAATTATACACAGGAGTTTTACAGCACATGTACTTTTTGCCTGTGGGGGAAATGGGACAAGACAGGAAGATGTCAGCAAGATAAAGTATGCATGGCAATGTGATTCTAAAATCCATGCTTGTAATTTGCACCTCCAGCAAAGCAGATTCACAGTCCACAGATACTTTTACATCTCTAGAATCTGCCTTCCTTTGGTGAAATCCCCAGATTTGAAAGTGCACAGAACAAAACCTCAAAGGACAGAAACTATTTGCTGGAAGTCCAGGGAAGGAAAATTAGTTCATTGCCTTCTCGCCATTGAACAATTTACCTCCTGGATCCTCTCTGTGCCATCCTTCTTAATTATTACTCCAACTTGTCTTCTTCCCTGGGTCCTGTTTTGAGTACCCCAAATTCCTTGATCCTTCTCTTTTGCTGAAAGAGTCCCTAACAGAATTCAGTTCCACCACACAAAAAGTCTCTCATGTCATTGCATTTGTGGCCCTCAACTTGTAGAAAAATACCAAAAAACACACTCTAAAGCAGGGGTTCTCAACCCAGTCCTTGGGACACATCTAGCCAGTCAGGTTTTCAGGATACTGTTTTAATTCCCCCCCCTTATAGACCTCTTTCTGACTCCTTCCCACAGGGGACTAAAGGTACTTATTTCATATATTAGGTTCTGTATAGTTTCTCTAACCTCCATTGTCACCCAATCATAAGGGAGTGGCATTAGGAGCCGTAATTGAAAACTAATTCCCATAGCTACTGCTTTCTGTCCAAAACTGAGTGTCACTTGTATGTGATCTACCTTGTAGGCTAAATGTTAGGTAAAGAGAAGATAGAATCAATAAAAATAGAGACAGAGATAGGTTTAGATAGATAGGTACATTTTATTTCTTACCCAAACACAAGTCTTCAAGTTGATACAAATACAGACATCAGATTCTGGTTTCAGCCGCACAGGGCTTCGCCGTCTGACAGAAGCTTTGGAGAGGACTCTCAAAACTGAGCCAAAATCTCTCCTCTTTTATACCCTATCTTCTCCATAGAAGTGAATGGTGAGATACCTTGCTCCTAATCTTTCTCACTTTCTGAGATCATACTTTCCCATGCGATCTGCTATCTGATGTGCCCACCTCCTTCCGTTCTCAGCTACTGCTAATTATCAACATGTTTTGGGAAGCGTTGAGATAACAGTTTCTCATCTTCCGGCTGCAATACTTTTCATACCTTTCTCATGAACTCTGTATTACCTCTGTATCATTGTATACCAAAACTAATAAGCTCCATTTTATTCATCTGATCTTTCATTACAGATGCTATATTTGATTTAAAAATTGTACCAATTTGTGTCAGAAGTCATTATTCAGACCTGCTCTTTGCAGATTCTCAAATATTAAATCATATATTAACAATACCCACAATGAATGTGCATGAGATAAATTTGCATACACCACGTATTTTTATCCTTAGTCCAGTTAATATTTAAGTGGGGTCTAGATATGCAGTTTTGCATTTAAAGATTGGTAGGCGTAACACGTTTTTTTTTAAAAACGGCAATCATTTGTGCTGACTTTTTCAAGACAAGTACACCATTAGTTAATGCAGCTAATATATACTTTCTCCTTTGTAGTTATTCATTTATTTTATAGTTGGCATAATATACATTTTTCAAGTGGTTAAATACAGAAATAGTTTCTTTATGTGTGAGGTATAAAAGGCAACATTGACTGTATGGGGCATAGCATACAGTGATATATGTTTTTTTTGTATCATATCATGATTTACACATTACATGATTCATCTGTTATTATAATTCAGATGTCTATATTTATTTTATTCACTTCAAAATCTATTATGCAAGTTTTGTAGACCCATTTTTTGTATCACAAGTTTGAAAAGAAACGATATCGGAATTTTTTAATCAATTCATTATCAAAAGGTCAGTTTATATACATTTTTATCAACATATGCATTTGTCTCTACCTTCATCCATATTCTCCCTCTTGGTGTATGTATGCATGTGTGTGTATGCACATATAGAAATATATGTGCATATACATATACATGTGCACATGTATATATATATGCACATATATTTCTATAAGTGCATCCTTTTTATCAACCATGAAATTGTATATTATATATGTGTGATATATGTGTTATCATCGATTATAAATGAGATATTTCTTATTGATATGCACTTTTTCATGTTCATCATCTTAATATGTATTAATATATTTTGAAAATTGTATTAAGGTTTCTATTGTGTTTTGTTTTAAATTGTTTGTATTTATCACTCATTGTATCCAATGATTTGTTTTTAGACTACTGAAGCAGACCCCAGGCCGAAACGTGGTACCATGTCGACTCTTCGATCAATAAACTTTTTTAAAGTATTAGGCTTCCTTTCCTCGTTTCTGGAATCCGTGCTCCATTTACCATCATCTTTTTGCCTCGCCAACCCTACTGTTGTCTACACAGATGTGCAGTTTGAATGAACAGTTGGATGTAGGCTGGCAGAGGAAGAGGACATCACTCAATGTTTAGCCATGCACCACCTCTTCTTCTTCTTGCAGCTCAATTGGGGAAGGAGGAGGGAAAGGCACGAGGGAGAGAGGCAATGGGAAAACCAAGTTCAACAGGGGTAAGTAGCATAGAGTGGGGAAGGTCACTGGAACAGACTGAGGATGCTATGAGGATGGGGAAGGAGGCAGAACAAGCTTGAATATATGTGCCATAGGTACATAGCAAGGTTAACTATGTGTGTACCATAGGGATAGGGGGGGCAGAGCAAGGTTAGAGTGTGCCATTAGTGGGTGGGAATCAAGCTTGAGTGTGTGCCATGGGGGAGATGGAGGGGGAAACAGTAAAAGTTGGGAAGAGCCAAGGAGAAAAAATTATGAGAAGTGGGGATGTATGCTTGGGAGGAGGGAAAGCGAGAGGCGGGGTATGTGCCTCGGAAGAAAGAAGGAGAGGTGGGGATATTGCGTGTAGGAGAATATCATGGGGCAGCAGAATTAGTGGCCTTTCTGGGTGTTAAAAGGAAAGAGAATTGCAGATGTAGTGAAAGGGAACTGGGGAGGTTTGAGCCTGAGAAAGGAAAAGGCAGAAAGGTTTTCAGGCCTGGGGGAGGCTTCAGGTCTTATGATGGGGGAATTCTCTGCAAAAACTATCACCATAACAGGGAAGATAGAGTATCCTGATAGTGAGGTTGCAAAAGAGATTGTAGTAGATCGGGTATCTTTAAATAACAATAAAAATCAGACAAAAGATTGCCAATTAATACTGTCAAGTACTAAGCATGATGTACTTAGGAACAACAAACATAGTTTGAAATGTCTATATGCGAATGCCAGGAGCCTAAGAAATAAGATGGGGGAGTTGGAATATATTGCACTAAATGAAAAATTAGATATAATAGGCATCTCTGAGACCTGGTGGAAGGAGGATAACCAGTGGGACACTGTCATACCGGGGTACAAATTATATCGTAGTGATAGGGTGAATCGGATTGGTGGAGGGGTAGCATTGTATATTAACGAGAGTCTTGAATCAAATAGATTGAAAATTCTGCAGGAAACAAAACACTCCTTGGAATCACTGTGGATTGAAATTCCATGTGCAAAGGGGAAAAGGATAGTGATAGGAGTGTACTACCGTCCGCCTGGCCAGGACGAACAGACGGATGCGGAAATGTTAAAGGAAATCAGGGACGCAAACAAACTGGGCAACACAATAATAATGGGGGATTTCAATTACCCGCATATAGACTGGGTTAATGTAACATCTGTACACGCAAGGGACATAAGATTTCTTGATGAAATCAAGGACAGCTTCATGGAACAGCTAGTTCAGGAGCCGACAAGAGAAGGAAAAATACTAGACTTAGTCCTTAGTGGTGCTCATGATCTAGTGCAGGGGGTAACGATACGAGGGCCGCTTGATAACAGTGATCATAATATGATCGGTTTTGATATTGGCATTGAAGGAAGTGAAACTAGGAAATCAAGTACGCTAGCGTTTAACTATAGAAAAGGTGATTACGACAAAATGAGAAAAATGGTGAAAAAAAGACTGAAAGGACCAGCTCGCAGAGTAAAAAACTTGCATCAGGCGTGGATGCTGTTTAAAAACACCATCCTGGAGGTTCAGGACAAATATATTCCACGTATTAGAAAAAAGGGAAAAAAGACTAAACGTCAGCCGGCGTGGCTAAACAGTAAGATAAAGGAAATCATTAGAGCCAAAAAACAATCCTTCAGAAAGTGGAGAAGAGAACCAACTGAAAGTAACAGGATAGATCATAAGGAATGCCAAGCCAAATGCAAAGCGGAGATAAGGAGGGCAAAAAAGGACTTTGAGAAGAAATTAGCGTTGGAAGCAAAAATACATAGTAAAATTTTTTTTAGATACATTAAAAGCAGGAAACCGGCCAAAGAGTCGGTTGGGCCGCTGGACGAAAATGGTGTTAAAGGGGCGATCAAGGAGGACAAAGCCGTAGCGGAGAAATTAAATGAATTCTTTGCTTCGGTCTTCACCGAGGAGGATTTGGGGGGGACACCGGTGCCGGAAAGAATATTTGAAGCGGGGGAGTCGGAGAAACTAAACAAATTCTCTGTAACCTTGGAGGATGTAATGGGTCAGTTCAGCAAGCTGAAGAGTAGTAAATCACCGGGACCTGATGGTATTCATCCCAGAGTATTAATAGAACTAAAAAATGAACTTGCGGAGCTACTGTTAGAAATATGCAATCTGTCCCTAAAATCGAGTGTAGTACCGGAAGACTGGAGGGTAGCCAATGTTACTCCGATTTTTAAGAAGGGTTCCAGAGGAGATCCGGGAAATTATAGACCGGTGAGTCTGACGTCGGTGCCGGGCAAGATGGTGGAGGCTATTATTAAGAATAAAATTGCAGAGCATATACAAAAACATGGACTGATGAGACAAAGTCAGCACGGATTTAGTGAAGGGAAGTCTTGCCTCACCAATCTAATGCATTTTTTTGAGGGGGTAAGCAAACATGTGGACAATGGGGAGCCGGTTGATATTGTATATCTGGATTTTCAGAAGGCGTTTGACAAAGTGCCGCACGAAAGACTCCTGAAGAAATTGCAGAGTCATGGAATCGGAGGTAGGGTATTATTATGGATTAAGAACTGGTTGAAAGATAGGAAGCAGAGAGTAGGATTGCGTGGCCAGTATTCTCAGTGGAGGAGGGTAGTTAGTGGGGTCCCGCAGGGGTCTGTGCTGGGTCCGTTGCTTTTTAATGTATTTATAAATGACCTAGAGATGGGAATAACTAGTGAGGTAATTAAATTCGCCGATGACACAAAATTATTCAGGGTCGTCAAGTCGCAGGAGGAATGTGAACGATTACAGGAGGACCTTGCGAGACTGGGAGAATGGGCGTGCAAGTGGCAGATGAAGTTCAATGTTGACAAGTGCAAAGTGATGCATGTGGGTAAGAGGAACCCGAATTATAGCTACGTCTTGCAAGGTTCCGCGTTAGGAGTTACGGATCAAGAAAGGGATCTGGGTGTCGTCGTCGATGATACGCTGAAACCTTCTGCTCAGTGTGCTGCTGCGGCTAGGAAAGCGAATAGAATGTTGGGTGTTATTAGGAAGGGTATGGAGTCCAGGTGTGCGGATGTTATAATGCCGTTGTATCGCTCCATGGTGCGACCGCACCTGGAGTATTGTGTTCAGTACTGGTCTCCGTATCTCAAAAAAGATATAGTAGAATTGGAAAAGGTACAGCGAAGGGCGACGAAAATGATAGTGGGGATGGGACGACTTTCCTATGAAGAGAGGCTGAGAAGGCTAGGGCTTTTCAGCTTGGAGAAGAGACGGCTGAGGGGAGATATGATAGAAGTGTATAAAATAATGAGTGGAATGGATCGGGTGGATGTGAAGCGACTGTTCACGCTATCCAAAAATACTAGGACTAGAGGGCATGAGTTGAAGCTACAGTGTGGTAAATTTAAAACGAATCGGAGAAAATTTTTCTTCACCCAACGTGTAATTAGACTCTGGAATTCGTTGCCGGAGAACGTGGTACGGGCGGTTAGCTTGACGGAGTTTAAAAAGGGGTTAGATAGATTCCTAAAGGACAAGTCCATAGACCGCTATTAAATGGACTTGGAAAAATTCCGCATTTTTAGGTATAACTTGTCTGGAATGTTTTTACGTTTGGGGAGCGTGCCAGGTGCCCTTGACCTGGATTGGCCACTGTCGGTGACAGGATGCTGGGCTAGATGGACCTTTGGTCTTTCCCAGTATGGCACTACTTATGTACTGTACTTATGTACTTATGCAGAATTTCACAGAAAGAGTAAATGTGCAATATGCGGGATTAAGGCTCTTCCACCTGCCCCTTCTAGAAACAAGATCACATTAGGATCATTAGCAAAGCAAGGAGATTTAACCTCCCCTCGAAAGAAAGAAAGCAATACTAGCCATACAATGGTCTTAGTACAAGATAATCTAGTTGATTCATGAACTGGTACAGATCAGTATGTTATCTGTGATTTCACTGTCTAAACAAAAGCTTATCTTCTTTCTTGTTCTTATCTTCTTTCTCAAATTGCCTGACTTGCTAAATACCACAGTGAACAAGGGGAAAGCATCCACTAATATTTTAGTTAGATCAGATAAAACTGACAACAAAGTGAAATGGAAGGAGAAAGTGGCCCTGAAGCCCACAATAGTCTTGCAGAGATCTCAGTCTCTAGATTTATGTTGCCGCCTCAGCTCTCACACCCATGTTCCCTATGCTCCTGACCTCTCCTCTCTTTTCAATCACTTCCCTGTACTGTATGTGGCAGTCTCTATAAATACAATTAAGAAATGTCTCTCTTACGCTGGCCACCTGGCCCCAGGTCACAAGAAGCAAGTCTGTGACTTTTCCAATGGTGAGCTGTCTTTACGAGCTTCTTTTACAAAGCCATGCCAGTAATTCCCACGCAGCAAATGAGAGGAAGCCCATAGGAACTGAATGTGCTTCCTCTCATTTGCCACACAGGGATCACTTTGTAAAAGAAGCCCTAAATTAGGAGATAAAACACAGGGCAGACATTATTTATTCTTATGTATTTATTTGGATTCGGCTCATGCCTTTTTCTGCTGTAGTGCAAGGCTTAACTCTTCTCTCTGACCAGCACTACCCAAGAAGTGTAAATTGATTAAAAATTGCCCTTGTAAACAATTTCAGATTTCTCTGCAGTTTTTCTCCTTTCCCACATTTTCCTGCAATCTGCTTGTTTGTTTGGATTATTTTCTGCTGCAGCTTGGTGCCTCTGGCAGCTTCATTGTATGAGCAGTATATCAGGCTCCAGGTTGTCTGTTCTCTCTGAAACTGAATAGGCAGACTGAGAATGAGACCCATAACTGAGAGGAGGCAGGGTGGAATGATTCCCTATGGGAAAGACCTTACAGAGGAATTTTTGGAAGGAATGAGCCTGCATCAGTTCCCACACTATTAAGTCTTGGATGAAGGGAGTAGCATGAAGGCTGTGTTTTAGCTCATTTTGTTTTGATGTTGTGAAAGGAGTGTTACAATCCAAAAGCTAATTAAGAAGTGTATTACATTAGTCCAAGAAAAAGGTGTCACCTTATCATTTTGTTTGTTGACCTTTATTTCTTCACGTTATCAAACATTTATCCAGGGGGTCTTTTACTAAGCCTCGGTACCATTTTTAGCTTGCGGTATACTATCTGCTACCACATTTGCTTATTTCCGATCTGACGAAGAAGGGCAACCTTCGAAAGCTAATCAAGAAATGTATTAAGTTATGTCCAATAAAAAAGGTATCATCTTATTTTCTTTTCCATGTTTTATTTTGTTTGATTTCTATTGATAGCTTGCGGTAGAAATCAGCTGGCATATCGGCGTTTACCTTCAGCTAATTTCTACCGCGAGCTAAAATCGCTACCGCGGCTTAGTAAAAGACCCTCTCAGTGTCTTAGTGCAGTTACTCTCATAGTTTATGAAATTCCTAGGTCTACAAAAGAACTATTCACTGAAGAAAAACTTAACAGTAGTAGTGCTAAATACCTACCAAAGCAAGTCAAATAATTTTTTGCAGTGCTGCAGTTTTGCAGAATGGATATCAATAGGTTTCCTGCAGGTTATAAGTAGGGAGGTAATATTCAACCAGTGGCGGTCAGCGATTTTTTCACTGCCGCCTGCTTTATGCAATCTAGGCACCAGCACTGAATTTCCAGGTATGTGCAGACAACTGGCATTTAACCAGTTATGTGCCAATACTTAGGCTTAAATGGTTAGGTTAAACCAGCCAAACATAGGACTGCTGAATATCGGCACTTAACCGGTTAAGTGCTGACTCCATACCCAGACCATCCACTGAATAACCAGTTAGGAGGTTCATTCACCAGGGATAACTCCACATAGGCAATGTAGTAAGGCAGGACCCTCTCCTGCCTGGTTTAATCGCTTTGAATATTTACCACAGGATTTCTGATTTTCTGTTACAAATGGAAAAACCTGAAAAGTGGTCTTCTTGCTGGATGTTATCAGGGTGCTGCCCTCATTTCCTTTGCTCTTGCACTGCAGACTGAAGATGGCATCACAAGAACAGGAGGACTGCAGACCTCCATCAGACAATGATCCAGAAAAGTCACACCTGGCTGCTTCACATTTTTGATAGATAATCTTTGTACATATTGGACCCAAGTTTCATTAACATTGTCTCATTTATTCTTTTATTTTTCTTCAAGTGATTTATATATTTTTATTTACAAGGTTTTTTAAGTTAATTATTTTGTATTCATGTATAAAATATAATTGTTGTGTATTTTAATGTTGTAGTCATTGTTTTATTATTGTTTTTAAGCATGTATATATATTCATATTTATTTTTATGCAGATCCCTGATGCTAGTGATATGCCAAAACATAGTCTGTGTTGGGTCCTCAATAAAGTTTCTTCCTTCATCCCACTTTGTGGCCGACTTCACTTTCTTGTTGTTTAGTCATTAAGAAACACATGTTGATGTGCTTGTACTGCCAGGCCTTAACAGTACCCCAAAAAACAAACTGACTGTCACAGGCTGAAATAGGCCCCAATATTCAATGACAGGCCATGTTCGGGCACCAGCATTGAATATCTGGGGCCCTGAGGGCATGTGCTGGCTAACGGATCTTAGGCAGATCCCGGATGAAAATCAACTAGAACCCACAAAAGGAGGGTAAGGGTAAAGGTCCTCCCACCCTCCTGACTCCAATACACCTTCCCTCCTGCCCCAGATTCTAATTGCCTCTCCCTCTGAAGAAATCACAATCTCCCAGCCAGAACCCCATCCCCCTCAGCCCCTTGATGGAACAGGGGTCAAATGGGCAAGTGCGATGTCCACTCACTCTTGCCCCTGGTTGCTCAGGCCTCAACATAGCTACTGTGACCTCTAGCAGCAGTGTAGTACTCTAGAGGTCACAGTGGCCATTAAAAGGTGACTGAAACTGGATTTATTTTTCTTTCAGCCAAAACTGAATCTGCAGCTGAAGCCCAAACTGAAAACAATACTGGCACCCCACCACCACCACCGAACACGAGCAGGCCCCATTCCGGTCTCATTCCACCCCCCTTCACTCCCTGAACAAAAACAAGCCTCTCTCTGTTCCCCCAGACCAAAATCGGGCTCCCATCCATAGGCCCGCCAGGTGGTCTACTGGCCTCATTGGAGCAGGAGCAACCCTAGTCACTCCTGCACATGCTGACTCCGCAGACAAATGGCTGCCACGACTTCCTTCTTGAAGCAACCTCATGAGACTTGTGGCAGCCATTTTGAGACTGGAGCTGGCATAGACAGGAGTGAGGCAAAAAGGTCAAACCAAATGTTTATTAAAACAACATGAATTCAAACTGCCCGCAACAAGCCGTGTTTCGCCCACATCAGGGCTACATCAGGGGCTCTATGTGGTGGCAACGAGAAATATCACTACTATGGTTTGACAAAAATCTCCTGAAGATGGCAGCATCACCTCATGAAACCAACAAAGTCTGTACAAACAGTGTTCTAATTCATATTGTTTTAATAAACATTTGGTTTGACCTTTTTATCTGATCTGCTCATTTTTTGCCAACAATTTGGAATTTGCAGATCAATTGTCCTGTTTTTTTTCCATAGACAGGAGTGATCCAAGTCAGACAGCCAACAATCAGTTCTGCTCAGCAACAACACATCATTACTTTAGGCACTGAACTGCTGGGAACCACAGGGATGTACACTGTCACCCACTTTATTTAATATCTACCTCAAGCCCTTAGTTCCTTTTGGATCTGGAGGATTCTGTTACAAGGCTATTTCATCCAGATTGTTAGTTAGTTCTAGAGGGAAGCATGTTGTTGATTTACCCTCTAGTTTTGCCTCTGATGCAGCAGACTAAGCAAAACGTGGCCACTTCAGGCATTGTATTTTTCTTGTGTTATTAAAGTCCTCGCACTCCCCTTTCGATTTGGTGGTCTGCTGTTTGTTTTGCTGTGCTTGCATCTCAGATCCTGTGCCTCTGTTTGTTCCCATGCTCTCAGGGCCGTGCCTAGGGTCTCTGGTGCCCCCCTGCAGACTATCAGTTGGCGCCCCCCCCCCCCCCCCCCCCCGTGAAAATGATCGCTCACCACTTGGCACACTGACAGGAATTGTCAGCAATATTCTTAGAAACAAATTATTGCTATACATAGCAAAATAAGATAGCAGATGTAAATTCTCAAAGTGGACATATTCCAAACACTAAAATGAAAATAACATGATTTTTTTTCTACCTTTGTTGTCTGGTGACTTTCTCTTTCTGATCATGCTGGCCCAGTATCTGATTCTGCTGCTATCTGTCCTCTTAACTCCGTTTCCAGGGCTTCCTTTCCATTTATTTCTTTCCTTTCCTCCTTCTTCATTTCTGGTCCTCAGCTTCTGCCTATTTTCTTCATCCATGTGCAGTTTTTCCTCTGTTCCTTTCCCCTCATTTCATCTCCTTCATCTCTCTTCCCTCCCCTCTATGTCCAGCAATTTCTCCTCTCTCCCTGAGCCCTACCCTCCCATCCATGCTCCTCTGTCCCCTCCATTCATCCCTATCCAGCAATTCCCCTCTCTCCCTGAGCCCTGCCCTGCAATCCATATCCATGCTCTGTATATTGGCCAGACCACAAAGAGTTTACAGCAGCACCAACTAATTCAGAATGCTGTAGCATGACTGATATAGGGTTTTAAGCAACATGACCACATCACACCTTTCCCGCAAAATTGCACAGGCTACTAGTACTCTGCAGAGTCAATTTTTAAAAGCACTCTGATTTTCAAAGCCCTCAGACAAAATGGGCCAGAGTAACTACAGAATAAGTTAGCCCTACATACACCTTTGCATCCTCCAAGGCTCTCTTAAAGGCATCCCCACCTTACCCTCATCACAGGAATCATGCGATGTGACACCCGCCAGTAAGACTTCTTAGGAATACCCCCACACTCTGGAACTCACTCCCAGAAGGGCTGCTTCTAAATCAAATCTACCTGTACTTTAGGAAGCAGGTGCAAGTCTAACTCTTCTCCCCAGCCCTTAATGCATATAGCGACTGACTATATCCATTCACTCATAAGTACATAAATATTGCCATACTGGGAAAGACCAAAGGTCCATCAAGCCCAGCATCCTGTTTCCAACAGTGGCCAATCCAGGTCACAAATACCTGGCAAGATCCCAAAAAAGTACAAAACATTCTATACTGCTAATCCCAGAAATAGTGGATTCTCCCCAAGTCCATTTAATAATGGTCTATAGACTTTTTCTTTAGGAATCCGTCCAAATCTTTTTTAAACTCCGCTAAGTTAACCGCCTTTACCACATTCTCTGGCAACAAATTCCAGAGTTTAATTACACGTTGAGTGAAGAAATATTTTCTCCGATTCATTTTAAATTTACTACATTGTAGCTTCATTGCATGCCCCCTAGTCCTAGTATTTTTGGAAAGCGTACCCGTTCCACTCCACTCATTATTTTACAGACCTCTATCATATCTCCCCTCAGCCGCCTTTTCTCCTAGCTGAAGAGCCCTAGCCGCTTTAGCCTTTCCTCATAGGGCAGTCGTCCATCTCCTTTATCATTTTTGTCGCCCTTCTCTGCACCTTTTCTAATTCCACTATATCTTTTTTGAGATGCAGCAACCAGAATTTAACACATTATAACATCCTCATTTTTGTTTTCCATTCCTTTCCTAATAATACCTAACATTCTATTTGCTTTCTTAGCCGCGGCAGCACACTGAGCATAGGTTTCAACGTATTATCAATGACGACACCTAGATCCCTTTCTTGGTCTGTGACTCCTAACGTGGAACCTTGCATGACATAGCTATAATTCAGGTTCCTCTTTCCCACATGCATCACTTTGCACTTGCTCACATTAAACGTCATCTGTCATTTAGACGCCCAGTCTCCCAGTCTCTTAAGGTCCTCTTGTAATTTTTCACAATCCTCTCGCAATTTAACGACTTTGAATAACTTTGTGTCGTCAGCAAATGTAATTACCTCACTAGTTACTCCCATCTCTAGGTCATTTATAAATATGTTAAAAAGCAGCGGTCCCAGCACAGACCCATGGGGAACCCCACTAACTACCCTTCTCCATTGAGAATACTGATCATTTAACCCTACTCTCCATTTTCTATCTTTTAACCAGCTTTTAATCCACAGTAAGACACTACCTCCTATCCCATGACTCTCCAATTTCCTCTGGAGTCTTTCATGAGGTACTTTGTCAAACGCCTTCTGAAAATCCAGATACACAATATCAACCGACTCACCTTCATCCACTCAACATTGGGACTAGCTTGCCACACATGTGGGTATGGCAACAAGGTGGGTATGGACAGGAGGAGTTGTAAGTATGTACATACTGTAGGATTTTAAATTGAAATTAAGAAGATACACCATATCCCTGAGTTTGACTTTGGATTTATTGTTGCATCTGATATCAAGTTTAGATTACAAAGAGACTGTTGGAGATAAATAATTTGAGCTGCCTGTTGCAGAGTATTCAGTAAAGTTTGGTTTGGCATGAACTACAAATCCTTGGTGTGGAGAGTGTTTCTTTTGCTCCCGGACTGTTCCCACGGGCTAACGGATTTTTATCCGGCCCCGGCCTGCACCCAAGCTCTTTTGAAAGAGAAAGACAGGACTGGCTGTGTGTGAGTGAAGTAAAAGCTTGTTTGTGGCCCAGGTCAAGGGATGCCCAACCCCAAGGGCTAGTCGGTGTCCCAGGACGCTGTGCCGGTGGCGATGAGACCCAGGTTACATCTATAAAACTGGCATGCCAATGAAGTTATTGGGCCCAAAATTCATAAAATGCTAAGTTCTTAAATTTATGTTCCTAAGTTAGTCTTCTAAATGTGTGCCCTATTGTCAGCCAAATTTAGAAGCATAACTTTTCAGCTGAAAATTTATCTTAATAGCTTAAAAGTTATGCTCATAAATGTAGGCCTGCCATTTGTTTGCCTAAATTTATGAACCTAATTTATGAGCTTAGTGCTGAAAATCAATGCTAAGTTCTTAATTTCTTTTCCACACAGTAAATCGGCCCCTGTTATATTCCTAAATTAAAGAATTTAGTGAAATTTTGAGTACAGATTTATGCACCCCCTCTCTTTTATATTTTCAGAGAGGCCAATTTATGAGCATAACTCTCAAAGTTAGGAGCATAAATCCTTTGAATATTAAGGCCATTGAATCTGAATCTACATGTGACATACCTTGCAGGCCAGCTTCTACTGTCTTGTGCCAGAGCCTCATGAAAGCTTCTGAGGGAAAGAGGGTGTTAATGGCAATCTCACTGTTTGTTTATGTCTTCAGAGTCAGGGTTTGCAAGTTCAGTTTTCTCATTGGGATAAAATGTTACTGTGGTGGGAGCATTAAATAGTTTACCTCATTGATTGTACCTTATGCTTATATTTGAATGTTTTACTATTGCTATGCAATTAATAAAATTATAAATTTTACGTTAAACTGTACCTGCTGTATACTGCAAAGGATGGCTCTCTTCATGAAAGTAGTTAATAAATCGCAATAAATAACTTGAAAACTACAATACCACTCCTGTAAGTTTTGAGAATTTGGGTACTTCAAAGTATTTAGCATCTATACATATCTATATCTATATATTCTCTCTCTCTCTCTCTCAATATATATACACACACACACACACTGTGTGTGTGTGTAAATTTCTTTTACTTCATTTAATTTGATTGCTCCCCATCCCTCTTCCACCCCCCCCCCCCCCACAAAGCAGGACATCAAAATGTTGATAATGTAAAGCCTTCTTAGATAGCTTTTTTTTTTTTAATTTGAATTTACTGGGAGTGGGGGAGGGGCAGGGGGTTTTACCCTTCCCATCTCTTCAAAAACCAAGAATTCCTTTGGTCCCATAAATACTGAACTGAACCCTTTTCTTCAGAGCCATCAGCTAATTACACAGTTGCTTTAGAGTTCAACTTGTCAAAGGAGTTTCATTACTTTGTTCCTTTGGGGTAGCTTCCCCTATTGTGCCTGCTGAACACTAAACAGAACCTATATTAACTGTCAGTTAATTATACACTATCTTCCTGCTGTATTTACCAGTCAAAGGGGCAGGTAGGCTGCAGTCATATCATCTCAATCACTGTCTCTGACCACAAAAGGATCAATAAAGATGAGTCACTTAGTGTCACCAAGTGTCTGATACTCAAAGCCGCCCATTCCTAATTGCCTTTAGAGATGGCTGATAATACAAGCTTTGAAGTGAAATCTGCCTAATGAGTGACCATGCTGAGAGGGTAGATCATGTGTCTCTGAACAGTTTGCAGATGCTTGAAGGCAAACAAAGCCAGTTTTTTGCTTTCTGGCGAGGGCTCAGGGTAAGTCTGGTACCCAGAGCCCGGTACAATGGAAGAGACTAGGGCACAGCGGGAGACTGCAGTCTGTTGATCAAGAGTGATTCCATCCATCTTGCTCATTGTCTTCAACCTGCATCTTCGTCATCTTGGACTTTTCCTTGTGGTTAAGTGGGATTCCTAGGAATAAGCCTGTGCCATAAAGTCTCTGCTTTTCCTTTTACCCACTTGATTAAAGCCATTAGTGTTCTTCTCTCATAAGGGTAAGAGAGCTTGGGTAATGTATTTGATTATATGATGCCTAATACAGCCCAAAAGGTGGAGGAGTGGCCTAGTGGTTAGGATGGTGGACTTTGGTCCTGAGGAACTGAGTTCAATTCCCACTTCAGACACAGGCAGCTCCTTGTGACTCTGGGCAAGTCACTTAACCCTCTATTGCCCCAGGTACAAATAAGTACCTGTATACAATATATAAGCTGCATTGAGCCTGCCATGAGTGGGAAAGTATGGGGTACAAATGTAATAAATAAATGTAAAGAAACACTCAATGACAACCAAAACAAAGAGCAACTTTAAATAAACAAAACAATTAGTTGGCTACCAATAAGATCACAAGACTTCTATTCAAAAACTGTTTAACTCTTAAAGTTAAGATCCTTACTTAGGCTTCAGAATTTGTCCCCTCCCCTATTTTCAGTCATACATATTTTTTTTGTTACATTTGTACCCCGCACTTTCCCACTCATGGCAGGCTCAATGCGGCTTACATGGGGCAATGGAGGGTTAAGTGACTTGCCCAGAGTCACAAGGAGCTGCCTGTGCCTGAAGTGGGAATTGAACTCAGTTCCTCAGTTCTCCAGGACCAAAGTCCACCACCCTAACCACTAGGCCACTAGGAAACTAAACACCTGATATTTAAACAATTTTGACTCCTAACTTTGGAAGTTATGCACCTAGAAAATGTACTAGGGCTACATTTATACTCAAAGGGGGTCATTATCTTTGATCATCGATGCAGAAAAGCCCTGCGCTGTCCCGGCGCTATTTCTAGGGCGCTGTTTGGAACAGCACGGGGCTTTTGATCATGAGGGCCTTGGTGAGTTATGATGTCTGGCAGCAAGGGCCATAAGTTGGAGATGCAATTTAACCTTGGAACTGAAAAGACACAAAGACAATCTCCTGATTCCAGAAAAGATGGAATTGCAAAAGGATTGGGTTGCAAAAGGACTGGGCCTCTCTGATATGAGCCCCAACAAACTACTATTCTTAATCACCTACTATCTCGCCCTAATCCATCACGAACCCACAAACCCTATCATAGACAACACCACCCATACAACCCATATACAACATGCCTATCAACCACGATCACCATCAACAGAAAAGAATGAAAGGACTTAACAAATGTTTACATCCAGAAGACAGACAACTGATAAAAATTAACACTACTTCAAATCCAACCGATCACTACCAGCAAATACAAATAGGATATATCAACACCAACTCGGCAGTCAATAAAACCATGACACTAACCGACTGGATTACAGATGACCATCTCGACCTCCTTTTTATCAGCAAACCTGGATCCATGACCCCAAAGACCCAATAATCTTAGAGCTCTGTCCTCCAGGATACAAAATCACCCACTGGACAAGAGAAGGAAAAAGAGGAGGAGGTATAGCAATAATCTATAAATCTCAATTCACAGTCACAACAACAGCAGAATCTATTCGCCCCCAACTCGAAATAGCCTCAATCAGAATTAACCACCCCAACCTACACGAACACCTAAACCTAATCCTATTCTACAGACCCCCAGGCAATTGGAAAGACTCACAAATGCACTTTCAAGATTTCATATCGAATACCTGCTTGTCCACCCAGAACCTTATCATAGCAGGTGACATCAACCTTCACCTTGAAGATACTAACTCAAGCAATGTACGCGAATGCAAAGACTTCCTCCAAATATGGGAAATCCACTGGCCAAACACACGACCCATCCATAAAAAAGGACATACACTAGACATCATCACTCACAAATTCTCATCAGATCCAAATCTCACAATAACAGACACAAAATGGACAGCCAGACCATGGTCTGACCACTACAGTGTTAACCTCTCCATCCATTGGAGAACAAAAAAGACACAACAAAAACAAAAACAACAAACCTACACTACGAGAGGCAAAATAGACTCACTAATATTCTGGCAACAACTTTACACCGAGGAATGGACAACACCTACAGACTCACCCCAATTTCTTCAAGAATGGGATAACAGATGCAGAACAATACTAGACAATATAGCACCACTTCAAACCAGAACCTCACACAGAAAAAACTCAATACCATGGTTTAACGAAGAATTGAAAGAACTAAAAACTCAGGTTAGAAGACTAGAAAGCGCATGGAATAAGAAAAAAGATGAAAACACACTCAAAGACTGGAAACAACTATAAAGAAAATACAAATACGCTATCAGACAAACTAAAAGAACATACTACAAAACCAAAATAGGACCAAACTGCAAAGATACACACAAACTCTTCTCACTCATAAACAATCTCCTAAATACCTCTTCGGGCCAGGAAAGAGCCCCCTCTTTCCTGCCCGGAGCACCCATAGTTTTCCTTGCTGACGGTCCTGGTGTCGATTCAAAATGGCCACCGAGAGTTGAAGTCTCGTGCGTCCGCTTCAACTCTCGGTGTGTGGCCATTGTGAATCGGCGCCGGGACTGGAGTCAGCAAGGAACAGTATAAAGGTGCTCCAGGCAGGAATGAGGGGGCTCTTTCCTGCACCAAAGAGGTCACTAGACCACCAGGGCAGTATAGTAAGGTAAGGGGAGGGGAGGATAGGACACCCTTAGTGGTGTGAGACGGGGGGTGTATGACGGGAGACAGGTGCATATGTAACAGGGGGCAGGGTGGGGTGGGGGCATGGGGTGGTTGTGGCAGGGGTGGGACATGTGTCCTCTTTTTTGGGGGAGCAAATATGGTAACTCTATAGATGGTAGAACAACAGCAGCTAGACCAACAGCAGCTGCGGCGAGAGAAACAGCAGCAGCGGCGATAGGAATGAGAAGAGGGACAGCGGTGTGAGGAGTGGGAGTTCCAGCTGTAGAAATTAAAGAAGGAGATGAAAATGGTTCACATCCAAAGCTCCAGCCTTAAACCTGTGCCAAGGCCCAAAGCAGGATCCACAGCCTGGATTGGGCCCAACTTGTTTTCTCGGTTTGATGATAACCGAGGTGACAAAGATGGATATCTAACTGCTTTTGAACAAAATTTCCACCTCAATGAGATTCCTCAGAAAGACTGGGTGCATTATCTGGGAGGAAAGTTCACTGGTAGAGCACTTGAGGCATTCCAAGGACTGTCCATGAAAACATGCTCCCAGTTTGAGGAAGTGCACAAAGCTTTATTGAACTGTTATACTATTACCCCCAAGACCTATAGACTAAAGTTTCAGACTTTGAAAAAGGGGGTGGATGATACTCACAGCGAGCGTGTGATCCAGCTAAGACACCAGCACCAGCGGTGGCTCAGTGGAGCTGAGGTTAAGACCCTGGAGGACTGCCAAAACCTGATGGTCCAGGAGCAGTTTCTTCAGTGTTGTCATCCAGAGGTAAGGAAATATGTTCAAGATCATTAGCCAGTACTCCAGCTGAGTTGGATGACATCTTTATGGCTAACTGTCCCTGGTTGGCAAAGAGAAACCATCCTTATCCACAGCAGCTGGGATCTAAGGGCAGCCAGGGCCCTAAGCCAAATATCCCTGCAACTTCAGAGACTGTCAGCAAACCCTCCAGTGTTCCCCAAAAACCTAAAGACTTTAGGCATAAGCGTCCTTGTTATCAGTGTGGGTATACAGGACATTTCAAAGTGGATTGCCCAGATAATCCCAAGCCTGCACTAAAGAGCCTTTTAGTTCCTGCACCTAAGATGAAGGCTTTCACGGGTGGCTCCAGTTCCACAAAGTGGATTGCCGCATCACAGAAAGTTGCTGGCCATTCATCAAGCAAGGAAACAAATGGGTTTCCACAACTCTACAGCATCCCAGTAACTGTTAATCAGACCCAGGTAGCTGGGCTTGTGAACACTGGTTCTAGCATGACCTTATTACGAACAGAGCTAGTACCGGAAGATGCAATTTTTCCAGGGCACACTGTGGAGATAGTGTTAGCCAATGGATCCAGAGAGACTGTACCCATTGCTCAAGTATTTCTGGATTGGGGTACTGGATACAGAGAAGTAGGCATAATGAAAAACATGCCGGTACCAATGCTATGTGGCACCGACATGGGTCCAATGAACATTACCATTGATAGCGGAGTCAGCATTTCCACTATGGTAACCCGTAGTCAGGCCCAGTCAGCCCAACAAGCAGAAGCAGCAGAGATTACCTCTCCAGTTCCAGATCCTGAGCTAGTCCAGGTGGAACCAGCTGACCAAGCGACAGGAGGAGGTGCTCCAGTGCTTCCAGCAGTACCAGTTCCAGAGATGGCCGTGAGTATGGAACAGCTTGACTTAACTGATGCATCTATAGATTAGACAGTTGAACCCTAATTTGTCAGCGTCACCAGAGGAGACCCATACTGATATAGGACAGAGACATGCTTTTCAGGAAGCACAGCGATCTGACCCTGACCTGGAAGCCCTGAAGCAGAGGGCTGGTCAACCAATCAGTGAGACTTGTAAAGATTGTATCCAGTGGAAAGGGGACATGTTGTACAGAGAGACTGATCCTGTTGATCCTAATAGGCCCTGGACAGCAGGAAAGCAGCTTATAGTGCCCAGGGCATACAGAGAACAACTCTTACAGATTTCACATGATATTCCACTAGCAGGACATCAAGGGGTGGCACACACATGCACTAGATTGGCACAGAACTTCTATTGGACGGAAGTGTCTCGAGCCACTGTTGACTATTGTCGAACCTGTGATATGTGCCAAAGAGTGGGTAAGACCCACGATCACCCCCGAGCTCTCCTGAAACTTTTACCCATTATCAGTGAGTCCTTTGAGAGAATACCTGTGGATATAGTGGGGTCTCTAGCTGTCCCTAGCCGGACTGAGAAAAGATATACATTGACAGTGGTGGACTTTGCTACCAGATATCCTGAAGCGGTAGCCTTATTCTCAATTGAATCAGAGAAAATTGCCACTGCCCTGCTAGAAACATTTTCCCGGGTAGGATATCCACGAAAGTTACTCTCAGATCAAGGGACACAGTTTATGTCTGAGCTGATCCAGAATCTGTGGGCACACTGTGGAGTGAAATCTGTATGTACCACACCATATCACCCTGAAACTAATGGGTTGATAGAGAGATTTAATGGGACATTAAAGCATATGTTTAAGACTTTTGTGGAATCAGGAGACCATGACTGGTAAAAATACTTTTATAAATATATTATATTTATAAATGAGCTAGAGATGGGAGTAACTAGTGAGGTAATTAAATTTGCTGACAACACAAAATTATTCAAAGTTGTTAAATCATGAGAGAACTGTGAAAAATTACAAGAGGACCTTAAGAGACTGGGAGACGGGCATCTAAATGGCAGATGATGTTTAATGTGAGCAAGTGGAAAGTGATGCATGTGGGAAAGAGGAAACTGAATTATAGTTATGTAATGCAAGGTTCCACATTAGGAGTCACCAACCAGGAAAGGGATCTAGGCGGCGGCATTGATGATACGTTGAAACCCTCTGCTCAGTGTGTGGCGGCGGCTAAGAAAGCAAATAGAATGTTAGGTATTATTAGGAAAGGAATGGAAAACAAAAATGAGGACATTATAATGCCTTTGTATCGCTCCATGATGCGACCGCACCTCGAATATTGTGTTCGATTCTGGTTACCGCATCTCAAAAAAGATATAGTGGAATTAGAAAAGGTGCAGAGAAGGGCGACGAAAATGATGAAGAGGATGGGAAGATTTCCCTATGAGGAAAGGCTGAAGCGGCTAGAGCTCTTCAGCTAGGAGAAAAGACGGCTGAGGGGAGATATGATAGATGTCTATAAAATACTGAGTGGCGTGGAACGGGTAGATATGAATCGCTTGTTTACTCTTTTAAAAATACTAGGACTAGGGGGTATACGATGAAGCTACAAAGTAGTAAATTTAAAACGAATCAGAGAACATTTTTCTTCACTCGTGTAATTAAACTCTGGAATCCATTGCCAGAGAATGTAGTAAAAGCAGTTAGCTTAGTGGGATTAAAAAAAAGGTTTGGCTGGCTTCCTAAAGGAAAAGTCCATAGAACATTATTAAAATGGACTTCGGGAAAATCCACTGCTTATTTCTAGGATAAGCAGCATAAAATGTCTTGTATTTTTGGGGGGGGTTATGCTAGGTATATGTAACATGGATTGGCCACAGGATGCTGGGCTTGATGGACCTTTGGTCTGTCCCAGTATGGCAATACTTATGTACTTATGTACTAATCCTACCTACTGTTTGCATACAGAGAAGTAGCTCAGGAGTCTACAGGGTTCTCCCCATATGAGCTGCTTTATGGCTTGTCTGATCTTGTTTTTGTTGTTGTTTTTTGTGTTTGTGTGTGGGTGTTTCTTTCCATGCATTAATGGTGGAATTGTTTTTGTTTTTTCTCCAAATCCATTCCTTTTTTCTATATTGGGCTTTTAGTGCTTTCAGATCTTTGTTGTGCCATGGGACGACTTTTTATTTCTGAATAGTTTTGGATTTAACGGGGGCTCTTTTGTCTAATACTACATCTCTTGACCCATTCTGTTATGAAGTCTGCGGAATCTGTTTGTGGTGACCATTGATCATTGTATATGGTGGACCAGAATTTGGTTGCATCAATCTTTCCTCTTGATTTATATGGGTTTTTGGTTGTGCTGGGTAGATCACTTGTTTTTTTCCAGTAGAGAGTCATGTTCAGCCTGTAGTGGTCTGACCAGGGAGTTTTTGTCCATTTCTGGTTCTGCATTTTGAAGTCATGGTTTGTGGAAAGTCTGTACACTACCAGGTCTAGTGTGTGGCCTTTGATATGTGTTGTGGATATTGTTGATCTTTGGAAGACCCAAAGATGGAGGAATTCTAGGCATTCTTTGGTGTTTTCGTTATTCTGATTCTCCAAGTGCAGGTCAATGTCTCCTATTATCAGTATGTTGGGTCTAGTTATGCTGGAGTTTGAGATAAAGTCCATAAGGTTGGTTTGGGCTATTTTCTAGTTTCCTGGAGGTCAATAGAAAAGTATGTATGTCAGTTGGCTATGTAGGGGGGGGGGGTTGCCTATTTTAATTGAGGCAGTTCTAGTTGTGGTGTAATGGATTCCACTATGGGTTCTACTGTGAAGAAGGATCTATAGATGAATGTGATACCCCATCCTTTTTTCCCATTTCCAGTCTAATGTATTAGTTTATAACCCAGGGGACATAGGTCTAGTATTATGGAGTCTTCTTTGTCATGTATCCAAGTGTCACTTAGGAAGACCAATCCTAGTTCTTCTTCCAGAATCCAGTCTTTGATTGTTTTGGATTTGTTTAGCACTGATCTGGTATTAATATATCCCACTGGAATTGGTAGATAATTGTCCTCTATTATTGTTACTCTGGGGATTTTTGCTAGTTGCCAGTTGTTGAAATTACGGAATTGGTTGACTCCTTTCGGCTTTGGTTTTTGTGGTTGGGTGGTTTTGGTGTGTGCCTTGTTGTTTAGTAATTTGGGTACTTCTTTTTGTAGCAGTGACATAGCCAGACAGCCAGTTTTGGGTGGGCCTGAGCCTAAGGTAAGTAAGCACAACATTTCCTCTGCCTCCACCCTTCCCCAGCAATAATCAACTCAATATAAATACTTTAGCTAATTAGGATTTCCAAGTTCCATCAGCTGAAGACTTCCTCCGAAGGTGGCCAAAACTCCCTAAGTTTGGCAGGCAGCAGCAACATCTCTCAGCCACCGATGCCAACACCCAATGCATTCTTAGTTGTTGCTGACTCAAAGATCCTGCCACCAACTGCAGCTTGGTAGAAGGGAGTTCTGGCCACCTTTGGAGAAGGTCCTCAATTGGTGATGCTTGGAGATCCCTACCAGCTACAGCAAGGGTCAGGGCTGGCGTTAGACATGTTAGGGCCTCTCCCGATCCTCTCTCTTCTCTGCCTCTCCTCCGATCTCCCCTTCTGCCATTACTATCACACAAACAGATCCTCAGAAAATACAGAACAAGGGATCACAAAAATTGAACTGGGTGGCATGTACTGCAACACTGGAGAAATAAAAATAGAAATGATTTTCATTTTCTACTGAACACAATACTACAAAATCTGCTATGCATATTTTGCAAAACTAACATATTATCTGAGAAATCCTACAATGTACAACTTTATGGGTCTATCCCTCCTGAGATTCACTGGTCTTTGTGAGTCTTTCTATCTAGTGTATTAGCTGTTACTTGATGTTATTACTAGTATCATGTTTTATGTTCTAATAACTATACTTATTTTTATTTTTCTGTTATTAAATGGCATTCGTTATATATGATTTTACCTGTTTTAATTCTATATTGTGAACTGCTTTGTTATTAGTTTAAGGAAGAGCGGTATATCAAGGATAATAACAAATCTAATAAATCATAAATCATATTCCGTTTAATACATTCATATAAAATGCTTTTTTCTACTTTTGTTGTCTGCACATTTTAATTTTCCATCGTGTTTGATTCCAGTTTCTCTTTTCTGCTTTCCTGTCTGTCTTCTACTAATTCTTCTTCAAGCGGCTGCTGTCCATTTGTCTTTTCTCCTCTCACCTGCACTCACTACACCTGCTTCTGACATATCAATATTTCCTTTATAGCTCTTTCTTCCCTTTTTTCTTTACTGCCTTTCTACTCACTCACCCTTTCACCCCTCCACCCCATGTCCAACATTTCTCCCTCTCCTCTCCCCCCGTGCAGCATGTCTTTCCTTCCCTCACCTCCTCTCCCCAGGTCTAACAATTTTCCCTTTATCTATCTTCCCTCCCATTGTCAGATTAAGCTCTGAATCTTCATCCTCACCCTATCTACCTTCACAAGTGCCTCTCTTAAAGGGTTGCCAGCAGTGACAGCAGCGACTCTCATACGCTGCCTGTGGCTGATCCAGAAAACTCCCCCGCTGCATTCCACCCATGCAAAAACATGAAGTTGCATCAGAGAGGAGCAGGACACGGCAGAGGGGAGGTGGATACTTGGAATGCCCTCCCGCGGGAGGTGGTGGAGATGAAAATGGTAACAGAATTCAAACATGCATGGGATAAACATAAAAGAATCCTGTTCAGAAGGAATGTATCCTTGGGAGCTTAGCCGAGTTTAGGTGGCAGAGCCGGTGGTGGGAGGCGGGGCTAGTGGTTGGGAGGCGGGGATAGTGCTGGGCAGACTTATTCGGTCTGTGCCAGAGCTGGTGGTGGGAGGCGGGGCTGGTGGTTGGGAGGCAGGGATAGTGCTGGCCAGACTTATATGGTCTGTGCCCTGAAGAGGACAGGTACAAATAAAAAGTAGCACATATGAATTTATCTTGTTGGGCAGACTGGATGGACCGTGCAGGTCTTTTTCTGCCGTCATCTACTATGTTACTATCCAGCTTATAATTGAAAAAGAAAAACGCCTATATTGCGACCCAAATCGGGAGATAAACGTTTATCTCACAAAAACGAATAAAGCGGTATAATCGAAAGCCGAATTTGAACGTTTTCAACTGCACTCCGTCGCGGATGCGGACAAAGTTGATGGGGGCGTGTCAAAGGCGTGGTGAAGGCGAAACTGGGGCATGGTTATCGGCCAATCAGAGATAGTTGCCTTTCGCCGATAATGGAAAAAAAATATGCGTTTTTAGCGAGAATTTAGGGCACTTTTCCTGGACCCTGTTTTTCCACGAATAGGGCCCCAAAAAGTGCCCTAAATGACCAGATGACCACTGGAGGGAGTCGGGGATGACCTCCCCTGACTCCCCCAGTGGTCACAAACCCCCTCCCACCACAAAAATATGCCATTTCACAACTTTTTATGTTCACCCTCAAATGTCATACCCACCTCCCTGGCAGCAGTATGCAGGTCACTGGAGCAGTTATTAGGGGGTGCAGTGGACATTAGGCAGGTAGACCCAGGCCCATCCCCCCCCACCTGTTACACTTATGCTGGTAAATGGGAGCCCTCCACACCGCCCCCCAAACCCACTGCACCCACATGTAGGTGCCCCCCTTCACCCCTTAGGGCTATAGTAATGGTGTAGACTTGTGGGCAGTGGGTTTTGAGGGGGATTTGGGGGGTTCAACACCTAAGGGAAGGGTGCTATGCACCTGGGAGCTCTTTTACCTTTTTTTTTTTTTTTTTTTTTTTGTAAAAGTGCCCCCTAGGGTGCCCGGTTGGTGTCCTGGCATGTGAGGGGGACCAGTGCACTATGACTCCTGGCCCCTCCCACGAACAAATGCCTTGGATTTATTCGTTTTTGAGCTGGGCGCTTTCATTTTCCATTATCACTGAAAAACAAAAACGCCCAGCTCACAAATTGTCGAATAAAACATGGACGTCTATTTTTTTCGAAAATACGGTTCGGTCCGCCCCTTCACGGACCCGTTCTCGGAGATAAACGTCCATGGAGATAGACGTTTTTGTTCAATTATGCCCCTCTATGTTTCCAGGTCAGCTGCAGGCAGTGTGTGAGTGTTGCTGCCACCACTGCCAGCAACCCTTTGAGAGATAGGTTTGCTAAGGGAAGGAGGGGAGGGAGATGCAGGACCACAGAGCCCAGGCCCACCCATGGCTATGCCCCTGTAATATGTAGAATCTGATTTTTTTTCCAAAAATAATTCAACTGTGCTAATCCTGCTCACTCTAAACCTTATGTTAGCAAAGATAAATTAGAAATCAGCCAGAAACCTCAGTAACCATCCCTCTGATTTTTACCCTTCTTCAAAACTGGTGTAACCTATCCAGTCTCTAAAGAAAGATTAATCAGATAATTTAAAAAAAGGAGCACACGTCATTTGGCAACAAACCCATGACATGCCAATGCTCCACCCGTGTTTGCCCCATTGAAAGTTGCATGCTAAGAAATGTAGGCACACTGGCCCCGATAGTCAGACCACAGGAGATAGCCAGGTTGTTTCCCACGTTCCACGCTGTACCCGGATATTCAGTGTCAGGTCGTTTCCAGTGACCAGCATTGAATAGCCGGGGTTTATTTCAGCCACTTTGAAGATAACTGCCTATGTCAATATTCAGACATAGCCGGTTATCTTTAAACCAGTCATAGATATACCAGGGTTTGACACTGCCAAATATGACTGCCAAACCTAGTTTAAAAATCAGTGGATAGCCAGTTATATTGCATGATACAACAGGTTATCTGCCAGCTGCTAACTGCAGATATTCAGTGGAGGATAGCCGGTTATCTCCCCGCTGAATATCAGTGAATAGCTGGTTAAGCATTATTTAACTGTTCTAACTGGTTAAATAGCACTAAATATCAGATGGATATAGAATATTCTCTAGTACTTATACATGTAGCTGCTATTATTTGCACCAATTATGCATGTAAACACGACTATTCTATAAACTAGACACCAGCTTAAAGAATTGCTTTTTTTGTTTTTATAATTTATTCCAGTTTAGACCTTAACTCTGTCTCCCCCTACCCACCAGGAACTTTTAATTTTGATGCACTGCCCATCTGCCTCTTTCTATTTCTCCCCTCTTATAGTAAAAGTTACCCCTATAAATTTCTTTTGTGCTCCATCTCCAGGGCTTCATGTGTACACTGATATGTACTTTTGCTCTAACCTTTGTGTTCCTCTCCCAAACTTACTTCCTAAGGAAACTTCTTTGAGGAATGTATTTGTTTATAAACCCATTTAATGCATCAAGGTTATGGGGACAGTCGGGGACAACACAGAAAGCTGCATGGTAGAGCCGCTGACCACACAGCTTCTACCACAAACTTTCTGTAAATAATTGTCCGCAGGATGTAGTATTCAGTAAGCGTGTGCAAATTACTGCCATGTTAAAATGTGGTAGTAATCCACAGCTCAATGCCACTCTTCCTGACTACCATATAAGGGAAAGTTCCCCTACTCAGCAGATAACCCTGCTTGGTGCATCCTAGGAAGCACTGCACGGGGTTAGATGCTGCCATTTTCAAGATGGCAGCACTGAAGGCAGGAACAAGTGGGCATCGCTCCTACCTCTGTTAAGGTACACCCTTGGGGGCTCAGGGGGGCCTGTGGAAGGTGTCAGGGTGAAGGGTGCTGTTAGACTACCAGGAATTATTTTTGGAAGTCAGGCCAGGGGGGATTAGATTGAGGAGAGGGAGGGAAGGGTCTACTAGAGTGTTTTGGTTATGTTGGGAGGGCAGGAGGGGTCAGTTTGGTTTGAGGGTTGAAGAAGGGGAAGCAGAAAGCTATCAGGGGCAGGGGTTTGGGTCAAAGGCTCCCCCTAACCCTTCTACGTCGCCTCAGACTTGGCAGTAGATTTCTCTTGCTGTAGACATCAGTATACAGGTTAGAAGCTTCCTAATAGCTGATGTTTGTTAATGAACACCTTTCTACTACTACTACTACTACTACTTAGCATTTCTATAGCGCTGCCTGCATTGTGCGGCCCATAATGAGCGCACAGACCACTCATTAAACACACTCTGCAGCTTACGGTATCTTTGTGAACCGGCCCCTCAGTTCGGTACTACAGTTGATAGGGGTTAGTTTGTTAATTTTGATATTTGTTAATATATTTAAAAAAGTGGGGTGGTAGCTCGCCTTCTGTCCTCAGCCTATTTGAATAGAGTAATGTGTTTTGAGTGGAAGACAGTTTGTGTTGTACTGCTTTCATAAGGTAATGGTAATAGCTGAATATTACCATTTGCTGTAATATACCAAGCTATATTTACCTTGTTTAATTAGATAGATAGATAGATAGATAGATAGATAGATAGATAGATAGATAGATAGATAGATAGATAGATAGATAGATAGATAGATAGATAGTAGTCCGTTTTGATTTTTTAAAAATGTTCACACTGAAATCTTACCCTCAGGAGAAACTCCTGCATAACATTTATATCTGCTACAAACAAACTTTCTCTGTAACATGTTTCTTGCCTTCCTTTGTGCCAGTTATCAAGAGAAACCACTGTAACATTTACAAATTCATGTGCGAACTCAGTAGCAGCTCAGTCACAGAAGCCTCCTGCCTCTTCAAATTCCTCAGCCATATGAATGGTCAAATTACTATCTACAGATATGTGCCCTTGGGCAATTTTTTTTCTCATACTTTAAAATAGATAGATTTAGGCACCGATTATAGAATACACTTAGTTGATATCTCAGCGCCGAAAATGACGAGCATCCATTTACACCAACAAAAACCTGTTGTAAATCCTGGCACGTAGATTTATGTGCACTGGGCCATATTCTATAAATACGCATGTAAATTTCAGAACACCCCAGAACACCCATTTCCCCGCCCATAACCACACCCTTTTTTGCCTGCACACAGAAGTTCGGTGCACATCGTTACAGAATACGCTCAGTGAGTTATGCACGTAAATTCTAATCAGTGCCAATTAGTGCTCATTATTGCTTGTTAAGAGCAGTTATCAACACTGATTAACTTGTTAAGCCAATTGGATCTCTAGGCGTGCTATATAGAATCCAGGGGTAAATGTCCTGACCAAACAAAACAGAGAAAAAAAAAGTTTATTGAATGTTGGCCTCCTGCTACCAGTCTGGGTTTTGAGGCTTGTGACATCATACACAAGAGGTTATTGAGTAATAAGCACAAGGGCCCAATATAGGGTTGCCAACTAGATCCAGATTCGCCCAACAGGGTTGATCCAGTCCTGAGCATTCCCCAATGCAAGCAGGGACTTGTAGCCTAGCTTTTCTTAGGGAATCCAATGGGGAAATCAGAACCACAAGTGTCTGCATGCAATGGAGTAAGCCCAGGACTGGATCAACCCTGTCGGGCGAATCTGGATCTAGTTGGCAACCCTAGCCCAGGGGTAGGCAACTCCGGTCCTCGAGAGCCGAAGGCAGGTCAGGTTTTCAGGATATCCACAATTAATATGCAGGAGATAGATTTGCATACCATGGAGGCAGTGCTTGCAAATCTATCTCCTGCATATTCATTGTGGATATCCTGAAAACCTGACCTGCCTTCGGCTCTCGAGGACCAGAGTTGCCTACCCCTGCCCTAGCCCAATCTGTCAGACTGATGGGATTAATCATCTCATGTTAACAGACTGATTATCAAGCGGTCCTGAAAAAAATATTTCAAAAGCATATTTCCTTCTGAGAAAGTAAAGTGGAATTGTTTCCTCTTCCATCGTGGTCACGGATGAATTATCAAAAAACCAGTCTTTACTGAAAACATATGCTTATTAAGATTAATTTAGTGTGAAAAGGGAACCAGAGTGAATCTGAAAGACATTGTCTCCTCAATTATGTAACCAGAACCCACTACATTGTAGTTTATTCATCGAAGATGATTGCATTTCCCTGATGGATGGATAAGTGCACTCTGCCAGGGCTCAGAGACAATCCCTCCTTTCCCTTATGCAGATGAAATATCAGCTAACAGCATCGAGCCATGCCAGAAAAATCATGGTAATCCAACTAGGTTTAAACAAAGGGATTCAGAGTACTCCTTCTTTAAGGGGATCAATTAACCTCTGATCTTCTTGGAATCCTAAGGGCGAAGGATTGGGGAGGTTTGGCATTATGCCACTTAGGAACTGAGAAAAAAGGAACTTTTGGGAGATATATAGGTGTAGAAAAAAAACCCATTTTGCACAGCTCAAAAAAATAAATAAAAATGAGTGTGCACAGGAAGTAGAATCACCATACAAACTCTGCTACCGCTCTCTGTTTCACTTATAAATTGGCCAAAAGGGTTACGAGCTAACTTACTGAATTTCTATTACCACCCTGAGCCCCCAAATCCAAATATTCTTCTCCCACAGTAACATGTGCATGCTTTATATTTGTACTTCATATTATAGCTCTAAAGTGTATTCAATGCTACTACTACTATTTAACATTTCTAGAGCGCTACAAATTGTACGCAGCGCTGTACAACACACAGAAGAAAGACAGTCCCTGCTCAAAGAGCTTACAATCTAATAGACAAAAAGTAAAGCATTTACTTCTTAGGATTTTCAGTATTACTGCACTTCTTCCTGCTTAGTGTGTAATCCGTACTTGCAGTGCATTGTTTGTAATATGCTTCAGCATATTACCACATGCCATTCCCAACCCAGTCCTTGGGACACACCTAGTTCCATCGGGTTTTCAAGATACCCACAATGAATATTCATGAGTTAGATTTGCATGCAAATCTATCTCATGCATATTCATTGTGGATATCCTGATAACCCGATGGGACTAGGTGTGCCCCAAGGACTGGATTGGGAATGGTTGGCCTGTATCTATGATGTTATTTTTCTTTG
The DNA here is from genome assembly GCF_901765095.1 of Microcaecilia unicolor. Classification (NCBI taxonomy): domain Eukaryota; kingdom Metazoa; phylum Chordata; class Amphibia; order Gymnophiona; family Siphonopidae; genus Microcaecilia; species Microcaecilia unicolor. The sequence goes on from NC_044032.1 coordinate 504,350,943, forward strand.
ATACATTCCTTGGGTTGCTTTCTTCTCCGCCTCATTTTTGTGGTCTAAGAAGAACTGATATTGTTTCTTTAATTATGTATATGAAAGTTTTTCTGTTCATTTTTATTTGTATACTTGTGATATAAGTTACTAAATGTAATAAAAGAAATGTTTTAAAAAATGGAATAAACCATCCTAGTTTTGCTGGACAGATTTCTCTGTCAAATGGTAGTAATGTGGGAGAATAGTAAAGAGGACTCTGCAAGATGGCTGGGACGATGGTGGCTGATGGGAGTAGTAGCAGCACTTAATGTGCTAACTCTCCTGATAATGAAGGATGAAGTTTAGTAGACTTCCCTGGCTGTGGAACCTTGGTCTGTTTTAGCTTCAGAAAGTTGTCTGACTGTAGGTTGATATGCTGCCTTCTAAAATTACTTTTGAGACACTGTGGTATGCAGTTATGAACTGCAAAAGCTTTGAGGTCCCATAGTTTTAATAAGCTAGAAAAACAAATAAGAGAACTTCAATCCTTTAAAACTACAGTGCCAAGGACAATCTGATTACCACCAGAAGAGCAGAAGCATGACACAGAAAGCTCTTCAGGTAATGAATGTTCAGATTATTAACTTTGCAAAATAACAAGCCACTTTGACACTTGAACTTTTCAATAACAACTAGGTGGAATATCTTCAGATCACTAAAGAAAGGTTATACGTTTGCCCCCAATATCCAAGGCCTTTTATCTTTCTGTTTTATCTAATTCTTCTTGAAGGCAATCACTTTTTTTAAACTCAGAAGGTGGGATTTTTAACAGAGCCTGTTGTCATTGCATCAGTTCCAGATAAAGAAAGGGTCAAGCAACCATCCTTTTCCAATATTTTTAAAATATTTATGCCATGCAAAGTAAGGCGCTATCCTAATATCTCTTGTTTAATGCAAATGGAAAGAAAATATTTTCTGTCTGAATGAGAATCATTTTCTAAAGCAAAGCATGGTTTACACAAGGAAACAGGCTCTTAAAAAATTGTGTACAGGCATTACATGCATAAAAAGTAGGTGCGCTCTAAGATACCATCTAATATAACTTGATTTATGTGTGTGCATTCTGGGGGCAGGTTTTGGGCAGATCTGGGGTGAAGTTGTGATATGCAAGTGTAAGCATAAATTATTCCCCAAATTCTATATATTGGCGCCTTAACTTGTGCACGCTAATTTGGCTGCATAGCCAAATTGCGCACACAACTTAATTGATTAATCAGCACCAATAATTGCTACTTAACAACCAATTAGCAGTGCTAATGGGCTTTAATTAGAATGTATACGCACAACTTTCTAGGAGTATTCTACAACGCGTCACGTGTAAATTCTAATATGTGCAGTCCAAAAAGGGGCGTGGCCATGGGAATGGAATGGGTGGGTTGTGGGCATTTCAAAACATTATGTGCCTTATTATGGAATATATCCGATCTGCGCCTAACTTAGGCGCAGGTATTTAGGTATGGATTTAGGTGTCTAAAATGGAAATGCCTAAATTTTAGTTGCAGGAATGGCATGGGGGCATATACTATAGACTACACCTAACTTTAGGTGTAGTTTATAGAATCACACTAACCACATGGTTTTCGGCACTGATTTTTAAGGCGCCATTTATATTTAGATTTTGCTCACACCTTTTCTGTAGTAGCTCAAGATGAGTTACATTCAGGTACACTGGATATTTCTCTGTCCCAGGAGGGCTCACAATCTAAGTCTGTACCTGAGGCAATGGAGGGTTAAGAGATTTGCCCAAGATCACAAGGAGCAGTAGCAGGATTTGAACTGGCCACCTCTGGATTGCAAGACTGGTGCGCTAAACACTAGGCCACTCCTCCACTCCACATTATTCCATGATGCAGCAAAGAAAGCATTCTAATTAGCTTTATCACAGCTTTACACCCCTGTTTACTAAGCTGCGCTAGCGGCTGCCACGCGCTTACTTTGAATGGGCTGTGTAGGCTTTGCTGCGCAGTTTAGAAAACAGAGGGGTTAGTTCCTTGGTTCTTGTAGCAGATGAACTTACCATAACAGAACTAATGATTCTCTTATTTCCAGGGGGGTTTCACTTTGTACGATCATTTTCAAAAGAAGGTAAATTAAGTTTGTGTGCTGGTCATCTTAGGCATGCTCCATCAATTCTTTGTTAAGCCTTGTTAGTTTGCTGTATCAGGTTACAATTTAACACACATTATAGAAGACAAAGTGGAACTGATTACCAAAGACAGAGGGAAATGACCCATGGGAAATTTTCTGGAATCAGCTAAACAAATCTTGCCAAGGTAATAGTTTCCTAAAGTAAAACCAATGGTCTTGGTCTTATTCAAGTGCTAGTTATATTTCCTCTCACAAATATACACTATCCCCTAATTCTCTAAAAGTCACCAAAAATTGCACATGCAATTTAATTGAATATCAAGCTAATTAGTGCCAATAATTGGCTTTTTAACAAACAATTACTGGCACTAATTAGATTTAATTGGAATTTACGTATGTAAATTTAGGTGCAGGATCCTTGCCTAAATTTTACGCATGAGTAAAAAAGGAGGCACAGGAATGGGAGGATCATGAATGGGATGGGGGTGTTTCTAGCATTTATGCATGTTATTATAAAATAAGGGGGTATACACACCTAATTTGCACCACGTTTCAGATGGTGCAAATGGCTGCGCCTAAAGTTAAGCACAATTCCTGGACGTAAGTGCATGGCTTATAGAATAGTGCTTTTTCGGCACCATATATAGAATGAACTCCTATGAGGGCAATTCTATAAAGGGCGCTAAAAGTTAGGTGTCCATAAACTAGGTACCAAGCTAGTATTCTGTAACAGCACATTTGTGTGCTTAATCCATTTAGAATACTAGCCTAAGTCAGCAATTATGCACCTAAATTTAGGACAGTGCACCAAATTGTAAACCGCTGCATGGAATACTAGGAATGAGTTTCCATTGAACGGTTACCCGCCTGATGTCATACACAGCATGTGAGGGCAGAGGTCGAGAACGCAGACCCAGGATGTTGCTTAAGGAGATAAAAAAATGGAGAGGAGCACATGGATTGCGTAGATGAGTTGGAGTTCGTGATGGTTGGTGACCAAGATTAAGTCAAGGAGATGGCGCATCGTCTGTGTGCAGTTGTGGAGCTAGTGGTGGAGGATGGAGCAAGCATGGGGTCGAGTCATCTGCTCGGGATACACCTACTGGAGTGATCCAACCTCAGTGCGGTTGTGTTCTGGGCTTGCGGCACGGGTTCAGTGACCCCAGCTCCGAGGGAGATCGAGAAGGAGAAACCCACCAGAAAGCACCGGAGTAACAGCTGGATGAGTATCCAGGAGTGGAGAGAGACAGAATCCACTGCTGCTGCAGTTTAGATAGTAAAAGGTAGTAGTCCTGACTGAGAATTGTTATCCCCCATTTGACTGAATCTGAATCCCTTTTAATCCAGCTGGAAGAAGAGAAACCAATATGACTGTTCATGGTAAACTGAGCATCTCATATGAACACATGGTCTTTGAAATAGCTCCTCAATCTAATTACAGGTACTAACTCAACCAAGCACCTATTCCCCATATAAAATGGCTTACTGTAACCCTAACAACAAAACCAGCCTGCCCATTCAAACTGAATTGCAATGATTTTGCTGCTTATTTTGGTAACAAAATTAAAAGTCTCCACCAGGATTTACATGTAGTCTCACCCAGTCTCTTATCAGTTAATCAGGAGTACACCAACTTGCCCTCTCCTTACACAAACATAGGGTGATCTTTTAACCCAATAAGATAGGAGGGTCTTGATAAACTAATGAGAGCCTGCCAACCAACCACCTGCTCTCTTGACCCTGCCCAACATCAAAGATAGTGCAGCAGGCAAGCAGAGGCCTTATAGGCTACAAAAATTGTGAACAACTCTCTTTCTAATGGGCAACTAACAACAGCATTAAAAGAGGCAGCGGTGCATCCTCTGCTAAAATAGAATGACTTCGACCAGGACAAGCTTGAAAGTTACTGGTCAGTATCTAACATCCCATTTCAAGGAAAACATAGAACAGTCAATCTGTCTGTTCAACAATGCAATTTGCTAGAAGAAAGAAATTGACTAGATCTACACCAGTCTGTATTCAGACCTGGTTATGCAATCTAGATGGTTCTCACGCCCATACTAAATGATCTTCACAGAAGCCGAGAGAGGGGATTTATCTCGGTGTCAGTACTGTTGGATTTGGTTCCATCTTCTTTTGTCCATTCAGTCAGGTCGCAAGAGTTGTACCCGCTTTATCAAGTAGGTTATACCCCTCTAAGCTCCGATTAAAGTGTGAAGGTTATTTAAGGTTTGCTCCTCTTCTTTCATCCATCCAGTCAGTTGGCCAAAGCTATACCCTCCTTACCTGTCAAGTACCCCTCTAAGCTGTGATGAAAGTGTGAAGGTCATTTAGGTATGCTTTGATTCCATCCTCTTGTCTATCTAGTCAGGTGGCCTGAGTTGTACCCATTGTACCAGCAAGGTACACCCCTCTAGGACCTTATTAAAGTGAATAGGTCATTTGAGTTTTGCTTTGATTCGTCCTCTTTCTACATAGGGATACACTGTGTTTATCCTATGTGTTTTTGAAATCCATCACTATTTTTGTCCCCACTACCTTACTGGGACAGCATTCCTGGCATCCACCACCCTCTCTATGAAAAAGTATTTCCTGATGTTGCTTCTAAATCTGCCACCCTGCAACTTCCAATCAAGTCTTTTCATTTTATCACTTCCCCTTCTCTAAAAAAGATTCGTTTTTACAGTATATTAATACCTTTCAATTGTGCCATCTCTCTCTATACATTGGAAAAGCAAGTCTTGTCACAGTGGGTCATGCCATGATAACATCAAGGCTAGAATACTGTAATGCACTCTACATTGGTGTGACTATAAAATCCAGTTGATTCAGAATGCTGCAGGACACAATACAGGCCTAAATTTTAAACTCTGTTATCAGATCTTCAAGGCTCTTAAAAGAAATGGGCAAGAGTACTTGAAGAACAGGATATCCCTCTACATACCTCAAAGGTTGCTAAGGTCCTTTCAAGAAATATCCCTAACCACACTCTTTCCAAAGGACGTCACATGATGTAACGCCTGCCAGCAAGCCTTCTCTAGAGTGGACCCCACACTCTGAAATGCACTCTGAAAAAGCTTCACTCAATGAAAGACTATCTCTACTTCAGGAAGCAGGTGAAAGCTTGGCTCTTCTCCCAAGCCTTTAATGGAAACATCAATTAACTAGCTAGTCACACACACATATAAGGACTAATACCAGCTGCACATACTGAAACAGCACTTGCTTTTCTGACTTCATGTGCAATTTCTCCTTAAGTTAGTCACCCTTATTTCTGTCTAATTCCTGTATATTAAGACGTTTTAATATGTATTGTGTTGATATTGTAATTAGCATGTTACATGACTTTCAGGCTCATTTTCAAAAGAGAAAAACATCCAAAAAGTGACTTGTCTGCATTTGGACGTTTTTCTCGCAAAAACATCCAAATCAGTATTTTTGAAACCTATTTTTAGATGTTTTTCTCTGAAGTCCGCCAGAAGTGCATCCAAATCTCAAGGGGGTGTGCCAGGGGCGTGTTCATGACGGAACATGGGCGTTCCTAAGACTTAGACGATTTTCAGCAATAATGGAACAAAACAAAACCGTCCAGGACTAAAACTTAGACGTTTTGAGCTAGTCCTGTTTTTATTACGAATAAGCCACAAAAAGCTGCCCTAAATAACCAGATGACCACTGGAGGGAATCAGGAATGACCTCCCCTTATTCCTCCAGTGGTCAGTAACCCCCTCCCACCCCCACCCCCAAAACATGTGATTAAAAACATTACTTACCAACCTCTAAGCCAGCCTCAGATGTTATACTCATGTCCTGTAGAACAGCATGCAGGTCCCTGGAGTAGTCTAGTGTTGGGTGCAGTGCGCTGCACACAGGTGGACCCAGGCTTCTACCTCCCCCTACCTGTTACACTTGTGGAGGAAACTGTGAGCCCTCCAAAACTCACCAGAAACCCACTGTGCCCACATACAGGTGCCCCCTTCACTTGCAAGGGCTATGGTAGTGGTGTACAGTTGGGGATAGTGGGTTTTGGGTGGGTTTTGGGGGGATCAGCACACAAGATAAGGGAGCAATGGTGAGATGTGTACCTGTGAGCATTTTATGAAGTCCACTGCAGTGCCCTCTAGGGTGCCTTATTGCTGTCCTGGGATGTCAGGGGGACCAATCTACTAAAAATGCTGGCTCCTCCTACATCCCAAGGGCTTGATTTTGTACATTTTGCACTTGGATGTTTTTTTTTTGGGGGGGGGGGGGGTCAAAAATGGGCCAAAAAACAAAACATCCAAATCAGAAAACATTGTTCGGAATAGTATTTTCAAAAACAAAAGATAGACGATTTTCTTTTTAAAAAATGACGTTCTTTCCTATTTGGATTTTGGACATTTTTTGCAAAACGTCCAAAGACATCATAACAAAAATGTCCCTCATTGTGTATTCGTATATGAATATGTTTACTGCTGTAATTGTCTATTGCTTACCTTTGGCTTTTTCTTGCTCTACACTGCCTTGGGTGAATTTCTTCACAAAGGGCAGTAAATAAATTTCTATAAATAAATAATTCAATTCTATATATCTATATTTTACATTCTTAAATCTAAGTACCATACTATTAGTTAGTGGAAGCCATAAAAATTTAATGATTCAATGCTTCCTGTCCTGCCTGGCTCTGAGTGTAGCAGTGGTTCCTGTCCTGGATGGGCTTGGGTAGAGCAGCTCACTCCCACACTTCACTGCACTCCAATCTCCTGGCTCCGGCGCATCTCGTCTCTCCACGTGTCCTTCTCCTCCCTGTCCCTGGTCTCCCTCCAGTACACATGAAGCTGCCCCCCAACCAGCCTTCCAGAGAAGGAGATGGTGCTGCAATTGAGGGAGAAGGATGAAGCGGGCAGGAGCAGCAGAGGACTCTGGAGCAGCTGAGCTGTGGAGTAGCTGCAACAATGAAGAACTGCAAAGGACTGACTGCGCCAGACCTCCTGTTAAATCTTCCACAGTAAAGGTAAGGGCTGCTTCTATACATCGTTCGGAAAACAGCTGTGCATCACTCAGAATGCACATTTGAATGCTAAACAGCTCATTTAAATAAATTAGCATAGGATTCCTGTTGTCTGCTGCCCCGCACGGTAAAAAAAACATTTGTGCATCTCCCACTGAATAATGTGCTCGCTAAACCGTCTGGAACTGGTCTAAAAAGCATATTGCTGGCCTGGTAGGCTTTCCTGCTTATTTTCAAAAGAGAAAAACGCCTATAGTGCGACCTAAATCGGGAGATAGACGTTTATCTCGCAAAGGCGCCCAAATCGGTATAATCAAAAGCCGATTTTGGGCGTTTCCAACTGCACGCCGTCGCGGAAACGAATAAAGTTGATGGGGGCGTGTTGGAGGCGGAACTGGGGCGTGGTTATCAGCTGAGGAGAGATGGGCGTCTTTAGCTGATAATCGAAAAAAAAGGCGTTTCTACCGCAACTTTGGGTCACTTTTTTGGACCCTTTTTTTCACGAACAAGTCCCAAAAAAGTGCTCCAACTGCCCAGATGACCACTGGAGGCAATCGGGGATGACCTCCTCGGACTCCCCCAGTGGTCACTAACCCGCTCCCACCACAAAACCCCACTTTAAAAACCTTTTTTCCAGCCTGTATGCCAGCCTCAAATGCCGTACCCATCTCCATGACAGCAGAATGTGTTCGATCCTCTCACAGCCTTTCCCTGGGTCAGATGTGGCTCTCGGGTGCAGTACAGGGTCACATCAGCATTGCATTGTGGTGGATGTAGGGTATTGGGCTCTGTGATTTCATTAGTTTGTGTTACAGTCTCACGATGTTGGTAGTTGGTAGGCTCTTCTCCCATGGTGCTTTTCCCCCTGCCTACTAGGTCAGAGTGTGCCCTGTTGTGTTTCCTGTTGTAGTCCATGCGGTAGTGGCCATTTTTGTAAGCCAGTTTTAGATCCCTTTCCTGTGTTAGCCACGTTACAGAACTTAGTTCTTACCTTGAATGTGGCTGAAAGAGGGCATTGTACAGCATTCTGCCAGCTCTGACCTACTGCTCATCTCAGTACCAGGGAGACTCGTTGCCAGTGGGGCACAACCTCTGCAGTTAACTGTGAGTAAACGTGCTTATTCCAATAAAGGACGTTTTCGGAGAGATTAATCTTCAGGTGTCAACTGGTGTGCCAATGTTATACAGCAGCAACAAGTCCTAGAGGCCTGCGTGTATGCAGGTCCCTGGAGCACTTTTAGTGGGTACCGCAGTGCACTTCAGGCAGGTGGTCCCAGGCCCAAACCCCCCCCCCCACTTGCAACACTTGTGCTGGTAAATGGGAGGCCTCCACATGTAGGTGCCACATGTAGGTGCCCCCTTCATCCCTAAGAGCTATGGTAGTGTTGTACATTTGTGGGTAGTGGGTTTTGGGGGAGGAGGGTTGGGAGCTCAGCACCCGTGGTAAGGGAGCTATGCATGTGGAAGCTTTTTCTGAAGTCCACCACACTGACCTAGGGTGCCCAGTTGGTGTCCTGGCATATCAGGGGGGCCAGTGTACTACGAATCGTGGCCCCTCCCACGACCAAATGGCTCAGATTAGGACGTTTGTGAGCTGGAAGTTTTTAGTTTCCATTATCGCTAAAAAAAACAAACGCCCAGCTCAAACACGTCCATTTTTTCGAAAATACGGTTCGGCCCGCCCCTTCACGGACCTGTTCTCAGAGATAAACACCCATGGAGATAGGCGTTTTCGTTCGATTATGCCCCTCTTTGTGCATCAGGCCGTCTTCTTTCCTTTTCTCTGTGTCTGTCTGACACTCTTTGCCTTCCCATGCAGCCCATCATAAGTACATAAGTAATACCACACTGGGAAGAGACCAAGGGTCCATCGAGCCCAGCATCCTGTCCCCAACAGCGGCCAATCCAGGCAAGGGCACCCGGCAAGCTTACCAAATGTACAAACATTCTATACATGTTATTCCTGGAATTGTGGATTTTTCCCAAGTCCATTTAGTAGTGGTTTATGGACTTGTCCTTTAGGAAACCGTCTAACCCCTTTTTAAACTCTGCCAAGGTAACCGCCTTCACCACGTTCTCCGGCAACAAATTCCAGAGTTTAATTATGCATTGGGTGAAGAAATATTTTCTCTGATTTGTTTTAAATTTACTACACTGTAGTTTCATTGCATGCCCCCCTAGTCCTAGTATTTTTGGAAAGCGTGAACAGACGCTTCACATCCACCTGTTCCACTCCACTCATTATTTTATATACCTCTATCATGTCTCCCCTCAGCCATCTCTTTTCCAAGCTGAAAAGCCCTAGCCTCCTTAGTCTTTCTTCATAGGGAAGTCATCCCATCCCCACTATCATTTTTGTTGCCCTTCGCTGCACCTTTTCCAATTCTACTATATCTTTCTTGAGATGTGGCGACCAGAATTGAACACAATACTCAAGGTGCGGTTGCACCATGGAGCAATACAACAGCATTATAACATCCTCAAACCCAGGGCCATGCCTAGGGTCTCTGGTGCCCCCCTGCAGACTATCAGTTGGTGCCCCCCCCCCACCCCGTGTGGAGCTGTTCATGATCAGTTCATGATATGGAATACGATACCAAAAGTACTAAAATGCACAAATGACTACATAACTTTCCAAAAACACCCGAAAGCTCACTTTTTCAGAAAATCTTTCTTCGATGATCCCACACAGTCAAACTTAATCACCAACTGAAACACTACTAAGAGTAAACGAACATGAAACTTGTCAAATCGAAATGACAATGTAACATGCCAGTCTTAAGCAAACTGTAAGCCGTGGTGAACTGACAAACTTGATTGGAAAATGTGGGGTACAAATGCATGCATAAATAAATAAATAAATGTTTGATCCTATTCTTTCAACTTGGCTAAAAGCCACTTCACTGTCTCTTCTTCCCACAAAGCGTTCCTAATTGACACACACTACCCGCATGTATTTGGGGGTAGAGAGTGGGTGTTTCTGTGCTAACAGTTAGTGCATCCACACTACCATGTGCTTACTGCAGGATTACCATGGAAGGGAGTAGTAACTGGGATATAGAGCCACTTCCTTCCTGCCCCTATCTGATGCTACAGCATTGAGATTTGAGCTCCAAATGTAATAAAGCTGTCCTGATTGGCTCTATCAGGTGGGGAGAGTTCTCCTACATATGTAGAGTCAGACTCTACATATGTAGGAGAACTCTCCCCACCTGATAGAGCCAATTCTTTAGTACAGGTATTCAATGAATGTATAACCAAAGTAGTATAGATAAGAAAGTATAGTGGAGTTTCTTGCCCCAAAGAGTGGGACGAAATGGAAAAATACAAGAGATGGCGAGTGTATCTGCAGGAATGGTAAAGGAATACTTTACAGAGAGGCTGGAGAATTTCATGGAAAGTTTTTCTGAAGGAATGTATTTTCAGGAAGGTTTTTAAGAAAGCAGGATTAGAGGCCTACTGTATAGAAAAACCAACCCTGAATATCTAAAATGCTGTGTGCCAGCTTGCCTGACAGACTTTCCCCAACATGACTCCCTTTGACATTGGGAATCTTTAATCTTGCTGCATAGTCTATTCTTCAGACAGACACAATAAACTTTATTTGATAATTTTTGCAGTTCATGGCTTAGCCCATCATCCTTTATATGTTGTGTGATATTGTGAAGAACTTTACCTTTGAAAACTTACAACTGGTTTTAATCATGAGGGACTTAAGCTTCATACTTTTCCTTTCAGATCTCTCTTGGGTTTTTTGAGGTCTGCAAGTGGGCTTGGGAAATCTGTTAAGCCTTAATTAATAGTTTGAAACTTCCTAAATAAGTTTCAGTGCCGCAAAGCTCTAAGAAAATGCAGAACTGATCTTTTGCTGCCAATGAGAAAGAACTGACACAACAATTCACATTATTAATTGAACACTTTAATACAGCGAGACATGTTAAGAATAATTTATATTTTTGATAATCACTTTTTTAATGACTGGGATACCCTTTGCAAATGTTGGCATTTTTAAGAAATGAGTTTCAAATACTAGTTTTAATAATGTCCAACTCTTTTTTTGTACCTCTCTATTATTCTTGTTATTTTTTATATCTAGTTAATTTAGTGCTCAGGATCAGTTCCAGATTTACAGCAGTGGGAACTGAAGCTCTCCATTTATTCTCCATTTATCTTCACAGCAGGAAGAACTCACCCAAAAACAAATGCCAGTGTGCCTCTAACTCTGATCTGAAGGCAGAGAAGGTAAATCAGTCACCATGCACATTCATTCCTGCCTCTTCTGCTAAACCTGCCCACGTGGTGCCAGCTGTGATTCACATGTAACCCTGGTTCAGTTGGGAATTATTAAAAGAGGGCAAGCCTAGCAGAGAATCACTGGGGAAAATGAATAAGAGGCCCTGGGTAGTAGGAAGCCCCAGCCCAGGGAGGATTATGGAATCAATGCAGAAAAAAAGTGTCCTTATTTGTAGAGTTACAGTTTGGGAGAAGCTTGGGATGTAAAAAAAAAAAAAGGAGAGAGAGCAGAAAAGTGTCCTTGGTTGCTTAAATCTTGAGTTTCCTACTAGCCCCCTGCCAAGTGACCCACTGAAGATTAAGGGGGGGTTCTGAAGTGCCAACTCTAGCTTGGCTAACCCAAAAGGGACAGCTGATGAAGGATGTAGAACAGCAATGGACAAGACTGAAAGGAGCTATATTAAAGGCAACTAACCTTTATGTTAGAAAATTACATAAAGGAAAAGGAAAAGAAGGCCACTCTGGCACTCGAATGTAGTAGCTGAAAAGCTAAGGGAAAGGAGGTTAGCCTTCGCACGTTATAAGACGACTCAGAAAGATGAAGACAGGAAAGAATACCTAAATAAGCGAAGAGAAGCTGGAAAAGCTATTAGGAAAGTGAAGCGCCAAATGGAAGAAAAGATAGCTAATATGGTAAAATTGGGGGATAAGACCTTTTTCGGATATGTAAGTGACAAGAGGAAGTGCCATAATAGCATTGTGAGGCTCAAAGCTGAGGGAGAGAAATATGTGGAAGAAGATAAAGATAAAGCTGAACTGCTTAACAATTATTTCTGCTCTGTGTTCACGGATGAAAAGCCGGGGGTAGGGCTGCAGAAAACAAAGGCTAAAGGCGATGGATGCATGGTAGACCAAGACCTGTTTACGGAGGACTGTGTTCATGAGGCGCTAGCCAAACTAAAAGTAGGCAGAGGGATGGGTCCTGATGGAATACATACGAGGGTGCTCAAGGAACTTGGAGAGGTTCCGGCGGCTCTACTGACTGACCTCTTCAATGCTTCCTTAGAAACTGGATTGGTCCCAGTGGACTGGAGTAGGGCAAATGTTCCTTTGCACAAGAATGGAAGTAAGGAAGAGGTTGGGAATTACAGACCTGTCAGTCTGACCTCTGTGGTGAGTAAGCTAATGGAAACATTACTAAAGCAGAGGATTGTGAGATTGCTCAAACTGAATGGAATGCAGGACCCAAGCATGGCTTCACTAGAGGCAGGTTGTGTCAGACAAATCTGACTGACTTCTCTGACTGGGTGACCAAACAGTTGGACATGGGAGGGGCACTTGATGTGGTGAACTTGGATTTCAGCAAAGCCTTTGACACGGTTCCACATAGGCGACTGATAAATAAATTGAGTGCCCTTGGTATGGGACCTAGAGTAACTGATTGGGTTAAAAATTGGTTGAATGGAAGGAGACAGAGGGTAGCGGCAAATGGAACTTGCTCTGAAGAAAAGGATGTTGTTAGTGGAGTACCGCAGGAATCGGTCCTTGGGCCGGCTGTTTTTAACATCTTTGTGAGCGATATTGCAGAAGGGCTGTCTGGTAAGGTTTGTCTCTTTGCAGATGATACCAAACTCTGCAACAGAAAAGACACCCTGGAGGGTGTGAATGACATAAGGAAGGACATAGCGAAGCTGGATGAATGGACCCATATTTGGCAACTAAGATTTAATCCCCAAAAATGCAGGGTCATGCGTTTGGGTCACAAGAATCCGAGGGAACAATATAGGGGGTGAAGAGCTTCTGTGTATGAAGGAAGAGCAGAACTTGGGGATGATTGTGTCTGATGACCTTAAAGCTTCCAAACAGGTAGAAAATGCGACGGTCAATGCCAGAAGGATGCTTGGGTCCAAAAAAGAGGGATGACTAGCAGGAAAAAGGAGGTGATAGTGTCATTATATTAGTCTCTGGTGAGGCCCCATTTAGAGTACGCAAATACGAAAGTGCAAAACCCCTACGAGAGAAGCTACACTGGTTACCACTCAAAGAACGCATCACATTCAAGGTATGCACCCTAGTGCACAAAATCATCCACAGCGAGACCCCAGCCTACATGGCGGACCTGATCGACCTACCACCCAGGAATGCTAAAAGATCGTCTCGCACATTCCTTAATCTTCATTTCCCTAACTGCAAAGGCCTAAAATATAAACTAATGCACGCAACAACCTTTTCCTATATGAGCACGCAATTCTGGAATGCACTGCCACGGAACCTAAAAGCGACCTATGAAGTGACCAACTTCCGCAAACAACTGAAGACACGTCTCTTCGACAAGATATACCACAAAAACCAAAACTTGTGAAATCCCGACACATATCTAGTAATGTAAAGAATGCCTTATGTCATGTTATTATCTTGTTTTCCATTACCATGCTACCCAAACTACTTCTGTAACATCAAATGTCAATTCTCCTCTCATTTCCACTATCCATGATTTATTGTAAGCCACATTGAGCCTGCAAAGAGGTGGGATAATGTGGGATAGAAATGCAATAAATAAATAAATAAATAAGTACTGTATGCAGTTCTGGAGACCGTACCTACGAAAAGATACAAACAGGATGGAGTCGGTTTAGAGGGCGACTACAAAATTAGTAAGCGGTCTTGAACACAAAAAATATAGGGAGAGGCTTATGAACCTCAACATGTACTGTATACACTGTAAGAGAGGAGGGAGAGAGGAGACGTGATAGAGACGTTTAAATATGTCAAGGGCATTTATGTACAGGAAGTGAGTCTTTTTCAACTGAAGGGGAGCTCTGGAACGAGGGGGCATATGATGAAGTTAAGAGATATTAGGCTTAGGAGTAATCTAAGAAAGTATTATTTCACGGAAAGGGTGGTGAAGGCATGGAATGGCCTCCCAGCGGAGGTTGTGGAGTCAAGAACTGTGTCAGAATTTAAAAAGGCATGGGATAAGCATATGGGATCACTTAGGAAAAGGGTCAGGGGTTACAGAGGATGGGCAAACTGAATGGGCCATATGGCCTTTATCTGCCATCATCATCTACTATAATAAAAAGCACCTCCAATGTTCTGAAGCTGACTCCGTGGCAGTGAAGGGTTTGAAGGGTTCGTTCTGCCTGCTGTATCCATCTCCTTTCCTGACTTTTGTGTGCTTCTTGGTTTGTCACAACCAGCAGTGACCAATCACTGGAAGGGAACGCTGCAGAGTTGCCAGGCAAAGGAACGCAACGTCACATACATGAGGGTGTCGTCGTCCCTCCCTTCCAGTTCCAGGCCCTTTCCCTCCGAATTTTAAAAGTCATCTTCACTTACCAAGTCGGGTTTATGGCGCCCATCAGCAGCGGTAAAAGGCGTGCAGGCTCGGCCCTTCTCTCTCAGCTCTGGTCTCGCCCTTGCGGAAACAGGAAATGAGGGCGGGACCAGAGCTGAGAGAGAGAGAAGGGCCGAGCCTACACACCTTTTACCACTGCTGATGGCCACCGTAAACCCGACTTGGTAAGTGAAGATGACTTTAAAATTTGGAGGGAGGGGTGCTGGAACTGGAAGGGAGCGAAGGAGGAAGGGAGGGACGACGACCCTGGAATTGGGAGGGATGGGGACCCTGAAATTTGGAGGGAGGAAGGGGGGAACCTGAAACTCAGAGGGAGGGAGGGAGAGAGGGGGGAACCTGAAACTCGGAGGGAGGGAGAAACCTGAAACTCGGTCCCCTGGAACTCAGAGGGAGGGGATGACCCTGGAACTCAGAGGGAGGGAGGGAGGGGATGACTTGTCATTTTAATTACTGTTATTAATAGTCAGGGCCGCAAAGAGACTGAGCTGGGCCCGGTGTAGGGCAGCTGCTGCTGCCCCCCCCCCCCCAGGACTGCTACTGCCGCCCCCTCCCCGGAACTGTCACATAGCCAGACCACAAAAATTGGGGAGGCCAGAGCCCAAAGTGAGGGAGGGCACATTTTGCCCCACTTCCCTGCCCCCCGCTGCAACTTCACATACTTGGCTGGTGGGAGTCCATTTTTTTACGTGTCCGCTATGCGTGTCTGAAAATATTTTTTATTTTTGGACACGCAGCGCTAACCGGGCGGTAATCGGCAGTGCACCCTCGTTGATGATTACCGCCCAGTTAGCGCTTGAGACCTTACTGCTAAGTGAATGGGTGGCGGTAAGGTCTCAGACCCAAAATGGACGCGTACCAATTTTAATTTTGCCGCACGTCCACCTTCATCTCAAAACAAAAAGGCATTTTTTTACAGGAGCACTGAAAAATGGATCTGCGCACATCCAAAACACGTGCCTACACTAGTGCAGACAATTTTCAGTGCACCTTAGTAAAAGGACCCCTTAGCTGCTTAGTTTGGCCAACAATTCAGTTAAAGTTAATTAGTTAAAATTAACCAGTAATCTGTGCCACTCAGCAGCATAGTAAAAAATGACCCCTTTTATATAGTACTGTCCTTTAGTAATTGAAGTACTTTCATCCTACTATTCTGGAGAGGTTTGAAAGAGACAAAAAAAATCAACAACAAACAAAAACATGCACCTACATAGAGATGATGTTGGGCGTTTAATTTCTTCTTATTTTTGTAAACAAGGGCTCTAATATGCTGTGCATTTGCCACTTTCTGAGGAGGGAATGATAATATGCCAGTGTTAAATTAGATCAATCATATCTTTATGCCTTTCTACCCTACTTTTAGACATTTACAAAAAGAGTAATTTCCTCATCTACGAAGTTGTCGATTTGATTCTGCATGCAGTCCAAGTAAAATGCATGAGGGATTGGCTCAGGGATCCTGGAAGCACATACAAAACACATTTTTTCCGATCTGATGAAGAAGGGCAACCTTCGAAAGCTAATCAGAAGGTGGGGCCAGCGCAGAGGAAGCAGTCGCAGCAGGCAGCATACAGATAGCCTTGGCAGCGCGCAGAATCGCAAATCCAGAACCGCTGCAGATAAGCAGCAGAAGAACGAACAAAGATGACAACGGAGCCGGAGGGCAGAAGTAGCGGCAGGACGGAGACGGACCCGGTGCCGTGCAGCTCTGCTCAGCTGTAGCGTTAGACTGCAGCGCTGCCCGAAGGGGAGGGAGGGGAAAGAAGGCCTGTAGCCAGCGTGCCAGTCTGTGGCTGAGGAAAGGGAGGGAAAAAACCTGTGTGTGTGTGTGTGTGTGTGTGTGGTGGGTGGGGGGGTCGGGGAGAGACAGGAGCACTGTTGGGATGAGGGAGTGATTGTGAGACAGAGTAGAAGTAGGTGGGGGGAGGGACGGAGAGATGCTGCAAGGGGAAAGAGAGGGAAAATTGTTGGATATGGGTGGGATGGGGAGAGAAAGGGCATGGGAGAAGAAAACGTGTTGGATATGGAAGTAGAAGGGAGAGGAGAAAGAGGGAAGATGGATCCAGGGAGCGAAGATAGAAAATGGATGGTAGGGAAGAGAAAGGGAAAAATGCTGGACAATGGGGGAGGGGAGAGAGATAGGACAGGAAGATGCTGGTGGTGGGAGGTAAAAGAGATAGGGAAATATCAGGCTACAAGGGTGAAGAGGGTAGAAAGAGAATACAGATGCTGGGCTGGAGGGAGACACTGGGAATGGTAGAAAGTATGGGGGAGAGGCCCAGGGAGTGGAGATGGCAAGGAAAAAAATGAGAGAATAGTGATCACAGGGGGTAGAAATATGGTAATGGTGTATAGATCGAAGATGGAAGGGAATGGAAAGCTGCGGAGAGAGATGGGGAATGGGAGAGCTAGTGGGTGAAAGGAGATGGAATTGTGATAGATATCTGAAAAGTAAAAAGAAGGAAAAGATTTTGGCCAGTCCTGGTTTTGGCCTCACATCTCAAAGCATTGTGGGCTTTGTAGTGCCTGATTCTGCCCATTGAAATCAGTGCTGCAAGTCAGAAATCCAGGACTAGCTCACTTTTGGACTGATACTAAGAAAACTTGATTAATGCAATTCTTTATACCATGGTATTCCAGTGCTTTGCAACTCAGTCAAAATGCAACTAGCTGTCTCCTTACTGGATACAAATGGTTTGACCATATGTCTCTACACTTCAAGCTCTAAATTGGTTTCCCGTAAATTATAGTATTATTCAATATAAATTATTTTATTAGTACGTAAAATACTCCATTCAGATATGCCCCTATATTTGTTTTGTATGCTTATCCCGGCTGTTGGCATACATGAGACATAATCAATTTACTTGGATCAACTAATTTTACCATCTGCCTTATGCACCACGTGGAGTGCATGGGACAGTCTTGCTTTGCATATTTTGGCCCTCACTACTAGAATTCTCTCCCAACCCAAGTTATGATGTGAATTGAATTGTTGCAAATGAAAAAAATGCATTCAAGACCCACACCTTGCGAAGGATGTAAAAAGAATTAAAGCGGTGCAAAGAAAAGCTACGAGAATGGTAAGGGATTTGCGTTACAAGACGTATGAGGAGAGACTTGATGACCTGAACATGTACACTCTGGAAGAAAGGAGAAACAGGGGTGATATGATACAGACATTCAAATATTTGAAAAGTATTAATCCGCAAACGAACCTTTTCCGGAGGTGCGAAGGCGGTAGAACGAGAGGACATGAAATAAGATTGAAGGGGGGCAGACTCAAGAAAAATGTCAGGAAGTATTTTTTCACGGAGAGAGTAGTGGATGCTTGGAATGCCCTCCCGCGGGAGGTGGTGGAAATGAAAACGGTAACAGAATTCAAACACGCGTGGGATAAACATAAAGGAATCCTGTTCAGAAGGTATGGATCCTAAGGAGCTTAGCCGAGATTGGGTGGCAGAGCCAGCCAGTGGTGGGAGGCGAGGATAGTGCTGGGCAGACTTATACGGTCTGTGCCAGAGCCAGTGGTGGGAGGCGGGGCTGGTGGTTGGGAGGCGGGGATAGTGCTGGGGAGACTTATACGGTCTGTGCCCTGAAGAGGACAGGTACAAATCAAAGTAGGGTATACACAGAAAGTAGCACATATGAGTTTGTCTTGTTGGGCAGACTGGATGGACCATGCAGGTCTTTTTCTGCCGTCATTTACTATGTTACTATGTTACTATCTATTTACCTCGGCACATGAATCATCATTACCCCAGGACTTGATGGGTCAGTTTAGCTAGTGAGGTTTCATGGCCCTTCGTTTTACTTGTTTTTCTTTTTTCTTTTCTGAAATTATTTTTCTGATTGTAAACCACTCTGTTCTGCTGTACAGTTTGACATGTAGTAAATCAAGAAATAAATTAAACTAAATAGCTTTGAAAATTGCCCTCCCTTTGCATAAACTGCAGGCACAGGCAGCTCCTTGTGACTCTGGGCAAGTCACTTAACCCTCCATTGCCCCAGGTACAAATAAGTACCTGTATATAACATGTAAGCTGCATTGAACCTGCTATGAGTGGGAAAGCACGAGGTACAAATAAAAAAAAATAATAATAATAATAAATTAGAAATACTTGCATTTCAAACCTAATGCTCTGCATTAGAGGAAGAAGTTTAACATCAGCCAAAAGACTACTTTTGAGAAGACTTTTTATTTATTTTATGAGATTTGTACCCCACATTATCCCAAACAGATTCGGGTTCAATGTGGCTTACAATCAAGTAGAACAATTAACAGCAAGTTCAAGTTCCATTAAATATACTGTTAAGAACTTGTGCTAATGCACTGTAGTAACAAAGAATGTAGTAGAATCAGCAGGAAGACTCTGATGAATCAGTTACTTTTGTCAGTTAGAAATGATCTTACCAAGTGAGTTTTTAGCAATTTGCAAAATATGAAATAGTCAGTCGCTTGGGAAGGGGACTCCACCTCTTAGTACATTGGTAAGAGAAACCAGCATTGTGAATTGTTTTATATTGGAGTTTACTGCAATTTGGGAAGTGTAGAACAAGGAAATCTCTAGAAGAATACAGTGCATTGCGTTTTGGCAGTTCAATGAGGTTCTGCATATAGGATGGAGATATGTCATATATTATTTGATAAGCAAATACCCATAATTTGAATGTGATGCATGCATTTATTGGAAGCCAATGTAATTTTAGTAGTATGGGAGTTGCTTTAGAATAGCAGGGACCCCTATGTAATGGAAAAATAGCCTAGTGGTTAGAGCACCAGTCTTGTAATCCAGAGGTGGCTGGTTCAAATCCCACTGCTGCTCCTTGTGATCTTGGGCAAGTCACTTAACCCTCCCTTACCACAGGTACAAACTTAGATTATAAGCCCTGCTGGGATAGAAAATTATCCAGTGTACCTGAATGTAACTCACCTTGAGATACTACTGAAAAAGGTGGGAGCAAAATCTAAATATGTAGGTTTGGTCTTTATGCAGAGTAAAAGAAATCTGAAAATATGCTATCAAACAAACAAGACCTAGAGCCTGTCCTCTTCACATTTATGAAATCTATTAAAAAACATGAAACACTTTTAAGAACTTGGGGCTCTTTTACACAGGTGTGGCAAACCTACCGTGGGCTTGCCATGCACCAATTCAGCACTACCAACGGGCTACTGCAGGAGCCCAGCAATAGTTCCTTCCCTCCACCATGTGCCATTTCTGGCGCTTGGAAAAATATTGTTATATTTTTATTGCCAGGGGCTTACCTGGCAGTAGCAACGCTGCACGGTTACTGCCAGGTTAGCACAGGAGCCCTTGCCACCTCCTAAATAGGTGGCGGTAAGGGCGCCTCCGGGAAATGGCCGTGTGGCATGTGTTTAACTTACTGCACGACCATTTCCTTTTTTCTTTTTAAAGCCTTATACCCACTGTGGTAAAAGGGGGCCTTGGCATATGGCAAATCCATGCGCCAATGCCACCACAGGGCCCTTTTTACCGCAGCTTGGTAAAAGGGGCCCTTAATTTACCAGAAGCAAATTCCAAACTTTATTAAACTGAATTATCTGAGTTTTTCTTAACACATCTTGGGGCCCTTCTTTACTAAGCAGCAGTAAGCACTAGCACATGCTTCCTGCGTGCCAAAATGCACTACCATGGGTTGCGCTCAGGTGCCCCGCGGTAGTTCGAACATCTACACATGCTTCCCCAGCATTAAAAAATACTTTGTATTTTATAGCACTGGAGGCACGTTTGGGGAGTAGAGAGTTGGCGTGCCCAGCCCTAATTGGTTAGTGCAGCTACATTATCTCACACTAACCGATTAGCGCATGGTTAGCATGTGAGCCCTTTCCACCCAGGTATGTAGCCAGACCTCAACATGGGGGGCTACGAGGTGGGGAGCACATTTTGGCCCACCTCCACACCACTGCCGCCTCACATACCTTGGCTGGTAGGGGTCCCCAACCCCCGCCAGCTGAAGCATTTGACCAGCACTGGTCTCTGCCACATTGCCTGCCCTGCTCTTCCCCTCATGTCGCATGCAGGCTTGCTTTAGTGAAACTGAGCATGCGCGATTTCGCAGACAAGGTAAGGGAGCAACAATGATTTGTGTACCTGGGAGCAATTATATGAAGTCCACAGCAGAACCCCCTAAGGTGCCCCATTGCTCTCCTAGGTAATCTAGGAGACCAGTCTGCAAAAATGCTGGCTCCTCCTACATCTCAATGGCTTTATTTTCTACAGTTTTTACGTGTGCATTTTTTAAAAAATGGCTTGAAAAGATAAACGCACAGAGCACAAAACCTTGTTACAAACGGTATTAAAAAAAAAAAAAAGATAGACGTTTTGATTTTTCAAAAATGGTTACATTTGCTATTCGGATTTGGGATGCTTAGCTCAAAATGTCCAAAGTCTGACTTAGATGCAATATCAAAAATATCCCTCTATATGTATATCTGAAGTCTCATGGACAGCCTGATTTACCCCACCTCTATGTAGGTTGATTAGACTTCTTCCAGATTGCTTAGATCATCAGATTCCCACAGGTTAATACTTCCTGCACTCAAATTTGCCCATCTAGAATCAACTAGGTATTCAACCTTTCATTTCCTTGGTCGGCAATATAGTTTCCCTGAAACTGTTCTCTTGCAGATCAATGATGCTTTCAGAATGATGAAGTAACTGAAGAAGGCAGGCTTGGGAACCTGCAGTGAAGTAACTGAAGAAGGCAGGCTTGGGATCTGTAGGGGTATGTCCCTGTGTCTCCCTTGCTGGTCTTGGCCTATTCAAGCCTATGACATCTTGTTACTAGAAGATGACTGCTGCAAACCTCTGACCTGCACATCTCTGTGTCAGAGTCAGCTTCAGTTTGTGGAAAATCACTGACAGGCTTGCTGAAGCCAAGAACACTCTGTGCTCCAATTATTCCCCTTCTATCTCGGAGATGATGAGAAGGGAGGCATGCATGGTACCAGAAGTTACCATTTCCAAGGTCACAAAGAAAAAACAAGAGGATAATTGGTATCACCTGACCGAGAGGCGCTGGAAGAGCGGGAAGAGTTGGGGAGTTAGTTAGTTGGAATCCTTGGAAGAAGGTGGAGGTGGAAAGAAGACCAGTGACCTAAGAAGGTCCACAAACTGATGAACTGTGTATCTGGAAGAGTACTCCTACAAGGTGTGACCTGTGCCTTTGCTGACTGCTGCAGAGTGCCTGTCGTGGCTCTGACGAAGACTCGCTGATCTCTCAGCTTGAGTCTGGGAAGTAACCTGTGCTACTCCTGAGAGGCATCCCCGGAGGTTGCCTGGTGAGAGACACAGTGATCTATCTCCTATTAGTCTGGGTTAGCGAGTGGTGATTACCTGAGCATAAGGCTGGTGTTAGTCATAACCTTGGTCGGGAAAGAAGCTGCTAATTACCATACTACCTCGTAACATAGTTATTGCATTCTAATCAGTTGTGCAAGTTTACCAAGCAACCAGTAAGAAATGTGTGTAGTGTGAGAATATAGTTGTAAGAATTACTGCCAGTATTTTTGTTCAGCCAAAGCTTTGCCAAATTTCTATTTTGTATATCTTTTTTTTATATTATCCATAATAAAGCTAATATATATATCAGCCTGATTTCTCAGCTCTCTCTCTGACCGAAATAGTGGCATGTAGGGCCATAGTCAAGGTTTTCCCCCTTCCCCTAGACAGAGGACAGAATATTTTGCTTGCGGATAGTTCTGTTGGGAAACCTTGTTTCAGGTAATTTATTATCTGGGAAATCCGCCTACAGATCCTACAGTAAATAAACCCACAATCAGGCTTGGGATCCTGCAGTAAAGATACCCACCCTTGGATGTTACTGCATGGGTATTGGGCGTGGCCCCTATGGCGATGGGGATGCTGGTTTCAATGTGATAACCAGTAATGGCTCAGCCATCATGGACCAATGCAATACATCGCACACACAAAATATAACATACTTTGACCTGAGTAAATGGCTACATAAAGGTGGCATTGCAAAACAAAAACATATCAGTGTTGTAGAGCACAATTTTCTCTTTCAGATGATACTGTTCACAAGCTGATTCAGTCAGACTCTTTTTTAATAATTGACTTTGAACTTTGGTACATTTTACCATTTGCGCTGACAGTGCCAACTTTGAAGAGATCCTGCAGGGTGGTTATAGATGCTGGTTAGTTGCAAATCTGGCAGTATTATGTCCAGCACAAGTATAATGCTTGTTCAAAATTTCAAGTCCATATCTTTGTTTGCATGGAAGTAGTTGCGGTCCAAATATGTTCCGATGAGTCGCGACCAATTTTGATGCACACTTTGAGTCAACTTGTTTGACTGGATTTTGCATCCATAATGATAAAATGTATTTCATCGGAATTAGCATCAAAAACTGTACAGAATTTGAATTTTTTAGCCATTCTTATAAATGTGTTTGGATTTTATTAGACCCCCCAAAATGGCATTTTGGCAGTGGCGTTCCTAGGGGGACTGACACCCGGGGTGGATCGCCGATGCACCCCGCCCCCCGGGTGCAGCGACCCCCCCCCCCCCGGCGAAAGAACCCCCCCAGGTGCACGCCACTGGGGAGGTGCCATGTGCCTGTGCGCTTCGTTCGTTTCCATGCTCCCTCTGCCCCGGAACAGGAAGTAACCTGTTCTGGGGCAGAGGAAGCACAGAACAAACGTAGCGGACAGGCGCGCGACACCCCCCCAGCGGCGTGCACCTGGGGCGCACCGCCCCCCTTCCTTGGTATGCCACTGCATTTTGGTAAATGTCGCACGGTCATGGACTGACAACCTTTCAGAAAAGGGGATCTAGATCTGCAACTATTGCAGTTAGAGACCTCAAATTTTGGGAAACTTCGTTTAACACCTGACTTGCGCAACAGATAAAATTTGAACAAAATTGGAGAACATGATGGTGGGAACTTTTTTAAATTTTAGACCACTTGGCATGGAATGACCCTAATGTGACTTTGTGAACATGGGACTATTGTAATTCTTTGTATGGAGGTCTAACACCAAAACTGCTTCATAGATAACAGTTACTTCAAAATACAGCAGCAAGATTAATTCTGAGAGCAGATTTGAGTGAGTGACTCCTCTTCTTGATAGATTTCACTGGCTTGTACTTCATTCTCATATTAGATTCAAAATTGTTTGTATGGTTTTTAAAAGTCTGGCAGGGCAAAACCCAGTTAGTCTTTCAAAGTATTTAATTTTATTGTTTACAGGGCAATGTTCTTTCTGCATCTACTATTTGGGGGTAAAAGTTTGGAATAACATACAGCATCAGATTAGGTCTATTCAATCGTACTTATTATTTAGGAAGCAGCTGAAGGTTTCAATGTTTTCAGATATAAATTTAGTTTAAATTTATGAATATAAATCCCGTAATTCCATTTATTGAGTTGCTTCATTTCTTGTAATCCGCAATGAATCCTTTTTGGAGATATAGCGGAATATAAATTATGAATAGAATATATGTTATGCAAATTGTTATTCTGCTTAGTATTATTAGTAATAGACATGATCTCATCCTTTATACCCCAGTATGTTAGTGCCAAAGACTCATGATGCTTTTGCGTGCATTACTCCAGAAACTCTCCGACGCTATCACGTAATCCCATACTAAGAACCTATCTTCGTGAACTGCAGCACTTCTCCGGCTCCTCCCCTGGAGGAGGAGCAACGCTGAGGCGGACATCCCCAGCTGGCAGGCGCAACCAATGACTGGGGGAAAGAAGGAAACCGGAAGAGGGGAATGGCGAATGGGAGAGAAGCTTCTCGCTCGAGTTGCTGACGTCATAGCAGCAGACGTGGAGACTGGTGGTGGTGGTGACGTGTTGTGTAGGTGCCCACGCGCTGGAAGCTGGTCGCTATGGCGGTGGACATCACATTACTGTTTAAGGCCAGCGTGAAGACTGTGAAGACCCGCAATAAGGCTCTGGGTGTGGCGTTGGAGCCGGCGCGAGAGGAGCTCTTTCGCAGGAGCCGTGACAGGGGCGAGTTCTCTGGCAGAGCTCGGGACGTGGTGAGTGAGAAAGGGAGAGAGACTAATCGGGCCCCCGATTGTCCCCAGCATCAGCTCCAAACTGCTCGAGGCTGAGCCTTGGCAACCGTGCCCTGAGCTGCCGCCCTTACTTTGCACAACGTGCTAACGACAACCAAGAGAACCGCTTTGTAAAAACTAAAGATAGAACGTATCCGGAAAGAAGTTTTCAAGATTATGAAAGTGGGAAATTAGTTACTACCTGGGCTTGTTTTCTGTGCCGTAACATGCAGCCGGTACTTTACATTTTAAGGGACACGTTGCCTTGTTTTCACCTGGGATTTTTAACTGGTCTTGTTTGAAACCGATGGATTTTATTAACTCTAAGATGTTTCTTGAGTAGTGAGTTCTTAGTTACAAGTTAGAATTTTGCAAATGCAGGAAGATAATGCCCTGTAGCTCAGTAGAAAGGTGAATTAGTATTTGTAATTTTTTTTTGACCGATGTAATGAGTCATGTGCAATAATACTTTTTGGATCCCGGTACAATTTCTATGCAAATTGATGTTGCTTCAAATCATATCTAATGTAGTAGAATGCACACACGTTTCATTGGCAGTTGGTACACTGGCCCACACTTCCATGCACATTCTTTGCACACGCAAGATTATAGATTGATGATGATAATGCATGGTTTTCTTTATGATAATTGGTAAATTACTGCAAAGCTCCTTAACAATGCTTGTGCTAGCAGTTAATACAAAGCAAACTGCATGTTACATGCGTAACATGGTTTTGTAAAAGGGCCCCTAAGAATTCCAAAAGAGTCTACATTCAGATGAGTGGAAAAGAAGAGCAATGTGGTTAAGTGGAGAATAAAATTAGATAGTATGCTTCAAGTCAGCAGTCTTTATTGGCTATCCCTTCTACACAGAAATGATGTCTGGATAAGACTTAAGAAATTAAAAAAAAAAAAGAATCCCACAGTAATAGCACAAAATCGATGAAAGCCCAGAAACATTACTGATGTAGCAGAAAATCATGAATAATCTAAATAGAGGACCTTCATAGAGCTTCAGACAATCTGTCTTGATCAAGAGCTCAACTCTGGTTCATATAATTTGTCCAAAACACTTTTCAGTCTATACAAAAGTGACAGTTCCAAATTATCCAAACAATTGAATACGAAAACTAGTTCAAAATCTGTGAATCCAGAGCAGTCAAAATTTCACTTCTCATCATTTTTATGGAGTCTGTATCCAAACAGGTCAGCTGTATCACAGTTATGTTCTCACTATATTCCTAATATAATAATATTTTGAGCTTAAGAGCTTTGCATCAAGGAAATCGTCAAACAAGATCATCAGCCACACTGTGACTCTCCAAAAAAAAAAAAAAAGTGCTTCACCAACGCTTAAGTCCAAGCAAATCTGAAAATCAAAATGGCATCAGAATATATATTTATAGGAAAAGGTTTGAACCTGTGTTACTGTATAGTGAATCTCCCACCCTGTCCCACTAATTTCAAAGTAGAAATAGTACATTAATTCATAAGAAACAGAACCTCACACGTCCCAGTAGGGATAAGTATCAACAGTACTAATACATCCACTACTATTCTAGGGAACAGGGTAATATCATTGGTTCTTATCAATCATGGAAAAAGGAAAAAAGAATCAACTGCAAAATCTCAACCTTAAGTAGAAACGGGTGGTTAAAAAAAAACAAAAACCTTTATTCCAATCAAACCAAGGGACAAGTGAAAAATTCACTCAGCAGTAACAGAATCCTGGAGTAAAGACAGACCATGCTACAAAACTTCCAAAAAAGGCTACCCTACTGCCTACTACATCATAAATTTGAAAATATCCCCCCCCCCCCAAAAAAAAAAAACAAACAAACAAAAAAACAGGGGTTACAGAGAATCATCAAAAAATATTTTACATGGGCACTATATAACCATTATTGGAGCCTATAAATATGGAAACAGCTAAGTCTCAGGTGGTTCCTTGTATCCTGAAATTCTCCAATAGGTTGTCTCAGTGTCTATAATCAGGAAACACTGGAGAGCAGACAAATTATGTTTTCCAGGATTAGCATCTTATGATATCTTTTGCCCATAATCATAGTTTACAAGATAGACTAAGCTTTTCAGATGTATGGACAGTTAAACAATCCAACCAGAGGCAACATGTTAAATGCGGCCACTGTTCTATAATGATTGAAAGTTCTGTTTTTACCTTGAAAAACGACACCCAGATCACTTTACAGCATAACACTACATGTGATTCAACTAACATAGTGTACATATTTCGTTGCACACTACACGCAAATTCAAGATGCAGGTAATAGAACATCGTCATTGTATATCCCAAATAAAATTGGAAGCACCGATGGCTAAACATTGTCAACAGCTTAAGCATCAGTTTGAACATTTATGGTGCATGATAATTGATCAGGTGGTTATGAGTAAGCGAGGGGGGGGGGATGTAAAAAAAAAAACTACTTTGGCACAAAGAGCAGCAATGGATTTACAGATTTGAATACGGTGAATCCTCATGGATTGAACAGAAGTACTGAGTGGAATGCCTATTTCTAAACAATAGGGGGTGGTTTGGTTTAAAATCACCCCCTGTTTTTTTGAATTGGACTCGCCGGCTGGCTGGTGATTGGTTAGCCAGCTGTCTCAGCTCTTTAAATTGTGGGCGTCTGTTCTCTTCCCAGCGCCATTTTTGAACCGATGTGACATGTTGCAGTCTCTTCCCCCTTTTTTGATCAGAATATATATACAATGCACAGCCATCAATCAAGTTCAAAACAACCAATCCAAGCTAAAATTATACCAGTGAATTGCCCTATAGTTCTAAGTTCAAGCCCACTAGTTGTACACTACACAGTTTATGAATTCAGAATTGCATTCTCTAATGGATTTGGTGGGAATGGTCCCCTCCCTCAAAGTGGGGAGGAGGGGGAAGTGATCTATAACATGCCACCCACGGTTCTCAAGAGTCTTTCAAACAAGAATATTCCACCAGTGGAGCTGAAGCAGTTTTATTATTCATTATACAACTATGTTCATTAAGATGCATTCTCGTAATTTGACTGGTCTTGCCCACATATTCAAGCTTACATGGGCACAAGTTATAAATAACAAATGTAGAGTTAAAAGATATATTGTTCTCTATATTTTGGATAAATCCAGGATGGTCCTTCAGTTGTAGAGGTGCACCATGAGCTTGTATACAAGCTATAGTTAAATATTAGCATGTTCTTCAACCCTTTTAAAGATCCTCCTCTTATAATATACTAAGGATAGAAATATTG
Organism: Microcaecilia unicolor; assembly: GCF_901765095.1. NCBI lineage: Eukaryota > Metazoa > Chordata > Amphibia > Gymnophiona > Siphonopidae > Microcaecilia > Microcaecilia unicolor. The sequence goes on from NC_044032.1 coordinate 504,378,949, forward strand.
GGAACTGCTGACCTATACTAAGCCCAAGATAATTAATACATCAGCCCAGAAAGAGAAGCAGAGTTCTCAACAAGTCCCTCAACCAAAGTCTTCCTGGGAGGGTAACAAGATGGTGCAGCAGGACCAAAGGAAAGCATATTAGTAGGTATGACTAAATTTCACCTTCCTTAGTGTCCAGCTGCACCATCCTGTAGGATTGGGATGTATTCAAGCACAAACTCGCTGGATGGAGAAAGACAAGGCCCCTCGATAGCAGCTCTGCCAAAGTCTGACGAGGCTCTGGCTTGCAAATCCAGTCCATAATACTTTTAAAAAAGAATGGAGTAATGATCAATTTGCCTCTGTATAGATATTCTCTAGCTCGGGCCTCCACCCAATGACATCACCTGAGCATGAGTCAAGTGCACTTGCAGGCTGGAAGACACCTGTTTATTCCTGCAAATATAAGCAGCCTCACTGGCCCAAATGCCCTGGCATTGCAGGTGAGCCACAACTATCATCACCTTGGAGAAGATGCAACGAGAAGTCACCAGACCAAATGGAAGATCCCAAACTGAAAGTGGCAAACTAGGACATAAAAGCAGAGGTATCTCCAGAACCAGGCAGGTTTTTCAGGGTGGGGTCTTTTCGTGTCTCCAAAAGAATTTTATACCCGGTTGGGCTGCAGGCTCCAGATCTTCCCAATAAGAATGTATCAACTTGAATAGGGGGCAGATTTTCCCTCTTCAGCCATGAGTGGGCCTGTATTATCTCTGATTAATGGGCCCTCAAGGTGGTCAAACGGATCTATGCCCTAGAGTTTTCTTGTCCGGTGCCCAATGTCTTTTATGTTCTTGCACTGTGATTCAGCTATAAAGCAGAAGGAAGTTGCACTCACTTTGCAGCGCCTTCTGGATCCAGGAGCAGTGGAGCTAATGCCCACTGTGAGGCGGGGGTAAGGGTGTTAATCTATTTCGTGTCTCAAAGAATGGAGATTCTTGACCTCAGAAGAGTAAATGCCTCCCTCAAAGTTCAGTACTTTTGAATAGAGACATTTCGCTCATTAATCGCTTCAGTCTGTCTAGGCGAGTTGACCTCCTTGGATCTTTTGGAGGCCCTTCTACATATTCCAGTCAAGGTGGACCACAAATGCTACCTCTGCTTTTGTGTCCTAGTTTGCCACTTTCAGTTTTGTGCTCTTTGGTCTGGTGACTGCTCCTTGCATCTTCTCCACAGTAGTTGCTGCTCAGCTGCGATGCAATTACAGTTGAGTAATTTTATTTCTATTCTGCTTAAACCGAGGCAGACTACATGATAACATACACAATTAAAACATCAAACTACAAATAAAAGATCATTCAAAAGTATAGAGAGTCACGTTACAATGAAATATTAGAAATCAGAAAGATTACAATAACAGAAAAATTGATATACATCTATGTTGACCACTTGTACAGATAGTGTAACAGATGATATTTTAGAACTCAGTAACTGTCCTCCCAAAGTACTGCATAGTCAGCCTACAGTGGTAACCACAAAATGCCTCAGTAGATAGTGATATGTTAAGCTGCTTCTTGAACAGCACTGTACCCTCTATAAACCTAAGAGCACTGGGTAACTTGTTTCACTGAGCTGCATCTACAGTTGAGAGAGAGATTTCTGTGTTATGCAAAGATTGATCGTATCAAAATCTGCAGAGATGTTGAGCATAACCACAAAATATAGAAAACAGTAGTCACGTGGCATCCAAGGTAGACAGCTGAAGTGTTTTTTACAGTGATATTTTACAAGACCTGTGTCGATAAAAGTTCTGGTAATCTACCATTTTTTGCTTACATATTTGCTTGATATAATACCATCTTTTCTTTCGCTTTTGTAATTGCTGGTAACTTGAGGAAGAAATTCTTTAATATTTTGCAAGGATAGAAGGTTCCAATGATTCATTCTTAAGCAGCGTTCGAACTATCATAATTTCAGTAGGGCAGGCATTTTCCCAGCACTGAGAGATGAATTTATTAATTGTGTAAGGTCTGGGACAGTTTCCCTTTCAGCTGCCCTAACTTTAAAGAGGAACAGGGATCATGTTATGATAAAGTTGTTCTGTCTGCTTTCAGCAGCCATGGTCTCCTTCAAGCAGTCGTCTGAGCATTTGAAAATAGACATTTCACTCTTACAAAGCAGGAAAAGGCTATAAAAGAAATCTCTAAATGCTTTCAGCTAGCAATTTCAGATGTCAGGCATTGTTTAGAAATGAAAGTTTAAGTTCAGCTATTGATGTCAAGAAAAGATCTGAAAGACCAAGAAGAATCTTTGGTAGAATTGTCACAAAACTGTTCACATCTGCAAACAGAATTTATAATTGCTGCAAACAACCTGCTGAACAGTTTAGCCAACTATAGAGTAGTTCAAAGCTGCGCTGTTCAGCACTGTATACAAGGGTGTTCTAGACGTGAGAATTGTCAAAAGGAAAGCTTTTCTATAATCTCTTTACAGAAGTCATTGTCTAAAGTAAAAGAAAAACAAAGAAAAAAAGAGAATAAAAACAACAAGAACAAAAAACATCGAGCCTGAAATTTTAGACTGATGAAAAGTGGACTAATCAGCCACAACCAAAAGGGGAGACAAATTTAAAGAAAAGAATAGCTTTCTAGCTGTTAAATATGGGGGAAGATCTATTATGCTTTGAGGTTGTGTGTCAGCCAGTGACATTTTTTGTTGTTGAGTAGAAGGAAGAATGGCTTCAGTTAAATATTCCAAAATTAATGTGGGATAGTGTAGATCATTTTTTGATCTGTTTTTTCACTCTCTCCACCTATTAAAAAAAATATATCAACCCAGTTGATACAATATATCAGTGTTGTAGAGCACAATTTTCTCTTTCAAATGATACTGTTCACAAGCTGATTCAGGCAGACTCTTTTTTAATAATTGGCTTTGAAATTTGGTACATTTTACCATTTGCGCTGACAGAGCCAACTTTGAAGAGATCCTGCAGGGCGGTTATAGATGCTGGCTAGTTGCAAATCTGGCTGTATTATGTCCAGCACAAGCATAATGCTTGTTCAAAATTTCAAATCCATATCTTTGTTTGCATGGAAGTTGTTGCGGTCTGAATATTGGTCCAAATGTGTTCCGATGAGTCGCGACCAATTTTGATGCACACTTTGAGTCAACTTGTTTGACTGGATTTTGCATCCATAATGTTAAAATGTATTTCATCTGAGTTAGCATCAAAAACTGTACAGGATTTGAAATTTTTAGCCATTCTTATAAATGTGTTTGGATTTTATTAGACCCCAAAAATGGCATTTTGGTAAATGTCGCACACTTATGGACTGACAACCTTTCAGAAAAGGGGGTCTAGATCTGCAACTATTGCAGTTAGAGACCTCAAATTTTGGGAAACTTTGTTTAACACCTGACTCATGCAACAGATCTACCAGAAGCTCTCTTAACTCCACTGGAAGGGAGACATCCATCTCTTCATGTATTGTGGCCTCTATGCTGCCAGGTCCCGATAAGGATTCCCCTCCTTGCTCAGGGTGAAATCCATAAACCCCAAGACACCTGTCCCTTCTCCCCTCAGTTGAGTCCAATGGGTTCCAGTTCTCCAGTCCAGGACCCTCATGGGCCAATGGGGTCTGGTTTCCCTTCTCTTAAGGTTTTGAAATAAGTCCAATTCCCCAGGTATCTATTTTAAGCAAACTATATGTTAATTAGTCTTCAGTTCAATCTCCCGTGTTTCTCCTTCTCCGCATTCCCCCTGACGATATTGAAATCTCCTCCCTGGAATGGGTTAGTCCTCCCCTGCCACCTCCTATGTAGTCTTCTCCAACCATCTGCTACAACCCCAAGCAGGGTCCCAGGTGTTAACCCTAACTGTGGTAGTAAGGACTATACCCAAGTTGTTTTCTTATAGGCAGTTGGCGTTAACCCTTCTGTTCCAGGAGACACTTTCCCAGTGATGGGATATAAATCCCATCACAATATTTCAGCAAAACAATCATCTAAAACATACCTCAAAAATCAACTATGAAGTACCAACAGAAAAGAGAGAGACATTTTGGAATGGCCTTCATAGTTCCCAGATTTCAATATTTGAAAAATATGGGGAGATTTGTGATGCAGTGTATGCAAGGAAAAATCAAAATATTTAGTTCTCAGAATGAAAACTTTCTGCAAGGAAAAGTGGTGGGAAAATGCCAAAAGCAAGAATAGTGGCTCAGCAAACAGCTCTACTTCTTAACCAGGGCATCCACCTTCAGGAAGACCTAAAACTTCTCAGCCTTTTTAGCAAAGGCATAGAGATGCTCAAGAGCCCCAGCCACCCTGAGGGGACCATCCAGGAACTCCCAGTAAGCCATCATCATGTAGATGAGGGCCTTATGGAGTGGAAAATGCTTCGGGGCCCATTGTCAGAGGCTTAAGGATAGCCAAGGCCCTCGCAACCTTGACCAACAGACAAGACAGCTCCTCACGACAAAAAGTTGTAGCCCATGGGACCATTCTACAGCCTCCTGACAGGGAGGGTCCTCATAACCAAACCCTAAAACAGAGTCCCCACCAATCCCCTTTGGACCCCCTACCAAAAGGATGAGGGCTAGAGCTAGGATTGGGTCCCAAGAGGGTACCTAAAGGGCCTGCTTAATCATCTTGAGTCAAGCTCTGCAGAGGTACTAGGGGTGAGCAGTAATGATAAAGCCTGTCAGATGATCAGGGATTTATTCTCTCGTGAGTGGATTGAGAGAGGAGGGAGGATTCTAACTGCCAATTTGCCTTGACAGGAACACTGAGAAATGTGTCCTTAAGAATAGCCATACCGGGTCAGACCAGTGGTCCATCAAGCCCAGTATCCTGCTTCCAACAGTGGCCAATCCAGGTCACAAGTACCTGGCAGAAACCCAGATAGCACCAAGATTCCATGCTGTAATCCCAGGGCAAGCAGTGGCTTCCCCCCATGCCCATCTCAATAACAGACTATGAACTTTTCCTCCAGGAACGTGAACTTTTTAAAACCCAGATAAGCTAACCGCTGTTACCACATCCTCCAGCAACGACTTCCAGAGCTCAACTATTCTTTGAAAAAAAATGTTTCATCCTACAGTATTTGTTTTAAAAGTATTTCCATTTTGATTTTAAGGGGGGAGGGGAGGAGAACAGCACATGTAAAATGCTCACTGACAGAAAAGATACTGACTGAATGAGCATATTTACATACTATAAAATTAATCCATTATCCCTCCTCAGCTGCTGGTTCTACAGACTGCACAGCTTGTACCGGCCAGCATGCCCTAGAATGCGGCAGCCACACCACACAAGGACTTGCCTGATTGCCTTGGCCTTCCTCGGTCCAGGGTTCCGGCATATCGTCCCTGTCTCTCTCGGTGCACCTAGAGGGAAATTTCCTACTTTAGTTCTTTACAGTAGCATTAGCCTCTGACAAAAGGCACAAAGCTAGCCAGGCCAATTAAAGTTTTTTTTCTATATATGTACTGATGAAACAAACACTTTTGGATAGCCTGGGAGCTGCAGGGAGGCGTCTGTAGGGAGCGGTGAACAGGCAAGAGGGGTGGGGGATGGGGTCCTGCTACCCTCAGGCAAGACCCTGCAGGACTGAGCCAGAGCTTTAGATAGTGGCATTAAGAAGTGTTACTGGGACTGTGACCTGGGAGTGGCTGTTAAACTCAACCTCGCTGTGCGGCGGTGGCCAGTAGAGCAGGAAGCAAGACCACGGACAGGAGCACCGTCAGCACGACCTGCTTACTACCTGCTGAAGCTAGAGAAAAATACTGGATTGTTTCAATGACCACCTCTGTTTATGCCGGTGATATCACTGGCAGAATCCTTTACCTCCACTTACTGGTAGGAAGGGATAGTGCCCATTTGGGCAGAACGGTGGAGCTGATTTTGAGAAAAGTAATTGCAGCATGCTGTATGCAATTATTATGCAAATTACTACAGCATAAATATCGTGGCAGTAATTCACAGCTCATTGTGAAATGCCACCCTTCTTGTCAGTGTGTGAGTGGTGATTTGGATCATGCATCGACACGAAGGGTGACTTTTAAAATTTTTATTAATTTATTTTTTAACAGTAAGCCGTTGACATCCTGACCTAGCCTTCTGCACGGGCCTCTATCTCTGCCCCCAACATAATCCCTGGCAGTTTAGTGGCCTTCAACTCCTGACTGTGTTTAGAAAAAAAAAATTCCCAGGTGTGTAGTGGCACGTCTCCTGATTCACCTCTCCCCCGGTCCATACCTTGAAAGGAGGCAGGAACGATGCCCACTCACTTCTACTTCCAGCACCACCTTATCCCTTGTGGTGCATCCTGGGTTGCCTCAGTCAGTCATATAAGGTCCCCCCCCCCCTTATTTGGTAGTCTCCGCCTACTGTACTGCATGGTCATGCATTTGCCATTTTGAATGATGGCAGCACTGGAGGCAGAAATAGGTGGCCATAACTCCTGCCTCCTTTTAGGTATGTATGGGAAGGGGGTGGGGGTGCCACTACACCAGGAAACTTTTTTTTACAGTCATGGCAGGGGGGGGAGTCGTGTGTGGGGGAAGGGGGGCACTAAATGGGAAGTTTTGTGTTTTAATGTGGGGAGCAGGGGGTCAAATTGGAGGGGTGTGACGTGCCCTTGATTACCTGGGAATTTGTTTTAAAGTAGAAGGGAGGTTTAGTGTGTGTGGGGTGGGAGATGGTGCCACTAGACACCATGGGCTGATGCAGAAAGGGCAGGGGACTCAGGTCAGGCTATTCTGCCCTGGCCCTGATAAAAATATTCTTAGCAGAAACCATGTGCCAAGATATTACTATTCTTTAACAATACAGAAAAGAAAACAAACGGCTTCCCATGTATTCATTTGTGCGGCTATGTATTTTGCATGAGTTAACACCTGTGCTTAATCCCTTTCTGCATTGCTTTGTGTGTACAACCCACATACAACATTGGTAATCATGTGGTTAGTCTCATGGTAGCTTTCTGCACTGACCCCTTAGTTGGCTACAAGAAACATTTGGAAGCTGTTGTTCCTGGAAAGATGTACTAAGTGAAAGAGCGTCCAAACTTTTTTTTTGCATTTCTATATTTTGTGTTCTTATTTTGAATCTAAAAAAAAAAAAATCCAGATAGTAATGCTTGTTTCAGTCAGGATAGCAAAACATAAAATATATAGGGCCAGATGCACTAAACTTAACGAGCTAGCAACGTGGTTTTTAAACTGGTTCTAGCCAGTTTACCATGCAAGTAGTAAACCGGGACATGCACAAAAGGGTTCTCCGAGCCATTTTCCTGTCACGGTAGCAGCTAACGAAAATGGAATGCAAATGAGCCAACTACTATTATAGTGTGAATATGCACTACCGTTTCCGACCCCATGCACTGTGGAAAACCTAAAGGGGGGGGGGGGGGCTGCTATGAGCAGGACCCATGCAGAGGACGCCCATCGCAAAAATCGGAAGAAAAAAAAAGCCCAAGTGCTCGGCAGGGACGTCCTTTCAAGTGCCTAACACTTGGACATCCTTCACTCAAAAAAAAAAAAAAAAGGACGTCCCTGACGAACACTTGGGACATTTTTTTTCTTCAGATTTTGTGATGGGTGTCCTTCTCTTGGACGTGTTTTTCTTACGTGCTGGAGAGAATCAGGGATTGGGACGTGTGAGGACACCCAAATCAAAACTATTTGGATGTCCCTTTCGATTATGCACCTCTAGGTCTCTCTCAGCCAATCACAGCATGTTTAGCTGTCACTGGTGTCAGCTAAACGTGCTGTGATTGGCAGAGAGAGACCTGGAGGTGCATAATCGAAAGGGACATCCAAATAGTTTTTATTTGGGCGTCCTCACCTTGGTTTTCTCTAGAACTTCGGATCCTTAAACGCAAAGGATGGAAACTGGAAAGATGGCAGCATAAATCTCACCTGAAGACGGGCTTAACTGTAGGAAGCACACGACAATATATCGTCAAGCCTTAACAGCAATCAAAAACAAGCAGCTGTTCAGTATAGTAAACAGCCTACTGCAACCCCCGCAACAGAACCAGCCTGCCCAGACAAATCTGAACAATGATTTTGGTGCATACTTGCCAACAAATTAAGTCTCCACCAGGATTTACAGGCAGTCCCACCCAGTCTCCAATCAGTTAACCAGGAGTGCAGAAACTAGCCCCCTCCTGACAGAGACATATGGGATACTTTTAACCCATTAACAGAGGAGAGCCTTGACAAAATCCTAAGAGACCTTTGACCAACTACCTGCTCCCTCGACCCCTGCCCATCAAAAATAGTGCAGCAGGCAAGTATGGGCCTCATAGAAGGAGCCACAAAAATTGTGAACTCCTCTCTTTCTAATTGGCAACTACCAACAGCATTAAAAAAAAGGCAGTGGTTCACCCTTTGCTAAAGAAAAACAAACTTATAGAACAAACAATGATTGGCTAGAACAGAGAAACTGGCTAGATCTGTGTCAATCTGGATTCAGACCTGGTTATGGAACATAAACTGTCCTCATATCCCTACTAGTTGATCTTCACAGAAACTGAGACAGGATTTGCCTCTGGGTTAGTACTGCTAGACGTCTCCGTAGCTTTTGACACTGTAGATCATGATGTCATGCTAGCTCGACTGGCAGAAATAGGTATCAGTGGAGCAGTACTTGCTTGGTTTTGGTTCAGATCCTAGTCAACAGTCCATGTTGTTTGGCAGCACCTCATCGCTACCATGGGCACTGACCTGTGGAGTACCAGAAGGATCGCTACTCTCACCTATTCTGTTCAATATCTACCTAAAGCCACTTGCCAAGCTGATTCGGTCAAGGGACACTCGGTTCTACATCTATGTGGATTATGGTCAGCTACTCATACCCATTGAACCTTACTTACCTACAGCCCTGAATAAACTGATTACCTAACATCAATTCAAGAATGGTCTAAACACAACAAACTTGCCTAAACCCAAGTAAAACCGAGCTTCTCTTGGTCCCAAATAAGTTGATACATACCTCACATTAAAATCTCTTTTGGGAAGTACGAACTCCCCCTCAAAACACAAGTCAGGAACCTTGGAATACAATTAGATAAAAGACTTACTCTGGTTCCCCAAATCCAAGCAACCTTCAAGAGCTGCTTCTACTATTTGCGAAAATTACACTGCTTTCTCCAAGCAACCTTCAAGAGCTGCTTCTACTATTTGCGAAAATTACACTGCTTTCTCCAAGCAACCTTCAAGAGCTGCTTCTACTATTTGCGACAATTACACTGCTTTCTCCAAGCAACCTTCAAGAGCTGCTTCTACTATTTGCGACAATTATACTGCTTTCTCCAAGCAACCTTCAAGAGCTGCTTCTACTATTTGCGACAATTACACTGCCTTTCTCCAAGCAACCTTCAAGAGCTGCTTCTACTATTTGTGACAATTACACTGCCTTTCACCAAGCAACCTTCAAGAACTGCTTCTTTTATTTGCGTAACTATGCTGCCTCCATCCTTACATCAAGAAGGCAAATCTTAAACCAGATGTGCATTCCATGATAACATCAAGACTGGATTACTGTAATGCACTCTACACTGGTCTGACTACAAAGGGTCTGCACCAACTCCAGTTGATTCAGAATGCTGCAGCAAGACTCAGAGAAGTTGCAAGCGACGTGACTACATTAACCGTTTTTGCAAAAACTTCACTGGCTACCAGTACAATACAGGGCTAAATTTAAAACTCTGTCTGATCTTCAAGGCCCTTGGAAATGGGCCCGAGTACTTGAAGAACAGGATGACCCTCTAAACACCTCCAAGGACATTTAAGGTCCTCCCAAGTGGTATCCCTAACTCCACCCTCTCCAAAAGACATTACAAGCGAGCCTTCTCTGGATTAGCCCCCACACTCTGGAATGCACTCCCTGAAAGGCTCCACTTAACATAAGACCATTCAGGAAGCAGGTGAAAGTTTGGCTCTTCAAGTAGGCCTTTAATGGAAGAAGTAACTAACTTGTTAGTCTCGCTGACATACACAAGGAGTGACACAGACTGCACATACTGCAGCAGGACATGTCTATCCACTTCTACCCTACTGAGATAACATTTTATCATCTCTCTGACTTCATTTGCAACTTTCTTTCAAGTAGTCACATTATTTTCTAACTCCTCTTACTCTTACCTATCTATATGCTCCTCCTTTGCTTATACCTTACGCTATTAAAATGTATTATGTACTGTTGACGTAAGTAGTGTACTATACTGTACTTTGAATATTTTTACTGTTGTAATTTTCTATTGCTTATGTTTGATTTAGTCTTACTGTACACTACCTTGTGTGAATTCTTTCAAAAAAGTGATACGTAAACCCTAATAAATAAACTGGTTGAAAACATACAGTATGTCTTTATTTGCAAGCATGCTGTAATACTTGGGGGCTCATTTTCAAAGCACTTAGCCTTCCAAAGTTCCACAGAAACCTATGGAACTTTGGAAGGCTAAGTGCTTTGAAAATATGCCTCTGTGTGTACCTTATGCCTTGTTCAGTACATAATGCTTTAAACTGGCTTGGGAACTGGAGCTTGCAGTTGTGAGTCTGGAATGCCCTGTAGATGATTAAGTTGTGGTCAGACTTTGGAAAAATGATAAAATTCTCAAACTATGATTTTATAAACAGCTTACAATAACATTTCTTTATGTTTAACAGTTTCTTATAGAAAACTGATACTCTCTTGAGGCATTGATTAAAGGTAAAACATCAAGAAAGAAAAAATATTAAATTAAAGCTTCACTTAGAATGTTGACAGTTGGCTTGTAATATTAAACAGATGTGCTCTCGCTCACTGATGCTCTTCATTTCAAACCTAGTTTCAAAGGTTTTTTTTTTCATCGATGGCTACAAATTTTTGATCATGGCTAATTTTGAATCCTTTTGTTTTTATTCTTTCCATCCCAACAGAAATTAGAACTTTACTAAAGAGTTGAGAATGTCTTTCTGTTCAGGAACAAAATAACTCTCTGAAAATTTAATGGAATGGGATGAAATTTGCCATGAGGGAAAAACCAATGGAAGACGCAAGTTCAAAATTGGTCCAAATCAGATTTGGGATTCTAGAGAGATAAGCCTCCCCGCCCCTCCCCCCCCCCCCCCCCCCCCCCCAAAAAAAAAAAAAGACCCAGTGTGTTTCTATGGGAGAAGTTCCAGCTTCTGTAGCATAGAAACTGGTAGTGAAATGTGACAATTTCAGAACAGGGCAAGGCAGTTTAAAAGGTGGAATTCCCTATTCTTCCAAATTTCCAGACTAACTCACCCTCATGCTTAAACCCTCCTAGTAACAGCCTCATCCCTAAGTACATCATAATCGCTTGTAGTCTGCCAAGTTGTCAACCTTTAGAAATAGGATATTGCATAAATGTTCTGTACTGGTGTTTTCATTGCCATCTGACCCACTCGCTGTCCACTAAGTAGAGTAATTTCATAAAAGACCAGTCTTCATGGATGATGGAAAATGCCATATTGACTTCAACATGTAATTAAACTCTGGAATTCGTTGCCAGAGAATGTGGTAAAGGCAGTTAGCTTAGCGGAGTTTAAAAAAGGTTTGGACGGCTTCCTAAAGGAAAAGACCATAGACCATTATTAAAAGGACTTGGGGAAAATCCACTGTTTCTGGGATAAGCAGTTTAAAATGTTTTGTACTTTTTTGGGATCTTGCCAGGTATCTGTGATCTGGAATGACCACTGTTGGAAACAGGATCCTGGGCTTGATGGACCTTTGGTCTTTCCCAGTATGGCAATACTTATGTACTTATGTAACAGTGTTCTGTTTCTTCTCCTTTTTAAGACGGCTATACGTAAACCAAATAATGGAAATAAATACAAATGACTTAACCATAGCAGGTTGAAAGTCCTTTTTTTTTTAAAATTTGTTTTAATGTTATACTGCAGTAGTAGGAACTAGCCGTTGACATAAACTATGAGCATACCTTTTATGCAGTAATATCATTGAACTTTAAGTTGTATTCCTTCATTGACATCAGCTGCCATGTATCCACTAGCAAAATACTATTGGAATTAACAGCAAACAGCACACTGCAAAGTTTGTTTTCTTGAGCCAGTTGGCACATAAGGCAGATAACACATCTTCCACGTTTATCGGTCTAGTTTCATCAACTGTTTCTGAGCAATTGAGGATGTTGTTTGATGCCACGTCTATCTTGGCCTTCCTGGATCTCGTTTCCCTTCTGGTTTCCAGTTCACGGCTTGCCTTGGGCTATCATTCATTCTTGGCAGGTGCCCAAACCATTTAAATCACTGTGTTGTTGTTCTATCTTACTAGCTGTTTAGTTGTTTCTTATCGCTTTGGTTTTAACCTTAACTTGACACTTGACATGAAGAATTCTTCTTAAGCAGTACAAATTAAAAGTCTAGTCTTTTAATTTTTTTGTTTTGAGAGTTTTCATTTTAACTACCGCGTTTTTCACTGTATAACAGAGTGGTATCACAGTGCTGTTATACACATGCATCTTCGTTCAAGTTGTTAGCTTCATATTGTCTCTTACACAGTCTGTTCATGACTCTTCTGATTTTTATTTCATTTTCAGTTAACAGACTTCCTAAAAAGGTGAATTCTAGGCACTTTTTTAGTTCAACATATTTTTTAAATTTCATTGCTATAATTTTTTAAATTATTTAATTTATCTTTATTCAAATCCCCACACTAGGCATCATACCTGGGAGAAACAGGCAACTATCGTTGCCTTTGTGGGCTTAGATGCACATCAACTCTGCAGCATTCCCAATCCCAGGCAGCTCTAGCAGATAACTGGCATGTACTTAAGTCTTCTGCACTCTAAAATATAGTGTTACAGCCTAAGTCATATGGAGGGGCATAATCGAACGTCGCCGACGAAATAGATCGCCGGCGGTGCTACAGCTGGCCGGAACCGTATTATCGAAAAAGATGGCCGGCCATCTTTTTTTTTGATAATACGGTTTAGCCCGGCCAAATGCCAGAGTTCGCCGGGGTTGAGATGGTCGGTTTTGTTTCTCAGCGAAAATTGGAAAAAAATGCCGGCCATCTCCAACCCGGTGACATCCAAGGCATTTGGGCGTGGGAGGAGCCAGCATTTGTAGTGCACTGGTCCCCCTCACATGCTAGGACACCAACTGGGCACCCTAGGAGTCAGTGCGGTGGACGTCAGAAAACGCTCCCACATGCATAGTTCCCTTTGGGTGCTGAGCCCCCCAACCCCCCCCCCCCCCCCAAAACCCACTACCCAAAAATGCACAACACTACCGTAGCTCTTAGGGGTGAAGGGGGCAACTACATGTGGGTACAGTGGGTTTTGGAGGGCTCCCATTACCAGCACAGGTGTTACAGGTAGGTGGGCGATGGGCATGGGTGCGCCTGCCTTAAGTGCACTACGGTGCCCACTAACAGTGCTCCAGGGACCTGCATACACACAGGCCTCTAGGACTTGTTGCTGCTGTATAACCTTGGCACACCAGTTGACACCTGAAGTCTAATCTGTTTGAAAAAGTCCTTTATTTGATTAAGCACGTTTACTCACAATTAAGCACGTTTACTCACAATTAACTGCAGATCAGAGGTTGTGCCCCACTGGCAAAGAGTCTCCCTGGTACTGAGATTAGCAGTAGGTCAGAGCTGGCAGAATGGTGTACAATGCCCTCTTTCAGCAACATTCAAGGTAATAACTAAGTTCTCTAACGTGGGTAACACATGAAAGGGATCTAAAATTGGCTTACAAAAATGGCCACTACTTCATGGACTACCGGAAACAAAACAGGGCACACTCTGACCCAGTTAGCAGGGGGAAAAGCACCATGGGAGTAGAGCCCACTTCCCTACACGCACCACAATGCATTGCTGATGTGACTCTGCAGTGCACCTAACAGAGAGCCACATCATAACCATGGAAAGGCTGTTAGAGGATAGAACACATTGTGCTCTCATGGAGGTGGGTACGGCATTTGAGGCTGGCATAGAGGCTGCCAAAATATGTTTATAATTGTGTTTTGTAGGGTGGGAGGGGGTTGGTGACCACTGGGGGAGTACGGGGAGGTCATCCCAGATTCCTTCCGGTGGTCATCTGGTGAGTTGGGGCACCTTTTTGAGGCTTGGTCGTGAAAATAAAAGGACCAAGTATACCCGGCGAAATACTGCTTAACGCCGCTTTTTTTTCCATTATCGGGGAAAGCTGGCCATCTGGTAGCCACGCCCATGCCCGCCCATGTCCCGCCTTCGCTAAGCTGCCAACACCGCAGCTTTTTAATATATATATAAATGATTTAGAGATGGGAGTAACTAGCGAGGTAATTAAATTTGCTGATGACACAGTTATTCAAAGTCGTTAAATCGCGACAGGATTGTGAAACATTACAAGAGGACCTTACTAGACTGGGAGACTGGGCGGCTAAATGGCAGATGACGTTTAATGTGAGCAAGTGCAAGGTGATGCATGTGGGAAAAAAGAACCCGAATTATAGCTACGTCATGCAAGGTTCCACGTTAGGAGTTACGGACCAAGAAAGGGATCTGGGTGTCGTCGTCGATAATACACTGAAACCTTCTACTCAGTGTGCTGCTGCGGCTAGGAAAGCGAATAGAATGTTGGGTATTATTAGGAAAGGTATGGAAAATAGGTGTGAGGATGTTATAATGCCGTTGTATCGCTCCATGGTGCGACCGCACCTTGAGTATTGTGTTCAATTCTGGTCGCCGCATCTCAAGAAAGATATAGTGGAATTGGAAAAGGTGCAGCGAAGGGCGACTAAAATGATAGCGGGGATGGGACGACTTCCCTATGAAGAAAGATTAAGGAGGCTAGGGCTATTCAGCTTGGAGAAGAGACGGCTGAGGGGAGACATGATAGAGGTATATAAAATAATGAGTGGAGTGGAACAGGTGGATGTGAAGCGTCTGTTCACGCTTTCCAAAAATACTAGGACTAGGGGGCATGCAATGAAACTACAGTGTAGTAAATTTAAAACAAATCGGAGAAACATTTTCTTCACCCAACGTGTAATTAAACTCAGGAATTCGTTGCCGGAGAAAGTGGTGAAGGCGGTTAGCTTGGCAGAGTTTAAAAAGGGGTTGGACGGTTTCCTAAAGGACAAGTCCATAAACCGCTACTAAACAGACTTGGAAAAATCCACAATTCCAGGAATAACATGTATGGAATGTTTGTACGTTTGGGAAGCTTGCCAGGTGCCCTTGGCCTGGATTGGCCGCTGTCGTGGACAGGATGCTGGGCTCGATGGACCCTTGGTCTTTTCCCAGTATGGCATTACTTATGTACTTATGTAACACACCCCCTTGAACTTTCGCCGGCGAAGGGACTGGAAAGCGCGCTGTCAAAAATGCCGCTTTCGATTATACCAATTTCGCTTATTTTAAGAAATCGCCGGCCATCTCCCAATTTATGTTGGGAAATGGCCGGCGATCACTTTCGAAAATAAGCTCCATGGTCACCTGAAAGCAGTGGTGTGTTGGTAAATTTTTAACAACAGGCTCTCTCCCCAGTCCACCTCTGTGACCCCCAAAATTGCAGAGCTGGCAATAGCCGGGGAGGGGGGGGGGGGGGCAATGCATTACTCTCCAGGAAAAAAAATTAAATGATCCCAGGTTCCAATCTAATTCATTTTAATATGGGATAAAATGCCATAAATAAGTAAATAAATATAAACTTTTAACGTTCAGCACCTGATTCTCAAAGTGGACATATTCCAAACACTATAATGAAAATAAAATTATTTTTTTCTACCTTTGTTGTCTGGTGATGTTGTTTCTCTGATCATGCTGGCCCAGTATCTGATTCTGCTGCTCTCTATCTGTTCCCTTGACTCCGTTTCCAGGGCTTCCTTTCCATTTATTTCTTTTCTTTCCTCCTTTCTTCTTCATTTCTGGTCCTCTGCAGACTTGACTGTACAGTGGATCCAGCTTCTGCCTATTTTCTCCATCCATGTGCAGTTTCTCTCCTCACTTCCTTTTCCCTCATCTAATCTTCCTCTATCTTTCCTCCATGTCTAGCATTTCTTCTCTCTCCCTTCTCTCCCCTCCATCCATGTCCAGAATTTCTCTTGCCCTCCCCTCCATCCATGTCCTGACTCTCCTGTCTCCCCCGCCCCCCTCTATCCATCCATACCCAGCAATTGTCTTCTCTCCCCTGCCCCCCTACCCATCCATGCCCAGCAATTCTCTTCTCTCCCCTGCCCCCCTCTATCCATTCATGCCCAGCAATTCTCTTCTCTCTCCTGTCCCCCTTTACCCATCCATGCTCAGCAATTGTCTTCTCTCCCCTGCCCCCCCTACCCATCCATGCCCAGCAATTGTCTTCTCTCCCCTGCCCCCTCTACCCATCCATGCCCAGGAATTGTCTTCTCTCCCCTGCCCCCCTCTACCCATCCATGCCCAGCAATTCTCCTCCCTCCCCTGCCCTCCCACTCCCAGACATGTCCAGCGATTGTCCCTCGTCCCCACCCTCCCATCCATCGTTTTTTATTACCTCTCCATTGAAGCGCCGTGTTATTTAAAGCCCTGCTGCCCGTCTCCAGCCTTCCCTGTTTGCTTCTGATGAGTTCGTTCGTGCCCTTAGTCCCGCCTTCTGGCGTCATACTCTGCTGCCCGTCTCGTCTTCCGCCATGGTCGCTTTACTCAATACTACCCCTCTCCTCAAGTCGCTTCACTGGCTCCCTATCCGTTTTCACATCTGTTCAAACTTCTTCTACTAACCTATAAATGTACTCACTCTGCTGCTCCCCAGTATCTCTCCACACTCGTCCCTCCCTACACCCCTTCCCGTGCACTCCGCTCCATGGGTAAATCCTTCTTATCTGTTCCCTTCTCCACTACTGCCAACTCCAGACTTCGCGCCTTCTGTCTCGCTGCACCCTATGCCTGGAATAAACTTCCTGAGCCCCTACGTGTTGCCCCATCCTTGGCCACCTTTAAATCTAGACTGAAAGCCCACTTCTTTAACATTGCTTTTGACTCGTAACCACTTGTAACCACTCGCCTCCACCTACCCTCCTCTCTTCCTTCCTGTACACATTAATTGATTTGATTTGCTTACTTTATTTTTTGTCTATTAGATTGTAAGCTCTTTGAGCAGGGACTGTCTTTCTTCTATTTTTGGGCAACACTGCGTACGCCTTGTAGCGCTATAGAAATGCTAAATAGTAGTAGTAGTGGAATGTTGTATTTGGTGAATTGTCCTATGTTTTGAAATAGATTGAATGCATTAATTATTGTGGTGGGCTTCCTAATCGGGGGATGGGGGTGTTGGAGGAGGACCTAAAGGTGTAGCATATTTAATAAAAGGGAGAGTTTTGGAGGGAAATATCTTTCCTTCTTTATGTGCCTTCCAGAAGCAGCCTAAATGCCCGGGAGCCAAGGGGCTCAGACCTAGTGGAGGATTTGAGAGCTGAACAAAGGCTCTGACTAAGGCCCATGGCAGCAGCAAAAAGGGAAGTTTTTCCCCTAGTTACCCGAGTTCCTGCTAGAGAATGACATGGGGATAAAGTTTGTCCCCGTCCCCACGGGCTCTGTCCTCATCTGTACAAGCCTCAAACACTTATGATTTAATATTTAAATCTTTTTATTTAAAAAAAGGAACTATATTTTGTACAACTGTTTATAAATCACAAATAGAAAACAAGAATAACAATGAGCAACAAACTACCCCAAAGAACCCTAATCCGCCTTGTTAAAATGGCCAGGAGTACAAAATACAACCCACTCTGTATGCCCTATTCACTGTTATGATTTTTTAATCTGTGGATGAATAATGTCATCAACAGTCTCAGGTTTTCTAGCTGTCCTGTCTTCCATAGTCCTTCCCACAATAGAAATGTCCTTTTCAGCTTGGAAAAGAGATGGCTGAGTGGAGATCTGATTGAGGTGTACAAAATCCTGAGTGGTGTAGAATGAGTAGAAGTGAATCGATTTTTTTTTTTGTTTGTTTGGGTTATTTATTTATTTTGCTCTTTCAAAAAGTGCAAAGACTAAGGGACACTCAATGAAGTTACATGGAAATACTTTTAGAACAAATAGGAGGAAATATGTTTTCACTCCACAAATATTCTAGAACTTGTTGCCAGAGGATATAGTAATAGCGGTTAGCATGTCTGGGTTTGAAAAAGATTTGGACAAGTTCCTGGAGGAAAAGTCCATAGTCTGCTGTTGAGACACACATGGGGAAGCCACCGTTTGCCCTGGGATTGGTAGCATGGAATGTTGCTACTATTTGGGTTTCTGCCATTTACTTGTGACCTGGATTGGCTATTGGAAACCAGATACTGGGCTAGATAGACCATTGGGCTGACTCAGTATGGCTATTCTTATGTTCTAGAATTCGTTCTGGTAGCAGGAATGCACAGGAGACCCCCATGCCAGTTTTAGCCAGCACTTTTGTTTGTTTTTCTAAAAAAATCAAACATTGTCGTCTGCATTAGGGAATGACACGGGAACAAAGTTTGACCCTGTTCTCAAGGGCTCTGTTCCTGTCCTCATATCATTCTCTAGTTCCTGTCTCCCAAGAACTAGTAATAGATGTAAGGAACAGAAGCCCAGAGAACTGTTGATGATTGATCCTTACTAATCTAACCCAGCTAAGAGGAAAGATATTGAGATAGGAGAAAGTTACCTTAAAAATGGTAAATGTTTGTGCCAGAAAGTGTGCCTACCTGTAAGTGCTAACATACAGCATGGAAACCTATACAGCTGGTATAACCAAATCCCAACTGGAAGGGATTGGCCACAGGGAAATTTTACTTACACTGGGACTTTTATTAGCCTCCATCAAGGATTTAGGGGTTTGGAATTCTGAGCAGGGAGAATGCCACCTGTCCTGCTGGGGACCTGCTGCTGTGTATATATTTTATGTAATCAGTGGGCTTATATATCTAGGTTGCAACACTCAAATTGTACCATTTAGTGCCAGGCTTCCCAATTCTGGGCTGAGGATCCCATAGCCTGTTCTAGTTTTATGGATCTCCACAATGAATTTGCATGAAGTATGTTTGTATTCATATGTAGACGTTTCTTATATATATTCATTGTGGTTATCCTGAAAGCTGGACTGGCTGTGGGGTGCCCTGGATAGGTTTGAGAAGCACTGTTTTAGTGTTCATGTCTTGGAGTTGGAACGCCTAGGGATTAGGGATATGTATTTGTTTGAAACAATATGGGAAAGATCAGTGACATTTCCTATGTTTTTTTTTGTGTTCTGCCTGAAACACAAAATCGCCCCCCAAATTTTGTTTTTATTTTGTTAATAGTGTGTATTCTTCTGAAAGAGGGCACACTACTAACAATACTGTTCTTGTAATGAAAAAAAAAAAAGAACTGAACAAAATGAAAACTTCTGTAAATATGGAGCAAAACCTTTTGGATTTGACACCCCTAGTAGGGATATGGAGAAGAGAGTTCCCTAGTTAGCTGTCAAAAGCAAGCACCTTTCCAAATAGGGCCATCAAAAATTTGTCACCACTTAGAGGATGGCCCTTAGAACTTCTCTGTGAGAAGGCAATCAGAACAGCCAACAGACCAATGAGAGCAGGTGAAGCCATGAGGAGGGTGCTAGACTGCCTCAGTTCAGGAATTCTCATGCCAGATGGCCCTGGTCTATATGATCCTTGTGAAAAGGAAGCGATTGATGCCATTTCTCATTTAGAGCGACAGCAAAGGGAAGATATTACACAAAGTGCTCAGCATGCTTTAAGACTTGCTGCTTTTGGTGAGCTTCACAAAGTGCTGGGGACGGAACCACTGCCCACAAAGTTACCCAAGAGACCAAAAAGAAAAGCTCCAGTAGATTATACGGGGCAAGACTGAAGCAGAACAATAAGCAAGTTTGCCTTGATCCCAAGTTAAAGTGGATTCAGGAATACCTGGAGAAGGCTTTAAGCAAGTAAGAAAGATCACAGGACGTACAGCTAAAAGCATACAGCAAATGAGAGGGCTTTACGTAAGGGGTGTCCTTCACATTATGGACAAAGTAAGAGATGAAAGTTAAACTGTGATTCCAGATCCCATTGTACCGACAGAGCCTTATTGATCATACAATAAGCACATTGCAATATGGTTTGTTATAAAAAGGTACATTGGTAGTTGAGGGAAACCTTCACATTTCTTTCATAATTTTTCAATGAAATTATGTAGTCTCTTATAAATGTAGTTAAAAGAAATCTTAGTGTATTCCTATGCCTTACTACATTTGCTTGTTAAACTACAAATATATAGTAACATAGTAGATGATGGTAGAAAAAGACCTGCACGGTCCATCCAGTCTGCCCAACAAGATAACTCATATGTGCTACTTTTTGTGTGTACCCTACTTTGATTTGTACCTGTGTTCTTCAGGGCACAGACCGTATAAATCTGCCCAGCACTATCCCCGTCTCCCAACCACCGGCTCTGGCACAGACCGTATAAGTCTGCCCCGCCTCCCGATCTTGACTAAGCTCCTGAGGATCCATTCCTTCTGCACAGGATTCCTTTATGCTTATCCCACGCATGTTTGAATTCCGTTACCGTTTTCATTTCCACCACCTCCCGCGGGAGAGCATTCCAAGCATCCACTACTCTGTGAAAAAATACTTCCTAACATTTTTCTTGAGTCTGCCCCCATTCAATCTCATTTCATGTCCTCTCGTTCTACCACCTTCCCATCTCCGGAAAAGGTTCGTTTGCGGATTAATACCTTTCAAATATTTGAACGTCTGTATCATATCACCCCTGTTTCTCCTTTCCTCCAGAGTATACATGTTTAGTTCAGCAAGTCTCTCCTCATACGTCTTGTTCTACCATTATCATATAACCCATGTTCCTTCTGCTATGCTAAATGTATATTTTCTCCACTATTCATGATGTATTGTAAGCCACATTGAGCCTGCAAAGAGGTGGGAAAATGTGGGATACAAATGCAACAAATAAATAAAAATAAAAGTTAGTTCCTGTCTGTGTTCTTTTACATACTTTGCACATGAAGGCCGAACCTGGGAGCTAGTTATACTACTACTTTTTGTTCAAAGTGTTTCTGGTTTTGGCAGAGTCACTTGTGAGCTATACGTTGCTATTGATTTTTTTTTCTCATTTTGGCAGAACTTAGAATAAACAATTATAGATTTTTATTTATGGAAATTAGTTTATGAATATGAGTGGACTGCGCCTTTTTAGTGAGCTGTTGTCTGTTTTTTTTCCGTAGTGTTTAACTGTTATGCTATATTTGTGTGTGTGTGCAATCCTGCTAGAGCAGAAACATCTAAACTGTCAGTGTGCTCAGCTTATATATGTACAATAGTAAATGTTTTCAAATAAAGCAATGCTACCACATCCCCCTACACTTCCTCTTTCCCCCAATAAACTATTCTGATATAAAACAGAAACTGAACAAGGTAGCAGTTTTGATGTTGAGATTAGAGGTAGCCAGGCTGACTGTCTCCTAGCTTTAAGCGCCCTCCTACATCAGAGAGCCACCTTGGCCCTATCCTATTGTTTAGATATCGCTCTTTCTTTAGAGTTTCACATTACTAGAGCAATTGGTCTGTGTGACCCCACTTAAGAACCTCAACTTTGCTTTGGAAACTTGAACTGAGTGTTGGACCCTTAGGAGACAAATCATTGCAAAATGAAGCAGTTGTCATTTTGATGGATTATTGTAATTTGACCACGCACAGAAACACAGCTAACAGCACCGCCTGGTGGAATAAAACCTAGTTCAGCAATAGAAACTGAATTTCACCTGAATTTGATATGGACAATGCCTGTCCTTGAGTGTTGCAGTATGGACTGCGTTTTATAATGTACCAAAAGAATTTGAGCTAAATATGACTTGCATCTGTTTGATTTTGGTTTGTAAAAATGAGGATAGTTTTCTTAGACATATCAGTTAACCTGTGATCCTAACCACTATGTCTTGTACTTAACTGAGCTTTAGGTGTGCTTTTGTAGGAAGATGATTCATTTATACCAAACAGCTCCCAGGAAAGTTTTGGGTATTAATATTTCAGTTTAGCTATGACCTGGGGGGGGGGGGGTCTGGAATGATTGCATATTACCTTTTCCCTCTTAAGAAATGAGAATAAAGTGGACCTATTTTGAATCTTTTGGTTTTAACTGGAATTTTTGAGAGTTACACTGAAGATGCATTCATACCTGCTACACTTATTTTTAACCTAGTATTGGATTCAGTTAGAAAAAAAATATCTAAGAAACTTTCTATCATAGAGATGTTCCTTTTTGTGATCTCTAATAAGGATCTTTGTAGGTAGATCACTAGGGCAAAGAGGAAGACATTTCTACTTTTATGACCAGTACCACTTTAACTAAGGGTTTTAAGGGCAATTCTCTAAAGGGCAACTAAATTAAAGCGCCAGTTGTGCACACCAGTTTATAGAGGGCTGTAGTTCTGCAAGTAAATGTTGTCACAAATTGGCATTTACATGCATATGAGCTAGACACTATTCTATAAAATGACGCACTAGTTGCATAGTGTGTAACAACAAATGGGCTGTGCCAGTGGACGAAGAATGGGTGTGTCGGCATTCCACCTTGCAATGTGCGTATCTTATAGAATAGTATCAAATTCGCCAGCTGTTGACCTGGTGTAGTTTGTGTTGCTTAAGTTTTTCACACTGAAGTGGTTGCACTGCTATTATTAGGCTCGTCTTAATGCGTTATAGAATTGATGCTAAGCACACATCTTTGTTGTGACTAACACTTAGGTGCCACTTTTTATGGAATTGCTCCCTTTGTTTTTAGTTGCATTTACATATAAATGTATAGTTATATAGTAAAATGTGAAGTATGTATTTTATGATCTGACACACTTAAACTAGCTTCTTATCGCTGAGTCCTGTCCCAGTGTTGTGGTGTAGAGTTGCCCACCCCCTAAGCCCCCCATATGTTAGAAGGAGGAGGGTCTAGCACTCCCTCCCTCCTGCAGGCATCATCTCAAAATAATTGCAACCTGCCTGGTTCATCCTGGCTTAACTTCCATATGGAAGTTGGATGCGCTGGGCAGGATTTAACTTCCATATGGAAGTTAAGCCAGGATGCACCGGGTAGGGTGGTGCCTGCAGGAGGGAGCGTTAGTCCCTCCTACTTCTAAGGTACGAGGGTTTTGGGGGGTGGCCAATGCTAGACCACCAGGGCTAGCCTTTGGTGGGCAGGAGTTCAGGTTGGTGCGTTTGGCACCTGGAAAGGGTCCCTGGAAAGGGCCCCACTGGACCACCAGGGTTATATGTTTGGGGGGTGAGTGATCTGGTGGTCTACTGGACCTCCAGGCCCTTGTGCTTGGGGTTGTGGGAGGGCTGGATTTTTATGCTAATGGAAGGGGTCTCACCATTCTTGCTAATGCTAGCTCTGAGCTGGCATAAGGTTTGCTGCAGGAGCAGCACTCTTGTTTGGCACGCTGCCCACTGAGCTTTGGGGAGGAGTAGTGATGACCTTGTTTAGCAGGCATTTGCATGCAGTTAGCGTTCAGAGCCACGAGCTCTTTGTTTCATGCGCTCACCGGCTCTTAACATCCCACAGGAGCTAGTCTGGCGCTAATGACCTCTAGCGTCCACATTTGCTTCTGAGCATCTGCTCATAAGAGTTGATATTGAGCTTGAAACTGAGGGGGGGGGGCTGTTGCATGCGGGAAGGGTCATGTGTTCTCAGAATTTTCTTTGGTTCGGAACTCTGAGAGAGTTCCATCCGGGTATAGGTGGATGATGTCATCCACTTGTTTGCCTGATTTTATCTTACTTTCTACAGAGACTACCTGATAATAGTTTGGCAACTTTGCTTTTTTTGAATGAGCCTCTATTTGCTTTAATTTCCCAGACACTTATTCTAATCATTCCATAACTTATGGCACTTTTGAAAGCAAACCTGTACCAGGCAAAGATGTTAATATAGCAGCTTTTCTCAGGCGGGCAGGCAGTCAGGCAGGTGAACAAAGTAAAACCATGGAAACTAATGCTTTTTCCCACCCTGTTGCAGATTGGGTCATTGATCAGCAGAGTCCAGAGAGATAATTAAGTGATGCTCACCTTTTATCCCTAGAGAGCCAATTCAAAAAGAAACTCTTAGTAAAAACCATTGCTGTGCTTACTTGATATCTCAAAAATGTGTAAGTGAAAATCTTAATGAAGTACTACCTGTCTCAAATTAAGTGTCTCTAATATTTAATTTGTTTCATACTTTAGAACATGCTGTTTCTCTCAAGAGTGATTGTAGAAATTAAGGCTAGCTATTAACATCATTGTACCGTAATGTACTATTTTAGAAGTGTGATGATTGTATAAATATCTTGGTATTCAGTGTCAGTCATTTTAATGTGAAGAGCCTCATTAATGACGATTCCTCATTAAGTATGTTGTAATGAAAAAAAATTCTACATGTACATATTGTATGTTGAGGTAGATTCTTACATGAGAAATCAAAACTACCACAATTGTGTTATTATTTTTCCAGAAAGTAGTGTAGCAAAAAGTTGTAGGTGATAATCTTTCTTTGGACTACTTTCATACATTTCTCACTATCCAGTAGATTTCTTCCCTCCTTTGACCTGATGAAGGGAGTGTAAATTTTAAAAGTTAATCAGAACTGTATTAAGGTGGTCCAAAAAAAAAAAAAAGGTATTGCCTCCACCTTTTTTAAATTTCTCTTTGTTTTCTGAGCAGTTGCTACTTCTATAGAATAAACTTATGTTGCCATCTGGTGGCACATTTTGACTTTCAGCTCACTGGTACTCAGTCTTTTCTGTTATCATGGAATCAAAAGCCTTCTTTTAAAAGTATGTGGGCCATTTCCTAATTTTTAACATTCTGTTCTTCACTCTGGTCTGGGGTATCTGCTGAAGTAATTTTTGAACCAGGTCATCAATAGAAATAAAACATGGAAAAGAAAATAAGATGATACCAACTGAATACATTTCTTGATTAGCTTTCAAAGGTTGCCCTTCTTCGTCAGATCGGAAATAAGGTCATAAATCATGATGCTGTCCTGAAAGTAGGACAGTTTGACCCTATATTTTCCCCATTAATATTTTTTCTGTTGTGTTGAGGCCAAACTCTGTTCAGTCTATGTTCTCAACAGCTTCCCTAGTCTGACTGATCCAAGATGTTTAAGCCTGGCTTAAGATTCAAGTCACCCATTCCATTCAACATCGAGAAGGAAAATCTTAACCCAGTTGTGCATGCCATGATAACATCAAGACTGGATTACTGTAATGCACTCTACAATGGTCTGACTACAAATGGTCTGCACCAGTTGATTCAGAATGCAGCAGCAAGACTCATAGAAGGTTGCAAGAGACGTGACCACATCACACCATTTTTGAAAAAGCTTAATTGGTTACCAGTACAATACAGGGCTAAATTTAAAACTCTATATCTGATCTTCAAGGCCCTTAAAGGAAAAATGGCCCTGAGAACTTGAGCAGGATGACCCTCTACACACCTCCAAGGACACTAAGGTCCTCACAAGGGGTATCCCTAACCACATCCCCTCCAAAAGACATTACACGATATACCCCCTAGCAAGCCTTCTCCGGAGTATTCCCACACTCTGGAATGCACTTCCTGAAAGGATCCGCTTAACACAAGACGCTATCTCTACTTCAGAAAGCAGGTGAAAGCTTGGCACTTCAAACAGGTCTTTAATGGAAGAAGTAACTAACTTCTTAGTGTGTCTGTCTCTCTCCCTCTCTCACAGACACACAAAATTAGTTCCTTTATTTTCTAACTTTTCTTTCTCTTACCTATCTATATGTTCCATCTTTGCGTATACCCTACACTGTCTATTAAAATGTTCTATTACGTATTATGTTGACGTAAGAAGTATACCATGCCATACTTTGAATATTTTTACTGTTGTAATTTTGTGTTTATTTGATTTATTTTTACTGTACACTGCCTTGAGTGAATTCTTTCAAAAAGGTGGTAAATAAATCCTAATTAAGTCCTAGTGTCTTGCATATTACAGCACTGCTGCTAAATTATTGGTTTAGCTTTCTGTAATATTACATATTTCAAAAAAGTGTAATATTTATTTAGTTCAAATTGTACATGGGAAAGCCCACAGCCAAGCAAGAAAAATCTTTTCAAGTAGTGACCAAGTAGCAGTAATCCAAAAAATGACTAAAATGTCCAAAATAGTGGATAATAGTCAAAAACTATATTTTCTATACATAAATCCTCTATTAACTCTTATAATATTTTTCACCGTCCAGGAAAATAAGCTGGTCAAACTTTGCTCAGTGATATGAGTCCCAAAACAGGAGTCAGTCATTGTACTTCCTCATCAGTCCATAATCACTTGCTCTATTAGCCAATGTAACTTATATCATTCAATATCTTTATTTCATGTTAGTTCTTTCAATACTAATATTAAAATTACTTAGCTTTAAACTGGGGAAATGGTGCAAAGGAATAATATTCAATAAAGATATCAAATGATATGTTATATTGGCTAGTGCCATGTCTTTGGCTGGCACACACGGTGGCATTGAACTATTCTATAAAGTATGTGCAAGAATAGAACGCCCTTGACATGCCCATGCTTCTCCCACTTTAGTACCTCTTTGCATTTACATGTTAGAGAAGTCTGGTACTCTGTTTATGGATTAGGGATTACGTTTGTTACGCATGTAATGACAAATTAGTGCCAATTAGTGCTTGATAATGCCAATTATTGATAATTATCACCAATTTAGTGTCATTCATATATATAATATATATTACTGGTCCTATTCTATAACTGCGTGCTTAACTTTGGGTGCCATTTATAGAATTTGGGGGTTAGTGCATAATTTAGGGACCCTTTTGCAAAGGCACGTAAGGGCCTACGTGCATCCAGCACGCACCAAATTTACATTACTACCCGGCTACCACATGCCCCAGACGGTAATTCTGAATTTGGCGTGCACCAAAAGCACAATATTTTCTATTTTCTACTGTGGGGCGCTTACCTGGTGGTAAACGGCAGTGGGTGTGCGCTGCATGCTTACCGCCCAGGTAGCACGTGAGACCTTACCGCTAAGTCAGTGGGTAGTGGTAAGGTCTCAGGCCAAAAATGGAAGCGCGCTGGTTTTCATTTTGCCGCACGTCCATTTTTCTGCTCCTTAAAAAGGCCCTTTTTTCAGGATGCAGTAAAAAAAAAAATGGCCCAGCAAGTGCTCAAAAGACGCGTTCGCACTGCCGCTGGCCACTTTTTGCCGCGGTTTAGTAAAAGGGCCTCGTAATGCCTAACTGTGATAACATGGCTCTGGCTTGACACTGAGTGCACGCTATTGCACGTGCTAATGGGCCAATGCTCAGAACTCCTGCGGTAAATCAGCAGCATAGAAACCATACATCTGGAACAGCGCAGAATCCTAGTTCCCCAATGCTGAAAGGAAATGGTAATTCAAATTTTATGTGCGTTGTGAAACCAAAAGCAAGGGAAGAACTTGCTTGGTGCATATGCAGAAGAGTTTTGCGGTAAGGCAAACCTAAAAGTGATACACACATTGGCATCTGTTTTCTGAGCCTTTAAATATAAGCATTTCAAAATGTTTTTTTCTTGGAAGGCTTATATTTTTAAACGCAGGAAACAGGTGCCAATGTGTGCTTGCACACGTTTGTCTCTCACTACCAGTTCTTAGGGGCTTGCACAGGCTTCTTTCTGCCTCCAAATAATATATAAAACTGGTAGATTTTAAAGAAGGAATCATGAGGAGTGGAGGAGTAGCCTAGTGGTTAGAGCACCCGTCTTGCAATCCACAGGTGGTCAGTTCAAATCCCACTGCTGCTCCTTGTGATCTTGGGCAAGTCACTTAACCCTCCATTGCCTCAGGTACAAACTTAGATTGTGAGCCCCCCCAGGGACAGAGAAATATCCAGAGTACCTGAATGTAACTCACCTTGAGCTACTACTGAAAAAGGTGTGAGCAAAATCTAAAAAAAATAAATGAGAAATTCTCTCTTCAAACACCTTGACACCTGCACCAAGCTGGTGGTGTTTTTTTTTTTTTTTTTTTAGTGTTAAGGTGGCTTTGTTTTGTGCACTGTTCTCTGAGCATTGGGAGGGAATAGGAAATGATCTCATTAACATCCATTTGATTACATTAGCATGCAATTTGTGGTAATCTTTGGCGCGCATGTTGTCTCCTGCGCTAGAAACTCTGAGCATTCTGTGCTCACTAATGCAGGCATTAGTCCGGTGCTAATCGCCTCTAGTGCCCGTGTTTGGTTCAGAGCTTCGGCCCATGTGTGCATAGCATGGAACAAGCATGGGCTATGCCTGGCGTTTGTTAGGCTCTGTGCACCTTCTTTAGCATGTTGCCGTTATTCCTTTCCAAATAAACATTGGGGATGGTAGATTCAACACCAAATAACTGCATGAAAGTGCAGATTGCAGCTTTCAATAAGGTGGTATGAGCTTCAAATTGTGTGGGAGATTGGAGGAAATAGATGGACATTGCCAGTCAAAATAAAACAAACTAGAATTCATGGATAGATTTTGTCACAAATGCTAATAAATATAAGTAAAACAAAACATGGACTAAAAAGGCTACCACATCACTAGTCACAAATGTGGACAGTTTCTTGATTTTTAGATGTGTACAAAAAGTATTGAAAATTTCAATTTGAAATCAGTCCTCTATAAATTTGTACAGGGCTCACAGGGAAAAGTTATTGGTGGGTGCAATAAAAATTATGGTCTCTGTGATTAACATTAGTTTGTTTTTATTTAGATTATTAACATTGGGAAGTTGAAAGATTTTCTTCTGGAACACAGAAAAGATTACATTAATGCCTGTAGGTAAGGACATTTTATGTACAGTTTTTGTTTGCTTGGTCCATGGATTCTGCTCTTTAGTACTGTAAATTATAAATTCTTTCCAGTTCTGGTGAAATTTTTATAATCTAGTGAGTTTAACCAATGTTCAGAATTCTCTGTCCTGCTGAAGTGCCAAGTTTGCCAGCTACAGTATATGAACCTGAGTCAGATGCACTGAGCACTTTTTCTGTGGACAGAAAGTGAAGAAAATGCTGTGGTACTTCTTGACTTCCTTACAAATTCTAAAAGTCCTGTAGAGACTTTGTTAGCCTGCCTTTTTTTTTCTTCTAGGCTGTTTCCAACCTAATTCCACTAGATGGCACTGTAACTGTTTTTGGGAGTGTGTTGACAAAACATTGGCAGTGGTGGCATAGCTAGAAGTGCATAGAAAAAAAATGAACAGTCTGTTTCCCCCAGTAATTGTCATTCAAAAGCACAGTAGCTATTTCAAATGCATAATCCTTCATGCCAGTGTTAGCAGTAGAGATGATTATTCTGAGAGTGAGAGTTTTGTCTTTATTAGTCCCCATATCATCCATTATTAAATTGTTTCAAGCAGATTTTCATCTGAACAAAAAAATAGTTTGACAGCTTTCTGATTTGAGATATTGTACTTTAGGGTGTCGGTGACAATGTGCTCAAGGGGCAACATGATAGAAAGAATAGCCATGGTGATATGGCATGAAATGTGTGACAAGGATAATAAATTTCCTTATGAAGTCATATTTTCTTGGTCAACAAGCAGGATTGAATTGGGTACACAATCAGAACAACTTTCCCAGAAATAGAGAAACATTCTGAACCTATGTGGCCCTTCCCACATTTAGCAGTTTGTTGTTTCCACTTTTGTGTAACGCAGACAGTCCTGGAGTAACCCCTTGACAGTCAGGTTTTCTGGATATCCACAATGAATATGCATGAAAGATTTGCAGTGTATGCAGATTGACTTCATGCATATCCCTTGTGGATATCCTGAAAACCTGACTAGCAGGGGGGGGGGGGTGCTCCAGGACCAACTTGGGAAACACTAGTGTAACAGATTTGAAACCTTGCAGTCTCTATCTCTGAGTATACAAGGACTGCAGATGCATGTTGTTGTGAGCCCAGAGAAACTGCCTCATTCAATTCCATAACCACTATAAAGTGGATAAGAGGTTCCTAAAAGCACAGGAAAAATATTTTAATGCAGAGATCAGCTGACTTTCTTCAGTTTAGTAGTCCCTCCCATTGCTTTTGTAAAAGGCAGTGTTATAACCCTTCAGTCTGTGATGATTTTGGATGAGACCCCTGAACCTAAGATGCAATTAATTTTAGTCTATGGTGTGGAATTTTCATGCTCATCCCTTCTGTATTGCGGTTTTTGTCTATTCTTCCACTTTGTTTTGGGTTTGTATGTTCTGCTTTATTTTGTTCTGCTTATTGTTTGCTCTGTTCCCTTAGTTCTAAATTGCATTTATGTGTCTTATTGATTGAACTGTGGTATACAAATATTCACAACAACAACAAATAAATATATTTGAAGTGGACTAAAATTATTTTTAAATTCCACCCAGCTTTTTGTTTCTTTAGACCCTACTAGAGTAGTGGATGCCACCATCAAACCTACTATTGTGTAAGGTGTTCTTTTCCAAAACAGCAGCATATTGCAGCAATGCAGATTTCTTCCATGGGGGCTGATCAATAAGTGGAGTGGAGGAGTAGCCTATTGGTTAGTGCAGCGGGCTTTGAGCCTGGAGACCTGGGTTCAATTCTCACTACAGCTCCTTGTGAACTTGGGTAAGTCACTTAGCCCTCCATTGCCCCAGGTACAAAAATTTAGATTGTGAGCCCTCTGGGGACAGAGAAAGTGCCTGCATATGACAAGTACAATGCTGTGTACATCTAGTAGCACTATAGAAATGATTAGTAGTAGTAATGCTATGAGCTGTGACATGACTCTCAAGAGTGAAACCTGTCTGGACTGGCCAATTAGACAATGGGCATTTGTTGGTGGCATCCACTACTCTATTTGGGTCTAAAGAAACAAAAAGCTGGGAAGACTTTAAAAATAATTTTACAGCTCTTCGCTCAAGTGCAGCACACAAAGCCTGACTTTCTAGCCCGCCAAACTTTTCCTAGATTTGCAGGTGGATCAGCCATGAGCAAGGTTTGAGTATTTGTTTTTATGATCCTACTCGGTGGTAATGCCAGCAGGGTTCCCAACCACCACCTGCAAAAGAGGAGAAAGGAAAGGGAGGCAGAGGGAACACTCTCTCATTCACCCACCTTCCAGGCTCTTAGGAGGCAGATGTTGGAGAAGGGAGAGAGGCAGATTATAATTTCTTTTGGCTATGACATTGTCTTAATTTCCTAAAATATTATTTCTCCGAGGACAAGCAGGCTGCTTGTTCTCACTGATAGGGTGACGTCCACGGCAGCCCCTCCAATCGGAATCTTCACTAGCAAAAGCCTTTGCTAGCCCTCGCGCGCCGATGCGCACCGCGCATGCGCGGCCGTCTTCCCGCCCGAAACCGGCTCGTGCCGGCCAGTTTTCTTTTGTCCGCACTCGGTACGGTCGTGTTTCGCCGTTCGTGCCCCGGAAAGTTGACCTCGCGCGTCGTTTTCGACTCGTTTCTTCTGAGAAGTTGAGAAAGTGTTTCGGGAAGACCCTTTTCGGTTTTTCCCTTCCCGTATTTCGAGCTTTTCGCCCCGGTAAGTTTTCTTTCGTCGTCGGGGTAGGCCTTAGTTAGGCCTCAGTCGAAATTTCTTCTCCCTATTTTTGTGGTGCCAATTTTCGCCATTTTGAGTTTTGATCTCGCCAGCGTGATTTTTCCGCCCATGACATCGAAGCCTTCCAGCGGTTTCAAGAAGTGCACCCAGTGCGCCCGGGTAATCTCGCTCACTGACAGGCACGCGTCGTGTCTTCAGTGTCTGGGGGCTGGGCACCGCCCTCAGGCCTGTAGTCTGTGTTCCCTTTTACAAAAGCGGACTCAGGTAGCGAGGTTAGCCCAGTGGAACATTTTGTTCTCGGGCTCTTCGTCGGCATCGGCACCGGGGGTATCGAGTGCATCGACGTCTTCAGCGTCCAGACCTTCATCCTCGGCCGCCAGTGCATCGAGTGTATCGAGGCATCGACCCTCTGCATCGGCGCTGAGACATCAGACGACTGTATCGACGTCGGTGGTACCGGGACCTCGTCTGCTGATGTCGTTGGACGGTGGTGCTTCGTCTGGAGTGCAGGTGAGGGCTGTCCATTCCCCTGCTGGTGGCGGTGAGCCTTCGGATGGGTCTCCCCCTACCCTGAGGGCTCCTGCGGTACAGCCCCCCCGAGACCGACCTTCTTCGGCCTCGGCCCCGAGGAAGAGACGGCTGGATTCTACGTTCTCCTCGTCGGTGCCGGGAAGCTCCGGTGACGTGCTTCGTTCCAAAAAATCGAAGAAGCATCGTCACCGGTCCCCTTCCCGTGTCGGCACCGAGAGCTCTGGGTCGCCGAGGGAGTCGGCACCCAGCAGGCATCGGCACCGAGAGGGCCGCTCACCCTCTGTCCAAGAGGTGTCGATGCGCTCCACTCTGGACAGCCCGGAACAGCCTCCACGCCCGGAACAGACTCTGACATCGACGCCTGCATCGACCTCCATGCCTTTTTCTGCAGCCGCTCTGAACGAGAGCCTCCGGGCCGTTCTCCCAGAGATCCTGGGAGAGCTGTTGCGCCCTACCCCTCCGGTACCGGGGGTGCTTGCGCCACCGGTACCGTCGAGCGTGGCGCCGACTGGTCCATCGCCCGGGGTGAGGTCTCCGGCGTCGGTGCCGCGTGCGGTACCGACTGCGGTCGCCTCCCAGGAAGGCTCCCCGACTACGTCGGCGGAGGGAGCTTCGCCGGTGCGGGCGAGGGAGTCTACCTCTCGACGCTCCCACCGTGGCCGTGGTTCCACGGAGTCGAGCCGGGCACGGTTGCAGACACAGGTTCGTGAACTTGTGTCTGACACCGAGGGTGAGGCCTCGTGGGAAGAAGAGGAGGACATCAGATATTTCTCTGACGAGGAGTCTGAGGGTCTTCCTTCTGATCCCACTCCCTCTCCTGAAAGACAGCTTTCTCCTCCCGAGAGTCTGTCTTTCACTTCCTTTGTCCGGGAGATGTCTACGGCCATCCCCTTCCCGGTGGTTGTGGAGGACGAGCCAAGGGCTGAAATGTTTGAGCTCCTGGACTATCCTTCTCCACCTAAGGAAGCGTCCACAGTACCCATGCATCATGTCCTAAAAAAGACATTGCTGGCGAACTGGACCAAGCCATTAACTAATCCCCACATTCCCAAGAAGATTGAGTCCCAGTACCGGATCCATGGGGACCCAGAGCTGATGCGCACTCAGTTGCCTCACGACTCTGGAGTTGTGGATTTGGCCCTAAAGAAGGCCAAGAGTTCTAGGGAGCATGCTTCGGCGCCCCCGGGCAAGGACTCTAGAACCTTGGACTCCTTTGGGAGGAAGGCCTACCATTCTTCTATGCTCGTGGCCAAAATTCAGTCCTACCAGCTCTACACGAGCATACGCATGCAGAACAATGTGCGGCAGTTGGCGGGCTTGGTGGATGCGCTCCCCCCTGAGCAAGCCAAGCCTTTTCAGGAGGTGGTCAGGCAGCTGAAGGCGTGCAGGAAATTCCTGGCCAGAGGGGTGTATGACACCTTTGATGTTGCGTCCAGGGCCGCTGCTCAAGGTGTGGTGATGCGCAGACTCTCATGGCTGCGTGCCTCCGACCTGGAGAATAGAATCCAGCAGCGGATTGCGGACTCGCCTTGCCGTGCGGATAATATTTTTGGAGAGAAAGTCGAACAGGTGGTAGCGCAGCTCCACCAGCGGGACACCGCATTCGACAAGTTCTCCCGCCGGCAGCCTTCAGCCTCTACCTCTACAGGTAGAAGATTTTTTGGGGGAAGGAAGACTGTTCCCTACTCTTCTGGTAAGCGTAGGTACAATCCTCCTTCTCGACAGCCTGCGGCCCAGGCTAAGCCCCAGCGCGCGCGCTCTCGTCAGCAGCGTGCGCCTCAGCAAGGCCCCTCGGCTCCCCAGCAAAAGCAAGGGACGAGCTTTTGACTGGCTCCAGCAGAGCATAGCCGACATCCAAGTGTCAGTGCCGGACGACCTGCCAGTCGGAGGGAGGTTGAAAGCTTTTCACCAAAGGTGGCCTCTCATAACCTCCGATCAGTGGGTTCTTCAAATAGTCCGGCAAGGATACACCCTCAATTTGGCCTCAAAACCTCCAAATTGTCCACCGGGAGCTCAGTCTTACAGCTTCCAGCACAAGCAGGTACTTGCAGAGGAACTCTCCGCCCTTCTCAGCGCCAATGCGGTCGAGCCCGTGCCATCCGGGCAGGAAGGGCTGGGATTCTATTCCAGGTACTTCCTTGTGGAAAAGAAAACAGGGGGGATGCGTCCCATCCTAGACCTAAGGGCCCTGAACAAATATCTGGTCAAAGAAAAGTTCAGGATGCTTTCCCTGGGCACCCTTCTTCCCATGATTCAGGAAAACGATTGGCTATGCTCTCTGGACTTGAAGGATGCCTACACACACATCCCGATACTGCCAGCTCACAGGCAGTATCTGCGATTTCAGCTGGGCACACGTCACTTCCAGTACTGTGTGCTACCCTTTGGGCTCGCCTCTGCGCCCAGGGTGTTCACAAAGTGCTTGGCTGTAGTAGCAGCGGCACTTCGCAGGCTGGGGGTGCACGTGTTCCCATATCTCGACGATTGGCTAGTGAAGAACACATCCGAGGCAGGAGCCCTGCAGTCCATGCAGATGACTATTTGCCTCCTGGAGCTACTGGGATTTGTGATAAATTATCCAAAGTCCCATCTTCTCCCAGTGCAGAAACTCGAATTCATAGGAGCTCTGCTGGATTCTCGGACGGCTCGCACCTGTCTCCCAGAGGCGAGAGCCAACAACTTGTTGTCCCTCGTCTCGCGGGTGCGAGCGTCACAGCAGATCACAGCTCGGCAGATGTTGAGATTGCTGGGCCACATGGCCTCAACAGTTCATGTGACTCCCATGGCCCGCCTTCACATGAGATCTGCCCAATGGACCCTAGCTTCCCAGTGGTTTCAGGCTGCTGGGGATCTAGAAGACGTGATCCACCTGTCCACGAGTTTTCTCAAATCCCTGTATTGGTGGACGATTTGGTCCAATTTGACTCTGGGACGTCCTTTCCAAATTCCTCAGCCACAAAAAGTGCTGACAACGGATGCGTCTCTCCTGGGATGGGGAGCTCATGTCGATGGGCTTCACACCCAAGGAAGCTGGTCCCTCCAGGAACGCGATCTGCAGATCAATCTTCTGGAGTTGCGAGCGATCTGGAACGCTCTGAAGGCTTTCAGAGATCGGCTGTCCCACCAAATTATCCAAATTCAGACAGACAACCAGGTTGCCATGTACTACGTCAACAAGCAGGGGGGCACCGGATCTCGCCCCCTGTGTCAGGAAGCCGTCAGCATGTGGCTCTGGGCTCGCCGTCACGGCATGGTGCTCCAAGCCACATATCTGGCAGGATTATGCAACCTCACGAGTGGTCGCTCAATTCCCGTGTAGTGCGACAGATCTTCCAGGTGTGGGGCACCCCCTTGGTAGACCTCTTCGCATCTCGAGCCAACTACAAAGTCCCTCAGTTCTGTTCCAGGCTTCAGGCCCACGGCAGACTGGCATCTGATGCCTTCCTCCTGGATTGGGGGGAGGGTCTGCTGTATGCTTATCCTCCCATACCTCTGGTGGGGAAGACTTTGTTGAAACTCAAGCAAGACCGAGGCACCATGATTCTGATTGCTCCTTTTTGGCCGCGTCAGATCTGGTTCCCTTTTCTTCTGGAGTTGTCCTCCGAAGAACCGTGGAGATTGGAGTGTTTTCCGACCCTCATCACGCAGGACGAAGGGGCGCTTCTGCATCCCAACCTCCGGTCCCTGGCTCTCACGGCCTGGATGTTGAGAGCGTACACTTTGCCTCTTTGGGTCTGTCAGAGGGTGTCTCCCGCATCTTGCTTGCTTCCAGGAAAGATTCCACTAAGAGGAGTTACTTCTTTCTGTGGAGGAGGTTTGCCGTCTGGTGTGACAGCAAGGCCCTAGATCCTCGCTCTTGTCCTACACAGACCCTGCTTGAATACCTTCTGCACTTGTCCGAGTCTGGTCTCAAGACCAACTCTGTAAGGGTTCACCTTAGTGCAATCAGTGCATACCATTACCGTGTGGAAGGTAAGCCGATCTCAGGACAGCCTTTAGTTGTTCGCTTCATGAGAGGTTTGCTTTTGTCAAAGCCCCCTGTCAAGCCTCCTACAGTGTCATGGGATCTCAATGTCATTCTCACCCAGCTGATGAAACCTCCTTTTGAGCCACTGGATTCCTGCCATCTGAAGTACTTGACCTGGAAGGTCATTTTCTTGGTGGCAGTTACTTCAGCTCGTAGAGCCAGTGAGCTTCAGGCCCTGGTAGCCCAGGCCCCTTACACCAAATTTCATCATAACAGAGTAGTCCTCCGCACTCACCCTAAGTTTCTGCCAAAGGTTGTGTCGGAGTTCCATCTGAACCAGTCAATTGTCTTGCCAACATTCTTTCCCCGTCCTCATTCCTGCCCTGCTGAACATCAGCTGCACACATTGGACTGCAAAAGAGCATTGGCCTTCTATCTGGAGCGGACACAGCCCAACAGACAGTCCGCCCAATTGTTTGTTTCTTTTGATCCCAACAGGAGGGGAGTGGCTGTGGGAAAACGCACCTTATCCAATTGGCTAGCAGATTGCATTTCCTTCACTTACGCCCAGGCTGGGCTGGCTCTTGAGGGTCATGTCACGGCTCATAATGTTAGAGCCATGGCAGCGTCGGTAGCCCACTTGAAGTCAGCCACTATTGAAGAGATTTGCAAAGCTGCGATGTGGTCATCTGTCCACACATTCACATCTCATTACTGCCTGCAGCAGGATACCCGACGTGACAGTCGGTTCGGGCAGTCAGTGCTTCAGAATCTGTTCGGGGTTTAGAATCCAACTCCACCCCCCTAGGCCCATGTTTGTTCTGTTCCAGGCTGCACTCTCAGTTAGTTGGTAAATTTTTTAGGTCAATCTCAGTTATGTCCTCGCCGTTGCGAGGCCCAATTGACCATGGTTGTTGTTTTGAGTGAGCCTGGGGGCTAGGGATACCCCATCAGTGAGAACAAGCAGCCTGCTTGTCCTCGGAGAAAGCGAATGCTACATACCTGTAGAAGGTATTCTCCAAGGACAGCAGGCTGATTGTTCTCACAAACCCGCCCGCCTCCCCTTTGGAGTTGTGTCTTCCCTAGTCTTTGTCTTGCTACATATGAGACTGGCCGGCACGAGCCGGTTTCGGGCGGGAAGACGGCCGCGCATGCGCATCGGCGCGCGAGGGCTAGCAAAGGCTTTTGCTAGTGAAGATTCCGATTGGAGGGGCTGCTGTGGACGTCACCCTATCAGTGAGAACAATCAGCCTGCTGTCCTCGGAGAATACCTTCTACAGGTATGTAGCATTCACTTTATTGACTGTCTGGCCAGACCTCAAAGATGATTATGCTACCCCAACACACTTGGCAAATCTCCACGGGGGCTTCGCCTATTCTCCTACTCTAGTCCTCTTAGTGATTTGAAATTTCATATGTCTTCTGAAAAGTTGGTCCCCCTGGTTTAGGTCTTCCTGCTTGTCAAATTCTGCATGAAATCTATTTTCTTCTTGCTAGAGTCATGTTGTGCGCTATAATAACCAATTTGGCATGCAATCATAGGCTCCTTTTGAATTCATTCGAATGGGTGAAGAAAAAGTTTTACATAATGAGTTTTGGTACATTTTGGCTTTTGAGATTAGTTATCACAGAGTAAGAGCTGGATTAGAACTTGGAAAGAGATTTGATCTTCTTTTCTTGTGAGCAAGTGAGTTTTTAAAACCTGGTGTTACCAGCACCAGTCCTTATTTGCTGCAGAAATATGTTTCTCTGGGGACAAGCAGGCTCTAATATTCTCACAAGTGGCCGACGCTGATCCGTGTGGCCCGGCCCAACATTTTGCCAAAGTAAAAAGTAGAGCTTTGAGGAGTGCAAGCTACACTCCACCTCACATTTGTGAGTGCCTTCTCGCCTGTCACGTAAACACAATCTCAGTTCTCTTTTTTTTCCGCGTGAGGAGAAGGTGTGCTTTTTCAGCCTCTCCTCGCTCACCCAGTTCAAAAGAGCTTTTGATGCCTTTCGGCTATTTTTTTTCCCTTAATTTTTGTTGTGTTTTTCTTATTTTTTTCCATTTAAACCCGGCCTTTATTTTCTTAGTTGTATTTTGCCTGGGTTTAAGTTTCCTTGTTTTTCAACATCATAGGACTGTTTTTTAGGCCTTGACTCCAGTCTGGTTCTTCCCTTCTTTTTTTCTGTAAAGGAGAAAACAAAAACCAACAAAGAGTGGAGAAACTGGATCCGCTACATAGATAAAAATAGAAGAACAACAAAAAAGTAGCGAGATCAACACGACACTCCCAAGACACCATGGGTACGAGCAGGGCTTTTTTTGTGCCGGTACGCACCGGTACGACGTACTGGCACCTTTTTTTCCCCCTGGCGAGTCCTGCACCCTTCCTCTCACTCCCCTACTTACTACTACGTCGGACTTGACAGCATGAACGGTGCAGGCAGCGATTGAGAGAGGCTGGCAGCATCATAGCTTCCCTCTGCGAGTCCCGCCTATGCGGAAACAGGAAGTTGAAACAATGTAGGCGGGACTCACAGAGGGAAGCTCCGATGCTGCCAGCCTCTCTCAATCGCTGCATCGTACGCGCTGCTGAGTCCGACGCTGGCAGCCTTTCTAACACTTCGCTTGCAGGCAGTGGAGAAGGAGGATGGGCTGGGGGAAGAAGAATCGCTGGACATAGGAGAGGGGAGGGCAGGGGAGAGAGGAGAATCACTGGACATCGATGGCAGGGGAGAGAGGAGAATCGCTGGACATCAGGGGAGGGCAGGGAAGAGAGAATTGCTGAACATCGAGAGGAGGGGAGGGCAGGGAAGAGAGAATTGCTGGACATGGATGGGAGGGGAGGGCAGGGACGAGAGAATTGCTGGACATGGATGGGGGGAGGGCAGGGATAAGAGAATTGCTGGACATGGAGGGGAGAGAGGAAAATCGTTGGCCATGGATGGAGGGGAAGGAAGAGAGGAAGGAGATGCACATGGATTGGAGAGCAGGGAAGAGAGGAGAAATGCTGGAAATGGATGGAGAGGGGAGCAGGAGATAGAGGAGAATTGCTGGACATGGATGGATGGAGGGGTTGGCGGGAAGAGAGGAGAAATACTAGACTTGGATGGAGGAGAGGGGAGAGAGAATTATTGCTTTATATGGATACAGGGGAAGGAAGAGAGGAGAAATGATGGACATGGATGGAGGGCAGGAGAGGAAAAAGAAGAAGATACACATGGATGGAGATGAGGGGAAAGGGAACAGAGGAGAAAAACTGCACATGGATGGAGAAAATAGGCAAAAGCTGGATCCACGTTATACCTCCTCCAGTCAGTTCCACAGAGGAGGACCCAGCTTTTACTTATGGATGTAGGGCAAGAAATGAAGAAGAAAGGAGGAAAGTAAAGAAATATATGGAAAGGAAGCCCTGGAAACGGAGTTAAGGGAATAGAGAGCAGCAGAATCAGAGACTGGGACCAATATGGATAGAAAAACAGTCACCAGACAACAAAAGTAGAAAAAATCATTTTATTTTCATTTTAGTATTTGGAATATGTCCAGTTTGAGAATTTACATCTGCTGTCTTATTTTGCACTGGGTATACTGGAGCTGTAACATATTACAGAAATTATTTATAATGAAAACAATCACGTTATTTTTTTCTCCTGCACTAGTATAATATTTTCAATGATGTCTGTTTATATGCGCCATGGCTGGTATAATGGGTGTGGCTAATGTGGGTTTAGCTATCATACGGGTGGAGCCATATGTGGTGACCCCGCCCATAATAAGTACCGGCACCTTTTTTCCTACAAAAAAAGCACTGGGTACGAGTAATAAAATGTTTTATTAAATGAATATTAAAAAAGACTCTACATGGGTAATGACTGATAATAAGGTTTTTAAAAAAAAACAGAGACATTCCGGTTTTTTTACAATTTTATACTGTTATTTATTTCATGGTCCATTTTAGAGTTTCTTTAATTTCATCTTATTAGTCATGTGATTTACAGTTTCTTTGGATGTTTATCTTTTCAATGCATGGTTTTTATGTCTCTTTTTTAAAAAAACAACCTTATTTTCAGTCATTACCATTTATATGATTGTTCTTAAGTTTTATTCATTTTTGTGTACTGCTATTTATATGACTGTTCTAGGTTCTATTTATTTGAATGTATTATAATTGTGTATACCTCTTTTGACTTGTAGACTTCTGAAGCAGGTGTTTTTCACCGAAACATGGCTCCGTGTCGAGTCTTTTTTAATTTTCATTTAATAAAACATTTTATTACTCGTACCCACGGTGTCTTGGGAGCGTC
The DNA here is from genome assembly GCF_901765095.1 of Microcaecilia unicolor. Classification (NCBI taxonomy): domain Eukaryota; kingdom Metazoa; phylum Chordata; class Amphibia; order Gymnophiona; family Siphonopidae; genus Microcaecilia; species Microcaecilia unicolor. The sequence goes on from NC_044032.1 coordinate 504,419,234, forward strand.
GTGTTGATCTCGCTAGTTTTTTGCTGTTCTTTTTTTTTCTGTACAGTGCCCCACCAGCTGAAAGGAGACGGTCTCCACCGGAGAGCCTTTCATTCCCATCTTTTGTCAAACAAATGGCTGATGCCATTCCATTTCCTTTAGAGTTGGAGGATGAGCCCAGGGCCAAGATGCTCAAGGTCCTTGACTATACATCTACTCCTAAGGAGGCTGTGACCTCACCCCTCCACGAGGTACTCAAGGAAATCCTCGGTCCCTGTCTTGCCCAAGAAGATAGACACTCAGTATCAGATCCCTAGCGAACCTGAGTTTGTTAGGCCTCGGTTGCCTCACGATTTCTTGGTGGTGGAGTCCACTATCAAAAGAGCCAGGAGTACTAGGACTATGCCTCGGCGCCCCCAGGCAGAGAAGCTAGAACCCCGGATTCTTTTGGAAGGAAAATGTACCAGGTTTCAATGCTCATCTCCTGTATACAGTCTTAGCTCTTCATGAGCATTTACGTACAAAACTCGGTGAGACAGCTGTCACACTTGATGGATACGCTCCCTCCGGAGCAGGCTGAGCTTTTTTGCCAGTTGGTCAAGCTGCAGAAGGCGTGTTGAAAGTTCTTGGCCAGGGGCAGTTACGATACTTTTGATGTGGCATCCAGGATCTCTGCTCAAAGTATAGCAATGTGCATACTCTTATGACTGCTTGTTTCTGACTTGGAGCATTCTGCTCAGCAGAGGTTGGCGGATGCTCGTTGCCGGGGGGATAACGTTTTTGGAGAGAAGGTTGAGGAAGTTGCTGACCAAATCAAGAAACACACTGATACCTTTTCTTCTGTCTCCTGCCGGGCGCTTTCTGCATCAACCTCCTCATCTAGGAGGGGTTTTGGCAAGTCATGGAGCGGTCTCTACTACTATTCTAGATGTAGACACACTCCTTTGGCTTGTCAATCTACTCAGGCCCAGCGTGCTCGTTCACATTGACAGCGTGTGCCTAAGGTCCCTACTGCTCCCTAGTCAAAGCAAGGGACGAGCTTTTGACTGGCTCCAGCAGAGCGTAGATGCAGTAAAAGTGTCTGCCCCAGATGACTTGCTGGTCGGGGGGAGGCTAAATTTTTTTCACCAAAGGTGGCCTCTTATAACCTCCGACCGGTGGGTATTTCAAATAGTCTGTCTCGTATACACCCTCAGTTGGCTCTCAATTGAAGAAATTTGCAAGGCTGTGATGTGGTCTTCAGTCCACACATTCACATCACACTGCTGCTTAGAGCAGGATACCCTACGTGACAGTCAGTTCGGGCAGTCAGTATTGCAGAAGCTATTTGGGGTCTAGAATCCAACTCCACCCTCCTAGGCCCATTTTATTCTGTTCCATTCTTCACTCTCATTCAGACTGTATATAGTTTCAGGTTAATCTGTAGTACGTCCTTGCCGTTGCGAGGCCCAGTTGACCTCTGGTTGTTGTTTTCAATGAGCCTGGTAGCTAGGGATTCCCCACTTGTGAGAACTATAGGCCTGTTTGTCCTCAGAGAAAGCGAAGATACTTACTTACCTGTAGCATGCATTCTCTGAGGACAGCAGGCTTCATATTTTCACAATCCTGCCCATCTCACCTTGGAGTTATCTCCTTGGTTATTTTTGTTTATTTTTTGCTTTAGTATTAAACTGAGGAGACCGTGTTCGTGTGACAGGCAGGAAGGCACTCATGCATGCATGGTGGAGCAAGCTCTACCTTTTACTTTGGCAAAATGCTGGACCGTGCAACACGAATTGGCGTCACCCACTTGTGAGAAATGAAGCTTGCTGCCCTTGGAGAATACCTGCTACAGGTAAGTATCTTCGCTTTTTTTTTTCAAGATGTCCATGCTGTGTTTGCATATACTTGGTTAAAGAACCAAGTTAACATGAGTATTTTGTAAACTCTGAAAACCAGACCTATTTCTGGTCTTAGGACTGGCATGGAGGATCACCAGTCTAAAAGCTCACAACACTTTAGCAGCAGAGAAAAGAGCTACAAGCAGGAGCTTCATAAACATACTCAACAAAGTGGGTATGTTTCTTTTGCCCCCTAACCTAGCAGACTGTGTTTTCAAGAATTGTAATTAATCATATACAAAAACTATGAAACTAATTTCACAAACTGTTAGTTTAACAATACTATTTATGGCAATAAGTATAATTTAACTTTCTACTGCTTCAGTGCTTCCCGTCTCTCCCCTATAGCAAACCAGTCCAGTGACATTTTCAATTTTACAGATCACTGGTGTGGTACGCTGCAAAGAACAGGAAAACAAAGCCAGAATAGATAATACTTTCATAAGAGCCAAACAAAATAACCACTACAGTGTTATCTGTGAGCCTTGGATCAAAACATTATTCACTTTCTCCCAATTATTTGTCTGACACCTTCATTCAGCTGCTCTAACTTTTTTTTTTTTATCACTTTTTATGAAAGTGGCACAAGCCTTGAATACTTTTCTGACTTTAAAATAGGAAACACATTTTTGTATATTGTCTGGATTGACACATGCAGGGATTATGTGGCTTGCATCATGCAGTGCTAGAGCAATGTCTGGAGAGCTTGCTAGAAAAAAATAAGATGTGCCTACTGCATTGGACCAAAGGCTGATCAAACCATGCTCGTGGCCAGTCTAGTTCACGAGCACCCAACAGGATCCCAAAAAGTAGAACCATTCTTTGTTTCAAATGAAAAAAAAAAAATAGAACGTATAAGGTGGCAAGCCAGCTCATTTTCGAAAGTGATCGCCGGCCATCTTCTGACACAAATCTGGAAATGGCCGGCGATCTCCTGAACCCGGCCAAATCGGTATAATCGAAAGCCAATTTTGGCCGGATTCAACTGCTTTCCGTCACGGAGCCACATCAAGGGGGGCGGGACAGGGGCGTGCTCACCAGATGGCCAGCTTTGCCCGATAATGAAAAAAAAAAGCCAGGCTTGACGAGTATTTCGCCGGCTTTACTTGGTCCCTTTTTTTTCACAACCAAGCTTAAAAAAGGAGCCCCAACTCACCAAATGACCACCGGAGGGAATCGGGGATGACCTCCCCTTACTCCCCCAGTGGTCACCAACCCTCTCCCACTCATGTTTTGTTTTTTGGTCCATTTTTGGAAAAAAAAAATGAATAAGTGCAAAACGTAGAGATTCATGCCATTGAGATGTACGACGAGCCAGCATTTTTAGTAGACTGGTCCTCCAGACATCCCAGGAGAGCAATGGGGTACCCTAGAGGGTACGTCTGTGTACTTCATAAAAATACTCCCAGGTACACATCTTACCTTTTGTTCCCTTTTCTTATTTATTTGGATTTTGCTCACACCTTTTTTTTCAGTAGTAGCTCAAGGTGAGTTACATTCAGGTACACTGGATATTTCTCTGTCCCAGGAGGGCTCACAATCTGTTTGTACCTGAGGCAATGGAGGGTTAAATGACTTGCCCAAGATCACAAGGAACAGCAGTGGGATTTGAACCGACCACCTCTGGATTGCAAGACCGGTACTCTAACTACTAGGCCACTCCTCCACTCCAAATTTCTTGTCCCCTTAGCCCTCCAAAACCCACTGTCCCCCACTGTACATCACTACAATAGCCCTTATGGGTGAAGGGGGCATCTATATATGGACTTGGGTTCCCCACTCCATAGTGCACTGCACCGACTCCTACACTGCTCCGGGGACCTGCATGCTGCTCTAATAGACCTGACTTTAACATCTGAGGCTTTCATAAAGGCTAGTAAGTCATATTTTTCTTCACATTTATGGGGGTGGGAGGGGGGGTCAGTGACCACTGGGGGTGGGGATTTGGGGGGGGGGGGGTCACCCCTGATTCCATCCAGTGGTCATCTGGTCATTTAGCGCACCTTTTTGTGCCTTATTCATTCCGAAAACAGGTCTAGACCAAAACATCGTAGTTTGTTTTGTTTCATTATGGCTGTAAAACATCCAAATGTTAGGCACACCCTAATCCTGCCTTCAAAACACCCCTGACACGCCCCCCCCCTTGTGATTTGAATGCACTGCAGAAGTCTACAAAATAGGTTTCGAAAATGCAAATTTGGACATTTTGAGAAGAAAAACGTCCAAATGGTACTTCATGAAACGTTTTGGACATTTTTCTCTTTTGAAAATGAGCCCCGTGGTCTATATTGGACCCTGTTCTTATAGATTTCTATTCTTATTTTTGAGAGAAGTACATCATTGGTACATATATTATATTTTTGTGATGTTGAACTGTGCAATGATTATAATTCAGATGAGTCAGATGCTGTTGCTTTGTGCAGTTTATGGTAGCCTTTTAACTTGGTATGAACATTAATAAATATTTTAAATATCTTAGTCTTGTGTTATGCTTATGAGAGTAATAAAAAAAGAAGCAAACACTGGGCCTTCAGGATTGAGAAAAAATGGAGTCCTTTAATATCACAGATACCCGACACGGGCCGTGTTTCGGCGTACAGCCACCTGCATCAGGGGTCAATAAACTCCTATCGGTCAATTTGCAAACTGCAGCGCAAGAGGTAAGTGAAACAATCGGGGTAAAACTCCCGTTGTTTTAACAGCTCGTCTCTGTTCAGAAAAACGCCTCCAATACTAACAACCGCCAAAAGTATTGGAGGCGTTTTTCTGAACAGAGACGAGCTGTTAAAACAACGGGAGTTTTACCCCGATTGTTTCACTTACCTCTTGCGCTGCAGTTTGCAAATTGACCAATAGGAGTTTATTGACCCCTGATGCAGGCGGCTGTACGCCGAAACACGGCCCGTGTCGGGTATCTGTGATATTAAAGGACTCCATTTTTTCTCAATCCTGAAGGCCCAGTGTTTGCTTCTTTTTTTGTTTACCTTGTTGTACTTGTATACTGTTTTCCCTCTCTTTTGTGCCTGCGTATGAGAGTAATAATGCATATTAGATGCAGGGTTTGTTCCTTGTTTACTTCTGACTCTATACAATCCTTAACATATAGTGCCACCCTTTATTGCCCTGTCATCCTATATAATAATTCTCACCTCCAACGTTCTAATGTGCTTGGCACCGTGGCTCCCTCGGAGGTGGTCTGCTAGGCAGCTTAGAATGCTCTGACGTCAGTGATGTCACTGACAGTTGATTCCAAGGCAAGGGGAGGAGTAGGGAAACACGCTCCGCGTGTTTCCCTACTCCTCCCCCTGCCTGGGAAACAGCTGTCAATGCCCCCCTCTCGGCGCAACACCCAAGCCCCTGCTCTGCAAAACCATGAGCCAGGCAGGGGGAGGAGTAGGGAAACACACGGAGCGTGTTTCCCTACTCCTCCCCCTGCCTACCAATCAGCTCTCAGTGCCCCCCCCCCCCCCAGGCGCAACACCCAAGCCCCTACCCCCCCTCGACGCATCACCCAAGACCCTCCCCCTGGCGCATCACCAAAGCCCCTACCCCCCCTCTCGGGCACAACAACCCCCTCGCCACCTGCAGCCGCTAATACAAACGCTGTCCAGCCGCTGCTGCTTCTCCTGTGGAGCAGCAGCGGCCGGTACAAAAAGAAAAAAGCCAAAAAAAGATTTTTAACCTGAAACGCGGCTCCGTAGACAGCCATCTGGCATTGGCTGTTGTCTCTGCAGCCGCTTCTCCTCTCCCCTCCATGTCACTGCCCCTGCAGGAAGACCCCGGAGGAGCGCAGCAATAGTTGGCTGACTTTATTTTCCAAAACTGTTTTAGAGTGCAAGCAAATTACAGTACAATTAGCTAAGTAGTATGGATATGATAATTTATTTCATCTAACAATTACTCATACTGCAGATCAGACAGAACACTCATAAAAATCATGCCTGTGCCTGGTGATTACAACAGGAGTTTCAGAGAAAATGTGAGTCTCTCCAAAATAGAAATGTCATATATTTGGTTGTTTCAGTGGTTTTTAATAAGGAACAGATTTGAGATATACTACACGATGTACCATTTCAGACTTTTCAAGTGAGAAACCAGCTTCCTAGCATTAAATTAAATGTGAGCATTGTTTGTTTGTTTTTGAGCCTGTAGACCAGACTCCTACCCTAACTGAGGTGATATTTAACCATCTCTCTTGTTATAAATAGCCCCCAGATAACAAAAAGAACGTATGAAACCAGATTTGGTGAAACAATTCTGAATTAATTTATTATTTCAAAATACACCTTTGCAAAGATGGGTGCCTCTAGAAGCAGTAGGCACACCCCTTCTTAATGTTTACAGGTTTTATACCCTTTCTTTTTAGTTACATTAAGTATCTGCCCCTAAGTTTCTCATTGGATAGTGATCACATTTACCAACCCCTAATACATCATTGTTAATTATCATATGACAGCCCCCCAAAATTTTTACATCACCCTAGCAGCTGAGCCCCTATCCATTGTTAGTTCTGCTCAGTCTGCATTTTTGTATCTTTAAACCTTTATGTGAGAACTTTGCATAGTTCAGCACATAGCATATTTCACCTTCCATAGTCTTACAGCTTCATGGTCTCATGCTTAAATACATTGTTGTTTCAACTCTTTGGGCTTCTTACCCCTCCTTTCTTCTCTCTCTCCCTGTCTCAGCATTTTTATCACTTTGCACACATTACTTTAAACTAATAGAGTTTCTTTTGTTAATGATTTTAAAAAGCTATGATATTGTGGTTTCTGTTAGAAATGGCCTACAGAAGTATAGTTCCATATCATCAAGCTGATCAATCCATAGACTGGTGGGTTGTGTCCATCTACCAGCAGGTGGAGATAGAGAGCAAACTTTTGCCTCCCTATATGTGGTCATGTGCTGCCGGAAACTCCCCAGTATGTTCTCTATCTCAGCAGGTGGTGGTCACGCACAGCAGCAGCAGCTCTGGCTAGGCCTCCAAGCCTAATTTTTAGGTTTTGTTGAGTGCCTGGGGTTGAGGGCTCTTTTGAGCAAGTGCAAACCTGGTGGTGCCAGGTCCCTCCTTTTCTCCCCCCTCCCGCTGGCTCCGTTAAAAAAAAAAAAAAAAAAAAAAATTTTAAACGTCTTTAAAGGCGTTTATTTCGACGTTTATTTAAGCGTCTATTGCAGCTACTCACTGGGACACCAGGTCGTTACAACTCGGAGCGGACAGCAGGTAATTTTACCTTTTTATAGCTGGCGGGGGTTCCCCGATTCTTCTCCTCGTGGCACATGGCGTCGGAGGGCGAGGGCGCAAAGGGTCGCTCCCCGGGTCGCTTGAGCGCTTCTAGAGGGGATGCGGGGGTCTTAAAGCCTGATTCGCCCTTGTTGGGTGGCAGTTTCGTGACCGATGAATGTCCCGGTCCTTCCTCCGGCGTGGCGGTTTTTCCCGCCATAAACGCCCATCCCCCGCTCCTCGCCTCCGCCATTTTGGCCGGCCACGCGGCTCGGACGGCTTCTTCTTGGGCCGCCCTTGAGGTTGGAGACATTAATGCCATGAACGCCCTTAATTTGGGCGACGGCACAGAAGCGGCTAAAGTTAAGAGCCGTTCTTCCCGCGCGGCTCCTTCGCGGAGTTTCGCGCCGGACGCCATTTTGGATGCGCAGCAGGCCTCTCCCCCGCTGTTGCGAGCGCCGGTTGAGAGTGCGCCTAGGGCTGTTGCCCAGGCTGCGGAAGTGCACAGTCTGGGGGGTTTCTCCCCCGAGTTTGTTTTGCTGCTGCATCAGGCCTTCCTCATGCACAACGCTGCCCCCGCTCCCTCGTCTGGTAAAGAGGTTGAGGTTCCCAGAGGTAAACGCCCTCGGGTTGATTCCCAGGCCTTGGAGGAATTTGTCTCCTCCGATGTAGATGAGGGCAGCGTGTCTGAGGTCTCCCAACGGTCCTTTGCGGATTCCTTGGAGGAGACGGATCCCCGCTCGGATGGAGCGGATGACCCCTCTGCAGCGCGGCTTTTTCGCCCAGAGGATTTGCCCAACCTGTTGTTACAGGCCATGGACACTTTGAAGATTTCCTCTCCGGAGGACGTCTCTCCCTCAGCCCCTGTTGGCTCTGCCATTATGCTGGGGACGAAGCGCCCGCCTAGAACCTTCCACGTGCATGATGCCATGCACACCTTAATTTCGGCTCAATGGGATGTCCCAGAAGCGAGCCTTAAAGTGGCTAGGGCTATGTCCCGCCTCTATCCTTTGGCTGTGAGTGAACGTGAGGCCTATCTGTGGCCTACCGTGGATTCTTTAATCACTGCGGTGACTAAGAAAACGGCATTGCCGGTGGAAGGTGGCACGGCCCTAAAGGACGCCCAAGACAGGAGATTGGAGGCGGCCTTAAGGTCGTCCTTTGAGGCGGCTGCTTTAAGTTTGCAGGCCTCAGTTTGCGGCTCCTATGTGGCCAGGGCGTGCCTGACTATGGTGCAGCGGGCTTCCCCCTCGGATCATTCCTTGAGGGATGATTGGCCAGCCCTGGAATCGGGCTTAGCCTATGTGGCAGACTTGCTGTATGATGTCTTGAGAGCCTCAGCTAAAGGCATGGCTCAGACAGTCTCTGCGCGGCGGTGGCTTTGGCTGAAACATTGGTCTGCTGACCACGCCTCTAAATCCCGCCTGGCTAGGTTGCCTTTTAAAGGCAAGCTGCTCTTTGGGGTCGAGCTGGACAAAATCGTGACCGATCTCGGCACATCTAAGGGCAAGAAGTTACCAGAGGTCAGGGCTCGGGCTAGTGCTCGTCCCGGTACCTCCAGAGGACGGTTTCAGGAAGCCCGTCGGTACCGCCCGGGCAGGTCGGGTTCTTCTGCCCCCTCTTCCTTTAAGAGGCATTTCTCCCCCAAGCAGCGTTCCTTTCGCAGAGACCGCCGTCCCGGAGGTGCTCCCTCCGGTCCTCCCCCAGGGTCTCGTACCCAATGACGGGGTCTTGGTCCACGCCCCAGTGCAGATTGGAGGACGGCTGTCCTCGTTTCTGGGCGAGTGGACCACAATAACTTCAGACGCTTGGGTGCTGGAAGTCATCAGAGACGGCTACAAGCTAGAGTTCTGCCGACCCTTAAGAGACGGGTTTGTACTCTCTCCCTGCAAGTCTCCGGTCAAAGCTGTGGCAGTGCAGCAGACTTTGGACAATCTGATCCGCCTGGGTGCGGTCGTTCCGGTGCCAGAAAGTCAGCTTGGCAAGGGGCGTTACTCCATTTACTTTGTGGTACCAAAGAAAGGAGGTTCTGTCCGGCCTATCCTCGACCTCAAAGGGGTCAATCGGGCCTTGAAAGTGCGGCACTTTCGCATGGAGACTCTCCGCTCTGTTATAGCGGCAGTGAAGGCAGGGGAGTACCTGGCTTCCTTGGACATCAAGGAAGCGTACCTGCATATTCCCATCTGGCCTCCTCATCAACGCTTTCTGCGTTTTGCAGTCCTGGGCCGACACTTCCAGTTCAGAGCCCTCCCGTTCGGGTTGGCTACTGCTCCGCGGACCTTTTCCAAAGTAATGGTGGTCATAGCGGCCTTCCTGCGAAAGGAAGGAGTACAAGTCCATCCTTATCTGGACGACTGGTTGATCCGAGCCCCCTCTTATGCAGAGTGCGGCAAAGCTGTGGACCGGGTAGTTGCTCTTTTGAGCTCCCTGGGATGGATCATCAACTGGGAGAAGAGCCAGCTGCGCCCGACTCAGTCCCTGGAGTATCTGGGAGTTCGATTCGACACCCAAGTGGGCAGAGTGTTCCTGCCAGACAATCGGATTGTCAAACTTCAGGCTCAGGTGGACCAGTTCCTGGTAGCCTCTCCTCTTCGGGCTTGGGACTATGTGCAGCTGTTGGGCTCTATGACGGCCACGATGGAAGTAGTGCCCTGGGCCAGGGCTCATATGAGACCACTACAACACTCTCTGCTGCAGCGCTGGACTCCGATGTCGGAGGATTATGCGGTGCGTCTTCCCTTGGATCCAGCAGTGCGCAAGGCGCTGAGCTGGTGGATGCAGGCAGACAAGTTGTCTGCAGGAATGCCTCTGGTGACCCCAGAGTGGATTGTCGTCACGACGGACGCCTCATTGTCGGGCTGGGGAGCCCACTGCTTGGGAAGGACAGCGCAGGGGCTCTGGTCTCCTGCAGAGGCGAAGTGGTCTATCAACCTCCTGGAACTCAGAGCCATTCGGTTGGCGCTTTTGGAGTTCATCCCGGTACTGGTGCTGAAGCCTGTACGGGTACTGTCGGACAATGCCACGGCTGTGGCCTATGTCAACCGCCAGGGAGGTACCAAGAGCGCCCCTCTAGCCAAGGAGGCTATGAGTCTATGCCAGTGGGCGGAAGCGAACCTGGAACAGCTGTCAGCGGCCCACATTGCCGGAGTCATGAATGTCAAGGCGGACTTTCTCAGTCGCCATACCTTGGAGCCCGGAGAGTGGCAGCTATCTGCTCAGGCGTTCTTGGACATCACGAAGCGCTGGGGCCAGCCGAGCCTAGATCTGATGGCGTCATCGGCCAATTGCCAAGTGCCGCGCTTCTTCAGCAGAGGACGGGACCCTCGATCCCTGGGAGTAGATGCTCTTCTCCAACAATGGCCGACACAAGAGCTTCTCTATGTGTTCCCACCCTGGCCCATGTTGGGCAGGGTCCTAGACCGGGTGGCAAGACATCCCGGCAGGATAATCCTGGTGGGTCCGGATTGGCCCAGACGTCCCTGGTATGCGGACTTGATCAGGCTCTCAATCGACGATCCTCTGCGGCTGCCAGTGGAGCAGGGCCTGTTACATCAGGGTCCCGTGGTGATGGAGGATCCCTCCCCCTTTGGTCTTACGGCCTGGCTATTGAGCGGCAGCGTCTGAGGAAGAAGGGCTTCTCAGACAAGGTCATCGCCACTATGCTGAGAGCGAGGAAACGCTCTACTTCTACTGCTTACGCCAGGGTTTGGCGTATCTTTGCAGCGTGGTGTGAAGCAGGCTCACTTTCTCCCTTCACTGCTCCAATTTCTTCAGTGTTGGCGTTCCTGCAAGAAGGTCTGGACAAAGGCCTGTCGCTCAGTTCCCTTAAGGTCCAGGTAGCGGCTCTGGCTTGCTTCAGGGGCCGCCTGAAGGGTGCTTCCCTGGCTTCCCAGCCAGATGTGGTGCGCTTTCTCAAGGGAGTTAATCACCTGCGCCCTCCTCTGCACTCAGTGGTGCCTGCGTGGAATCTCAACCTGGTGCTAAGAGCATTGCAGAAGCCGCCGTTTGAACCCTTGTCGAGGGCATCTCTGAAAGACCTGACGTTGAAAGCAGTCTTTTTGGTGGCTATCACTTCAGCCAGAAGAGTTTCCGAGCTCCAGGCGCTCTCATGTCGAGAGCCTTTTCTGCAGTTCACTGAGGCAGGAGTGACTATTCGCACAGTGCCTTCCTTTCTGCCCAAGATTGTTTCTCGCTTCCATGTGAATCAGCAGCTCTGTCTCCCTTCCTTTCGTAGGGAGGACTACCCAGAGGAGTACTCTGCTCTTAAATATCTGGATGTGAGACGAGTCATCATCAGATACTTGGAAGTGACCAATGATTTCCGGAAATCGGATCATCTGTTTGTCCTGTTTGCAGGTCCTCGTAGGGGTCTGCAGGCTGCTAAGCCTACAGTGGCAAGATGGGTCAAGGAAGCCATTGCAGCGGCTTATGTGGCCGCAGGGAAGGTGCCGCCTATCCAGCTGAAGGCTCACTCCACAAGAGCTCAGGCGGCCTCGATGGCAGAGGCCGGTTCCGTCTCCTTGGAAGAGATATGCAAGGCGGCAACTTGGGCTTCGGCCCATACATTCTCCAAGCATTACCGCTTGACTGTGGCTGCTCGGGCGGAGGCCCGGTTTGGAGCTTCAGTGTTGCGGTCAGGGATTTCTATGTCCCGCCCTGGGTGAGTACTGCTTCGGTACATCCCACCAGTCTATGGATTGATCAGCTTGATGATATGGAAGGTAAAATTATGTATAATCATACCTGATAATTTTCTTTCCATTAATCATAGCTGATCAATCCATAGCCCCTCCCAGATATCTGTATTGTTTTATTCTGGTTGCATTTCAGGTTCAAGTTTACTCTTCAGTTACTTCAGAAAGACTTCCTGTTCAAGTTTTTTCACTTGGATTCTTCAAGAGTTAAGACGAGTTTGTGTTACAGTGAGCTGCTGCATTCCTCTCCCCTCCGTTTTACGGGGCTGGATTGAGACTTATAATTCTGCCGGCACTCCCTCCCGCTTCGTGCGGCTGTAGGGCAGTTTTGTACCCCTCCCGCTTCGGCGGTGTTCGGGTCAGTCAGCTCCTCCCGCGGTTGCGGTTGCAGGATAAGCCAGATCCCCCCGCATCGGCGGGGTGGTGTCCCTCCCCCGCTCCGCGGGGATGAGCTGGACGGATTCCCCTCCCCCACTTGTGTGGGGATGAGCTGGGTTAATTCCCCTCCCCCGTTTCGGCGGTGGTGAGCTGGGCAGAGTGTCCCTTCGTGGGTGTAATTCTCTAAGTGCTGAGTCCTGCGGATGGAGCTTTGATATCGACATACTGAGGAGTTTCCGGCAGCACATGACCACATATAGGGAGGCAAAAGTTTGCTCTCTATCTCCACCTGCTGGTAGATGGACACAACCCACCAGTCTATGGATTGATCAGCTATGATTAATGGAAAGAAAATTATCAGGTATGATTATACATAATTTTACCTTATACTTCCATCCCTAAAGAGTTCCTTTCTACCAGGGCATAAGTTATTTTTGTAATTATGTTAAATGAAAAAGCAATATATTTACATATTTCTCCCATCTCTGACCTCGTGTGCACCTTTTTTTAAATTAGTCACCTTATTCTCTAACTCTTACTCTTACCTGTCTATATGTTAACCATCTTTCTGACCTTATGTTCACCTTTTTAGTCACCTTATTTTCTAACTCCTCTTACTCTTAACCTTATGTTCCATCTTTGATTATACCCTACACTGTCAATTAAAATGTTCTATTACATATTGTGTTGACATTGTAAGTAGCATATTATGCCATACTTTGTATTGTTGTTTGAATATTATTACTGCTGTAATTGTCGTTGCTCATGTTTGATTTATTCTGTAACAGGTGTCTTCCACCATCAAGCAAGATTGAGTCCCACACGCATGGGTGATATCCAACAGCACAAAGATGAAACAGCTCTCCCATGCACAGAACTAGTGTAAAGTTCTGATTGTCAGAGGACAAGCAGGCTGCATTATTCTCACATGTGGGTCGACGTCCGCGTCGGCCCAGGAATCGGCATTTTGCCATAGCAAAGAACAAAAAACTTTGCTAGAGTCTTCTGGCACGCATGCAGTGCCCACTGTGCATGCACATACTGATTTCAGTTACTTTTTTTCCGTGACGAGGTGCAGCAGGCTCCTCCTGTGCTCCTTGTTCTGGCCCGGGAAAGAGCTTTCTGAAGAGCGATTTTTCGCGTGTTTTTTCTTCATTTTTTAAATTTTCTCTTTAAAAAAAAAAAAAAAAAAAGGGTTAGGAACCCTTTTATTAAATCCTCTGGCTTTTTTTGTCAATTTTAAAATTTATTTTCTTTTTCGACTCGACCGGGTTTTCTCCTTATTTTTGTGCTCCTTTTTATTGGCACAATCAAGTCTTTTGATTTCGCTGGAGCCGTTATTCCTTCCATGTCATCAAGGACACCCAGCGACTTCAAACGTTGTACTCGGTGCAACTGGACCATCTCAGGTACCGATACCAGTATACTGGTTTATCCAGTGCCTTGGGCCCAACCACAGCCCAGCTGCTTGTGCCCTGTGTCTTCATATGAAGAAGCGGACCCAAGTAGCTTGAGAAGTCCAACGCGAGAAACATTTTGGGGCTCGGTCCGGTCCTTCGACATTGGCATCGAAATCGGTGCTGAGGTCGGCAGCGTCGACATCGAGGGAAGCATCGACGTCAGGAGCAGAGGTAATGGCTGCTGAGAGACCAAGTCACGCTGGGAGTCGTGAGGTGTCGAGTGGGTCTCCACCTGTTTCGAGGCCTCCTGCTATGCATGCCCCCTGGGACTGACCATCGGCGGACCCGACCCTGAGGAGACGTGAGGATTCCATGTTGCCCTCGTCGGCACTGCGGAGCCTCGGTGACGGGCATCGAGCAAAGGCAAAGCAGCACTGTCACCAGTCTCCTTTGACACACTGTGCCGGGAGCTCCAGGGCGCCGAAGGATTCGGCACCGAAGAAGCGTCAGCGCCGAGAGGACCGCTCCCCCTCCATACAGAAGGTGCCGATGCGTCAGCCTCTTAGCAGCCCAGTACCTGCTCCTGAGCCTCAACAGATTCTGCCTCCGGTTGCTCCACTGGCCCCGCAGTCTTCTCCGAGGGCGACTGTCGACGAGTTCATCCGGGCCCTGCTTCCAGAACTTCTGGAAGAACTGCGCCAATCCGCTTTGGTGTCGTGGGCGCTTGCGCCTTCCGCGCCACCTGCTGCAGCAGCAGCGTCTGGCCCTTTGCCTGCGGTGTGGTCCCCATCCTCCGGCACCGGTGCTGCTACCACCCAGGTCGACTCCCCTTCAGCGTCAGTGGAGGAAGCTTCACTGCAGTCCATGTGGGCGTCGGCTTCTCGACATCGCCATCGAGGACGTCGATCCTTGGCGTCGAGGCAGGCTCAGTCTTGGAGTTCACTTATGGAAGTGCTTTCCAATACTGAAGAGGAGCGTTCGTGGGAGTCAGAGGAGGATCCCAGATACATTTCCTCCAATGAGTCTTTTGGGATTCCCTCTGAACCTTCCCCTCCACTTGAAAGGAGACTCTCCTCATTAGAGTCTCTTTTACATCTTTTGTCAGGGAAATGGCTATGGCCATTCCATTCCCTATGAAGGTGGAGGATGAGCCCAGGGCTGAGATGCTCGAGGTCCTGGATTATCCCTCTCCACCTAAGGAGGCAGTGACTGCTCCTTTGCATAAGGTACTCAAGGAAGTCCTTATGCGAAACTGGTTGTTCCCTTTGTCTTCTCCCATGATCCCGAAGAAGACTGATTCCCAATATCAGATCCACGGTGAACCTGGATTGATGTCTCCGTTATCACACAGTTCCATGGTGGTGAACTCCGCCCTCAAAAGAACCAAGAATACTAGGGACTATGTTCGGCACCCCCAGGCAGAGAAGCTATGACCTTGGACTCTTTTGGGAGGAAGACACATCAGGCCACTATGCTTGCTGCCCGTATCCAATCTTACCAGCTCTACACGAGCATTCACTTGCGGAACTCGTTGAGGCAGCTGTCTTCCTTGGTCGATGCCCTCCCTCTGGAGCAGGCCGGGCCATTTGCCAGGTGGTCAGGCAGCAGAAGGTGGGTTGTAAATCCCTGGCCAGAGGCGCTTATGATACTTTTAATGTGGCATCCAGAATTGCTGCTCGGGGTATAGTGATGCGCAGACTCTCATGGCTGTGTGTCTCTGATCTGGATCATTCGGTCCAGCAGAAGATGGCGGATGTACATTGGCGGGGGGCTAACCTTGTCGGAGAGAAGGTGGAAGATCTTGTGGACCAGATCAAGAAGCACAATGATGCTATGGCTTCTCTCTCCAGCCGGGTGCCTTCTGCTACAGCCTCCTCAACTAGGAGTTTGTTTTTTTTTTTTTTTTTGGGGGGGGGGGGCGCGGAGTGCTCCCTATTCCTATGCTAGGCATAGGTACACTCCGGTGTCCCGACAGCCTGGTCAGGCTCAGCCCCTGTGCGCTCGTTCTCGTCAACAGCGTGCATCTAAGGCCCCTGCTGCTCCCCAGCAAAAGCAGGGTACGGGCTTTTGACTGGCTCCAGCAAAGCATAGCCAAATGAAAAGTGTCCGTACTGGACGACTTGCCGGTTGGAGGGAGGTTTTTTCACCAAAGGTGGCCTCTCGTATCTTCCAACAGATGGGTTCTTCAAATAGTCCGGTTAGGATACACCTTCAATCTGGAATCCAAACCTCCAAATTGCCCACTGGGAGCTCATTCATACAGCTCCCAGCACAGGCAGGTACTTTCAGAGGAACTCTCCGCCCTTCTAAAGGCCTATGCGTTCGAACCCGTTCCACCAGGGGAAGAAGGGCTGGGATTTTATTCCAGGTACTTCCTTGTGCAAAAGAAAACAGGGGATGCGTCCCATCACAGAATTTGCATATCATGTATTCCAGTTCAGGGGAAACCCCAGAACTAATTAAAGACACATGAAAAAAAACTCTTAAAGATTAGAGCAAGTCCGCCTCCTTTTTTTACCCTGTTTTGGAGAATGAAGAATACCATAACTGGGTGGATAGATGTGGGGTAGTATTGGACTATCAACTTCTGAGCTGTTATGACTGTCAAATCCATTGGTTGAGGTGATGACATTGTGTAAATGACCGTAATATAGTATACAATTTTTTGGTATTTGACTCCTTTTAAGTTGAATTTGAATACCAAGTTTTTTTTAGCATATGCAATACTATTTTTATAGGCCGTGGCAAGTTGCTTATAAATAGAAGAAGACAGTCTTTCTTCTTCCTCCAAGTTTTTCCAGTAATGAAGATGTTTCCTATGCAGAATCAGTTGTGCATTGAGCCATCGTGGTTTCTTTTTTTCTCAGTCATAGGTCTCTCTTTGGATTCCAAGGGATTGTGTTTTACATAAAGATGTATTCCAGGTGATGGCCTGTTCCTCTAAAGAGTGTAAAATAATGAATCTAAAGGAAATTTTAACATCAGATTAGTAAGATCTCTGGTAGAATTGATTTGTTTACAAAATGTAGCCTGAGATATAATGTATGATAAGAAAATTGGACAGTGATTTGTCCACAGCAAAGAAATTGTACTAAGATCTTTCACATTTGTTAATGAAGATGATGGCATAATAATCGCATTGAGTGTGTGTCCAGCTGAATGTGTAGGCTGACTCACTATTTGTAGAAATGAGAGGTCCTGAAGTCTGCAGCGAAAGGTTCTTTAAGGTCATCAAGATGAATATTTAGATCACTGTGAACGAGTGAATGATGGATGTTTGAGTGTATTGTATGAAAATGGATTGTAAGTCCATGACTATGTTATTGGAAAATGGAGGAGGAAGATAAATAGTAAATCCAGAGAAGGGGATGAGCCTAATTGAAAGGAGAGTGCCTTTCTAATAGGATGAGAAATAGATGGCCCTGATCAAATGGGTAAATGATCTAAAATTATTACTGGTAAGCCACCACCCTTCTTATCTAATCTATTCCTAAATAATGATCTGTATCCAGGTGGAATTGCTTGAATCAAATATGAAAGTTCAGTGTTGATAACCCATGTTTCCACAAAACATAAAATCTCAAGATTATAATCGATGATCTTGTCTCTAATGATGTATGCTTATTTCTAAGAGATTTGGTATTTAATAAACCTTTATGTGGATCATGATGAGAATTATGGCTAATAAGTCTTGTCCCAGAGAATAATGGAACAAAAATTAAATTACTCACCTGGCAGCAGTGTTCAAGAAAATTGCAGTCTGATCTCTTACCCCAGATGGTATATGTGAGAGAGATTCATCCTGCATGTTGGAAATTAATAAAAGGTAAAATAAAAGGCTATTAAAGATCCATAGTAAGAAATATTTGCACCCCCATTTTGTGCCCTCATGTCATGCACAAAGGAGTTCATCCTGCTGCAGATGTAGTTTTAATTTAAAGAAGAGTCCTCTGATGTCATCTCTAGTTCCAGCAGAGTAATAGGCGGGGCTTCGAGCAGCTGCATAACATGCCTGCTACAGCAGTATGGCAACAAGACAGCTCAAAGTGGAGCCTGAAATACCCAAAAAGTACAGGTGACAGTGAAACAGCACTGTTATGATTGGGGTCTGAACCCCTCTCAAACTTACCTCTTTCCTGGGGGTCAGCTTCTTAGCTGGCTTCTGTTTCTTTTCTCTGTCCTTTCTGAGCTGGCTCTGTCTCTCTGTGCTGGCAGCTTCCAGCAGCATGGCTCTAATTGTTTCACTATACTGCACCTGTGTGTGTGTTGCCTGAGTTGCTCTACCTCTCTTTGGGTATACTGGCTTCAAGTGCTTCACAGTGTTGCATTGGTGTGGGTTGGGCCTCTCTGGGTCAGTGTGCTTTTGCCTAGGTCTAGGGAGTGTGACATCATCAGGGAGGGCCTTGATAAGGAACTGGTGTTGTTTCCTTCAGGGCCTTTGCAACAGTGGTGTTTGCTTTAGGTAGGGTGGTGCAGTGTGCACTTCTGACTTTGTGTCTAGTTTCCCTGCTTGCTTTTGCTAAGGGCCAGGTTAGTGTTAGTGCAGTGTGCACTGGTGTTTGTGTGTTTAGCTTTCCTGCTTTTCCCTCTTGGTTTTGGAAGCATTGCTATGTGTAGGGCTTTGGAAGCTCTGTTGCTGATAGAAGTACTTCAGGGTTTGGTGTTGTTAGGAACACTGCAGAGTTTGCTGTTAGAAATACTTCTGGTGTTTGTGCTATTAGGAGCATTGCAGTCTTTGCTGTTGGTGTTTGGTGATTTAGAATCACGTTTGGCTTATGTGTTAGCGTCCCTGCTTTTTCCTTGTGCCTCCCCTGTCTTCCCTTTTAGTGCTAGGAGCTCTTCTGGTTGCTTGCCAGAGTAGTGCTTAGGAAGCACCTTGTTAGTTGTATCTAGCTTGCTAGAGCAGTGCTTAGGTAGCTGGTTAGTTTTGTGTTTAGCTTATTAGTGTAAAGCTCTGCTTGTAGCTTGGTGCTTAGTAGCACCTGTGTTAGCTTTGTATTTAGTTCCCTGCTCTGTTAGTTTAGGGCTTAGGAAGTCCCTTTCTTGAGCAGGGCGTAGGAGCTCCTGTTTAGTATAGGGCTTAGGAAGTCCTTTTGTCAGTTTACTGTTAGGAACACTCCTGCTAGTTTAGGGCTTGGGAGCACGTAGATCAGTTTAGGGTTAGGAGCACTTCTGTTTCCAGTCCTGGTCCCTATGTCATCCGGTATCCAGTAAGTCCTGTCGGCTACTCGAACCCAGAAGCTCAACTCCTGGGGGGCTTAGTAGCTAAGCGCAGGTGAAGCTGTGCGGACCAGTCCAGTGTGTTCCAGTCCAGTGTGTGTTCCAGTCCTGTGTCCTCCAGTCCGGGGGATTCCAGTCCATGTGTTCCGGTTCGCTGGGCAGTGCCTGCAGTCCCTGCCGGTGTGCTTACCCAGTGTTGGTTGGTGGGTTTTGCCTGCTGCTGTCGCTCCTCGGCAACAGCCCAAGGGCTCACGTTTGCTCCAGAGCCCGGCCCCGCGGGCTCTGAACCTGAGAACCTGACAAGTACAAGCTATAGGCAACACTGCAAATGTAGTTTTAATTTAAAGAAAGATCCTCTGATGTTATCCCCTGTTCAGCAGAGTAGTAGGTGGGGCTTTGGGCAGCTGCATAAGTTGATGAGACAGTAAAACTTGCACATTCCTTAACCTCTCTCCGGAACTGATCGGTTGTGCACGCCTTTCAGCAAGCAGATGGAGACTGAAAACAAAGATTCTTGAGCGAACCAATAAGAGCCCAGCTCAGCCCTATTGAATCTCAGTATTCTCAGTCTCCAGTAGGTAAAAGGCAGTGAACCCTTCAGTCTCTCTTTCCTTTGCATTATTCCTTATATATTTTAATTTTTCTTTCTATAATTCTTTTCTTTGTGCTCCGCTGGGGAATAATTGATGGCTGAGACCCTGTGGGGGTTTTCTTTTGCTTCAGGAGTACACACTCGGGTGGCTGGGTCCGTCCTCCTTATACTTACCGTGAGCCTTTCTGTGGCTTGCTTTAGCACAATTTGTAAATTACTTTAAAGGCTGGTCTACACCCCGGGTAGGACCTCAGGGAACTGCCACTGTATGTTTTTAAAAGAACTCTCCCTTTACTATTTTATTTTAGAGCACAGCAGCGGTTAAAAAAAAAAAGCTAACTAGTGCAAAACTGCACTTTTTATTTATATATTTCTTTTGCTATCTTGCTCTCCCTGCTTTCTCTAGCTGGCTGGTTTCCCAGTTAGAGTGCGGTTAGTTTGGCGGCCATGTCTCAGAAGCTTCGTCGCCTGGGTGTTGCGGCAGATGGGGTCTGCAAAGTTTGTACCTCGTCGGAAAAAGAGAAAGGGCGCTTTGAGTCCATTATGCTATGTCTGTCTGTGACCAGTTCAAGTCACCAGAAGTACCTGGCAGATCCCAAAGATTCTTTCCTTGTTGTTTACTCCCTGGGATAAGTTGCAACTTTTCCCATGTCTGATAAGTAGAATTTTTCTTCAGGAATTTGTCCAAATCCATTTAAATCTAGCTGTGCTAGATGTTTTGACCATAGCCTCTGGCAGTAAATTCCACTAACTGATAATTCATTGTGTGACATGTTTAATGAAATATTCCCTAGTCTTAATACTATATGAAAGGGTAAATAATCGTTCTCTATATATTTCTTCACCTGACTCATGATATATGTTTATAGAATCATATCTCCCCTCAGCCACCTCTTCTCAAAGCTGTAAACATAGTAAACATAGTAAATGACGGCAGAAAAAAGACCTGCATCGTCCATCCAGTCTTCCCAACAAGATAACTCATATGTGCTACTTTTTGTGAATACCCTACTTTGATTTGTACCTGTCCTCTTCAGGGCACAGACCGTATAAGTCTGCCCAGCACTATCCCCGCCTCCCGCCACCGGCTCTGCCACCCAATCTCGGCTAAGCTCCTTAGGATCCATTCCTTCTGAACAGGATTCCTTTATATTTATCCCACGCGTGTTTGAATTCTATTACCGTTTTCATTTCCACCACCTCCCGCTGTACAGCCCTGACCTGTTCAACTTTCTAGGAGAATCGTTCCATCACTTTATCATTTTGGTGGTTCTTCTTCTTTTTCTCAGATGGGTTTACCAGAACTGTACACAGATCACAATTTTGGTTGATTATTTTGTTTTATTTCCCTTTGCTTTCTGAATAATTTGTAGCAATCTGTTTGCTTTTTTGACTATGTCCACATACTAAACTGAGGATTTCAATGTATTGTTCATAGTGACTCCAGAATCCTTTTTTTGAGTGTCTGTCCCTACTAGGGAATCAAGCAACATGTAGTAATAGTAAGGATTAATTTTTCCTGCATGTGTTATTTTTAAACTTGTCCACTTCAAATGTTATCCACCTTTGAGAATTCCAGTTCCACAGCATGGTAAAATCAGTTTTGTTATCCAAATGGAATGACGTAGTTGCCGGTAAACTTCATAAGCCATGTTATTCCAGGAAAGTTAATACCAACTTCAAAAGTAGTAATTTTATTCCTCTAGAGCATCAGGATGCTAATGATGCACAAACCATTGTTTGGAGTCCTTGTTGGGGAAGATTATCATTCTACCTCCGTTGGCTATCCCGTTTGGGAAATTAGACCATTGTAGACCACTTAGTCGATCTGAATGTATTTTGTTCTATGAATCTTGTATACTTCGTAAAACAAAAAAATGTTTACTGCATTATTGGGCCATAGATCACTTACCAGCCTTTTGGCATTGGAGGAATATGTTCCATAACCTTATGGTGATGGAATTTCAGGATACTATTAAGCATAAGAAATGATTTTGGGCAATTTGGGACTTTCTTTACCATCATGAGCACATCTCTCTATATAAAACGCACCTCCAACGTTCTATTGAAGCCAGAAGCCTGAAACCAGAAGATGTAGTTGTGTAGATCGCTTTTTCCCCATGAGTGTCTGCCCCGCCCTCACGTCGGAACGTAATGACGTCGAGGACGGAGCTATGACACCGAATCGCACCGCATCACACAACCGTTCATACGCCACATAGAGGGGGGCGGTACAGTACGCGGAGGCAGAGGGAATCCTCTACAGCAGCCGCAGGTACACTGTGTGAATTGGTACTGCTACAGCTGAAGACAAGTTAGAAGGTAGAATGGCGGTAGGAACGTGGCATGAGAGAAGCTCAACCGCGGACAGGCACTAGAGTGGGGAGACGCGCTGCAGCTGGGACAGATGACGGATCGTGGGGGTGAAGGATCCCGGTTCTTTGAATGAATGTTAAAAGGGGTGCTTGGTGTGCGAGTCCATGATGTTCAGATTATCGTTGATTTTGTTGGTTATTTCTGTCAGATCATTTCTGAAGGGGATGTATATTGTAACATCATCTGCGTAAACGAATGGGTTAAGGCCTCTGTTGGATAAGGACTGTGCCAGTGGAATCATTATGGTGAAGAGTATTGGTGATAATGGTGATCCTTGAGGTACTCCGCAGACTGGCGTATATAATGGCGTATATAAAAGAAAACAAAACCAATATATATACAAATACATCAATAAAACAGAAAGTTGTATGCTTACGTTAACAAATGTATAAAAGGCCTTCCAAAGGAGAGATACAGGGGATACCCCTACAGGCTTCTGTAGCCACTGCAGTAGTGGCCCAGTTCCAGACCTCTTATTACAATATCTATTCTTGCCATGGTGTGGCCTCTCAAGACCACGTGTGGAGATATCATATGCTAGTCATTCCCTTGTTAGGCAGACTGGATTGTTTGCCTGGGTCTTCCGTGATATCAGGAATTGATTGATTTGGGAGGTGGGGGTATTTCTAGGGGGCATTCGGCTACAAAGTAGTAAATTTAAAACAAATCTGAGAAAATATTTCTTCACTCAACATGTAATTAAACTCTGGAATTCATTGCCAGAGAATGTGGTAAATGCAGTTAGCTTAACGGGGTTTTAAAAAGTTTTGGACGGCTTCCTAAAGGAAAAGTCCATAGACCATTAGTAAAATAGACTTGGTAAAACTCCACTGCTTATTTCTGGAGGAGTGGCCTAGTGGTTAGGGTGGTGGACTTTGGTCCTGGGGAACTGAGGAACTGAGTTCGATTCCCAGCACAGGCAGCTCCTTGTGACTCTGGGCAAGTCACTTAACCCTCCATTGCCTGCCGCATTGAGCCTGCCATGAGTGGGAAAGCACGGGGTACAAATGTAACAAAAATAAAATAAATAAATAAAATGTTTTGTACTTTTTGGGATCTTGCCAGGTATTTGTGACCTGGATTGGCCACTGTTGGAAACAGGATGCTGGGCTTGATGGACCTTTGGTCAGTCCCAGTATGGCAATACTTTTGTACTGAGCACACCTTGGTTAGTACTGTGAGAATGGCATGCATGTTGAGCCTGTAAGTTATTGTGAACAAGTGCCATGTGTTACCATTCAACAAAGAATCCTTTACCAAGATATGCAGAGTACTTTTGACTATATTTAAATATGTATAATTTCTGTAGTTGTAATATTTGTATTTTATGATATGTGAAAATAAAACCTGATCAAATGTTAAACATATAATTTTATTTACACAGTAATAGAAGCTATTGGTTTTAATGTCTAATTTTTTGTTTTTCCAGTCATATTGTGTCTGAGTATTCACGAATGACAGACACAGAACGCGATCAGATTGATCAAGATGCACAGACCTTTATGAGGACGTGTGCTGATGCCATACAGCAACTGAGAACTGAAGGTGAGAGAATATTGTATCACCCCACTTAAGTTATTTGTGTATCTAATGTATCAGAGACTAGGTAAAGTAAAGGGGGTTTTCAAATTCAGTAATTGAGAATGCCACTTAAGGATTTCATCATCTAAGGCTTCTGTATCTGTAATTTCTTTTCCACTTATGTTTTAGTAATTTTCATACAGGGATACACGACATAATTATTTTCAAAGTAGAATTTCATACATACAAATCTAAATTTTACCTCCTAATACATCCTCAATAGTTAGTCCCCTGTATCCATATAAAACAACAGGTAGAACTAGGTTCTAAAAGATTCTTTAAAGTCGTATATGGATTTAAACACCACTCAGTGCCCAGGTCACAGTCATTCAAAGTCATGGTGCCTGGTTGTAGCTGTTGTACATAGTCTTTTCTCTGGCACTGGGTCCTAGTAAGATCCAGAGTTGTGGTCATTCAGCTAGTATGTATCATCCTAATTTCTTTTTTGTGTGTTTGTGTGTGTTCAATCATTTTTCTTTTTATCCTGTGCCAAAAATAGTTTAATAGGGTTAAAGATCCATAACACTTGATGTAGTTTTATTGTGGTATTACTAAGAAAGTATTTCCATATTAAGTACCTGTTCAATATGGAGTCCTTTTACTAAGGCGCACTAACAGATTTAGCATGTGCTAACTGGTAGCGCATACTAAGTCTGTTAGCAAACCTTAGTAAAAGGGCCCATCTATGTTTAACAGTGTTTCAGGAGTAAACATGGGCACTTCTTGTTTGGTGTATGCATCAATACTATTTTATCAATTAAATATTTTGGCTAGGCGCTGTTCTATAACACGGCGCCTAAATGTGATGGTATGTTGTTTGAAAGTGGGCAAACACATGGGCAGAGCGCACCTAAGTATATGCGTAAATTATATAACACACTATCATTCACGCATTTAGCACTTCAGCAAATAAACTTGTTGATTGTCTTTCAAGTATTTATGTAGTTTCACAGCAATTTTCCAGCAACTGAGGAGTAGACATGTTGCAAAAGCTTTACAGCTATAAACAGGAATATCTAATTGATTATTTTCTGTCAACAACCAAGATTGATCGGGCTTACAAGTGGGTGACATCTCCTGGCTTTCTTTCTTTCTTGATCCTCACCTTCACTCATTCTTGGGGTCTTCAGTGTTCATGCCAGTGGGCCCTCTGATTCTTATGACTCTGTTTCTTGCTTTCTCCGAGGACAAGCAGGCTGCTTGTTCTCACTGATGGGTGACGTCCTCGGCAGCCCCTCCAATCGGAATCTTCCTAGCAAAGACCTTTGCTAGCTCTCGCGCGCCCGCGCGCACCGCGCATGCGCGGCCGTCTTCCCGCCCGAAACCGGCTCGAGCCGGCCAGTCTTCTTTCGTCCGCACTCGGTACGGCTGTGTTTTTGTCGTGTCGAGCCCCGGAGAGTCGAGCTCGCGCGTCCGTTATCTAAATCGACGTGTTTTTTCTTCGGAAAAGTTTCTTTTCGTTCGGAAAGTGCTCCGGAAACCCCCTTGGGTTTCGTTTGCCCCTTCCCGTATTTCCAGTTTTTGCCCTGGTAAGTTTTCTTTCGTTGTCGGGGTAGGCCTCTTTTCGGCCTCGGTCGAGATTTTTCTCCCTTAAAGTTTTGGTGCTCCAAATTCGTCATTTCGGATTTTGACTTCGCCGGCGTGATTTTTCCGCCCATGACATCGAAGCCTTCCAGCGGCTTCAAGAAGTGCACCCAGTGCGCCCGGGTAATCTCGCTCACTGATAGGCACTCTTCATGTCTTCAGTGTCTGGGGGCCGAGCACCGTCCCCAGAACTGTAGTCTGTGTTCCCTCTTACAAAGGCGGACTCAAGTAGCGAGATTGGCCCAGTGGAACGTTTTGTTCTCGGGCTCTTCGTCGGCATCGGCACCGGGGTCATCGTGTGCATCGACGTCATCAGCGTCCAGACCTTCTTCCTTGGCTGCCAGTGCATCGAGTGCATCGAGGCATCGGCCCTCTGCATCGGCGCCGAGACATCGGATAGCTGCATCGACGTCGGTGGTACCGGGACCTCGTCTCCTGATGTCGTCGGACGGTGGTGCATCGAGTGGAGTGCAGGTGAGGGCTGTCCATTCCCCTGCTGGTGGCGGTGAGCCCTCGGGTGGGTCTCCTCCTACCCTGAGGGCTCCTGCGGTACAGCCCCCCCGAGACCGACCTCCTTCGGCCTCGGCCCCGAGGAAGCGACGGCTGGATTCTACGTCCTCCTCGTCGGTGCCGGGGAGCTCCGGTGACATGCTTCGGAAGAAGTCGAAGAAGCATCGACACCGGTCCCCTCCCCGCGTCGGCACCGAGAGCTCTGGGTCGCCGAGGGAGTCGGCACCCAGCAGGCATCGGCACCGAGAGGACCGCTCACCCTCTGTTCAGGAGGTGTCGATGCGCTCCACTCTGGACAGCCCGGAACAGCCTCCACGCCCGGAACAGGTTCTGACGTCGACGCCTGCATCGACCTCCATGCCTTTCTCTGCAGCCGCTCTGAACGAGAGCCTCCGGGCCGTTCTCCCAGAGATTCTGGGAGAGCTGTTGCGCCCTACCCCTCCGGTACCGGCGGTGCTTGCGCCTCCGGTACCGTCGAGCGTGGCGCCGGCTGGCCCATCGCCCGGGGTGAGGTCCCCGACGTCGGTACCGCGTGCGGTGCCGACTGCAGCCACCTCCCAGGAGGGCTCCCCGACTACGTCGGCGGAGGGAGCTTCGCCGATGCGGGCGAGGGAGTCTACCTCTCGACGCCCCCATCGTGGACGTGGCTCCACGGAGTCGAGCCGGGCACGGTTGCAGACGCAGGTCCGTGAACTTGTGTCTGACACCGAGGGTGAGGCCTCGTGGGAGGAAGAAGAAGACCCCAGATATTTCTCTGACGAGGAGTCTGAGGGTCTACCTTCTGATCCCACTCCCTCTCCTGAAAGACAGCTTTCTCCTCCCGAGAGTCTGTCTTTTGCTTCCTTTGTCCGGGAGATGTCTACGGCCATC
Organism: Microcaecilia unicolor; assembly: GCF_901765095.1. Taxonomy (NCBI): domain Eukaryota; kingdom Metazoa; phylum Chordata; class Amphibia; order Gymnophiona; family Siphonopidae; genus Microcaecilia; species Microcaecilia unicolor. The sequence goes on from NC_044032.1 coordinate 504,445,519, forward strand.
CCCTTCCCGGTGGTTGTGGAGGACGAACCCAGGGCTGAAATGTTTGAGCTCCTGGATTATCCTTCTCCACCTAAGGAAGCGTCCACTGTTCCCCTGCACCATGTCCTCAAAAAGACATTGCTGGCGAACTGGACCAAGCCTTTAACTAATCCCCACATCCCCAAGAAGATCGAGTCCCAGTACCGGATCCATGGGGACCCAGAGCTGATGCGCACCCAGTTGCCTCACGACTCTGGAGTTGTGGATCTGGCCCTAAAGAAGGCTAAGAGTTCTAGGGAGCATGCTTCGGCGCCCCCGGGCAAAGACTCTAGAACCTTAGACTCCTTTGGGAGGAAGGCCTACCATTCCTCTATGCTCGTGGCCAAAATTCAGTCTTACCAGCTCTACACGAGCATCCACATGCGGAATAATGTGCGACAGTTGGCGGGCTTGGTTGATGCTCTTCCCCCTGAGCAAGCCAAGCCTTTTCAGGAAGTGGTCAGGCAGCTGAAGGCGTGCAGAAAATTCCTGGCCAGAGGAGTTTGACACTTTTGATGTTGCGTCCAGGGCCGCTGCTCAAGGTGTGGTGATGCGCAGGCTCTCATGGCTGCGTGCCGCCGACCTGGAGAATAGACTCCAGCAGCGGATTGCGGACTCGCCTTGCCGTGCGGACAACATTTTTGGAGAAAAAGTCGAGCAGGTGGTAGAGTCTCTCCACCAGCGGGACACCGCATTCGACAAGTTCTCCCGCCGGCAGCCTTCAGCTTCTACCTCTACAGGTAGACGATTTTTCGGGGGAAGGAAGACTGTTCCCTATACTTCTGGTAAGCGTAGGTACAATCCTCCTTCCCGACAGCCTGCGGCCCAGGCTAAGCCCCAGCGCGCTCGCTCTCGTCAGCAGCGTGCGCCTCAGCAAGGCCCCGCGGCTCCCCAGCAAAAGCAAGGGGCGAGCTTTTGACTGGCTCCAGCAGAGCATAGCCGACATCCAAGTGTCAGTGTCGGGCGACCTGCCAGTCGGAGGGAGGTTGGAAGCTTTTCACCAAAGGTGGCCTCTCATAACCTCCGATCAGTGGGTTCTGCAAATAGTCCGGCAAGGATACACCCTCAATTTGGCCTCCAAACCTCCAAATTGTCCACCGGGAGCTCAGTCTTACAGCTTCCAGCACAAGCAGGTACTTGCAGAGGAACTCTCCGCCCTTCTCAGCGCCAATGCGGTCGAGCCCGTGCCATCCGGGCAAGAAGGGCTGGGATTCTATTCCAGGTACTTCCTTGTGGAAAAGAAAACAGGGGGGATGCGTCCCATCCTAGACCTAAGGGCCCTGAACAAATATCTCGTAAAAGAAAAGTTCAGGATGCTTTCCCTGGGCACCCTTCTCCCCATGATTCAGCAAAACGATTGGCTATGCTCTCTGGACTTAAAGGATGCCTACACACACATCCCGATACTGCCAGCTCACAGACAGTATCTGCGATTTCAGTTGGGCACACGCCACTTCCAGTACTGTGTGCTACCCTTTGGGCTCGCCTCTGCGCCCAGGGTGTTCACAAAGTGCCTAGCTGTAGTAGCAGCGGCACTTCGCAGGCTGGGGGTGCATGTGTTCCCATATCTCGACGATTGGCTGGTGAAGAACACATCCGAGGCAGGAGCCCTGCAGTCCATGCAGATGACTATTCGCCTCCTGGAGCTACTGGGGTTTGTGATAAATTACCCAAAGTCCCATCTTCTCCCAGTACAGAAACTCGAATTCATAGGAGCTCTGCTGGATTCTCGGATGGCCCGCGCCTATCTCCCAGAGACGAGAGCCAACAACTTGTTGTCCCTCGTCTCGCGGGTGCGAGCGTCCCAGCAGATCACAGCTCGGCAGATGTTGAGATTGCTGGGCCACATGGCCTCCACAGTCCATGTGACTCCCATGGCCCGTCTTCACATGAGATCTGCTCAATGGACCCTAGCCTCCCAGTGGTTTCAGGCTGCTGGGGGTCTAGAAGACGTGATCCACCTGTCCACGAGTTTTCTCGAATCCCTGTATTGGTGGACAATCTGGTCCAATTTGACTCTGGGACGTCCTTTCCAAATTCCTCAGCCACAAAAAGTGCTGACAACGGATGCGTCTCTCCTGGGATGGGGAGCTCATGTCGATGGGCTTCACACCCAAGGAAGCTGGTCCCTCCAGGAACGCGGTCTACAGATCAATCTCCTGGAGTTGCGAGCGATCTGGAACGCTCTGAAGGCTTTCAGAGATCGGCTGTCCCATCAAATTATCCAAATTCAGACAGACAACCAGGTTGCCATGTACTATGTCAACAAGCAGGGGGGCACCGGATCTCGCCCCCTGTGTCAGGAAGCCGCCAGCATGTGGCTCTGGGCTCGCCGTCTCGGCATGGTGCTCCAAGTCACATATCTGGCAGGCGTAAACAACAGTCTGGCCGACAGATTGAGCAGGATTATGCAACCTCACGAGTGGTCGCTCAACTCCAGTGTGGTGCGCCAGATCTTCCAAGCGTGGGGCACCCCCTTGGTGGATGTCTTCGCATCTCGAGTGAACCACAAAGTCCCTCAGTTCTGTTCCAGGCTTCAGGCCCCCGGCAGACTGGCATCGGATGCCTTCCTCCTGGATTGGGGGGAAGGCCTGCTGTATGCTTATCCTCCCATTCCTCTGGTGGGGAAGACTTTGTTGAAACTCAAACAAGACCGAGACACCATGATTCTGATTGCTCCTTTTTGGCCGCGTCAGATCTGGTTCCCTCTTCTTCTGGAGTTATCCTCCGAAGAACCGTGGAGATTGGAGTGTTTTCCGACCCTCATCACGCAGAACGAAGGGGCTCTTCTGCATCCCAGCCTCCGGTCCCTGGCTCTCACGGCCTGGATGTTGAGAGCGTAGACTTTGCCTCTTTGGGTCTGTCAGAGGGTGTCTCCCGCATCTTGCTTGCTTCCAGGAAAGATTCCACCAAGAGGAGTTACTTCTTTCTGTGGAGGAGGTTTGCCGTCTGGTGTGACAGCAAGGCCCTAGCTCCTCGCTCTTGTCCTACACAGACCCTGCTTGAATACCTTCTGCACTTGTCTGAGTCTGGTCTCAAGACCAACTCTGTAAGAGTTCACCTTAGCGCAATCAGTGCATACCATTACCATGTGGAAGGTAAGCCGATCTCGGGACAGCCTTTAGTTGTTCGCTTCATGAGAGGTTTGCTTTTGTCAAAGCCCCCTGTCAAGCCTCCTACAGTGTCATGGGATCTCAATGTCGTTCTCACCCAGCTGATGAAACCTCCTTTTGAGCCACTGAATTCCTGCCATCTGAGGTACTTGACCTGGAAGGTCATTTTCTTGGTGGCAGTTACTTCAGCTCGTAGAGTCAGTGAGCTTCAGGCCCTGGTAGCCCAGGCCCCTTACACCAAATTTCATCATAACAGAGTAGTCCTCCGCACTCACCCTAAGTTCTTGCCAAAGGTCGTGTCGGAGTTCCATCTGAACCAGTTAATTGTCTTGCCAACATTTTTTCCCCGTCCTCATTCCTGCCCTGCTGAACGTCAGCTGCACACATTGGACTGCAAGAGAGCATTGGCCTTCTACCTGGAGCGGACACAGCCCCACAGACAGTCCGCCCAATTGTTTGTTTCTTTTGATCCCAATAGGAGGGGAGTGGCTGTAGGGAAACGCACCATATCCAATTGGCTAGCAGATTGCATTTCCTTCACTTACGCCCAGGCGGGGCTGGCTCTTGAGGGTCATGTCACGGCTCATAATGTTAGAGCCATGGCTGCGTCGGTAGCCCACTTGAAGTCAGCCTCCATTGAAGAAATTTGCAAAGCTGCGACGTGGTCATCTGTCCACACATTCACATCTCATTACTGCCTGCAGCAGGATACCCGACGCGACAGTCGGTTCGGGCAGTCAGTTCTTCAGAACCTGTTTGGGCTTTAGGATCCAACTCCACCCCCCGAGGGCCCTGTTTGTTCTGTTCCAGGCTGCACTCTCAGTTAGTTGGTAAATTTTTTAGGTCAATCTCAGTTATGTCCTCGCCGTTGCGAGGCCCAATTGACCATGGTTGTTGTTTTGAGTGAGCCTGGGGGCTAGGGATACCCCATCAGTGAGAACAAGCAGCCTGCTTGTCCTCGGAGAAAGCGAATGCTACATACCTGTAGAAGGTATTCTCCGAGGACAGCAGGCTGATTGTTCTCACAAACCCGCCCGCCTCCCCTTTGGAGTTGTGTCTTCCCTTGAACTGTATTGCTACATACTGGACTGGCCGGCTCGAGCCGGTTTCGGGCGGGAAGACGGCCGCGCATGCGCGGTGCGCACGGGCGCGCGAGAGCGCGAGAGCTAGCAAAGGTCTTTGCTAGGAAGATTCCGATTGGAGGGGCTGCCGAGGACGTCACCCATCAGTGAGAACAATCAGCCTGCTGTCCTCGGAGAATACCTTCTACAGGTATGTAGCATTCGCTTTAACCTCCTCCTTCCATGTCCAGTACTCTTACTCACTAGCATGATTATTGCCTCTGTCTTCTCCAACTGCTCACTCTCAAATTCTCCACTTAGTTCTTTCCCCTCTAACCATCATCTGAACATAAGAATAGCCATACTGGGTCCATCTAGTCTAGTATCCTGCTTTTAGCAGTGGCCAATTCAGATCATAAGTACCTGGCAGAAACCCAGTTAGTAGCACCATTTTCTTACTTAATCACCCTCCCCCTTAGTCTCGTCCCATCACACCAACACATTTAGGCTATCTATACATTTAGGAATCTTCAGGCTATTGAACCTTGCACATTCTCCACCACTGTTTCGTCTCTCCTCTAATCCACTATGTTATCCATGTCTGTCAGTGAAGCTGTCTTTTCCTATAATAATACTATTCTCCTTTGCTCTAAACACTTTTGTTCCTCCCATTTTTATTATGTAATGCATACCACACCCCAGCGGTTGACCTCCAGAATCCACTACCTGTGTTCCCGTGCACACTGTACTGAACGTTTTTGGCTAAAATCCTGTGCCCATGCTGATGATGCATTTCAAATTCTTGCTGACCACCTTCCAGTCAAACATCCATTTGACAAACTCTTGCCTCCAACCTTGGCCATCTCTTTGGCACATTGAACTCCTCAGTGTCTCCACTTTCTACCTCCTCCCTCCACTTTCTACCCAGACTATGGCAAGGTTCACAGGGTTAATCATGAGTTCTTTACCTGGTCACTGCTATCTCCCCTTCCCCCAGTTTGTTCTCACAATCTTTCTTCAACTCCTTCCGTCCTTTCTTCCTTTTCTAAAATCACTGAAGAGGAAGCACATCTCTCCTCCTCCAAATTCACCACCTGTTCTCTGATCCATTCCCATCCATCTACTCTGCTCTATCTGTCCTATGGTCATTCCTTCTATTTATCATATCTTCAATCTATTACATTCTGCTACAAGTGCAACTGTTCTTGATGCATTCAAACATGCTGTGGTTGCTTCACTCCTTAAAAATTCTTCACTTTACCTTACCTGCCCTTCCAACTGTCATTCCATCCCATTTCCTCTTTTTCACATCCAAGCTACTTGAATGTACTGTTAACAGCTGCTGTCTTGACTTTATTTCATCCCAAGGTATCCTTAATCCACTACAATCAAACTTTAGCCTTTTACATTCTACAGAAACAGCTCTTGCCAAAGGTCAAGAAGGATGAGGATTGAGTAAAGGCCCATGGATCTGAATGGGAACAGGTCACTGGAGACTCTGTGCTGCTTTTGACACTGTTGGTCACCATCTGCTCCTTGATACACTGCCTTTATTTGCATTCTGGGGCTTTGTTCTGTCTTGGTTTTCTTTCCCATTGCAATTTAATATTTGCTTTGGTGGATTCTTCTCCTCAACTGTTATCCCAATATCAGTGTCTTGGGACCTCTTCTCTCACGATACTTGGCACATTGTGCTTTGATCTCCTCTCATGGTTTTCAGTAACATCTTTATTCTGATGAATTCCAAATGTATGAGGGTTAAATGAAAAGTAATGCCTCCACCTCCATAACTTTTGTTTAAATGATGGTATTGTAATGAATAAAAAATGAAAGTGCTTGAAATTTGCTCTTTTATTACATGTATTTATTTTTCTACGTAATCACCACAATTCGCCACCCATTTCTGCCAGTGGACTCGTTTTGAAAACCATCATGAAAGAATTGAATATCTTGTCTCTTAACCAGTTGCTTAAAACCTTTTCCATTTCTTTATTCAAGTTGAACAGATGTCCCTGAAGGTATTCCTTCAGTTCTGGAAAAAGATGGAAATTGCATGGTGCTTAGTCTGGGCTGTGTGGTGGATGGAGTAAAACTGTTAGACTCATCTTTGCAATTGCCTCTGTAATGTTTCATGCTGTGTGAGGCCTAGCATTTTTATATTGCAACAGAATTTCCTTCTTATGCTTCCAAACTCTTTTCAATCGTTCTTTCAAAGTTTTCAGGGTTTTCAATGAAACGCTTTGAGTGATCCTCTGATTTTCCTTTGTGGGCTTGTCATCCTCTCTCATGTGAGACTCGTCTGTTTCCGTCACGGGCCATTCGCTTAATTTTTGATCACACAAATCGGCCTTTCCTGGTCCACAATCTTTACATTTTTTGGTCCAGCAACGATGAGCACTCACATCAACATAGTCATCACCATAAATAACCTTCATACGACACACACACACACACACTTCTCACCAACCGAGGTTCAGAAAGAGATTTCAAAGAAAAAATGAACATGTGTAGTACGTCGGTGCCGTCCTCTGATAATTATGAAGGCATTACTTTGCATTTAACCCTTGTACCTCTTCACATCAGAAATTTCACCAGGAATCCCAGACTAAGTGTCAGCCTGCTTGTCTGACAGTGTGCCTGGATGGCTGTCCTACCACTATTTGGAATTGACCAAGACTGAACTTATTGTTCTCGGAGGACAAGCAAGCTGAATAATTCTTACAAATGGGTCAGTGATCCGCGTTGGCCCAGGAACCGGCATAAGAAATGGCAAAACCACTTGCTAGAGCCTTCTGGTGTGCGTGCCGTGTCCCACCGCACATGCGCAGAGTACCTTCCAGCCCGTGAAGGTACCACACTCCTCGGTTGTTTTTTCTCCGCATGAGGAGCAGCGGACTTTTTGCCATCGCTCCTTTATTGCGCCCGGGAAAGAGCCTTTTTGTGCCTGTTTTCACAAATTTTTCATGTTTTTCTTCTACTATTGTTAAAAAAAACAAAATAAAACAAAAAAAAAACCCTTTATAGTTTGTTTTTTGGTCCCGCATATAAGTTTTCTTTATTTTTCGTTGCGGGCCACACTTAGGCCTTCTCGGTTGGACTTTCCATTTTTGTGCTTTTAATTTTGCCGAAGCTGTTTTCACTTCCATGTTATCAAAGATTCCCAGTGGCTTCAAATGTTGTACTCGGTGCAACCAGACCATCTCTGGTACTGATACACATTCTTGGTGCATTCAGTATCTTGGGCTCGATCATAGCCCAACAAATTGTGTCTTTTGTCTTTGTATAAAGAAAAGGACGCAAATTTCCTGAGAAGCTCAGAGAGAGAGACTTTTTGGAGCTCGGTCTGGTCCTTCAACGCTGGCATTGGCATCGAGGTCAGAGGCGTCGATGTCAAGGGAGGCATTGACATTGGGAGTCGAGGAAGGGATGGCTGCTGCGAGGCCCAGAGACACTGGGAGCATGGAGGCATCGAGTGGGTCTCCACCTGTCTCGGCTTCCTGCTGTGCAGGCCCCCCCGGGACCGGCCTTTGTCGGACCCGACCCCAAGGCGACAGGAGGATTCGACATCATCCTCGTCGGCACCGAGGAGCTTGGGTGAGGTGCATCAGGTGAAGGTCAAGAAGCACCAACACCAAACTTCTTTGACGCATGAAGCTGGGAGCTCTGGGGCACCGAGGGATCTGGTCCCCGAGAAGCATCAACGCCAGGAGGATCGTTTACCCTCCATTCAAGAAGTGCTGATACATGCGTCTCTCAGAAGCTGAGATCTTGCTCCCAAGCCCCAGGCACTTCTGCAACCTGATCTCAAACCGGCCCCTCAGCCTTTACCGATGGCGGTTGTCGACGAGTGTGTCCAGGCTTTGCTCTCAGAGCTTTTGGAGGGCTTACTGCATCACTCTGCATCGGGGGTGCTTGCACTTGCTATGCCTTCTGCTGCAACTCCGCCTGGCCTGCGGTGAGGTCTCTGGCACCGGCATCGCTTACGGCCCCTGTGTCAGTTGCCACCCAGGCCAGTTCTCCTTCGACGTTGGTGGAGGAAGCTTCGCCGGAGTCGAGGCAGGACCGACTCAATGCCGTTCTTAAGGCCACAGGTCATCGATGTCGAGGTGGGCCCAGTCTCGGACATCTCTGAGGGTAGTGCTGTCCGATACCGAGGAGGAACGCTCATGGGAGTCTGAGCAGGATCTCGGGTACTTTTCTTCCTATGGGATCCCTTCTGAACCTTCCCCTCCACCTGAGAGAAGGCTGTCTCCACCTGAGAGCCTCTCATTCACCTCTTTTGTACGGAAAATGGCTGAGGCCATACCATTCCTCATAGAGGTGGAGGATAAGCCCAGGGCTAAGATGCTCGAGGTCATGGACTACACCTCTCCACCAAAGGAGGCAGTGATGGCTCCTCTGCACAAGGTACTCAAGAAAGTCCTCATTTGAAACTGGGCATCCCCTCTCTCTGTCTCTGTGGTCCCCAAGAAAATAGCCAATATCGTATCCACGGGGAACCTGGGTTGGCGAGGCGTCAGTTACCCCACAACTCCATGGTGTTGAATGCTGCTCTCAAGAGAGCCAAGATTACTAGGGACTATGCCTCGGCTCCCCCAGGCAGAGAAGCTCATCGCCTGTATTCAGTCAACTCGGTGAGAAAGCTCTCTGACTTGGTCGATGTGTTCCCTCCGGAGCAGGCCGAGCCTTTTTGTCAGTTGGTCAAACAGCAGAAGGTGTGTCGCAAGTTTTTGGCGAAGGGCACTTACGACACTTTTGATGTGGCATCCAGAATCTCTTCTCAAGGTATAGCAATGCACAGACTCGTGGCTCCGTGTTTCTGACTTGGACCATTCAGTCTAGCAAGGATGGCGGATGCCCCTTGCCAGCGGGATAATCTTTTCAGAGAGAAAGAGGAGCTCATTGACCAGATCAAGAAGTACACTGGTGCTATGTCTTCTCTCTCCCGCTGGACGCCTTCTGCAACCACCTCCTCATCCAGGAGGTATTTTGGTGGGTCACAGAGTGCGTCTACTCCTATGCTAGGCATAGGTATGCTCCTGCGGCTCGCCAGCCTGCTCAGGCTCCACCCCAACGCGCTCATTCTCATCAACAGCGTGAGCCCAAGGTCCCTGCTGCTCCCCCCCAGCAAAAGCAAGGGACGGACTTTTGACTAGCTCCAGCAGAGCATAGGCACCATAAACCTGTCCATGCTGGACAACTTACCCGGGGGGGGGGGGGGGGGAAGAGGTTAAAAATTTTTCACCAAAGGCGGCCTCTCATAACCTCTGACCGGCGGGGTCTTCAAATAGTCTGGTGAGGATACACCCTCAATTTAATATCCAAACCTCCAAATTGCCCACCAACAGCTCATTCATTCAGCTCTCAACACAAGCAGGTACTTTCAGAGGAACTCTCCACACTTTTTAAGGCCCATGTGGTCGAACCCGTTCCACCAGGGGAAAAAGAGCAGAGATTCTATTCCAGGTACTTCCTTTTACAGAAAAAAGACAGGAAGGATGTGTCCCATCCAAAATCTAAGGGCTCTGAATAGATTTCTAGTCGAGAAAAGTTCAGGATGGTTTCCCTGGGCACCCTTCTTCCCATGATTCAGGAGAACGATTGGCTATGCGCTCTGGACTTGAAGGATGCATATACACACATCCCGATAATTCCAGCTCACAGGAAGTATCTGCGAGCTCGGCTGGGAACACAACACTACCAATACCATGTGTTGCCTTTTGGCCTCGCGTCAGCTCCCAGGGTTTATACCAAATGTCTAGCAGTAGTCGCTGCATCACTGCACAGACTGGGGTCCATGTGTTCCCTTATCTGGATGATTTGCTGGTGAAGAGCACATTGGACAGTGCTCAGGAGTCCATTCATAGGACTAATCAGGTGCTTGAACTACTAGGGTTCATTTTAAACTACCCCAAGTCCCATCTGCACCCTGTCCACTAATTGGAATTCATTGGAGCCCTGCTCGATACACGAAAGGTTTGAATCTTTCCTCTTGGGGTCGAGAGCAGACGCTGTAGTCGCACTGGCTTCTCGGGTTCGAACTTCTCAGCACGTCATGGTCACGGCACTGCAGGTCACGGCACTGCAGATGTTGAGGTTATTGGGCCACATGGTGTCCACAGTTTGTGACACCATGACATGTCTTCACATGAGAGCTGCCTAATGGACCCTAGCTTCTCAGTGGTTTCTAACTACGGGGAACCTGGAGGATGTAATCAAGTGTCTCTGGAGCTTGTTCGCTCCCTGTTGTGATGGACTGTTTGATACAATTTGCCTCTGGGACTTCCATTCCAAATTCCTCCGCTGCAAAAAGTGCTGATGACAGATGTATTTCGCCTGGGGAGGGAAGCTCATGTAGATGGGCTTCACACTGAAGGTGCTTGGTCTACCCAGGAAACAGATTTCCTAATCAATCTCCTGGAACTGCGGGCTATTTGGAACACTCTAAAGGCTTTCAGAGATCGACTTTCTCACCAAATTGTACTTGTTCAAATAGACAATCAGGTTGCGATGTGTTACACTAGCAATTAGGGGGCCACCGGATCATGCTTTCTGTATCAGGAGGCCATTTGGATGTGGCATTGGGTTGTCCAGCATGGCATGCTCCTTCGCACCACTTATATGGCATGCAAAAACAGCCTGACCGATAGACTGAGCAGGGTAAATGCAACCATACGAGTTGTCTCTCAACATGGGCGTTGCCCATGAGATCTTCTGAGCGTGGGGCACCCCCTCGGTTGATCTCTTTGCCACCCATATCAATCACAAAGTCCCTCAGTTCTGTTCCAGGCTTCAGGCCCATGACAGACTAGTGTTGGATGCCTTCCTCCTCCATTGGGGGGCAGGTCTTCTGTACATTTATCCGCCATACCCCTTGTGAGGACGGCTTTGCTGAAACTTGAGCAAGACTGCGGGACCATGATTCTGATTGTTCCTTACTGGCCCCAGCAGATCTGGATTATTCCTCTTCTGAAGTTATCCTCCGAAGAACCATGGAGATTGGAGTATTTTTCTGACCCTTTTCATACAGAACGAGGAATCTCTTCTACATCCCATCCTGTAGTCTCTGGCCCGGATGTTGAGAGCTTAGAATTTGCTTCTTTGTCTTCTTGAGGGTGTCTCCCGGGTCTTGCTGGCTTCCAGGAAAGATTAAACTGAGAGGTGTTACTCTTTTTTTTTTTTTTTTAAATGGCGGAGGTTTGCCATCTGTTGTGAAGGCATGGCCCTAGATCCTATTTCCTGCCCTACACAGTGCCTCCTTGAATAGCTTCTACAATTTTTCAAGTCTGGTCTTAACATCAACTCTGTAAGGGTTCATCTCCAGTACGATTAGTGCATATCAACTTGTAGAGGGTAAGCCCATCTGTGGACAGCCTCTAGCTGTTCACTTCATGAGATGTTTGCTTTTTGTCAAAGCTGCCCGTCAAACCTTCCACCTGTGTCTTGGGACCTTTCAAGCCACTAGATTCTTGTCATCTGAAGTACTTTGATCCGGAAAGTCATTTTCCTGGTGGCTGTTACTTCAGCTCACAGGGTCAGTGAGCTTCAGGCTTTAGTACTGGATGCACCTTTATACTAGGTTTCATCACAACAGAGTAGTCCTCTGCACGCATCCTAAGTTTCTGCCTAAGGTTGTCTCAGAATTCCATTGGAACCAGTTGATTTTCTTGCCAAACATTCTTTCCCGACCTCATGCTCATTCTGGTGAGAGCGCCTTGCACACCTTGTACTGCAAGCGATCATTGCCCTTTTACTTGTAGCGGACTAAGCCTCACAGACAGTCCATTCAGCTCTTTGTTTCTTTTGATCCCAATAGAATGGGAAGGTCACTATTGGGAAACACACAGTCTCTAATTGGCTGTCAGATTGCATTTCTTTCACTTATGCCCTTGTGCTGAACCCTAGCTGGTCATGTCAAGGCTTACAGTGTGAGAGCCATGGCTGCGTCAATAGCCCAATTGCGATCAGCCTTCATTGAAGAAATTTGCAAGGCTGTAACATGGTCTTCAGTCCACACATTCACATCTCATTCCTGCCTTGAGCAGGACACCCGACACGACAGTCAGTTTGGACAGACAGTACTGCAGACTTTTTCGGGGGTATAGAATCCAACTTCACCCTCCTTGGCCCATTTTATTCTGTTCCAGGCTGCAATCTTACACAGCTTATATATAGTTTCAGGTTGATCTTTATTGTGTCCTCGTCATTGTGATGCCCAATTGACCTCCTGTTGTTGTTTTCAATGAGCCTGGTAGGTAGGGATTTCTCGCTTGTGAGAATTATAGGCCTGCTGGTCCTCTAAGAAAGCGATGATATTTGTCTGTAGCAGATATTCTTCGAGGACAGCAGGCCTTCTATTCTCACAAACCCTCCCACTTCCCCTTGGAGTTGTCTTCTCTTTTTTTCATATTGGACTTGCGGTCTCGTGGAAGTGGGAAGGCACTCATGCATGCGCAGTGGAGCGAGTCCCTCATTCCATTATATAAGCTCCGAACTGGGCAACATGAAAATATAAGGCTTGCTGTCCTCGGAAAATACCTGCTACAGGTATGTATCTTCTCTGTTCGGCATAGTCTGTCTGGGAGTAAGTTCTAGAGTGTAGAGTCCTTTCCTGAGAAGGTTTCCTGGGGGGCTTCACATTCATTGTGCAGTTTCTTTTGATGAGGGCACGGATAGTGATGCTTTTTGAGAGGACTTTAGAGGCCTTAAAAGTGTATAGAGGGCTAACTTTCATTCTTTAGGTATTTAGGCCCATTTTGGCTGAGGACCTTGAAAATCAATCAGTTTTCATTTAGCCTTGTAAGGTACTGGTAGCCAGTGTAGTTCTTGCAGGAAGGATGATGATGTCATGCTGCTTGCAGCTCTCTATAAGTCAGGCTGCAGCATTCTTAATTAGTTGGAGTTGGTGCAGACTATTTTTGATTTGACCAGTGTACAGGGCATTTTAGTAGTCCAGTTGTGATCTTGTGGTGAGACACATTTTTTCAATATATGGAGAGAGATTTCATAGTTACCATGGCTGCTAGAAACAGTTTTTAAAGGCTATTTTGAATTTGTAGGATCAAAGTAAGTGTTGTCTACAGTATACCAAGATTCCTGCAGTGTGATTTTAGGAGTAATTCATACTTCCCAAATGGTATTTTGAACTCAGGTTATTAGCATTTCTAAGGATTATTTTACTTTTTTCTTTGATACAGTCCATTAATGGTAGCAAGTTAACAAACATCACATGGAAAAAAGAAATAGCTGTTAGAAGGAGTTATTTTTCTAGATGTCTTTAAGTGTTGCCTGTTGGTGAGATAATTTACAAAATACCACAAAGGCACCAGGAGCCTTCAGAAATGGGACATGGTTCTTTATTAATAAATGTCAATTTTCCAATATGGACCCGACATGGGCCGTGTTTCGGCGCACAGCACCTGCGTCAGGGGTCTGGGGTGTTCAAAGACCAAGGCTTCTTTCCTACTAAGTAGGGTGGTAATCTGTTCGGTTAAAGGGAATTAACTCAATGCGTTAGGATAATCCAGTCCCTTCATCCCTTGTTTAGAGAGCATAATTTCTAGATTTACAGCATAATCTAGAATAGGTTTGTCTTAGTTCAGCCTTCTGGCTGCACAGAGGCCAGGTTTCTTGGATGTTTAATGAATATGCATGAAAAAGATTTGCATACCCACTACATTCATTGTCTGCAGATCTGTCTCATGCATATTCGTTAGGGATATCCTGAAAATCTAGTCTGCTTGCAGCCCTTGAGGACTAAACTTGGGCAAGCCTGATGTAGAAACAAGAGGTACCTAACAGCCCAACCCCCTCCCTCACAAAATTACATAGTTTCATTAATCATTTCACTAGATAAATTTAAGCAAATATAATGTACTAAGATTTTGATTTTAAATTTGTCAGTAAAATATTTATTGTATTCTATGTAACTAAAGATGTCTTTATTTGTGAATACATTAGTCTGCTTTTTTTTTTCTCTTACAGCCTGCAAGAATATCCATTCCCAACAAGTGAAGGAGCACAGACATGCAGTTTTAGACTTTATTGAAGATTATTTAAAAAGTATTATTTTACAATTTTCAAAAAACATGTGGCAGTAATGCAATTCATTATAGGTTCTTTGGTTTTATATATATATAATTCCTTAACTGGGGGACACTATTACTAACTCCATAGCTTTTCTAATATAATCAATATTGTTACCAGGTACCTCTAAGTGCAGCCAAGGATAGAACAATCTCCTCCAGCCACAGGCTCCTGGTACAGTCAAGAAATAAATGTCCACCCGCAACTTCAATCTTAAAGACTTTATTACATGCAGGTTTCTAGTAGACCTGATACATAGTTCCAACAGCAGCATTCACCTTCAATCTTAAGCACCATATAAGCCACCTGAAAGTGTGTGGCAAATAGTTCCCTTTAAGCAATAGGCTATCAGCGCATACCTGGATTAAATACAGGCTCACAGTCAGCTCCAGTCTGGGCTCTTTATCCAGTGTACAGTAAACAATAGTTCAATTCCAAATAGAAGCAGTTCTTTCAATTCATCATCACAGTTAAATCACAAAGCAGCAGTTTCTACCTTCTACTCTCTTTACCTTCAGGAGAGTTCACTACTTTAGGGACGACTCATACCCAAGGGATTTCACCCTGCATTAACTTCACTGGTAAATTCAGTACTTTAGGGACCTCCCTTACCCAAGGATTTTCAGCCTGCAAATACTTTTGGGACTTCCTCACACCCAAGGTTTTTCAGCCTGCAACTGCTTCTCTCTTTCTGCTTCTCTCTCCTGAAACTCCTTCCCACCTGCCTAATCAATCCCTGGCTTCTGCTCTCACAACCAATCATGCTCCTTCCATTACCTTCCACCACAACCATACCAGCTGAGTTAAGCATTAGACTAATGATGAGCTCCTGCACACAGGGTTTCCTAACTCTTTCCCCCTAGTGGCAGCCAATCTACACGTCCTGCCAGCTTACACCTATATCTTCCCCTATTGCAGCTAGGAGTCCAGTCCGGGTTCTTCATCTCACCCCCTGGCTCCTTGCCTGCAATGCCTTCTGGGACTTGTATTTCAAACTGACACTGCCTTAACCCAACTATCCTGGATGTGACTTTATCACAATATCAATCATTCTCCAGAAAATTTTGTTTTGTATGTATCAGATATTTAACTTTATTTAGCTACAATATAAATACAATATGTGCCTTAGAATCATTCACTCATCATAACTCATTTACCCCACAATAACATACTTCACACTCTTCATTCATTTTCACAATATCATAACCTGCGCTCCATGGGACTATCATTACTTAATTCCGATAACTAATACAAGGTGATTTTGCAATTTCATCAGCTCACAATATCTGTTATCAAAGTTTGTTTATTCAAACACTCCCTTAAGCTGTAAGCATTCTTTCAAAAAATAAGGAAGCACAGGTTATGATATTGTGAAAATGAATGAAGAGTGTGAAGTATGTTATTGTGGGGTGAATGAGTTATTTTGTTACATTTCTACCCCACGCTTTCCCACTCATGGCAGGCTCAATGCAGCAGGCAATGGAGGGTTAAGTGACTTGCCCAGAGTCACAAGTTATGATGAATGAATAATTCTAAGGCATGTATTGTATTTATATTGTAGCTAAATAAAGTTAAATATCTGATGCATACAAAACATAATCTTCTGCAGAAGGATTGATATTGTTTATAAGTTTTGGTTCAAAGTGGCTTACAGTTTACAGTAGTGTTTTACAGTTGTGACTTAAACAGGTCATTTGTAGCTTACGTGGTTAGCTATAGAATTTTATGAAGAGGTATGTTTTCATTTCTTTTCTGAACTGGAGTTAGATAGAGATGCTTCTTGTGGCTTTTGGTATTTCCACCATTTGGATCCCAGGTAGCTGAATCCTGCTTACATTTCTTGGTGATAGTTCTATCATATCTTTCTTTATTTATTTGATGCATTTGTATCCCACATTATCCCACCTATTTTGCAGGCTCAATGTGTTGGCTTTCATGTATACAGATGTCATAGTATCTTGAAAACGAGGGTGCTAGCTTTGAAGAGTAGTCTTGCTTTGATTGGCAGCCAGTGTAGTGTTTCGAGTAGTGGGGTAACTCTTGTATTTTAACTTTTTGAATATCAGTCTTGCTGCTGTGTTTTGGACAGTTTGTAATTATTTTAATGTGTTTTCTTTACACCCTACATATGCTACATTACAGTAGTCTAACTGATAGTATCGTCGATTGTACCAGTATCCGGAATGATTGGGGAAAATAGTCTGTTATCCTTCTCAATTTCCGTATGAAGCATTTTGATGTTACTGCTGATATTTGATTGTCCAGTGATAGATGTTTATCTAGAATAATTCCCAGTATTTTCAGTTGGTTCGATTTGGTATGTTTATTGATTGTGAAATTCCAGTGATCTGTGGGGTTGTGCAGGCTAGATAGAACCAGGCATTTGTTTTTTTTTTTCCTCTGTTTAGTTTGAGTTTGAATGTTATTGCCCATTTTCCATAAGGTCCAGGCCTGTTTTGACTTTGTTCAGTATTTCTGTGATGCTATTGTTAAATGGTGTGTAGATGGTGATGTGATATCTGCGTATATGAAAGTGTTGATGCCCATTGTCTCCAGTTTTTTGCTGAGTGGTGCCATCATTACATTGAACAGTATTGGTGATACTGGAGATCCCTGTGGTACCCCGCATTCTGGGGTCCAAGAAGCTGATGTCTGGTTTGACGTCTTTACAATTTAGAATCTGGTTCTTAGGAATTCATTGAACCATGCTGCCACTGCACTGCATATTCCCATGTTGTCGAGTAGGGTCATTAGTGTTGTGTGGTCTACTAGGTTGAACGAGCTTGACGTATCGAATTGTAGCAATAATATATTCTGTTCTTGGCATATTAAGCTTCTGAATTGCGTTATCAGTGTTGTTATGACTGTCTCAGTGCTGTTTTGTGGTCTGAAACCTGATTGGGAGTTGTGAAGGATTGAGAATTGTCAGGTATTCCATTAGCTGCTGTACTACCAGACCCTCCATCGTGTTGGTCAATAATGGTATTGAAGGTACCAGTCTGTAGTTTGTTATGTCGCTGATCTTGCTGGTTGTGTTTTTAGAGATTGGGGTGAGTACAATGTCACCTTTGTCTGTTGGTATTGTTTTTTATAAAACGTATACATTGTGAAGCATTCCCTGAACTATTCCGGTGGGCCTGTCATCATATAATATTAGGGCAGTTGTCTAGCAGGCAGTGTGCGTATTTTGTCAGTAATGTCTAAGTGAGCCTTCAAATAGGTGGGAAAATGTGGGATACAAATGCAGCTAAATAAATAAATAATAAATAAGTGTGTTTAAATTAGGTGATTTGATGGAGGACCATATTCTGCCTGCCGTGGTGTAGGCATCATTTGTTTCGCATTCTTGTAAAAAGTCTAAGATGCATGTTTGTGGTTTCTTTGGGTTTGATCTTGTCTTTGCTATTTTGTGTTCAAAATGTTGTGCGAGCTTATCTACAGTAGGTTTCAGGTGATGCGAGTACATCTTGGGTTTTCAGTAGGTTGTTCATGAGTTCAAATATTTTTTTCGTGTTTGCTCTGGGTTGGCATATATGCTGTAATATTCAGATTTAGCTTTCTTTATGTTGTGTGTATCTTAAGGCTTTTCTCCATATGGTTTTGTTTATGGCTGTTTTGTTTTTGGCCCATGTTCTTTCAAGCTTCCTACATAGGTTTTCCATTAAACCAGGGACGCAGTTGTTTTTTATTTCTTGTTTTTGTTTTAACTGGGGCTATTTTGTTTAGTATGTTTTCGCTTGTTTCATTCCAGTTTCTCATGGTGGATGTCTTGTATGGTATGTTGCTATGTTCATTTATCACTATTGTCCTTAAGGTTTGATTGTCCACCTTCCCTGTAGTTGTGTGTGTGTGGTGTTCTTGGTTCTCTGTTCTTTCCATTTTCTTTCCATTGTAGTGTAAATGTGAGCTTGCCGTGGTCTGACGATAGTACCTCTTCCCATATGTGGTTTTCTAATATGTCATTGTTGTTTGCTGAGAATCTGTGCGCTAGTATGTCTAATATGTGGCCTTTTGTGTGAGTTGAGGTGCCTTGTGTTTTGAAGTTATATTGGTTTATGAAGTTCATTAGAGTTCTGGTGTTGGTGTTTTGTTTTTCTAGGTGCAGATTGATATCTCCTAGTAGTAGGACATTTGGTTGGATTGTACAGATGTTTGATACAAAATCCATGAAATCTTCTTGAGAGTTTGATCAATTTCCTGGTTGGGTAATAAAACACTATAATACATAATTGATCAGCTAGTGTTGTGTCGGTGATTTTGCATGCCAGAATTTCAATTGCTGAGGATATGTCTTTAGCTACAGATTCTACTTTGAAGAAGGATTTGTTTATTATTGCAACTCTGCCTCCCTTCTTTTTAGTTCTGCTAATGTGTTTTGTTTTGTATCCCATGGGCAGAGGTAATTCAGTGCTGGGTCATCTTCGAGGTGTAGCCATGTTTCTGTTATGAGCAGTAATCCTAGCTGTTCCATTTCTATCCAGTCTCTGAATAATGCTGTCTCGTTAACTGCCGATATCACATTTATATATACTATGGATATCTGGACATGTTTATCATATTTGATGTTGGTGTTTAATTGTTTGTAGTTCTCTGTGTGGTCTGTCAGTTTTGGGATTGTGATCTTGTTGATTATTGTTCAGGTTTAGCTTTGTATTATTGTTGTTGGTTTTGTTGTGAGGGTTATGACTAGGCTCTTCCAGTTGTGAGCGTCATTTATTGGAATGATGTGATATATTAGGGTTGGTGATAGAGAATTGCATGAATTCACATGAAATCTGAAGAAAGGTGAATCATGGAATCTTAAATTCTCCTTCAATTTGCAGCTGGAATTTTATAAAACTGTGTTAAATTGACTAAATTTATTTAAGGAAAACATATTCTTTAAAAGATTATGATCAGGTTTGGCAAATTGTGAATTGCTAGCATTTGTTAGGAAATGGGTCATCTGGCTTGGCCAGTCTCACTAATAATATAGAGTCAAGAAGGGGCATAAAGGGCAAATTTATTTTTCTTAGAATATACCCCATGACTAATTTGAGCTTGTGTAGAGGTTTAAATTAAACCATGAACAAATGCTCAAAAGCAAAGATGTGTTGAAGAACAAAAAATAGCAGTAGGCTACACATCTTTTCCAGTATCCTAACTATTAAATGTTTTGACTTTTTGGTAGAGTATGAGTGACTTCAAATATATAAATAATACACAATTATTATAAAATTTATAGCCTCACCATCACTGTTCTGGGCAGGTACATAATCGGCCCCATTTTAGATAGGACATAGAAGTAGGACTTCAGACATTCAGATGAGTGCATTTCAAGTTTCACCAGTATTTTAGAACAGAATCTGCCGATGTACAGCCTGTACTAAAATACAGAAGTGGACATTTAAGCAACGGGTGTGTGCAGCATAAACTACCATTTTAGAAAACTATATACCAGCACATACTGGTTATCTTTTTCAACCTTAGAAACATAAATGGTTATTATCCTGACTAATTTTTCTTGTCAATTTGGCATTTGGGGGGAGGGGGGAACCACTGGGAGATAAATAGGCATTCCCCTGCCCCCCTCCCATTACTTCCAGTGGAGTGATGCTCAGTATTAGCTGTTTACTAAATCTTGCCATTTGGGGGGGGGGGGGGGGAGACAAAAACCACTGGGAGATAAATGGCTAATCCTGTGCCCTCCTCACAATCCCTCCAGTTGAGTGCTGCTCAGTATTAGTTGTCTACTAAATCCTTAAAATGCTTGGTGGCAGGTGTTAATTCTCAAGATTGATGTTTTAGGTCATAGACGTTTAGTCCCCTTCTGAGATGGGGTATAAATGTCTATGAACTTGCCATGGCCTTGTCCTGCCCAAGATGTGCCCAGACCATGCCCTCTTGCTACGTGCATGTACTTAGGTTTGATACGTTCACACCCCGGTTTTGTAAAATGGGGGACTTAGATGTTTAAGCATTTAAGTGCAGGTTTATTTATGTATTAGATGTGAATAGGGCTTGTAAAATGAAGATAAATATAAAATTGGAAACAAAATACAAAAACTGATTAATATGAAACCTGGACATAAATATAAATAAACTAGCATACTATACTAATAATGCATTCCATCCTCTGTGTTGGTCTTAAATTGACACATTCATTAAGTACCAATATTTATCCTATAATAAAAGTTCTTAAAGTGCTAAAATGCTTGCTGAAAACAAAACATGTTTTCAACTGCTTTTTAAATTCAGTAATGCTCATAGTATGTCTCAGCCTCTGCAGTAATGCATTCCACTTCAACAGGCCAGTCACTGAAAAAGTACATGCGCACGTTTCAGCAAGATGACATTGCCAAGAGAAAGGATATCTAGTTTTCAAGAACCCTCTTAATTGTAAACATCATGTGGCTTATAGATTTTTAATAGTGAGTGTATATAATGAGGAGCATCCTCACACAGGGTCCAGTGAATCAAGGTTGGGATTTTAAATTTCACCAATCAAGCTACTGGAAGCTAATTCAATCCAGCCAAGTGCAGAGTAATGTGTTCATAAATGTGGCACTCTTAATAGTAACCAAGCAGCCGCATTTTGTACCATCAGCAATGCATGTAACAATGCCTTTGTTAGCCCTAGGTACAGCAATTTGCAGTTGTCCAATTTTGTAATAACCAGTAGCACAAATTAAAAGTCATCAAATGATAGATGATCATTTGTTGAAGTGTAACAGTATTTTATCTGTTTATCTTGTATATAAGAGATGGACTTTACATATATTATTTTTTCTCATGGATTTGTTTTGTAGGAGTATGCAGGCTATACTCTGAACAACGGGCCATCCGAGTTAAGCGAGTAGTAGACAAGAAAAGATTGTGAGTACTTCTTAGGCATTAGACCAACTGAAAATCCTGGTTGTTTTTCATTCATGTTACAATGTACTATATATATGATAAGTTCTATGCTAGACCAATGTAGTTTTAAACTTTTATCCAGTCTCTTTGACAAGTTAGGGTTTGTAGAGGAACTGTGCCTGTATAAGTTTTTATAAATCCAGGGGCTTTTTTGAAGAGCAGATTCACCTAAAGGATGTGTGGAGATTAATAACTTTTGTTCTCTTCTGCCTTCGTATATTAGCATAAGAAAGTGCTCCCAGAATATTGCCTTAAAATGTCAGTAAAAATGTGTGCAAATGTTTAGCCCACATAATACTAGGCTGTAGGCTAGTGCATGAAAAAATTGAGAACACCCATTGCATAAGCTAATGATATACAAGTTCATCAGGTGTTAAACTTGAATGTAAGCTCTTTGAGCAGGGACTGTCTCTCTATGTCAAGTGTTCAACGCTGCGTGCGTCTGGTAGCGCTATATAAATGCTATTAGTAGTAGTAATGTATAAGGTTAATGTAAATGGCAGTTGATAATCTTTCTAAATGTTTGAAAAGCTTGTTACATTATATTGGATATTTTTCTCTTTAAAAATGTGCACTAAAACCACAGTAAAAGCATCTGCTAAGTTGTTCAATCATCTTGCCCATTTTTGCTACTGTTTTCAGTCTAAGAGCCATGCTGACATCCTGAACACAGTATTTTTGCCTTTTTTGCTTTTTTCTTTTAAATTTTTCTTCATGGGCAAACACAAAGGGCAGTCTCACACTTATCCTGCAACATCTGCCTTTAGGCAATCAGTGGTCCTATGGGTGATTTTCTCATTGTAAACACCAGCCAACATGTGTCAGAGGGCTCCACTATGGGATTTGGTGAGGAAAGAAGTTGCATTCTGTTAACAGTTCCATGAGATATGCTGAGCCTTGAGCTGCACAGTAGAGAATGACATGGGGATGGAGACCCATGGTGATGGGGACAGAGCCCATGAGGACGGGGACAAACTTTGTCCCCATGTCACTTTCTACTTTGAAGCCTGTTAATGAACTGGACTGTTATTTATGTTTGATGCAGACAATATTTTTATTTTTTGGAAAAACAAGCAAACAAGCTGGGCACAGGTAGCAAAATTTGCATGGGGGATCCTGTGCATCCTGCTACCAGCTCTCTGTTACAAATCCCTTGTGCATACATGTAGAATATACGAGGAAAACGCCTCAACAGACTCCTGAATTCAGCTATACAGCTTTTAAATACCTGGAGTTCTTTCTGTCATCATTGGCGAAAAAACCTCTATTTATTTTAAAGTCTCTCTTATTTTGACTTCCGTATTTAAATAAACAGCACTTATCTTTTACAGTTGCTGTGCTCGGAATGCTGCCCTTCGTCCTTTCTCTCCACAGCCGACTTTGGCCAAGGTTTCGGTTTACGTCCTGCCTCAGAGTCCGTGGGGATCTTGACTCTACAAAAAAAATGGCAGCGTTATTTAACACTCTTACTCCATATAGTATATCTCCACACAATTCACAATCCTCACTTTCCTGCAGTCTGGTCTCCTCTCCTGAAGTAACTACTGACTTTCTGTCCAATTATTTATACGTGCCCAAATGACATCATCTTGCTTCAGTGGGCTCCTCCTCTTTAATTCAGAAAAAATGAACCCATTCAATCCTTGTGTTTAATCCATGTGGTTGAACAGTTTGTAAACAAAATATCCATCTCTGCTCTTGCTGAGCTAGTACTCGTTTCCTATCACCACCTCTAGTATTAAATTTTATCTGTTGTAACACAACACAACGGAGCTCTTCAAAGTTGTGCTTTTCTGTGATACAGTGTGCCGCCAAGGGTGCTGTCAACTTCCTGATATGAATATTGCTCTTGTGTTCTATAAGCCTCGTTGTCAGCCTCCTAGTTGTCTGCCCCACATATAACTTCTTACATGGGCATTGGACACCATACACCACAAAGTCCGAACTGCATGATGTCATTGATCTCAATGTATACTCACATTGTGATTGTGGATCTTTAAAAGTCTACATGTTACATGAACCACACTTCTTGTGGCCCGTCTGTCCCCTAATCAATCCATTTGAGGGTCTCAGGCCTGCCGGGGATAATGCTAAAAAGAAACTTTTAAGACAATCCAGGAACATAAGACCTTTGAAGTCAAAATAATGAAATATTTTGACACCCACCAGACAGGACTTAACAATGATCTGGGATTTCTATCCCACTATAAATCATAAAATTATACTGCTTTGTCACTCTTATCAGCTATCCATCTCTCCCTGTCTCTCACACCCACTAAGCTGTCTTTGTTTCTCACCTAACTCACCCCACCCTCTTCCTGTGAGACTGCCATTAGAATGCTTTTGTGTTTCACTTATATATTCTGATATTTGTCAATATTTCTGATCTGAAGAAGGGCTAACTTCGAAAGGTAATCAAAAAATGTATTAAGTTAGTCTAATAAAAAAGGTATCATCTTATTTTCTTTTCTGTGTTTTGTTTTATATCTATTTATTTACCTGTTGTAACCACAGAAAGGAGGTATATCAAGTCCCATCCTCTCCCCCCCCCCCCCCCCCCCCCCGAAAATTAGGAGCATAAATACTCTGAATATCGGGCACTTAGTTGTGGTTTTTGTTTTGCTTTTGCTTTTTTTTTTTTATTTGACTCTGGTATATAAGAGAGGTTTTACAACATCATTATTTTTAAATATTTGTTTTAATATACAGATATGCCACAGAAGTTCTGAAACTTTGCTGCACGGTTTATCTTTCAGCTGTTTCAGGAAATTTGGGTAAAGGGTATTGCATTTGATATACTGCTTTTCTGTGGTACAACCAAAGTGGTTTACATATTATATACAGGTACTTTCTCTGTCCCTAGTGGGCTCACAATCTAAGTTTTGTACCTGGGGCAATGGAGGGTTAAGTGACTTGCCCAGGGTCGCAAGAAACTGCAGTGGGATTCAAACCCTGTTCTCAGGTCACGGTACTAACTATTAAGCTACTTCTCAGGAAACTTGAGGCTATGACTATAAATTAAACAATGTCTTATACCCCAACTAACTTTTTGAATCAAGCTAAAGCTTATTTTATGTTTGTAACTGGAAATATTAGAATATTTTGAAGCAATTTGTTTTTGTTTTTCTTTGGAGATCTTTGAATATCAGTATTGTTTGCATTTCTAGGTCACGACTTGAACCTGAGCAAAAAAGCAAATCTACAATATCTTCCTCTCCAGAGGTTTTACAGAATCCTGTAGAAGTATCTGAAGAAGAAGTAACAATTGCTGAAGAAAATTCTGGTTAGAATTCAGTTGTCTTTTATTTGTTGTATGTATGTTTTTTGAGTAGCAATACTGATAAAAGCAGATTGAGTGTGTTGACAAGAAGTTACTTTGCTTAGTACATATGACCAAAATGTGATGTTAAAAAGGATGCAGCACTCGACACTTCAGCAGAGTGGAAAAATAGAACCACTTTGTTTGGGGGGGGTGGGGGGGTGGAGATTTTACTCATGTAAATTGTCTGTTTCCCAGCAGTAGTAAAGCTACAGGGCTGCCCCTTGCTGTAAGGCTCAGAAGTCCTCTGTCCTTATGTTAAAGCCAGACTTTGATCTCCATGGGGCATCTTTTCCCCCCACTGTTATTCAAGAAGTCTGCAACCAATAAAATAATGGATGTGGTTCATGGAAATAATGTACCACTCAGGCAGCAGAAACAGAAAAGAATATGAAAAGGGAGGTTGGTATAAGAGAGTCATGAATGATGAATTGAAAGACTAGTTGTGATACGAGCAGGAAGCCAAATTTAAGTTAAGTAGTTTTCTTGACATGTGATCGTGACTGAAGCCCATATTCTATTTGTCAAGGCTAGTATTGCCTCTTACCCCCTTCAGGGAAAAAAAAAGTTTTGCATATTCTTGTCACACACACACACACACACAGTTCACTTATAGCGTGCTAATATCATTTACATAGTTCACAGCGGGTTTACAGCAAGACTCTAGAACACAAACCATCTAGGATGTAACAGTTTAACAAAAGTAATCCCAAGTTAAAATACTAGATACCATTTAAACTCTGTTGCCCCAGGTACAAAATAAATACCTGCATATAATACGTAAATCGCTTTGATTGTAACCACAGAAAGGTGGTATATCAAATGCCATCCCCACTTCCCTTCCCTAAAGAACTGATAATCTCCCTCCCAGTCCCCAGATCCAGCATTTCTCCCTTTCTCTTCCTTCTCTCCCTCCATCTCTTCTTTCATCAGGTCCATTATCTCTCTTCCCTTCCTCCCTACCACCCTTCCCTGTTAAAAGACTTGATATGCTGTGACCTGTGTATAGGTTGAAGCTGGGTGCCACATTGCTTCCTCTCCTCTTTCCACTTCCAGGTCCAATATTTGCTCCCTCTCTCTCTTCCTCCTCTCCCGCATTTCTCCTGCTTTTCACATACCCCCCCCCCCCCCCCCTAGACATAGCCCACAGAGTCACAGATTTCAGCGGGGTCAAAGCAGATTTAAAGCCAGAAGGAAACAGCTAAATCATTGGATTTCATTATATGAGGATTATATATTATTCCTCGCTGATAAGTCTCTCACTCCAAGTTTTGGCAAGTTCACTAAAGAAAAATGTATTTTCACAAATCACAAACATTTCCTATCCAAGGAGAGTGTTTTTATTCAGCATTTAGTATTTCTTAGCTCCCACACACATTCCTGTATCCTTTTTATCCAGAAAAAAAAAAAAAAGAAAAAGCAATTTCAATCACCAACTCTTTCAACACCATCTCAGCTGAATTTCCTCTTTGAACCTACTGCTTGAGCCATCAGCCAGTCAGATGGCTTTTAGCTGTAGCTGTGTCCAGGTCACATGATAATTATACACACTCCCCTGCAGGCATGCCCTCCTTTGTGTACATGCTCAGAACAAACTTTCAACCAGCCAGAATGTTTAGAAAATTTTAAACCATCAATACTATTTATTTTTATCACTCCCCAGTCTCCAAACCTCTTCTCTTTAATTTGAACCCTGTTCAAGCTCACCCTGAATTAAGAGTTCTTCCCACACCAGGGACATACAGTACTGGTGGTATCCTCTCAAGTAGTTTTTGCACAGTCAGTCAGTTCACCCTAATTGCATGAGGCTAGGAATAGCAAGAGTGCTATGGCAATAATGATAATGACCCAGAGTCTTACAAAAAACTTCACCATATTTTGTTAATGAAAATGGAGGCAAAGCCTCATAACACCCAGGTGAACTACCTGTTAATGAAACTAAATCATAGGCATAAAAACTTCCACAAAGCATGCATCTCTAGAATAAGTGCAACGATAAAACCACAGGTTTTCAACCCGGTCCTCGGGGCACATGCGAACTGGTTGGGTATGACTCAAGGACTGGGTTGAAAACCCCTGGGTTAAACTATCTTCACATTAAATATAACAGTTCAAATAACTTATCTTTTATAAAGAGCACTCTGCCCCTTTGTCTGACGTTTTGCCCTTACCTGTTTACCTTTTGTTTTGTTACACTTTTATAGTACAACTGTGAAATTTCTATCTGGTTCTTATGGAATGAATATTGTGTATGTTTCCTATTTTATATTGTAGTTCCTTTTCATATTTTTATTGTACACCACTTAGGTCTGCCAGTTAATGTAAGCGGTATATTAAGGCTCAGTAAACACATGCAGTGTTTCACAATCTGCTTCAGGGACTCAGGGAAATCTATGTATCAACACGGTGCTATAATCAGCTACCGGTCAAGCGAAATGAGTGACCCATAGATGAAACTACCCTGGTTAATACTTCAGTCATTACATTCTCACCCTTTAACACCTGTTAACTGCTTAACACCTCAGTCACTATATAGTCACCTGTTACACCTCAGTCACTACCTATGGCCCCTGTCCATGTTCTCTTCCTTGCCCTGTCCCTTCCTAATCTTCTTTCCCCCCCACTCCCACTGTCTACCATTAGAACTACCCGCTGCCCTCCCACCCTGCCCGCCACCGCAATACCCTCACCTCACCATCCCTCTTGTCCCCCTCCTCCTTCCTGGCTCTCAACCTTCGGCACTTCCTTCCTGCCATTAACCCATCCCCTTTCCTCCTAAGTACACCCCGTCTTCGTCGCCTTCGTCGCCCGACCTCCCCCACCCTCCTCCACACTCTCCTGCTCCTCCTCCTGCTATCCGCAGGAGACATTAACCCTAATCCATGTCCCCCCCACCTGTCCCCATCCTATCCTTGTGAACGATCCTGGGATGTCTCCAATCTCGTCTCTATTCCCCTCCTTCCCCCCTCCTCCCTCCCCTTCTCATGCGCCTTGTGGAATGCCCACTCAGTCTGCAACAAACTACCTCTCACCCACGATCTCTTTATCTCTCGCTCCCTTCAACTGCTCGCCCTAACCGAAACCTGGATCTCCCCGGAAGACTCTGCCTCAGTTGCAGCCCTCTGCCATGAAGGCTATCTCTTCTCCCACACACCCCGCCCAATCGGCCGCGGCGGAGGCGTTGGGCTACTACTATCACCCTCCTGTAGTTTCCAACCCCTCCACCTACCGCAGTCTCACTGCTTCCCATCCTTTGAAGCCCATTCCATCCGGCTATTCTACCCGCTACCACTCAGAGTGGCAGTCATTTACCGCCCCCCCCCCCCCCCCCCCCGGATAAATTCTTCCCTTCCTTCCTTACTGACTTTGATGCTTGGCTCTCTGTCTTTCTTGACCCCTCATCTCCGTCCCTCATTCTCGGAGACTTTAACGTACATGCTGATGACCTATCCGACCCCCATACTTCTAAGTTCCTCACCCTAACATCCTCCTTCAACCTCCAGCTGTGCTCCACCACCCCTACTCACCGTGACGGACATTGTCTTGACCTCGTCCTCTCCTCCTCCGGCTCACCCTCCAATTTCCACGTCTCAGCTCTTCCTCTCTCCGACCATCACCTGATCACATTCACACTTCGTCACCCCCCCCCCCCCCCCTCCACCCCATCCAACTTTAACCACCACCTCCAGGAACCTCCAGGCTATTGACCCCTCCACCCTATCATCTACTATCTCTAATCTCCTCCCCTCCATCACGTCCTTCGTAACTGTCGACAAAGCGGTCTCCGCTTACAATACTGCTCTCTCCTCTGCTTTGGACACCCTTGCGCCATCCATCTCCCGTCCCACAAAGCGCACCAATCCCCAGCCCTGGCTGACTCCTTGCATCCGTTACCTTCGCTCCTGCACCCAATCCGCTGAGTGCCTCTGGAGGAAATCTCGTACCCTTTCAGACTTCCTCCACTACAAATTCATGCTATCCTCCCTCCACTCCTCCCTATTCCGTGCAAAACAGGACTATTACACCCAATTGACCAATTCTCTCAGCTCCAACCCTCGTCGTCTCTTCACCACCCTTAACTCCCTCCTAAAAGTGCCCCCCGCTCCTACTCCCCCTCCTCTGTCTCCTCAATCACTGGCCGACTATTTCCGCGACAAAGTGCAAAAGATCAACCTTGAGTTCACGACCAAACCACCACCTCCCCTTCACCCTTTAACCCTCAACCAACCTACCCAGGTCTCCTTCTCCTCCTTTCCTGAGATCACCGAGGATGAAACTTCCCGCCTTCTTTCCTCCTCGAAATGCACCACCTGTTCCTCTGATCCCATCCCCACCAACCTACTCAACACTATCTCCCATACTGTCACCCCCGCCATCTGTCGCATCCTCAACCTCTCTCTCTCCACTGCAACTGTCCCTGACACCTTCAAGCACGCCGTTGTCACACCTCTCCTCAAAAAACCTTCACTTGACCCTACCTGCCCCTCCAACTACCGCCCCATCTCTCTTTTACCCTTCCTTTCCAAATTACTTGAGCGCGCCGTTCACAGCCGCTGCCTTGATTTTCTCTCCTCTCATGACATCCTCGATCCACTTCAATCCGGTTTTCGCCCTCTGCACTCGACAGAAACAGCACTCTCTAAAGTTTGCAATGACCTGCTCCTGGCCAAATCCAGAGGTCATTACTCCATCCTCATCCTCCTCGATCTTTCCGCCGCGTTTGACACTGTCAATCATGATTTACTTCTTGCCACGCTATCCTCTTTTGGGTTCCAAGGCCCTGTCCTCTCCTGGTTCTCCTCTTATCTCTCCCACCGCACCTTCAGGGTACACTCCCATGGATCTTCCTCCACTCCCATCCCACTATCTGTTGGAGTTCCCCAGGGATCTGTCCTTGGACCCCTTCTCTTCTCAATCTACACCTCTTCCCTGGGCTCGCTGATCTCGTCTCATGGTTTTCAGTATCATCTTTATGCTGATGACACCCAGCTGTAGCTCTCCACACCTGACATCACTGCGGTGACCCAGGCCAAGGTATCGGCCTGTTTATCCGACATCGCGGCATGGATGTCCAACCGCCACCTGAAGCTGAACATGTCCAAGACCGAGCTCCTCGTCTTTCCTCCCAAACCCACTTCTCCTCTTCCTCCACTCTCTATCTCTGTTGATAACACCCTCATCCTCCCTGTCCCATCTGCCCGCAACCTCGGAGTCATCTTCGACTCCTCCCTCTCCTTCTCTGTGCATATCCAACAGACTGCCAAGACCTGTCGCTTCTTCCTCTTCAACATCAGCAAAGTTCGCCCTTTCCTCTCTGAGCACACCACCAGAACTCTCGTCCACGCTCTCATTACCTCTCGCCTTGATTACTGCAACTTACTCCTCACCGGCCTCCCACTCAGCCATCTCTCCCCCCTTCAATCAGTTCAGAACGCTGCGGCACGTCTTATATTCCGCCAAAACCGATATACTCATAACACCCCTCTCCTCAAATCACTTCATTGGCTTCCGATCAGATATCGCATACAATTCAAGCTCCTCCTCCTTACCTACAAGTGCACTCAGTCTGCGGCTCCTCACTACCTCTCCACCCTCATCTCCCCCTATGTTCCCGCCCATAACCTCCACTCACAGGACAAAGCCCTTCTCTCAGTACCCTTCTCCACCACTGCCAACTCCAGGCTCCGCTCATTCTGCCTTGCTTCACCCTATGCCTGGAACAATCTTCCTTCGCCCATACGCCATGCCCCCTCCCTACCCATCTTCAAATCTCTGCTTAAAACTCACCTCTTCAATGCTGCCTTCGGCGCCTAACCGCTCGAGATAGATAGAATGCCCCAATCTATCCACCCTATCAGATTAACTGTTCACACGTCCTCTAGATTGTTCACTTATCTTTAGATTATTCTCTTGTCTTTTAGATTGTAAGCTCTTTGAGCAGGGACCGTCCTTCTATGTTTAAATTGTACAGCGCCACGTAACCCTAGTAGCGCTTTAGAAATGCTAGTTAGTAGTAGTAGTGGTTTACTGATGGCATTTTGAAGTCAAAATTTCTTGACTTATAGATGAGTATGGACAGTATTTTGTCAATACAAGTTCACCTTTACAGTCTTCCACTGACAATCTAGTTAATATATCAGAGACATAACTCTCCCTTAGCTTAGTGTAATGCAACACCTACATAGCAGTACTTAAAAGCTTACCTCATTGCAATACCAAAGTTATCCCCACCACTCTCAGACCACCCTTGGGAACTATAGGACTGGTGAATGCCAGATCAGCTGCAAAGAAATCCTCAGGAGAAACTAATATGGATTCTCATGGTATACAGAGCACCTCGTAATAACACATTATCTATGCAACAACTCCTAGACCTGATTATTCAAATGACCCTGAATTACTCCTGAACATGATGACAGCACTAGGATTCACACAGATGATCAATTTTCCAACTCATAAAAAGGCTTGCATACTAGACTTGGTATTCTACAAAGGGGTTGACATCCCAGAATACCAGAATACTATTATTGAAATAATACTACTGTGGACAGACCAGTTTCTAATTAATTTTTCCCTAAGTGACCACTGAAACAAATGACATCTCCCAGAGTTTGGAAGGAGATCAGAGACATGAAAAAGCTGACTGCTGAGAATTTCCTAGAGGCTTTCGACTATCCACTAAAAAAGGTGTTATGCCCCACTCACAAACACTCACCTTGCTTTTCTCTAGAGCTTTGGACACTTAAATGGGAAGGATGGAAACTGGAAAAGAGCATAAATCTCTCCTGGATGAGAACAGGCTACACTGTAGGAATTGCATGACAAAGTACCGCCAAGCCTGAACAGCATCCAAAAAGATATATTTCTCTCGATGCATTAAACAGGCTGCCAGTTCAACCAAGCACCTGTTCAGCATTGTAATTGTCCTACTGTAACCCCCATATCAGAACTAGCCTGCCCAGTCAAAACTGAACTGCAGTGACTTTGCTGCATACTCCAGCAAATTTGTCTCCACCAGGCTTTACAGGCAGTTATAATTCTATTCTATTCGAGTCTTGCATACCATCCGTTATTCCACAAAAGGATTCACAACATTTAACATACAGAGGCTCTCATACATCAGAGGAATTTCCACATAGGTAGAATATAGTTACAGTATAAACAAAGCTAAAGTAATTTTAGACAGAATAACCCATTATTTATAGGTTTTTAAACCCTTTTTTAAAAGATAGGTATGATGATAACCCTTTCAATGACAGAGGCAGTTCATTCTAATTTTCGTGCTCTATAAAAAAGGAAAGAACCTTCGGAAATTGGCTTTAATCTAATGCTTTTAAAAACAAGATAGCCCAGCTGCAATTTATGGAGAAAACACAATTCTTTTCCTAGAGAAGTCTCTCAAGTAGGTCTGTAAGCCTATCTGAATTTAAACCATAAATCAATTTGTAAACCAGTCCCACCCACTCTCCAATCAGGTAACCAGGAGTGCACAAACTGGCCCCCTCATGACACAGACATATGGGACTCTCTTAACCCAGTAACAGAGGAGCGCCTTGACAAAATCCTAGGAGATCTTCAACCAACTACCTGCTCCTTTGACTCCTGGCTATCAAAGATAGTGCAGAAGGCAAGCAGGGGCCTCATAGAATGCGCCACCTTAAAGGAAATGGCTTAGAGCAATTAAAGAACAGAATCTCCTTCTACACACCTTCAAGATCACTAAGGTCCTCCCAAGAAGCATCCCGAACCACACTCTCTCCAAAGGACATCACACGATGTGAGACTCGCAAGCGAGCTTTCTCTGGAGTAGCCCCCCACACCCTGAAAGGCTTCATTTGACCCACGACTGTCTGTACTTCAGGAAGCAGGTGAAACCTTGGCTCTTCAACCAGGCAATGGAAGAAGTAACTAAGTTGACACTAGCTGCACATACTATAGCAGGACATATGTTTATCCTCTCCTACCCTAGCTAAGATAATATTCGAACACCTTTCTGACCTCATTTGCAACTTTCTTTAAATTGGAACCTTATTTTCTTCTTGTTTCTTATCTCTTATCTATATGTTCCACCTTTGCTTATACCCTGTGCTGTCTATTAAAATGTATTGTGTTATAGAAATACAAGGAGTTCTCTTATAGTAAGCAATCATGGAGAATATTCAAGGAGGAAACGAGAAGCTCCTAGATGTGCATTACAACCTGCAGGAGCAGGACTTATTGGCAAAAAACCTCCTTTCTGTTAAAAAACAGCCCATTTAATAGGTGCCATCAAAAAAACCAATACAAAGAACTTAGCTTGGGCTGCCGGGTCTCTTCTCTTCTTTCAAACGATCTATTTGAACCGACCGTGATCAACGGTGGCAATCAGGATCACAGGCCAGAAGAATCTGTAGAAGAGAGAGATAAATCATCAATAACGGCATTTCTTTTTATACCGATTCTTCCACTCTTCTGTGCTTGATTTAATTCCATTCAAACAAGCCGATGGAGGCTGCAGAGACAACTTCCTGAAAATGGTGGCCTTCTATAAAGGTTAGGATGACGTCACACGCTCCTGTCGGAGCAACCAGTGAAAAAAATGGGTTTTTAAAAACTTGTCATTGCCGGCTCTTACCGTAAGGACATCAGCATTAGGTCATGCTGTACTTAGCTGAGAAAGCGTGCCTTAAAAAAAATGGCTCCATTCTAATTTAGAGTTTGACCAATCTAGGATTAAGGTCCACAATCTTATGATCCACTGCTGTTGTTTCTGTAGGAGGATCTGGCAACTATCCCATCTTTTAGTAGCACCAATCTGCTGCAGAACAAAACAATGTAGTATTTCGAATTCATGTTTAAACCTGGCACAATGAAGAGCTAGAGATGAGGCGCTCTTCTGAGTCTTGATCATTCTTTTATGTTCCACCAGTCTAGTATATAGTTCCTGTGAAGTCTGCCCCACATAAAGCTTCTCACAAGGGCATATAATGCAATAAATGACATGGTCAGACCTACAAGATGTGTTGACAAACAGTGTAAGTTCTCTACCAGTGAAAGGGTCTTTAAACACTTTCGTCTTCAGCATAATGTCATACATCCTACACTGATTACATTTCCTGTGTCCTTCAAAACTGTGTGGGCTGGAATGTTCTTCTGGGAGAACAGAGGGACATAAAAGCTCTTTCAAGTTATTGCCTCTACTGTAAGCAAAATGTACTCTTGATTGAGAATGATGGCCACCGGTGAGCGCAGTCAATTCGAATAGATTGTTTGAAAGAGGAGAAGAAACCCAGCAGCCAAAGCGAAGTTCTTTGTATTGTTTTTTTAATTGCACCTATTAAGTGGGCTGTTTTTCTAAGAGAAAGGAGGTTTTTTTTGCTGCTGCTGATGAAGTCCTACTCCTTCAGGTTGTAATGCACATCTAGAAGCTTCTCGAGACTTTTTCCTCCTTGAATACTCTCCATGATTGCTTACTATTTATAAGAGATCCCTTTGTATTTCTGTATTATTTATTGATTGAGTATCTCTTCCTCTTATTACTGTTTAGTTTATTGTGTATTGTGTTGACATTGTAGTGTAAGCATACTGTGCCATACTTCGTATCATTTGAAGATTTTTACAGCTGTAATTGTGTTTGACTTATTCTTACTGTACACCTCCTTGAGTGAATTCCTTTAAAAAGACGGTAAATAGTTCCAAATAAATAAAACATAAAGTTGAATACCATGGCCAGAGCTTTTTGTAAGCCTGTTTTGCACAAATAAAGAAAAGTAAAAATGCAGGGACCTGATATTTTTCTGTGTTTTATGCAGACAAGAATTTGCTGGATGCACAAAACAGCTTTGATGTATGGGAAGATGGTAAAGTAGAAGATGACCTGTCCCCTGAAGAAATTCAGATGGTACATTTTTTTTTTAAATTAAGTAGCTTTATTCAAGTTAGCCACTTAACAATTGAGGACCATTAGCCATTAGTGTATGGTAGTATAATTGTATACATATAAATGTATAATATATATGTACAAGCAAAAAAGCCTGTTTCGTGAAAAATGAAACGGGCCCTTGCAAGGCTATCATCTAATCACAATTATGTTTTAAATCTCTCTTCCCTGCCTTCTCCATCCATATCCAGCAATTCTCTCTCCCCTACCCTCCCCTCCACGTCCAGCGATTTCTCCTTTCTCCCCTCCCCTCCCCGTCCAGCGATTTCTCCTTTCTCCCCTCCCCTCCATGTCCAGCGATTTCTTGTTTCTCCTCCCCTCCCATCCATTTCCAGCGATTATCCCCTGCCCTCCCCTCCCATCCATGTCCAGTGATGTCTCCTCTCTCCCCTGCCGTTCCCTCCATGTACAGCGATTCTCCCCTCCCCTCCATGTCCAGTGACTTGCTCCAGCCCCCACCTGCCCCCCTTCTAAGCATCCAGTTCAACTCCAGCCCTCACCTGCCCGCCCTCTTCTCTCACAACAGTCCTCCGTTCCTTCCTGCCGCCCTGCCTTAAAAACGTTTATTTTACCTCAAGTCGTAGCGGTGGCAGGCTCAGCGTAGCTCGCCTCCAGCCTTCCCCCTCACTGTCCCGCCCTCCTCTGACTTAATTTCCTCTTTCCGCAAGGGCAGGACACTGAGAGGGAATGAAAAGGAAGACGAGGCGAGCCGATTACGTAGTAGCTCATTTGCATACAGTTACGAACCTAGCCAGCCAGTTGTCCAGGGACGCAGATTGAGAAATTATTATATAGAGGATGTTATACATATAAATGTATACTGTTGTATATGGTAGTATAATTGTGTGCATATAATTACACATAAATTATACATTTATATGTATAGTATACACATAAATGTATAATCTTTTCTCCAGCCGTAAGCAAAAAATAAATCAAAATAAAGAAAGGAACTTGAAGAAGATAAAATATATTTTTTAAAATGTGAACACTAAACCTAAAGTAAAAGTCCTTATTGTGGTGCATTCAATTTGTTTGTTCTTATAAATAGATTAATTATAGCTTGTAATATAAAATAAACTAATAGACTTCAAATACTTTAGTATGAATATTATTGCTCCATTATAAATTGTAAAGAAGTGAAACTCAACAAAATTAAATACTGATAGTAGTCCAGTAGCAAGAGGGGGCAGGAATATTTGGTCTTTTGCACTGAATGCTACATAGGAGGTGATTGCCACAAAGTGAGTTCCACATAGTGAGTGCACAAAGTATAGAGAGCGCCGTACTGTCAAAGAATTATCCAGGCTTTAAAAAAGGTTGGACAGGTGCCAGGAAGAAAAGTATGTAAACTGTTAATTAAGGTAGACTTTGAGAAAGATGCTGCTTATCCCTGAGAGAAAGCAATATGAACACTCTGTAGGGGGTGAAGAACTTTTATGCATGAAAGGAGGGGAACTTGAGTGTGATCATATCTGATGATCTTAAGGTGGCCAAACAGGTAGAAAAGGTGACAGTGAAAACTAGGAGGAGGTGGTGATACCCCTGTATAAGTCTCTGGTGAGACCTCATTTAGAATACTGTGCACAATTCTGGAGACCACACCTTCAAAAAGATATAAACAGGATGGAGTCGGTCCAGAGAACGGCTACTAAAATGGTCAGTGGCCTTCCCATAAAGTGTATGGGGACAGACTTAAAGATCTTAATATGTATACTTTGGAAGGTTATCAATAGAAATCAAACAAAATAAAACATGGAAAAGAAAATAAGATGATACCTTTTTTATTGAAACCCTGACTGCATCCTTCAAACAGAAAGGGTACAACCCCAAAATAATCTCCAAGAATATTGCCTCCTCCCTCAAAACACCCAGGGAAAATCTGCTACAGTACAAAGAAAAAAAAGCCACAGACAGAATTCCCCTTGTAGTGACATACAACCCAGAGCTGGAGAAACTGAGGAAAATCATAAGAGACCTACAGCCACTACTCCAGGAAGATGAATTACTGAAAGAGATATTCCCATCCCCACCAGTGATGGCCTTCCGACAGCCACCAAATTTAAAACACAAGCTGATCAGAAGTAAACTTCCAACACAGACGGAAAAAGAAAAGGGCACGTTTCCCTGTAACACGGCCAGCTGCAAACTATGCCAAAACATTTCACAAGACCCCACAGTCATTCACAAAGGAAAAATATTCAACATAAAGGACTATTTTACATGCTCATCGTCCAATGTGGTATATATCATTCAGTGTAAAAAATGTAACGAAGGATGCTATATTGGAGAAACAGGCCAGATGCTTAAGACAAGATTCAATCTGCACAGACATCACATGAAAATAGCCGGTGCCAGTCAAGCCCCCACCCCTGTGGGCCAACACTTCACCAGACCAAAACACTGCACCAGTGATTTCACAGTAAGAATACTGAAAGGTAATTTTAAAACAATACAGGAACGTAAGACATTTGAAATAAGAATGATTGAATATTTTGACACCCAACAAACAGGACTTAATAAGGCTCTGGGTTTTCTAACCCATTATAAACCATAAAGCTGTATTTCTCTGTTTATTTCTCTGTTTATTACCCTCCTCTCACCTACCAACACCCATCCTGTTAGAATATCAATGAAATGCTTTGATGTCCCCATGCATACCCCACCCTTCCACTCTGTCAGACTGTCAAAGTAATGCTTTGATGTTTCTCTTATATATACTATTTGCTACCACATTTGCTTATTTCCGATCTGACGAAGAAGGGCAACCTTCGAAAGCTAATCAAGAAATGTATTAAGTTATGTCCAATACAAAAGGTATCTTTTATTTTCTTTTCCATGTTTTATTTTGTTTGATTTCTATTGATAACCTTTAAGAGTGGACTAACACGGCTACCACACCTCTATACTTTGGAAGAAAGGCAGGAGAGGGATGATAAGTTGGAGACATTAAATACCTATGTGGCCTAAATGCACAGGAGGCGGAGTCTCTTTTAATTGAAAGGAAGCTCTGGAACTAGAAGGGCATAGGATGAAGGTGAAAGGATATAGACTCAGAAGTAACCTGAGGAAATACTTCTTCATGGAAAGGTGGTGAATTCGTGGAACGGCCTCCCAGTGGAAGTGGTGGAGACAAAAACGGTATCTGAATTCAAGAGAGCTTGGGTCAAATACATAGGATCTCTAAGGGATTGATAGGGAGAGTAGATGGCATGTATGGACAGACTGGATAGGCCCATATGGTCTTTATCTACCTACATTTTTATATATTTCTATATTTCAATACTGTTCCAGACTGGGATCACATAGCAGATTAGCCTTGGATATTTTTCTACTCAATTGCAGGATGGACCTTCTGTACATGTATCCTCCAGCCCTTCTTAATAGTGAAAACGTTTCTAAAATTCATACAAGACAGGGAAACCATGATTCTCGTTGCCCTGTTTTGGCTGCTTTAGATATGGTTCCTCATGCTGCTGGATCTAGCTTGCTAGGATTCAATGGAGATTGGAGTACTTCTCAACTGTCATCACTCAGAATGAGGAATCTTTCTTGCATCCCAGCCTTCAATCCCTAGCCCTCATGACTTGGATGTTGAGAAGCTAGAGATCGATTCCTTGTGCCTTCCAGAGGGTGTCTCCCAGATCTTGTTCGCTTCCAGGAGAGACTCCACTAAGAAGTCATATGGTTTCAAGTGGAGGAGATTTGCCATCTGGTGTGAGGGCAAGGCCATATATCCTTTCTCATGTCCTGCACGGAAACTGCTTGTGTACCTTCTACACCTCTCTGAGTCTGATTTGAAAACCAACACTGTAAGGGTTCACTATAATCAACTGAAACTTATCACAATGTAGAGGGTAAGTCCATCTCTATTTAGCCTTTAGTTGCTGTCTTCATGAGAGGCTTGATGTTACTAAAACCCCCTATCAACTTCCCCACAGTGTCATGGGATCTCAACGCTGTTCTTTTCCAGCTAATAAAAGCTCCCTTTGACCCACTGGACACTTGTCATCTGAAGTACCTGACCTGGAAGATCCTATTTTTGGTGGTTACTTCAGCACATAGTGTTAGTGAAGTCCAGGCTCTAGTAGCTGATCCAGCTTACACAAGATTTCATCACAGTAGAGTAATTCTGTATGTGCATCTCAAGTTCTTTCCTATGGTAGTGTTGGAGTTCTATCTTAACCAGTCAATTGTTCTGCCAACATTTTCCCCAAGACCAAATGTCCATCTTCGTGAAAGCGCACTGCACACTTTAGAGTGCAAGAGAGCCTTGCCCTTTTCTCTGGAGTGAACTAAAACCCATAAACAGTACATCCAGCTTTTTTTTTGTTTGTTTTTGACACCAACAGGATGGGGGCTGCCATCAATAAAAATACCGTATCCAAATAGCTAGTATACTGCATCTTCTTCACTTTTATGCTTAAGCTGAGCTGACTCTGGAGAATCATGTCGTAGTTCATAATGTTAGAGCCATGACGATGTCAATAGCACATCCGAGATCGACCTCTATGGAGGAGATTTTCAGAGCTTCAATATGGTTATCGATCCACTCATTCACATCTCATTACTGCCTAGAACAGGACTCCTGATGCACAGTTGGTTTGGTCAATCAGTCCTTCAGATTCATTGTTTATAGCTCCTGCATGGTTCATAGGACTTGCCTATTGCAGGCCATATTGTTCCACTTTTTCTTTCTGAACAGCCTTTTAGGTAGGGATTCCCATCAGTCAGAATACTGCATCCTGCTTTTCCTTGAATAATGCAAGTTGCTCACCTGGATCAGCTATTGTCCAGTATTCTTGGTGCCACATCACCTCCACTTGGAGTTGCAGTCTATCAGCTATTATATTAGACTGCTTGGTCCTGCGCAGTGATGGTGGGTGGGAACACATGTGCATTCATGGTAGGATGCTTCTAAAAGTTTCTAGAATAGAATGTTGGGGAGCCACACTTATCAACTGACTGTTCTACACGTGCCGTGGTGTTTTCCCTACTGAGCTGCACGCAAAAAGTCCATGCAGCTCATTTGCATGTGATTTCTGTTGAGAATCGCTTGCTATTTCCACCTCTGTAATTTTGACTGAGGTGGAAATAGCGAGTGGTTATTTCCAGGGACTTTTGTACATTGGCCCCCTAGGTCTTTACTTCCAAGTAGAGTGTGTCTGTCAAGAGATGAAGTCTAATCTCAAAACTGAGTTACATTCAGATACAGAAGATGTATCCTAGGCCCCTCAAGACTAAAATTTGTTTCTACCTGAAGCAAGAGTATGAAATTAGTTGCTCATAGTTACAAGGCATGTCAGGGGGAGAAGTGGTTTGAACCCTGGCTTCTCTGGTTTTCAGCTTGCTGTTGTAATAGCCAGACTGCTCCTCCATGCCACGTATGCTCATCAGCAGATGCTATTCTTTTTGTTGTATGCTACAAAACAAACAAACAAAAAAAACAACCCTGTATGCAGTAGGAGGAATCTTCTCCATTGATTCACCATTCTTGATAAACAGCTATTGACTTGCTTCATTAACAATGGTATACTCGATCATAAAGCATTCAATCATGTCTCTCTGGCTGGTGTTCACATTAGTAGAAATCTTTCCTAGTTCAGAGAACACAGGTGTTTTATTTTTTAAGAAGGAGAAACAATCTATTGGCTAGCATAGCATATTGAAAATCAGGAGTGACAGTTTTAATTCTAGTACTTCCACTGACATTCTTTGTGACATTTGGGCAAGCCACTTAACCCTCCACTGCCTGAGTAAAAACTTAGGACTAAATTTACTAAAAAGCTTTATTATTCATTCATTAATGTACATTAATGTATATTACACA
Source organism: Microcaecilia unicolor (assembly GCF_901765095.1). Classification (NCBI taxonomy): domain Eukaryota; kingdom Metazoa; phylum Chordata; class Amphibia; order Gymnophiona; family Siphonopidae; genus Microcaecilia; species Microcaecilia unicolor. The sequence goes on from NC_044032.1 coordinate 504,485,759, forward strand.
GTGGGACTGAAATGTTAAGTAGTAGTAGGGACTGATTTACTAATAAAGACACTAATGGTCTTAGTGTGTGCTAATGCAGTAGTGCATTTTTGTAAATCTAGCCTATAGATTATAAACCCTATGAGACTGTACTGTACCGGATTGTATGTTGCCTGTAGCTTTAGATTTAAAATGGTGAAAAATAAATAGAAACCAAATCGGAGAGTTTGCTGGAAGCTTCCAGCTCCTATGTAATTTAAATAGGTCTTGTTTGTAGATACTATTTTGGCAAAAGGTTTTTGAAAGCTTTAAAAGCTAACACTGCTTCAATGTATTCATGTAGTTAATTTGTGTTTAAATTCATTGGAAAGACATTTGGAGAATGCATTATTAAAAATTTGCCTCTCAGTAAATTAAACCGGTCTCCCTCTGTTAATGTTTAAATACATCTTAAAATAATTTTGGTAATAAAACAGCAGGACTATGAAAATAAATTTTGAGGCAGCAGTTCTAGGAAGATTGCTCAATTACCATATTGTCTGCTCTTGCTCTCTAATGTTGTTGTTTTTCATCTTATCTTAAGTTTCCTTTTTCTTGGTCCTAATATTTTTTTTTAGCCTATTTCTGACAGTTAATCTCTGAGGACAGCAGATTTAATCAAGGGAAAGGGAATGTGCCTTTCTGTGTTTTGTTCTGTTTTTTTTGCAACTACATTGAAAGAGGTTTACATAGTATATACAGGTACTTATTTGTGCCTGGGGCAATGGAGGGTTAAGTGACTTGCCCAGAGACACAAGGAGCTGCAGTGGGAATTGAACCCAGTTCCCCAGGATCAAAGTCCACTGCACTAACCACTAGGCTACTCCTCCACTCCAATGAGAAATGTATCAAAGGAGAGGAGGAAAGAATTGTGACTGGTCAGCTGCTGTCTTCAGAAGGTGTTTGTTTGAAGGTAAGCAAATTTGCTTTCTTTATAGATAAACTGCTAAACAAGCAGAGATGGGATACTTGCATCATGTACTTGCAGCATTCCTCGATGAGCTGAGGTCCATAAATTGTGGAGTGAATCATGTCCAGATCAGGAACCTGGAATCACTGTAGCTACCAACTGGAAGCAGGAACAAAGCTAGAGAAACAGCATGTCATCTTGTTTTAGTTATGTATGAAAAGTTAAACAGCTGATCCTGATTTAGCTGTTCTACCCTACTCATAATTTTACAAGATTCTATCATATCCCTTCTCAGGAATCTCTTTAAAGCTGAAGAGCAGCAGCCTGTCTAGCCTTTCATTAAAAAAAAAAAAAAAAGGTTTTCCATCATCTTTCTAATTTTTGTCACCTTGTGAATCTTTTCTAGTTCTTCCATATTCTTTTTGAGATGGAGTGATCAGAACTGTATACAATATGGTGTGGTTATACCTTGGACCTATACAGAAACACAATATTTCTCAGTTTTGTTTTCCATCATGTTCAAATGATCCCTAACAACATCCATGGCACACTCGCCTGTAAATTAAAGAATATTTCCACGATGACACTGATATATTTTTCTTGAGCAATGATGCATCAATATATATAAATGGCGAGTGTCGTACTCACTCGCAAATGCGCAGTAGAGACCCTCTGTGCCCCGCCCCTGCGTCAATACGTGATGACGGGGCCGGAACAGAGAGGGTCTGTACTGCGCATTTGCGAGGGACACCGCCGTCGCTAACGCCCCCCCCCCCACCCGGAGTCGCCGCCGCCACCCACCTTCCACCCGGTTGGGCCCTCGCTCTGCTATTGAAACAGCGAGGGCATGCAGCACACAGCTCTGCTGAGCTGCCGTCGGCCTTCCTTCTTCTTTTCTGCCTGTGTCCCGCCCTCGACGACGTTACGTCACACGAGGGCGGGACACAGGCAGAAAAGAAGAAGGAAGGCCACGGCAGCTCAGCAGTAGAGCTGTGTGCTGCGTGCCCTCACTGTTTCAATAGCGGAGCGAGGGCCTGACCGGGTGGAAGGTGGGTGGCGACGGCTCCGGGGGGGGGGGGCGAACTCGGAGGGGGAGCAGCAGCGGCGAACTCGGCGGCGGGGTGGGGGGCCTTTCAACCCCCCCCCCCCCCTTCCTATACTAGCCCGGTTTTACGGGCTGAATGGCTAGTAATTCCATACTCAGCATTTTGCACCTGTATGAATCTTGCCCACATTCAATTTCATCTTCCCAGTCTCCTGGTCTCACATGATCTTCTGCAATGCCTCACAATCCTCTGTTTAATAACTCTAAATAATTTTTTGTCATCCACAGATTTGATCACCTTTTCTGCCTCTCTGCAGATCAATTATGAATGTATCGAATAGCATAGGACCCTTTGGGATACTCCACTATTAATCCTTTTCTATTTGAAAAACTGCCCACTTAGTCCTACTTCGTTTCTTATCTGTTAACCAGTTTAGAAGCCACAAAAGGGCATGACTTACTTCCCAAGGAGTCTGTCATGAGGGACTTTCTCAAATTATTTATGAAAATACAAATATATCATTTGACTCATCTTTTTCCACACAGAATTTTAAAAAGTCTCTAAGGACTGTTAAGGCTATGCGATAAGTGCCACATGGGCCATAGGTATAAAATAGGGTACTCGGCATTTAGCACATGTTGAGTGCTACCTGTAATTCTTCCTTGCTTGACTTTGAGAGATGGTTGTTGCTATGCTTGGAGGTGGGGGAGAGGGGCAGGGGAAGGTAAAACATTGATGCTGATGTGCACAACAGTAAGATGATTCTTTCCTTGCCACTATTTCTTAGAGGACAATTCAGAACTTTGGCAGACTGAGCATAGCTAAGTTCTAGCAGTTTGGAGAAGTCTTCTGTCTCTCTCAGTTCATTTCTCACCTAGTCCTAGAGGTACTCTACATTTTTTTGCCAAATTTCAGGACACCTGTCCCCCCTTCCCTTTTTGCCTCTATGGGTCCAACTGCCATACTCAACACTGTTAGTGTCTGCCTATAGGGGACAGCAGCAGTAAACAATTTAAAATCAGCTATTCTTAATAGCAGTAGATTATAGGCAGGCAAAGGAAAAGAGAGGCAGAAGCAAGACTACAGGTAATAACTAGAGGAGGAAAGGTGCCCATGGGCTGTTTTAGCTCTTGGACCATGGTTGCCTACCACTGTCCTAGACCCTTCTTCCACTGAAAAAAGCTTACCCTCCTGTGCAGGCATCACTAATGTCTGTAACGTATTTGAATGCCTCCATCTTATCTCTCCTGCCTCTGCTATCCTTCCAAAGGTATGGCCTTTAAAACTGGAAGCACTCCAGAGAAGGTCTCACCAAGGACCCATATAATAATACAATCACTTTATTTTTACGAGTGGTCTCTCCCTATGCACACACATATCCATTTGCCCGGCTAATGTCTTGCCACGTTGCTACCTTAAAATCAAATATAATCACCATTGATCTTTTTCTGCTTTCACTAGGGCTGTACCGAATATTTGTATTTGATTTGATTTGGCTGTGAATAGTGCCCCAAATACATTATTTGTATTTGGCCGAATAGGGATGTAAATTCAGATGTGAATAATCCGGGGCTGTGTGCTAAACCCTACACATGATCCCTGATTTCATGATGCTTTTATTATTTGTTATATTAAAGCTCAAAGCCCACTATTCGTATTCGCCCAATGTTTTTAATCATTAGTATTCATTCATTTCAGTATTTATATACCACTTAGACCTAAGCGGTTTATAGTTTCATTTTTATAAGTACTGTTTCTGTCCCTAGTGGGCTCACAATCTAAGCAGTGGCATAGCCACAGGTAGTCTGGGTGGGCTGGGGCCGACACATTTATGGCTCAGGCCCACTCAACAGTAGCACATGTTTAGTGGTAGCTACTGGGGATCCCAAGCTCTGCCGGCTGAAGACTTCCCCCTGATTCTAATGCAGATGCTACTCTTCAGGATACCAGCACCTGCACATGCCTGCTGCAGACTGCCAAGGTGGAAAGAAGCATTTTCTTGCCAGCTGAGAGTTGTTGTTTTTTTTGTGGTGGGGGAGGGGGAAAAATACTTGTTGCCCATCCACTTCTTGCATAGGCCCACCCAAAATCTGTTGTCTGGCTACGCCCCTGACTAAGTAGTACATTATAAAATATGCTGTTCAGTACAGCTCTATTTGTGACTCGCAGTATCTTGCCACCTCATGTTTCGCTCCCTTTAGTTTTTGCTCCCAAATCCATAATTGCATTTTCAAGCAGCAAACCATGCCTTCAGTTGTGTTAGATTGCATCTTAATCTGCTCATTAACATGGGTGCAGTCAGTTGGAGTCACCTGCTAAAAGCCAAACTTCTTCCTCCTCATCTCTCCACAATATTGCTTACAAAAATGTAGAAAAACATTGATCACAAGACTGATCTCAGAGGATATAAGATAAAACTAGAGTTCTGTTCTTTCCTAAGGCTGCTAACTCTAGGAAAGACTAGCTTTGGTGGATAACATTGCCGTTCTAGAATGTCATTTGAAAAGTAAATTATATTTTGTAGATACTATTATCAAGTCACTATAAACATGATAATGTCATTGATGACATCTGGTTGTGTATATTAATATGTATTCCATTATAGCATAAATTGGGTTCTTTGTGATCTTTTTTTTTTTTCTTCTAGTTTGAACAGGAAAACCAGCGTCTTGTCAGTGAGATGAACAGTATGTTTGATGAAGTAAGGTATGCCTCCTCTTTTTCTTTTTGTTTTTTCCAAATGATTTTCCCAGTATTATTTGTCAATAAACAAAGGTTCACAAGCATTCTCTAAGGACAAGCAGGATAGCAGTTCTCACACAAGATTTCGTCATACAGAGTCCAGGTTGAAGTGTTTATTTAAAAGCTGCCAGAACTTTCTAACATACCCTACTGAACATTCTTCTTAGCCTTTTCTTAATGCTCATCATTGTCAACAGGAGCTCACACCAATAAGCATAACCCTTTGCCTTGTTTGGATGGGAGGAGCTAGATGTTGCAACATAATAAAGAGCCAGAAATCATAAGGAACTGCAGTGGGAATTGAACCCACTTCCCCTGTGTTCCAGAGCCCTCAGCCCTAACTCCTGGGCCACAACCCTTACACAAAACAACTGATGTGGGATTTGAACCTGGGTGCTGTGGTTCTCGGCCCACTACTCTAACCATTAGACTACCCCTGTATTTCCCTGGTTTCTAGTAATGTTTATCCCATGCATCTCTATAGCCCTTTATGATCACTAGTACCCAAATGCTTAGCATTGGTGGCACTGACTGCAAAAGGCTCCAGAATGCATAGGATAAACACCAGTAGAGACCAGGGAGATACAGCCATCCTCTAGTGTTTTCTATAATCTGAAAAGGACTTATATTCTGCCCCCTCATCTCTGTCAGAATTATCAAGGATCTTGCTCTCATCCCGGACAGTAAAGGGCCTCCAAATACAGCCAGCTCGTCAGACAACACATGAGATTGGAGTTTTGACTGGATCCAGGGTAACATAGTATCCATTCCAGAGAACTTTCCTGTGGCATGAAGGGTGAGGATTCATGTAAACAGTTGATACAGTTTAACATTATCAGGTTATCTGTTTGTTTGTTTGTTTGTTTATTTTTATTTATTTATGGTACATTTCTACCCCACATTTTCCCACACATGCAGGCACAATGTGGCTTACATAAGATTAATAAAATAAATACACAATACAGTAAGAGATATGGTAAGAGACATTAAGCAGGGAAAGGGTATATCTATATCAGAGAGAAGCAAGTGGAGTCATTAATCGGTAAGAGTATAGGGGGAGTAGGTTAAACCAAATAGGTGAGTTTTCAGCAGCTTCTTGAACAGTTAGTGATCCAATTGCAGTTTTAAGTATTTCGGCAAGGCATTCCAATTCTTAGCACTGGAGTAGTGGAAAGACGAAGCGAAGATCGATTTGTATTTGATGCCTTTACAATTTGGGAAGTGCAGGTTGAGATACGAACGCGAGGTGGTCACTGCGTTTCTGGGTAGGAGGTCAATAAGGTGAATCATGTACTCCGGAGCTTGCCCATAAATGATTTTATGAAATCATAGAAAATACAGATTTTATTTACAACCCCTCTAAGTTGACATTCACATCTAAATTCACATCTCAGCACAAGAAACTGCTAGTGAAGGAAACTCACCTCCCTCATATTGTTAAAACAGTGAAACACATTCCACCACAGGAAAGAGGGTGTGGATATTATTCCAAGTATTTCTGGATTTCAAAGAAAACGGGAGCATTCTTTCCCATCTTAGTAAAGGAAAATTACAGGATGGATTACCAGGGAAACTTAATTCGCTTTCTGGAAAAGTTAACTGGCTGTTCTCCCTGGGTTTGAAGGGTGCTTATAGCCAAATAGAAATGTATCCAAGTCACAAGAAATATTTTTGATTTGTAATGGAACACCATCTCAAGCACTGCATATGCCATTCAGCTTATCATGGGCACAATCCCCCACATTCTATAACTTTAGTGCCTAAAGTTAAGTGTTATATTTGTAAGTTATGGAACATTAGCACTTATGTGCATGATTGCTACAGTTAACGTGCACATTTGGCGGCATTTATTAACATTGGTGTACATGTAATTGCAAGAGGAATACACATGGGTGGTCCCATGTTTGTACACATTATCTTAGGAGTTACATGGTAAGTGCCACACTTAGGTGCCTGTATTTACACCTGCTGTTGACAGGTGTAAGTTGGTGTGTCTATATGTTGGAATGCAGATACCAACAAGATCATTGTTTACTTTTGGATAATATAGAACTCAAAAATGGGCTTCTTTAAATTTCTTAAAACTAAACACCATCAAAACTGTTATAATTGTTATATTTTGCTAACTCGACTTCAGATATTCCTAAGCCTATAAAATTAAAATTATGGTTTATTCGGAATTCTGAGCTAACTGTGGAACATCAGTTTAATAATTTGAGTAGGAAGGTTTTTTATAAATTTCGTCAGCTAAGAACAGCGAGGTCTTTATTTTTTCAGGAGGATTTTTGGGTCTTAGTAAAGGCACTGATTTTGTCAAAACTCCACCAGTGTCATGGGATCTCAGCGTCGTTCTCACCCAGCTGATGAAAGCTCCTTTTGAGCCACTGAATGCCTGCCATCTGAAATACTTGACCTGGCAGGTCGTTTTCTTGGTGGCTGTTACTTCAGCTCGTATGGTCAGTGAGCTTCAGGCTTTAGTAGTGGATGCACCTTATACTAAGTTTCATCACAACAGAGTAGTCCTTCACACGCACCCTAAGTTCCTGCTGAAGGTAGTGTCAGAGTTCCATCTGAACCAGTCGATTGTCTTGCCAACATTCTTTCCCTGACCTCATGCCCATCCTGGTAAAAGCAGCTTACACACCTTGAACTGCAAGAGAGCATTGGCCTTTTACATGGAGCGGATGAAACCCTTCAGACAGTCTGCCCAGCTTTTTGTTTCCTTTGATCCCAATAGATTGGGGGTTGCCATCTGGAAACACACCATATCCAGTTGGCTAGCAGATTGCATCTCCTTCGCTTATTCCCAGGCTGGGCTGACTTAGGAGGGTCATGGCAAGGCTCAGAATGTTAGAGCCATGGCTGCCTCAGTAGCCCACTTGAAGTCAGCCTCCATTGAAGAGATTTGCAAGGCTGTGATGTGGTTTTCAGTCCACACGTTCACATCTCACTACTGCCTTGAGCAGGACACGATAATCGGTTTGGGCAGTCAGTGTTTCAGAATATGTTTGGGGTCTAGAATCCAACTCCACCCTCCTAGCCCATTTTCCAGGCTGCACTCTCATCTAGTTTGTATATAGTTTCAGGTTAATCTATGTTAAGTCCTCGCCGTTGCGAGGCCCATTCTGACCAATATTTGTTGTTTTGGGTGAGCCTGGGTGCTAGGGATTCCCCAGTTGTGAGAAGAAGCAAGCCTGCTTGTCCTCGGAGAAAACAAAGATATTTACCTGTAGCATGTGTTCTCCAAGGACAGCAGGCTTCTTATTCTCACAATCCTGCCCACCTCCCTGAGGTGTTGTCCTTTTATATTTTTATTTGGTATTTTTTGCTTTTGTATTAAACTGAACTGGTGTGTTCGTGCTGCGGGCAGGAAGGCAGTCGCGCATGCACACTTGAGTGCTGCTCGCGCTCCAAAAAGCTCTCGATTTTTCTGTGGCATATTTACCGAACTGGGCGACATGGGATGGCGTCTACCCTGTTGTGAGAATTAGAAGCCTGCTGTCCTCTGAGAATACCTGCTACAGGCAAGTATCTTCGCTTTATTAACCTCCCCTCTATAATATTTAAGTTACTGTTTTAGTTCTGTACTTAAATTGGGATTTCCATTGGCTAAGAATATTAAACTGAAACGATTTCATGTAAACTTTTTGTTATCTGTCTAGTAAGATTTGGAATATGGTACCTTTGCAGATTGGATGTTTGCCTAATTATTTTCAGTTTCGCAAGGATTTAAAAACCTTTCTTTACAGTAAATTTTATGATCTTATTTAGTGAATTTTATATGTTCTTTTCTTATGGCAAATTAGCTACTTTGGCATTTGTTTTATGTTACCCACTTTGATTCCTCAGTAGATATAAGTGGGATATAAGCACTAGAATAGAATAGAACTAACAGTATTCTTCTATAATGGAATCTGAGCACCCAGGTGCTACTATAGAATTGGTGCAAAGCACACTGCACCTCTGGAACCATCTGTAGAATTACTGCCCCCCTTCTCCATACAGTTCAGAAAGAGAGCAATTTTAAAAGGTATTTCCATGGGTATAAAAATATTTTATATGTATAAATAGGCTTTTATAATATCCACCCAATATACATGTGAACTTACCAACACACAACCTGTATGGAGTTGATTTTGTAACAGAACACCTATGGGAAAAGTCAAAAAAGGTGCCTGTTTTAAGTCTGTGCCATTATTAAATAGGATGTCAGATCGGTCCCAATAGTGCACAAGTGCAGACGCACTATTTACACTTTTCTGAAGAAGGTGTAAATGTGTGCATGTACTTTGCACATGTACATATGTATTTTATAAAAATATGCACGTACAGAGCATTTCTGCTTCTGCTCTGCCTAAAATACATCCCTGGGAATGCCTACACAGAGATCATATAAAAGTAAGCAGTTACACTGTTTTATGAAAGCCCCTTTCTGCTTTTAAAACATGTTTTACATGCAGAAATCTCTAAACACCTCCTTGCCCATGGGAATGTCTCCACTCAGTCTAGATAAACGTATGCATATAGAGGGTAAACGTTTACATGTGTACTTTATATTAAAAAAAATACACATCTATGCATGTAAAATGACATAGGAAATATGTGTGTTTTGAGGAGCAGGTGTAAATTTTTGCACATAAATGCCTTTTTGTTTTGAAAATTTGTAACTACACAGAATTGTGCACATGGTATAGTTATGCATCTTATCTGCCCATTAATAGAATAACCCCCAAAATGTGTAGCAGTGGTGTGTATGCATGCTCACAAACGGAGTGAATATATTTCCATATCTTGATGATTGACTGTTCAAGAGTATGTTTCAAGGAGGTGGCAGAGTATTATTAAAGGCAGTTTATTAGATTAAATGAAATTATGAGGTTTGTACAAGTCGCCCCATAGCTTACACGAACCTGGCATTTTAATTAAGATATATAGGAGCTTGCTAAACACAATTGTGGTGAAAATCATCCTTCCACAAAAGGATTACCAATTTGATAGTCTGTTGGGGAAGAAATATGAAAGAGTTGGTAGGTATGAGCATAGCGTATGATGAGGATATTGGGGCTAATTGCATAATCGGTACGTTTATTTCATTGTGACATTACAAGGCAGGTACAGTGGATCTTTTTGATTATCTGGCTGCAAGTTCATCAAGATAGCACTTAAATCATTCAGCAGTTCAGGGTGGCTAGATCAAATCTGGCTAGAAACAAGTCCTTCCAAATTCATTGCACCCCAAATTGTTCGAAACCGTGGACAAGTTCATCCTGCGCTGGAAAGCTAATGTAGAGGGGTGTAGCAGCCAGGGCTTATGGTCTGCTTTGGGAAAAACTTCAGATAAATTTCTTAGAACTTTAGACAATTTGGAACACTGTAAGGGCTTTCAGGGCCAGCAGAAGTTTCCTAATTCAAACTGAGAATAAGATAAGTGGGTTCTACTTGAACATGCAGGGAGGTACAGGTTTGTATCACTTGTGTTGGAGAGGCTGTCAGAACATTGAAATGGACCCTCTCTCAAGAGGTGACCTTAAGATCCACATACCTGCCAGGGAGACTATTCTTAGTGGAAGAAATGTCAAAACTTAACCACATGAATGATCTACAAACAGGAGAGTAGCTGATATTCTACAAATGGGAAACACCTGCGGCAGATCTGTTTGTATCTCTTCTGGTTCTGTAGTTCTGATTGAGAATAGGTTCAGAAGACAAACTAGCTTTGGATGTCTTTCTCCTAGAGTGGGGAAAAGGCCGCCTGTATGTCTATCCTCCAGGTCCTCTGGTGGCGAAAATTTCCACAACAGTCACAGCAAAGTCCTTACTTACAAATGTTTGACCATCCATATATGTCCTCTGAAATGATGCTTTATTCCTTACTGCAGTTCCAAGCCATACTACAGTGATGGACATAAATACACTGCAGGTGTCCCTTTGTTTCTCCACTGGAATACCAATATGCCATAAGATATTTTCAGCATTAAGAAGGGAGCTCACAAATGATTCTCACCTCACTAGGCATAGAGTAGAAGTCTAAAAGACTTCTTCATATCAATCATCTAGAGTCTTGAACAATATTTTGTCCTTTGAGACATTGTCCATCTTCTCAGACAACTAAGTTGCCATGTTTTATGTCAACAAACAGAGGCATGGTATTCCTCCTCTGCTTCCACCAGAAAGCAGTAAAAACTTAGGGATTTGCCAATCCCGATCACATTAAAATATATCTGGCCTATCACCCTGGCATTCAAATTCAGATAGCTGACAAGCTCAGCAGAATTCATAAACCAAGTGAATGATCCCTAGCTCAGAGAACTCTGCAGAAGATCTTCAAGTTTAGCTTCTACTTTATACTTGTTCCCCCGTTACATCATAGCACGAATTTTAACAGACAGTGAGCAGCATGATTTTTCATAGTGCATATTGCTCCTGTCTGAACTGGTTCCCTCTGGGCTACCTTCTCCATTCCAATCTTGGATTGTTAGCTGTTACAGTGGGGAAATTCAGCAGCACTTCATCTCCACTCTTGCACTTCCATAGCCTATTCGACACACCTATTCTTTTAAGTGGGAAAATGTTTTCCATTTGGTGTTTCACAAATGGCCACGTTGTTCGTTGTCAGCCTATTTATATAATCTCTGTCTTCTGGGACTTCAATTATCCTCCATCAGAATACTTCTTAGAGGTCTGTCACCTGTCATTCTCCAGTTGATAGCTTCCAACTTCCAATGTCTTATCATTTCTCATGTTTATGGAAGAGTTTCTCCATGTTAAGCCACCATTATAGAAGTCTCCTGTGTCATGAGGTCTCAGTGCCGTTCTGACATTGCTTATGAAGCTGCTGTTTGAGCCAGTGAACTTTGGTTCCTTTACGCATGTCACCTAAAAGATACTGCTCTTCCTAGTATCGGTTACATTGGATAAAAAAATAATCATCAGGTCTTAGTTGACTATGAATCATACATTCAGGTTCATCACAATAAGATGATTAAAAAAAAACTAATTTCAGGTTTAAGCAAAGTAGTTAACCTTTTCCACGTAAATGAGAGAATAGTTCTGCCTATTTTATGTTCAAAGCCTCAGCTCTCCACCCCTATATATTCTGGAATGAAAGCCAACTACCCGAAAAGTCTTCACAACTTTTTGTCTTCTTTAACTTCAGCAAAACTGGCATTCCAGTCACCAAATTAATTCTAGCAAATTGACTACCATCTAGCAAATTGACTACCATCTAAATCTGTTATGAGCAAACCAGGGTTCCTCTAACCACCCAACTTCAAAATTTCATCAGAACAAGGCCACTGCATCTACCATGGCTTGGCATGACTCGATACTGTTTGTAAAGCAGCAGTCTCTTCCTTGCTTCATACCTTCAACTTGCACTTTGGCTTGGATTAATCCACAATAAAAGATGGGAATATTTTGTCAAGCTCTGCATGCCTGTCTATCTGGTGCTGGGCTGCTCGTGAACATGTGACAACACATAAAAAGAGGAGTAGCCCTAAGCTTGGGAGTTACACTTTACCTGATGTCATCTGAGAATTGCTGATCATGGAAGGAGTTGCACAAAAATTACACAAAGTTCTGAGCTCTGAGAGGTCCTCTGTGTTCTACTACTACTACTTATCATTTCTATAGCGCTACTAGACGTACGCAGCGCTGTACACTAGTGTCCTGGTAATATGCATTGTTGTCATCCACTTCTGTGCCTGATCAGTCTCCTGCTATGTAAGGAAAATACCTATTACAGCAAGCAGCAGTGCTTTGTAGTCTTTCCTTTGTTGACGCTCTCATTAGGATTCACACCTTGCAATTGGCTGTACTGTTTTAACCTAAAGGCCCTGTGTATTGTCAGTGTTTCTTGTCCATCTGTCTTATCAGATTGTAAGCTTCAAGAAGCAAGGTCTGTCTGTTACAGTGGTGGAAATAAGTATTTGATCCCTTGCTGATTTTGTAAGTTTGCCCACTGACAAAGACATGAGCAGCCCATAATTGAAGGGTAGGTTATTGGTAACAGTGAGAGATAGCACATCACAAATTAAATCCGGAAAATCACATTGTGGAAAGTATATGAATTTATTTGCATTCTGCAGAGGGAAATAAGTATTTAATCCCTCTGGCAAACAAGACCTAATACTTGGTGGCAAAACCCTTGTTGGCAAGCACAGCGGTCAGACGTCTTCTGTAGTTGATGATGAGGTTTGCACACATGTCAGGAGGAATTTTGGTCCACTCCTCTTTGCAGATCATCTCTAAATCATTAAGAGTTCTGGGCTGTCGCTTGGCAACTCGCAGCTTCAGCTCCCTCCATAAGTTTTCAATGGGATTAAGGTCTGGTGACTGGCTAGGCCACTCCATGACCCTAATGTGCTTCTTCCTGAGCCACTCCTTTGTTGCCTTGGCTGTATGTTTTGGTCATTGTCATGCTGGAAGACCCAGCCACGACCCATTTTTAAGGCCCTGGCGGAGGGAAGGAGGTTGTCACTCAGAATTGTACGGTACATGGCCCCATCCATTCTCCCATTGATGCGGTGAAGTAGTCCTGTGCCCTTAGCAGAGAAACACCCCCAAAACATAACATTTCCACCTCCATGCTTGACAGTGGGGACGGTGTTCTTTGGGTCATAGGCAGCATTTCTCTTCCTCCAAACACGGCGAGTTGAGTTCATGCCAAAGAGCTCAATTTTTGTCTCATCTGACCACAGCACCTTCTCCCAATCACTCTCGGCATCATCCAGGTGTTCACTGGCAAACTTCAGACGGGCCGTCACATGTGCCTTCCGGAGCAGGGGGACCTTGCGGGCACTGCAGGATTGCAATCCGTTATGTCGTAATGTGTTACCAATGGTTTTCGTGGTGACAGTGGTCCCAGCTGCCTTGAGATCATTGACAAGTTCCCCCCTTGTAGTTGTAGGCTGATTTCTAACCTTCCTCATGATCAAGGATACCCCACGAGGTGAGATTTTGCGTGGAGCCCCAGATCTTTGTCGATTGACAGTCATTTTGTACTTCTTCCATTTTCTTACTATGGCACCAACAGTTGTCTCCTTCTCGCCCAGCGTCTTACTGATGGTTTTGTAGCCCATTCCAGCCTTGTGCAGGTGTATGATCTTGTCCCTGACATCCTTAGACAGCTCCTTGCTCTTGGCCATTTTGTAGAGGTTAGAGTCTGACTGATTCACTGAGTCTGTGGACAGGTGTCTTTCATACAGGTGACCATTGCCGACAGCTGTCTGTCATGCAGGTAATGAGTTGATTTGGAGCATCTACCTGGTCTGTAGGGGCCAGATCTCTTACAGGTTGGTGGGGGATCAAATACTTATTTCCCTCTGCAGAATGCAAATAAATTCATATACTTTCCACAATGTGATTTTCCGGATTTAATTTGTGATGTGCTATCTCTCACTGTTACCAATAACCTACCCTTCAATTATGGGCTGCTCATGTCTTTGTCAGTGGGCAAACTTACAAAATCAGCAAGGGATCAAATACTTATTTCCACCACTGTATATGTGTCTGTAAAGAGCTGTATACACCTGGTAGCACAAATGTTTATTATAATTGTTCTGGGACCTTGCTACTATAAGGGAAGCTGTGCCATATCCTTTAGGACACTTCTCCATCCTACAGTAGCAAACAGCATTCTAAGAGGGTGAGGTAATACTGTGTGTACTAGTCCTTGTTAGCATATTAATTTGTTCACAATTTACAGCGGTTCCTTACATTAAAAATTATAGTTTGGTTAATATGTCAATGCATTGTGTTAACTTGCTCATATATACTTAAAAAGAAAAAAAAGGTACCTAGCATTCTAGTTAACAGCATTAGTTAGCACACTATCCGCCTTATTTTCGAAAGAGACGCCCATATTTCGACCCAAATCGGGAGATGGGCATCTTTCTCCCATGGGCGGCCAAATCGGTATAATCGAACGGCCATTTTGGGCGTCTTCAACTGCAATCTGTCGCGGAAATGGCCAAAGTTGACGGGGGGGGGGGGGTGTCGGAGGCGTGTTTATCGGCCGAGGAGAGATGGGCGTCCTCGGCCGATTTTCGAAAAAAGAAAGGCGTTTTTAGCGCAAATTTGGGTCACTTTTTTTGGACCCTTTTTTTTCCACGAACAAGTCCCAAAAAAGTGCCCTAAATGACCAGATGACCACCGGAAGGAATCGGGGATGACCACCCCTGACTCCCCCAGTGGTCACTAACCCCCTCCCACCCGAAAAAAAACAATTTTAAAAACTTTTTTTTTCCAGCCTGTATGCCAGCCTCAAATGTCATACCCAGCTCCATCACAGCAGTATGCAGGTCCCTGGAGCAGTTTTAGTGGGTGCATGCACTTTAGGCAGGCAGACCCAGGCCCATCCCCCCCCCCCCCCCCCACCTGTTACACTTGTGGTGGTAAATGGGAGTCCTCTAAACCACCCCCAAAACCCACTGTACCCACATCTAGGTGCCCCCCTTCAGCCATAAGTGCTATGGTAATGGTGTAGAGTTGTGGGCAGTGTGTTTTGGGGGGGGATTTGGGGGGCTCAGCACCCAAGGTAAGGGAGCTATGGACTTGGGAGGTATTTAAAAAAAAATTTTTAATTGTTACAAGTGCCCCTTAGGGTGCCCGGTTGGTGTCCTGGCATGTGAGGGGGACCAGTGCACTAGGAATCCTGGCCCCTCCCACGACCTAATGCCTTGGATTTGTTCGTTTTTGAGCTGGACGCCTTCAGTTTTCATTATCGCTGAAAACGAAACCGCCCAGCTGAAATCCGCACAAATCCGATGCACGCCCATTTTTTCCGAAAATACGGTTTGTCCTGCCCCTTCACGTACCCGTTCTCGGAGATAGACACCCATGGAGATGGGCGTTTGCGTTCGATTATGCCCCTCTTTGTACTACAGCCCACTGTTTAACCTTAGCTGACCAAGCTTCTAGCAGTTTACTTTCAAGTAGAAGTAAAAAGAACAAAAAATATCTTTACTTCCTGCTCCCCTACTCAATCAAGTACATGGACCCCAATCTTCCTGATGCTGTGACCTTCTTGTCCGGAAAATAGCATTGCTCTCGTTTGCACTGTGTGTGTATTTGGCTTGTACCTATGTACTCGGGGGAAGGAGAATGATTATATGGCAGGACACCACAGTGTGTCCTCTGTGTTCAGACAGAGGAACATTCTGAAGTCCCTGTTCATGATTTTAGCCTGCCCACAGTGAGGTAATGGAGGATGGGAATGTTTGATGGTCACTAGTCATGAAATGTCTCCTTGATTGCTTTGGGAGTGAAGAATACAAGGGACCTAGAGCGTTCCCTTCCTCCACACAGGTGTCCAAGTTGGTGGGTGGGGAGTGGGGACTGGCTAGGTCAGTCCAAAAAGAGAATGCTATTACCCCTAATCCAGCTAAGCTTAACCACATCTAAGGACTAATTAAAGGAAATTGGAGAGAAAAGTAGAAAAAACCCAGAGGGATCTAGGCTGAAGAAGCAATCTAAAGAGAACCCAGGAGCTGACATTACCAAGAATTAAGCTTAGGAATCCCAGAAAATCCATCTATGCTAGGAATGATTTTTTTTCCTTTCATAAGATAAGTGTGACCAGTAAGGTACATCCCATCTCCATCTCTGAGAGAACCAAAGCTGAGGTGCCAGGAATTAAGTCACCTAAGTGCATCTCAAACACCCAGTCTTGTTTTAAGCTTTATGTAGTTTTGAATTTTTCTCCAATTTACTCTTGGGTAGAGAGTACATATTCCCTTTTTTATATCTCCAGTCCTGAGATATGCTGTAGTTTTGGTTTTTGTGTGATAGCCCTTAGCCCAGACACTTAAGTGTTCCTGCTTAAGGTACTAAAAGTTGGGAGTTTTGTACTACATGGAATTGGAGAGAAGAGGAGAAATCAAGAGGAACTCCTTCATGTCTCAGGACTTTGATTTTACCTTGATTTTCATATTGCTTTTTTGTATTGCTTATACTTAATTTTGAGTGGGATCATCAATAAAGGTGTTTGATCTGAAGATGCCTTTGATGCCTATGTGTTTTCTTTTGAGAGTTTAGATCTTGAGGTTCTGCCTCATCTGTTCCACCAAGGCTCGTTATTTCTTTGTAAGTTTCATATATTTTCCCTGTTCTCCTAACTGCCTGTTTCTCCTTCCTTTAGGGAGAAACCTCCTATAATTGAAATAGGGAGAGTGCTATGTTCAGTTACACTTATAGACCTCTTTTCTTGAACAACATTCAGCCCAAAGAGGTTTATAAGAAGAATAATACAAGAATACAGTATGTACAAAATAGTGCAATATATAAAATTCTGTGCAGGCAGTATTAACATTTTCATTGAGTCCTGTCTATTTAATATGTTTACACTTGGTAGTAAATAATGCTATTGTGTTAATAATCTTTTCTTCTTGTTTTTCTAAAGGCAGATAGAAGGAAAAGTGGTAGAAATCTCACGACTTCAAGAAATATTCACTGAAAAGGTCTTGCAACAGGTAAAGTTACAGCAATTCATTTTAGAAAATACTCTCACCAAGATTGAAACTCCTAGTGGTAGTGTGATGTTTTTCTCCAAGGGTAAATATTTTCAGTAGAGTCACTTTGAAG
Organism: Microcaecilia unicolor; assembly: GCF_901765095.1. Classification (NCBI taxonomy): domain Eukaryota; kingdom Metazoa; phylum Chordata; class Amphibia; order Gymnophiona; family Siphonopidae; genus Microcaecilia; species Microcaecilia unicolor. Next base: position 504,503,057 of record NC_044032.1, read on the forward strand.
GAGTTTATAGAAATGTAAACATTGCCACTTTCAAGGTGTAAAGCTGTCTACCATTTAACTCTGTTCCTTTATTCCTATACTCCCAGCAAATTGTGACCTGGTCTAATATTCCATTATTTTGTTTGTTTTAGCATTAGTTTCTTCCGTCTGTTTAGATATGTTTTCTATGGGGCTGGTTGACTAAAATTTGTTACCAAGTGATTAAAGGGATCTTCCCAAATTCACTGGGATTGATTATGCTAATCCCTCTTCTCAGAGATGAAAGGAAGTATCTACACTTTTCTTCGGGTTATCGCCTGATTACTAATATTCCTTTCTTAGCAAAAATCCTTGAAGTAATGATAGTCTCTCAATTACAAGATTATTTGTGAGATTTGTTTTTAGCACTGAAATTTGTTTACTGACTATAACTAAAGAATAGAGAGAAGATTTTAGATGATGGAAAACTGATTTTTTTTTATGCAGTTGGACTTAAGTTGTACACTTGTAGATCAATAAAATATCATGATGTCATTAAATTCTGTTGGAATTGCAAGCACTGTCTAGTTGTGGTTTTCTGTCTTTTTAAAGAACAGGTCTTACCTGGTGCTTAGAAATGGGGACGTTTCTAAGATCTGTAACCATTGTTGCAGTGTTCCCAGGGATCCACTTTATCCCCAATTTTTTTTAATGTCTATTTGAGCTTATTGGGAATTATATCCAACATCCCTTTTCTAGGGAATCTTAACTGTATTCAACTCCGTGATTGGCTAGAAGAAAGAAGCTGACTAGATCCTTGTGAAACTGGACTCAGACCCGGTTAGATGATCTTTACAGAAACTGAGACACGGGATTCGTCTTGATGTTAGTACTGCTAGATTTCTTAGCAGCTTTTGACACTGGATCATGATATAATGCTAGCACAACTGACAGAAACAGATATTGATGGAACAGTACTTGCTTGATTAGGTCTTATCTATCAGACAGGCAGCAATCCATTATGTTTGGCAGCAACTCATCACCACCATGGGCACCGAACTGTGGGGTACCACAAGGATCAATACTATCATCTATTCTGTTCAGTGTCTACCTCAAGCCACTAGCCAAGCTGATTTGGTCAGTGGATACTCAGTTCTACGTGACTTACCTACAGCCCTGAATAAACTGATTGCCTGTCTAACATCAATTCAAGAATGGGCTAAACGCAACAAATTTTGCCTGAACCCAATTAAAACCGAGCTTCTCTAGGTCCCCTATACAAGTAGATACATACCTGACATCAAAATCTCTTCTGGGAAGTTTGAACTCCCCCTCAAATCACAAATAAGGAACCTTGGAATACAGTTAGATTCAACACTTAATCTGATTCCCCGAGGACAGGAAGATAAGACAGGGAAAGCTGGATACAGGAGCCAGGGGAAGAGACTGGGCCACTCAGGATATGGAGGATGAGGAGAGGGGGCAGTGCACACTATATGAAAGTGAAGAGAACCAGAGCATTGCACTACAGGGAGGGGAAAAGATGGAGCAATACAGGGTATAGGGGGAGACAAGGCAATAATAGATGGTTGGGGTGGGGGAGAGAGAGGTGGGGCATTGATGGATGATGGTTTTGTTTTTTGTTGTGGGGAAAGGACGAGAAACAGAGTGATGGTAGATGGGGGGGGCGGGACTAAGAGACGGGATAATGTTGGATGGTGATGGTGTATGAGAGGGAAGAGATGGGTGATACTGACCAGTGGGGGAAGAGAGAAAGAGATGTGATCCTGGATGGTGAGAGGAAAGAGCAAGGTGAGTCGATGATGGTTGATGGAGAGAGGAACAATGCTGGATGGTTGGGGAAAGAGGGAGAGAAAGGGGTGATGCTTGATAGCAGGGGAAGAGAGGAAGAGAGAGATAGATGTGGAAATGGGGGATGAAAAAAAGAAAGAAGGGAGATGGTGGACCTGAACAGAGAGTAGGAGAAGGGAATAGGGGGGAAATGCACATAGATGGCAGGGAAAGGAAGAGAAGGGAGGATTTGCAGCCTATGGATGGAGGGAAAGGGAAGAATTGGAAACTGGATAGACATGAGAAGGATGCAGAAAAATGGAAGAAAGTTGGACGTGAAAAATGGTTATAGGGCAAGGAACGAAGAAGAAAGGAGGAGAGAAATATATAGTGAATGGACAGGAGATCCTGGAAATAGAGTTCAGAGCACAGAGACAGGGAATAAGATGATTAGAAAAATAAAATCAATAGACCATAACGGTAAGAAAAATGATTTTATTTTCAGTTTAGTAATTGAAACATGTCCGTTCTGAGTATTTACTACTTGCTGTCTATGCAATTAAGCAAGTGCGCGATTAAAATTTTTTAATCACTTTCAATTGTGCGATTAAACATTTTGATCAGTGAACAGCCCTAGTTTTTATTTTTCCTTTCTTTTTCTTATAGGGCTGTCAGTGTTCCCATATTTGTTTTCCATTTCCTATAATATCAAGCTTTGCCTTTTTTCCATTATTTGAGCTTTAGGTTTGATTCTTCCCAGAATAAATCTGGTTGAAACCATTAGCTGATAGCCTCTCATATTTTATCAAATACTTAAAGCCAGCAAGTGTTGATAATCATGTCACATTCCAAAAAAGAGAGCCAGTGGTTTCTTCAATATTGCATTTAGCAAACATTTTGGTAACTTCATACCCTTTTATATATGAACGTTTTGGTTTAATGTACTACCTTGGAATAGATGTATTGTGTTGACATGGTAAGTAACATTCTATACTATATAATGTATTTTTGAATATTTTTGTGCTATAATTGCTGCCTATATTTGGCTAGCATAGTAAATCACGGCAGATAAAGACCTGAACGGTCCATCCAGTCTGCCCAATAAGATAAACTCATTTTACATGGTATGTAATATTTTATATGTATACCAGAGTTTGACTGTCCTTGCCTTTCTCAGGGCACAAACTGTAAAAGTCTGCCAGCACTGTTCCTGTACTAAAAGTTCTAAAGCCAACGCCGAAGCCCCTTAAAATTTACACTCCAGCCCCTCCATATCTATTCAGTCACGATCAGAGCACAGACCGTAGAAGTCCGCCCTGCTCCAGTTTTATTCTCCAAATACCGGCATCGCCACCCAGTCTCCGCTAAGATTCCATAGATCCATTCCGTCTAAACAGAATTCCTTTGTGTTTATCCCACGCATGTTTGAATTCCATTACCGTTTTCATCACCAACACCTCCCGCGGGAGGGCATTCCACGTATCTACCATCCTCTCCATGAAAAAATACTTTCTGACATTACTCCTGAGTCTGCTCCCCTTCAACCTCAATTCGTGACTTCTAGTTCTACCACCTTCCCGTCTCTGGAAAAGGTTCATTTGCGAATTAATACCTTTCAAATATTTGAATGTCTGTATCATATCACCCCTGCTTCTCCTTTCCTCCAAGGTATACATGTTCAGGTCGGGAAGTCTCTTGTACGGTTTGCAACGCAAATCCCATTCCATTTTTGTAGCTTTTCTTTGCACTGTTTCCAGTCTTTTTACATCTTTAGCAAGATACAGCCTCCAAAACTGAACACAGTACTCCAAGTGGGGCCTCGCCAACGACATGTAGAGGGGGCATCAACACCTCCTTTCTTCTGGTTATACCACTCTCTATGCAGCCTATCATCCTTCTGGCCACGGCCGTCGCCTTGTCACGTTGTTTTTTCACCTTCATATCCTCTGACACCAACACCCCAAGGTCTCTCTCCTGAGTTGAGCTTACTAATATCTCCCCTCCTATTCAGTATCTCTCCTTTGGGTTTCTACAAAACTCCATTATCCTTGTTTTCGGTGAGCCTGGTAGCTAGGGATTCCCAAATGTGGGAATAACGTGGCCTGCTTGTCCTTGGAGAAAGTAAAGATACTTATCTTGTGTTCTCAGAGGACAGCAGGCTGCTTATTCTAACATACACTCCCACTTCCCCTGGGAATTTTTTGGTTGTGCTTTTCACCTGACTGAGGAACCCGTGCTTGAGCGTTAGGCAGGAAGGCACCAGTGCATATGTGGTGGGACACTACTAAACCTTTCTCTAGTGCTAGCGACTCGGCATCCACACCAGGGCTCCTTCGAATGGCGTCACTCATATGTGAGAATAAGTGGCCTGCACCAGCTACAGGTAAAGTATCTTTGCTTTATATTTCTGATACTGTTTCATGTTTATTTATTTATTTTAGAACATTTGTATCCCACATATCCCCAACATAGCAGGCTCAATGTGGTGAACAACATAATAATACAATGGCGGAATAGAGAGCAAGGAACTTTTAGGGGGGGGAAGACAACAGGGAGGACAAATGCGGTACAAATGTTAGTCCTATTTCTAGGATTCAGTTTGCCATCTTCAATTTTACCTCACTGAGGGGCCCTTTTACTAAGCCACATAAGCGTGTCCTACACATGTCAATTTTGAACTACCACCTGGCTACTGTGTGGCCCGGGTGGTATTTTTTTACGCATGTCCACTAAGTGCAGCAGAAATTTTCCCGCACGTGGCACTAACCAGGCGGTAAGCATTGTATTCGCATAGACCATTACCGCCCGGTTAACGAGTGAGACCGTACCACTAGGTCAGTGGGTGGCGGTAAGGTCTCAGCCCAAATGGACGCGCGCCAATTTTTATTTTGTTGCACATCTATTTTTGGTCAAAAAAAGGCCTTTTTTGCAGGTGCACTGAAAAATGGACCTGCGCAAGGCCAATACACGTGTCTACACAAGCGCAGGCCATTTTTCGGTGCACCTTAGTAAAAGGACCCCTGATTGTATTTGTGTGTATATTTGGTTATTTTTGTATTATGTTGTTAACAAAATTGTACTTAACTGTACCTGTTGTACACTTCTTTGGGTGAAATGTTTCCTGAAGGCGGTTAATAAATCTAAGTAAATGAATAATTTCTTGTTGCTTTTAAGTAATTAGTTGAAGTGATCCCTGTTTTCAAAAAAAGAACAAAAACTCCACTAATTATTTTGCCACAGCCAGCCCACTGGCAGCTCCCAAGAGGCCTCATTCCTTGTAACTTCTCAGTTACCTCTTCCTTAGTTAAACAGGCATAAGCAAATTCCCAAACATATCTCAGGTCTCACAAAATGTACTAGAAGTTACGATCCTAGATTGAATAAAGGTTCACAATTAAGAAGGTTCATAGAAAATTTAGAAGGCTCTCCTAAGTTGAATCGTGCATTTGCATGGAAAACTCGAATAGTAGTAACATTTCATGCTACCAGTCCCAGAGTAAGCAGTGGCTTTCAGTGGCTTCCCCATGTTTACCTCAATGGCAGACTACGGACTTTCTCCAGGAACTTGTCCAAACCTTTTTTTAAACCCAAATAAGCTAACCGCTGTTACAGTATCTTCCATCAACAAGTTCAAGAGCTTAACTATTCATTGAGTGAAAAAAATATTTCCTCCTATTTGTTTTAAAATTATTTCTATGTAAATTCATTGAGTGTCCCCTAGTCTTTGCACTTTATGAAAGAGTAAAAAATTGATTCACTTTTATCCATTCTATACAACTCAGGATTAGACATCGATCATATCCCACCTCAGCCGTCTGTTTTCCAAGCTGCAGAGCCCTTATCTCTTCAGCCTTTCTTCGTAAGAAGTGTTCTATTTCCTTTATCATTTTGGTTACCCTTCTTTGAACATTTTTTTCTTTCTTTTTTTTTCATACTTTGAATCTCTTTATTGCACTTCTCAGATTGTGGGTTTAACTATTTATTCATTCATTCATTCACATTTATATACCATTTTGCTGATCAAATAATCATTTAAAACAATGTACAGAGCAATAAGAGTCCAGAAGAAATAAGAACAGTTGAAACAAAAACATTAGAATAATCAAATAACCTAAATGTCCTTTATAATAGCTATAAGCTCACACTTAAAAATCCTAAAAATACCACATAACAAGGAAAAGCAGTCATGTTTTCAATTTCCGACTAAATGCAATAAGATTTGTTTCCTGTCTCAAGTTTATTCCAGAACTCTGGACCAATAATTCAAAAAGCTTTCAACCACCATCTTGCTTTCCTTCCAGTGTAATTCCATTATATCTTTTTTGAGATATGGCGACCAGAACTGAACGTAGTACTCAAAGTGAGGTAGCACCATGGAACAACAGAGGCATTATAATATTTGTGGTCTTATTTATCATCCCTTTTCTAATAATTCCTGGCTCCTATGTGATTTTTTTGTCTACTGGCGCTGCACACTGTGCAGAAGATTTCAGTGTATTGTCTACATGGACACCTGGATCTTTTTCTTGAGTGCTGACTCCCAAGGTGGTCCTGAGCATTAAGTAACTACGCTTTGGATTATTCTTCCCAATGTGCATCACTTTGCATTTGTTCACATTAAATTTAGTCTGTCGTTTGAATGCCCAGTTTCTAACTTCCTAAGATCTTCCTCCAGTTTTTCACAGTCCGTGTATGTTTTAACACTTTTGAATAGCTTTCTGTCATCTGCAAATTTAATCACCTCACTTGTTCCAATTTCCAGATCATTTTTATAAATTATGTTCCATATCATCAAGCTGATCAATCCATAGACTGGTGGGTTGTGTCCATCTACCAGCAGGTGGAGATAGAGAGCAAACTTTTGCCTCCCTATATGTGGTCATGTGCTGCCGGAAACTCCTCAGTATGTTCTCTATCTCAGCAGGTGGTGGTCACACACAGCAGCAGCTCTGGCTAGGCCTCCAAGCCTAATTTTTAGGTTTTGTTGAGTGCCTGGGGTTGAGGGCTCTTTTGAGCAAGTGCAAACCTGGTGGTGCCAGGTCCCTCCTTTTCTCCCCCCTCCCGCTGGCTCCGTTTAAAAAAAAAAAAAAAAATTTTCAACGTCCTTAAAGGCGTTTATTTCGACGTTTATTTAAACGTTTATTGCAGCTACTCACTGGGACACCAGGTCGTTACAGCTCGGAGCGGACAGCAGGTAATTTTTACCTTTTTATAGCGGGCAGGGGGTTCCCCGATTTATCTCCACGTGGCATATGGCGTCGGAGGGCGAGGGCGTAAAGAGTCGCTCCCCGGATCGCTTGGGCGCTTCTAGAGGGGATGCGGGGGTCTTAAAGCCTGATTCGCCCTTGTTGGGTGACAGTTTCATGGCCGATGAATGTCCCGGTCCTTCCTCCGGCGTGGCGATTTTTCCCGCCATAAACGCCCATCCCCCGCTCCTCGCCTCCGCCATCTTGGCCGGCCACGCGGCTCGGACGGCTTCTTCTTGGGCCGCCCTTGAGGTTGGAGACATTAATGCCATGAACGCCCTTAATTTGGGCGACGGCACAAAAGCGGCTAAAGTTAAGCGCCGTTCTTCCCGCGCGGCTCCTTCGCGGAGTGTCGCGCCGGACGCCATTTTGGATGCGCAGCATGTCTCTCCCCCGCTCTTGCGAGCGCTGGTTGAGGGTGCGTCTAGGGCTGTTGCCCAGGCTGCGGAAGTACACAGTCTGGGGGGTTTTCCCCCGAGTTTGTTTTGCTGCTGCATCAGGCCTTCCTTATGCAAAACGCTGCCCCTGCTCCCTCGTCTGGTAAAGAGGTTGAGGTTCCCAGAGGTAAACGCCCTCAGGTTGATTCCCAGGCCTTGGAGGACTTTGTCTCCTCCGATGTAGATGAGGGCAGCGTATCTGAGGTCTCCCAACGGTCCTTTGCGGATTCCTTGGAGGAGACGGATCCCCGCTCGGATGGAGCGGATGACCCCTCTGCAGCGCGGCTTTTTAGCTCAGAGGATTTGTCCAACCTGTTGGTACAGGCCATGGACACTTTGAAGATTTCCTCTCCGGAGGACGTCTCTCCCTCAGCCCCTGTTGGCTCTGCCATTATGCTGGGGACGAAGCGCCCGCCTAGAACCTTCCACGTGCATGATGCCATGCACACCTTAATTGCGGCTCAATGGGATGTCCCGGAAGCGAGCCTTAAAGTGGCTAGGGCTATGTCCCGCCTCTATCCTTTGACTGAAAGTGAACGTGAGGCCTATCTGTGGCCTACCGTGGATTCTTTAATCACTGCGGTGACTAAGAAAACGGCGTTGCTGGTGGAAGGTGGCACGGCCCTAAAGGACGCCCAAGACAGAAGATTGGAGGCGGCCTTAAGGTCGTCCTTTGAGGCAGCTGCTTTAAGTTTGCAGGCCTCAATTTGCGGCTCCTATGTGGCCAGGGCGTGCCTGACTATGGTGCAGCGGGCTTTCCCCCTCGGATCTTTCCTTGAGGGCTGATTGGCCGGCCCTGGAATCGGGCTTAGCCTATTTGGCAGACTTGCTGTATGATGTCTTGAGGGCCTCAGCGAAAGGCATGGCTCAGACAATCTCTGCGCGGCGGTGGCTTTGGCTGAAACATTGGTTTGCTGACCACGCCTCTAAATCCCGCCTGGCTAGATTGCCTTTTAAAGGCAAGCTGCTCTTTGGGGTCGAGCTGGACAAAATCGTGACCGATCTCGGCACGTCTAAGGGCAAGAAGTTACCAGAGGTCAGGGTTCGGGCTAGTACTCGCCCTGGTACCTCCAGAGGACGGTTTCAGGAAGCCCGTCGGTACCGCCCGGGCAGGTCGGGCTCCTCTGCCCCCTCTTCCTTCAAGAGGAACTTCTCCCCCAAGCAGCATTCCTTTCGCAGAGACCGCCGTCCCGGAGGTGCTCCCTCCGGTCCTCCCCCAGGGTCTCGTACCCAATGACGGGGCCTTGGTCCACGCCCCAGTGCAGATTGGAGGACGGCTGTCCTCGTTTATGGGCGAGTGGACCACAATAACTTCAGACGCTTGGGTGCTGGAAGTCATCAGAGACGGCTACAAGCTAGAGTTCTGCCGACCCTTAAAAGACGGGTTTGTACTTTCTCCCTGCAAGTCTCCGGTCAAAGCTGTGGTAGTGCAGCAGACCTTGAACAATCTGATCCGCCTGGGGGCGGTCGTTCCGGTGCCAGAAAATCAGCTTGGCAAGGGATGTTACTCCTTTTTCTTTGTGATACCAAAGAAAGGAGGTTCTGTACGGCCTATCCTCGACCTCAAAGGGGTCAATTGGGCCTTGAAAGTTCGGCACTTTCGCATGGAGACCCTCCGCTCTGTTATAGCGGCAGTGAAGGCAGGAGAGTTCCTGGCATCCTTGGACATCAAGGAAGCGTACTTGCATATTCCCATCTGGCCTCCTCATCAACGCTTTCTGCGTTTTGCAGTACTGGGCCGACACTTCCAGTTCAGAGCCCTCCCGTTCGGGTTGGCTACTGCTCCGCGGACCTTCTCCAAAGTAATGGTGGTCATCGCGGCCTTCCTGAGGAAGGAAGGAGTTCAAGTCCATCCTTATCTGGACGACTGGTTGATCCAAGCCCCCTCTTATGCAGAGTGCGGCAAAGCTGTGAACCGGGTGGTTGCTCTTTTGAGCTCCCTGGGGTGGATCATCAACTGGGAGTAAAGCCAGCTGCGCCCGACTTAGTCCCTGGAGTATCTGGGAGTTCGATTCGACACCCAAGTGGGCAGAGTGTTCCTGCCAGACAATCGGTTTGTCAATTTTCAGGCTCAGGTGGACTAGTTCCTAGTAGCCTCTCCTATTCGGGCTTGGGACTACGTGCAGCTGTTGGGCTCTATGACGGCCACGATGGAAGTAGTGCCCTGGGCCAGGGCTCATATGAGACCACTACAACAATCTCTGCTGCTGCGCTGGACTCCGATGTCGGAGGATTATGCTGTGCGCCTTCCCTTGGACCCAGCAGTGCGCAAGGCGCTGAGCTGGTGGACGCAGACAGACAAGTTGTCTGCAGGAATGCCTCTGGTGACCCCGGAGTGGATTGTCGTCACGACAGACGCCTCTTTGATGGGCTGGGGAGCCCACTGCTTGGGAAGGACAGCGCAGGGGCTCTGGTCTCCTGCAGAGGCAAGTGGTCTATCAACCTCCTGGAACTCAGAGCCATTCGGTTGGTGTTGTTGGAGTTCATCCCGGTACTGGTGTTGAAGCCTGTACGGGTCCTGTCGGACAATGCCACGGCTGTGGCCTATGTCAACCGCCAGGGAGGTACCAAGAGCGCCCCTCTAGCCAAGGAGGCCATGAATCTATGCCAGTGGGCGGAAGCGAACCTGGAACAGCTGTCAGCAGCCCACATTGCCGGAGTCATGAATGTCAAGGCGGACTTTCTCAGTCGCCATACCTTGGAGCCCGGAGAGTGGCAGCTATCTGCTCAGGCGTTCTTGGGCATCACGAAGCGCTGGGGCCAGCCGAGCCTAGATCTGATGGCGTCATCGGCCAATTGTCAAGTGCCGCGCTTTTTCAGCAGAGGACGGGACCCTCGATCCCTGGGAGTAGATGCTCTTCTTCAACAGTGGCCGACACAAGAGCTTCTCTATGTGTTCCCGCCCTGGCCCATGTTGGGCAGGGTGCTAGACCTGGTGGCAAAGCATCCCGGCAGGGTAATCCTGGTGGGTCCGGATTGGCCCAGACGTCCCTGGTATGCAGACTTGATCAGGCTCTCAGTCGGCGATCCTCTGCGGCTGCCAGTGGAGCAGGGCCTGTTTCATCAGGGTCCCGTGGTGATGGAGGATCCCTCCCCCTTTGGTCTTACGGCCTGGCTATTGAGCGGCAGCGTCTGAGAAAGAAGGGCTTCTCAGACAAGGTCATCGCCACTATGCTGAGAGCGAGGAAGCGCTCTACTTCTACTGCTTACGCCAGGGTTTGGCGTATCTTTGCAGCGTGGTGTGAAGCAGGCTGACTTTCTCCCTTCACTGCTCCAATTTCTTCAGTGTTGGCGTTCCTGCAAGAAGGTCTGGACATAGGCCTGTCGCTCAGTTCCCTGAAAGTTCAGGTAGCGGCTCTGGCTTGCTTCAGGGGCCGCCTGAAGGGTGCTTCCCTGGCTTCGCAGCCAGATATGGTGCGCTTTCTCAAGGGAGTTAATCACCTGCGCCCTCCTCTGCACTCAGTGGTGCCTGCGTGGAATCTCAACCTGGTGCTAAGAGCATTGCAGAAGCCGCCTTTTGAACCCTTGTCGAGGGCATCTCTGAAAGACCTGACGTTGAAAGCAGTCTTTTTGGTGGCTATCACTTCAGCCAGAAGAGTTTCCGAGCTCCAGGCACTCTCATGTCGAGAGTTTTTTCTGCAGTTCACTGAGGCAGGAGTGACTATTCGCACAGTGCCTTCCTTCCTGCCCAAGATTGTTTTTCGCTTCCATGTGATTCAGCAGCTCTGTCTCCCTTCCTTTCGTAGGGAGGTCTACCCAGAGGAATACTCTGCTCTCAATTTCTGGATGTGAGACGAGTCATCATCAGATACTTGGAAGTGACCAATGATTTCCGGAAATCGGATCATCTGTTTGTCCTGTTTACAGGTCCTCGTAAGGGTCTGCAGGCTTCTAAGCCTACAGTGGCAAGATGGGCAAGGAAGCCATTGCAGCGGCTTGGGTGGCCGCAGGGAAGGCCCATACCTTTGCCAGGCATTACCGCTTGACTGTGGCTGCTCGGGCGGAGGCCCGGTTTGGAGCTTCAGTGTTGCGGTCAGGGATTTCTATGTCCCGCCCTGGGTGAGTACTGCTTCGGTACATCCCACCAGTCTATGGATTGATCAGCTTGATGATATGGAAGGTAAAATTATGTATCATACCTGATAATTTTCTTTCCATTAATCATAGCTGATCAATCCATAGCCCCTCCCAGATATCTGTACTGTTTATATTCTGGTTGAATTTTAGGTTCAAGTTTAGCCTTCAGTTACTTCAGGAGGACTTCGTGTTCAAGTTCTTCTTTCACTTGGATTCTTCAAGAGTTGAGACGAGTTTGTGTTACAGTGAGCTGCTGCATTCCTCTCCCCTCCGTTTTACGGGCTGGATTGAGATTTAAATTCTGCCGGCACTCCCTCCCGCTTCGTGCGGCTGTAGGGCAGCTTTGTACCCCTCCCGCTTCGGCGGTGTTAGGGTCAGTCAGCTCCTCCCGCGGTTGCGGTTGCAGGATAAGCCAGATCCCCCCGCATCGGCGGGTGTGGTGTCCCTCCCCCGCTCCGCGGGGATGAGCTGGACGGATTCCCCTCCCCCACTTGTGTGGGGAAGAGCTGGGTTAATTCCCCTCCCCCGTTTTGGCGGTGGTGAGCTGGGCAGAGTGTCCCTTCGTGGGTGTAATTCTCTAAGTGCTGAGTCCTGCGGATGGAGCTTTGATATCGACATACTGAGGAGTTTCCGGCAGCACATGACCACATATAGGGAGGCAAAAGTTTGCTCTCTATCTCCACCTGCTGGTAGATGGACACAACCCACCAGTGTATGGATTGATCAGCTATGATTAATGGAAAGAAAATTATCAGGTATGATACATAATTTTACCTTAAATAGCTTCCCAGTACAGATCCATGCGGCACTCCACTACTCACCCTCCTCTGTTGAGAAAAATGGCCATTTAAACCTACCCTCTGTTTTCTGTCCACTGACCAATTCCTAATCCACAACAGAACATTGCCTCCTATCCCACGACTCTAATTTTTTCAGGAGTGTCTCATGAGGAACTTTGTCAAAAGCTTTCAGAAAATCTAGATACACTACATGTTTATTCACACCTTCAAAGAAATGAAGCAGATTGGTGAGGCAAGGCTTCCCTTGGCAGAATCCATGCTGACTCTGTCCCAATAGACTACGTTTAACCACATTCTCTGGCAATGAATTTTAGAGTTTAATTACACATTGAGTGAAGAAATATTTTCTCTGGTTTGTTTTAAATTTGCTGTTTAGTATCTTCATTGCATGCCCCCTAGTTCTAGTATTTTTGGAAAGAGTAAACCAGCAATTCACATCTACCTGCTCCACTCTCATAGACCTCTATCATGTCTCCCATCTGGCATCTCTTCAAGCTGAAGAGCCTTAACCGCTTTAGCATAGGGAAGTTGTTCCATCCCTTTTATCATTTTTGTCACTTTTTCGTACGTTTTCTAATTCCCCTATACCTTGTTTTGATAATGCGGTGGCCAAAATTGCACACAGTATTCGAGGTGCTGTTGCACCACAGAGCAATACAAAAGTATTATAATATTCTCATTTTTGTTTTCCATTACTTTCCTAATAATTCCTAACATTCTATTTGCTTTTCAAGCCACAGCTACACACTGATCAGAGGGTTTCAATGTATCAACAACAATGACACCTAGATCCTTTTCCTGGGCGGTGACTCCTATTGTGGAATCTTGCATCACATAGTTATAGTTTCAGTTCCTCTTTCCCACATGCATCACTTTATTTATTTATTTATTTATTGCATTTGTACACCACATTTTCCCACCTCTTTGCAGGCTCAATGTTTTTTTTTTTTGTTTTTTTTTAATTACATTTGTACCCCGCGCTTTCCCACTCATGGCAGGCTCAATGTGGCTTACATGGGGCAATGGAGGGTTAAGTGACTTGCCCAGAGTCACAAGGAGCTGCCTGTGCCTGTGGCTTACAATAATCATGAATAGTGGAAATATATTAGAAAATAGACACATAGTGTTGCAGAAGGATCTTGGGCAACATGATAATGATAAGACTTGATAGTAGTATAACAAGCAGAAATTGTAAGACAGTTCTGACTGTATGTGGAGGAGTTGTGTATATTCACATTGGTTGATCCTTGTGGTATGCCTTGTTAAAGAGATGGGTCTTCAGTAGTTTGCGGAAGTTCATTCATTCGTAATTCATTTTTATGTTGTGCGGCAATACGTTCCATAGCTGTGTGCTCAAGTAGGTAAAGTTTGACGCATGCGTTAGTTTGTATTTCAGACCTTTGCAGTTAGGGAAGTGCAGATTCAGGAATGTACGGGATGATCTTTTGGCATTCCTGGGTCTACCAGATCTGACATGTAGGCTGGTGCATCTCCGTGAATGATTTTGTGGACTAGGGAGCACACCTTGAACGTGATGTGTTCTTTAAGTGGGAGCCAATGTAGTTTTTCTCGTAAAGGTTTAGCACTTTCATATTTTGTATTTGTTCACATTAAACGTCATCTGCCATTTAGATGCCCAGTCTGCCAGTCGCATAAAGTCCTCTTGCAATTTTTCACAGTCCTCTTGTGATTTAACAACTTTGAATAATTGAGGCTTCCTGTGCCTAATAGCCGAGCTTTATATTGCTATATTGCTATAGTAACTGTAAAATAGCCCCCTTAAATGCTAGCTGATAGAACTGTAACAGAGACTTTATATGGTAAGAAAAATTATTTCTTAAACTCTAATGCTAAGTGAGCAGAGTAACTAAAAATAGTCTGTGAGGTTACCTATTTAATTCCAAGTCTACCTTTTCCCAAGTTTAAAAACAATTTCCCAGAAAATTCTCACCAGTGAAGATCTCTCCCTCGCTGGGAATCTTCTCGTAGCACCTCTTATGGATGATTTTTAACAAGAGGTTACAGGTCACTAACAGCAGATCAGCAATTTCATGTTTGAATTCTTTCAGTACCCTAGGGTGCTTGCCAGATACCTCACCAAAGTGAAACAAACAGAGTAGGAATATTTGCAAGTGGACGATAATTACTACAAAGGTTCATCAAGGGTAAGGTTCATCTCCCTTCAGCGAAGGTCTAAGAATGATGACTCCAACATGGTGCTATGCTTTGCTAGTAAGGGGCTTCTTTGGGAAGGACTCAAAAACAAAGGAAAATCGGGAGGGGGGGGCCCTCAAAATAAAAAGTCAACAATTTTCACAAAAAGTGTATAATCTGTAAATGTAAAAATCAGTTCAGGGCAGCAAGGAATGCTTCTTTGAATATGCTGCTGCACCAACACTCAAACTGTAAAGACTGGAGCAGAACAAATGAGTATTCTTGGACTTGAAACCCCAAGAGAAGCAGTTAATTGGTTGAAATCAATAGAAAAAAATATCCTGTTCCTTCACTCACTTTCCTAACTTCAGCCTCCTTCAGTCCTTTTTTTCTTGCCTCCCTACTGCATGATTACCTCTACCCTTTCATATCTCCATCACCAGTTTAAACTTGGTGATCTTAGAAGAAAAGTGGCATCAATTTGGGCCATTTTCCCTTCCCCTGCTCACGGGGCCTGGAGTGTCATGTTTTGAACGATGCAGTTTAGATGCCCTAGGCAGCAGAGGAAGCACTTCAAAGTATTTTGTTAGTACTGTCCTTTTCTGTTCACCAATCCTGGATCAGAGTGGGGAGAAGGAAAGACTAATGAGGAGCTGCAGATACCACCACTGTTTCGCATTTGATCCAGCACCTGATTTCCTGGGCTGATTCTGCAGGGAGTAGGGAATTCTATGTCAAGGACTGGATTTTCTACCTTTTCCTATGGAATTGTGGGAGGCTGGCATCCCTCCCCACCCCCTTTCTAGAGTTGCATATTTTATTGTAATCCGCACTTTTTAGCACCTTGCAATCCATCTAATGTATCAGGGTCAACAGCAAAGCAGTAAATCTGCAGCATTGCTCTTGAAGCCCTTGGATAGAATTTTGTGCAGCAAATGTTATAACTATGCCCAAATTGAAATAGGGGAGAAATAACAACAGGCTCTGACATGTGAATGAAGGCTCTTGTAGTGGGTCTTCAGCAAATGTTGCTACTGTGTAAGTGAACATACAGTATAGCAAAACTCTCAAACTACATGTATACTCATGGGGGTGGTATAGAGGGGCATAATCGAATGGTGCCGGCCATCTATTTGGCCGGCGCCGCAAAGAGCAGTCCCGAACCGTATTATCGAAAAAGATGGCCAGCCATCTTTCGTTTCGATAATACGGTTGGGGCCGGCCAAATGTCAGAGATGGCCGGCATCGGTTTTCGCCGATAATAGAAACTAATGCCGGTGATCTCAGACCCGGCCAAATCCAAGGCATTTGGTCGTGGGAGGAGCCAGCATTTGTAGTGCACTGGCCCCCCTGACATGCCAGGACACCAACCAGGCACCCTAGGGGGCACTGCAGTGGACTTCAAAAATAGCTCCCAGGTGCATAGCTCCTTTACCTTGGGTGCTGAGCCCCCCAAAACCCACTCCCCACAACTGTACACCACTACCATAGCCATTAGGGATGAAGGGGGGCACCTGCATGTGGGTACAGTGGGTTTTGGGGGGGGTTTGGAGGGCTTAACATTTACCACCGCAAGTGTAACAGGTGGGGGGGGGGGATGGGCCTGGGTCCACCTGCCTGAAGTGCACTGCACCCACTAAATACTGCTCCAGGGACCTGCACACTGCTGTCAGGGAGCTGGGTATGACATTTGAGCTGGCATAGAGGCTGGCAAAAAAAAAATATATATATATTTTTTTTTAAGGGTGGGATGGGGTTGGTGACCACTGGGGGAGTAAGGGGGAGGTCATCCCCGATTCCCTCCGGTGGTCAGTTGGGGCACCTTTTTGAAGCTTGGTCCTGAAAAAAAAGGGACCAAGTGAAGCCAGCGAAATGTTCATCAGGGCCGGCTTTCTTTTTTCCATTATCGGGCGAGGCCGGCCATCTCAACCCACACCCCCGTCCCATCCCGCCTTCGCTACCCCACCGTAACGCCCCCTTGAAGTTTGGCCGGCTCCGCGATGGAAAGCAGTTGGTGCCGGCCAAAATCGGCTTTCAATTATACCGATTTGGCCAGGTTCAGGAGATCGCCGGCCATCTCCCGATTTGTGTCGAAAGATGGCTGGCGATCTCCTTCGAAAATAAGCTGGATAGGCAGCTTTGTGAACTTGGAGCTCTAATAAAATGTTGTTCCCTGCTTGTCACAAGATCTTATCTTCTCAAAAACTTGATGCATTGTCAGTGCCTGTCCTGACCTATAAATACAGTTGCTGATGAATGAAAATAGAGGCAGTATTTTCTTTATTAAGTCGTTGCTATCTGGTACATCAGACACACTTGCCAGTTATAAAACAACTTCAGTAACTATAGTTACCTCGCTAGACATCTTATGGGCAACATTTTCCTGAAATAATAGAGCCTTTTACATTTTCATGGATTCTAAAATAATTTACAGATTTCGGATAACATTTCTGAATTATGATTTAAGGCTGCTTAAATTCAGGATTGTTATAGTAGTCTATTACAGGGTCCTTGAATTCTGATTATTTTCAGAAGATAACAGGAGAGTATTTGCCAGAGCCATTTCTGATAGTGCATAAGTACTGAGAAAAAATTGTGAACTACGTAGGATGGTCTGCATTTTAGCACAAGTTATAAACAAAACACAGCTAAATCTTAATCTACATCAGTAGTTCCCAAACCTGATCCTGGAGGCACCCCAAACATTTTTAAGGATATCCACAATGAATATTTATGAAAGGGATTTTGCATGCAGTGGTGGCAATGTAATCAGATATTTCATGAATGTTCATTGTGGATATCCTGAAAACCTGACTGGCTGGGGTTCCTCCATGATAAGGTTTGGGATTCACTGATCTACATAAAATAAGCCATGCTACCACAGATAGAACAACCAGAATGGCACACAACAGTCGAGGTGCAGTGACACCATAAAGCAGTACAAAGGTCTTATGATACCTTTCTTTTATTCTTCATTTCTTAATCTAATAATTCCTAACATTCTGTTTACTTTTTTGGCTGCCACCACACACTGAAATTTCAATGTATTGTCCACAGTGACACCTAGATCTGTTTCCGTGGTGTTGACCCCTAATGTGGAAACTAGTATCATGTAGCTGTAATTTGGGCTATTCTTCCCAGTTGTGTATCACTTTGCACTTATCCACATTAAATTCATTTGTCATTTGGATGGTCAGTCTTCCAGTATCCCAAGGTCGTCCTGAATTTCTCGCAGTCTGCAAGCGATTTAACAACTTTTAAATAGTTGTATCATCTGCAAATTTGTTCACCTCACTCATTGTTCCCATTTCCAAATCATTTATAAATATTTTAAAAAACGCCAGTCCCAGTACAGACCTTGTGGCACTTCACTGTTTACCTTCCTCTATTGAGAGGGCTGACCATTTATTTATTTATTTATTTATAGCATTTACAGCATTTATACCCCACATTTTCCCACCCAAGGGCAGCCCAATGTGGCTTACAGTAATTTACAAAAGCATACATCAAATCTTCAACAAACAGTCAACGGCATTGTATTTAACCCAATTCTGTTTTCTTTTCTTTTTTTTTTTCAACCTGTTACCAGTCTACATCAGAACATTGCTTCCTATGTCATAGCTTTTTAATTTTTTCAGGAGTCTGTCATGAGAATATTTGTACAAAGCTTTCTGAAAATCTGGGTACACTACACTAACTGGCTCACATTTATTCATGCCGTCAAAGAATATATAGGAAATTGGTGAGGCAAGATTCACTCGGCTGAGATTGTGTCCCATTAAACCATGATTTGTCTGTGTTCATTAATGTTGTTGTTAATAATAGTTCCAGTTATTTTGCCTGGCACTGACATCAGGCTTTGCCAGTCTTGTAGTTTCCTGGATCACCTTTTTTTTTTTTTTTTTTAATTGGCATTACATGGCTCTTTTTCTTCCCTTATGATCTAATGGTCCAGTTGAGGCTTTCTGCTTCTAATGTATCCGAAAAATGAGTTTTTGCCTATACGGCAAGCTTCTTTTCAAATTCTCTCTTAGCCTTCTTTATCAGTGCTTTCTATTTAACTTGCAAGTGCTTATGCTGCTGGGGGTTTTTTTTTCTTTCATCAGGATCTTTTTTCCATTTTTAAAACATATTCTTTTAATTCTAATAGCCTTGTTCACTTTAGCTTTTAGCGCTGCCAGCTATTTGGCCTGCCTTCCATTTTTTTGACACATGGAATACACATGTGGCATGGGTTTCCAAGACGGTGTCCATACCTGCTTTGAACTCCTAAAGTTTGCAGCAGCACCTTTTAAAAGATGTCTGTACTGGGACTGGTGCTTTTAGCTTTATTTTTAAATCATTTTCCTCATTCTATCATAGTTGGGCTAACTGCTGACACAGATTTCCTTAGTGTCTTCACTCCAGTTATTAACTTAAATTTGATAATGTTATGATCACTTTTAGTAGGCAACTTGACGTCTTTTTTTTCCCTCATGTCAAGTTTCATCCCATTCTGTTAAATTTTTGAGAGTTATTTTTTAGAGCTGTACCGCATTGAGCTATAACATAGCAAATAATAAAAGAAGCAACGTGAAATCAGAGATGGTGTTTATTTCAGGAGAATTTGGCACAGTAGAGCCCCGGATTAATCTTATTCAAATTTAAACCACTATTTGGCTGAATACAAATAATGTATTTGGGACACTATTCAGGGCGAAATTGATACAAATATTCAGTACATCCCAAGTTATTTTACCCCCAGACAGACTTTCTCAACCATTTTTTTGTGTAATTCTTTCCAACTTCCATTGGGGTGGGAAGAATTATTAAAAATACATAAATATATATATATGGAATGACCTCATTAGAATCCTTAGTTGTGAGGAATTGAAGATAACTGTAGGTTGCAACCCCAAAACCCAAATTTGAGGTCATGACCTGAGCAGGCTAGAACTAAACCACCTCATCAGCCTGTGTTAAAATAGGTCTGCATACTCCACAGAAGGTAGAGGGTGATGGCAACATCAGCTGCGATGCTGGCATGGGGCTGCCAGCAACAGTAGGGAAGAAGGTAGTCCTCTTGGTGTTGTCTAGAAGGGACATCACTTGCAACACCTATCAATGGTCTTTATAGAGACCACAACTTCATTTTTAAAGATTCATTTTTGAAGACATAACAATAAGGATTGTTAGATACATTTACTAAGACTCCTGAAGAAGGCACTTCTGGTGCTGAAACATGGTATTATTAAAATTTACTATCTACATTGAGCGTCTTTGGTCTGTTTTCGAAGAGCCTAATTCTGTTTCCACTCGCCTTCTTTTCCTGTGACTTCCTGTGGGACATTGGTGTTCTTTCCACTTTCATGGTTCTTTTGCATTGAATTTTGTTGCCCAAAAAACTAGCTTCCCTGTAGAAATATTGCTGAGTGTTGAGACAGATTCAAACAAACATCAAAAATGTAAATAACACAACATTCCATGTTAATAAATTAAAATGTAAGCAGTGTGTTAAATATTGAATATGGAAGCCCTCAGCGTATAAGAAAAGAAGTAAGTGGATAGATCCTCAATGTTGGGCACTCAATGTTCAATTTGCAGGCAGTATTCAGTGAAATAGATTTTGTGCGCTTAAAGATGGCAGACCAAGCGAGGACATCGACTCTACTTCCTTTGGAAAAAGAGATGAGTTTAGTGATGTCATCAAACCAAGCTTTATCAAAACAGCAAAAAATGTTGATCTTCACAAAGTAGTTTTCCATTCAATAGCATCAATGAGACCTTGCAGTTTAAGAGCCTGCAACTTGAAAATCCAGAATTGTTTACAGAGTTGCAGGCGAAACAATCTGCAACCTCAAAGTCTTAGGAATCTGTTCAATAGTGAGCTATTTTAAGTCAGAAAAGATGTGATCACATGCAATGCAGCACCATGGGAGAAACAAGAGTGAGTGTTCAGAAAGCTCTGAAGTTCCAACAGACATACTCTGACAGCACGAGTGGTTGACCCATATAAATCTTGAGACACAGGTGCCCTATCACACCGAGTTGCTAACTTGTATGTGTCAAAATTTGAGGAAGATTTATACAGTTCTCTAAGGTTTTCTTATATTAAGGTCTGGATGAGATTCATTGATGTATCCTTTGTTTGGACACATACAGAATCATCTTTGATTGCCGTCTTGGATTGGCTCAATTCATTGGATCCTCATCTGTGTTTTTGTATGACCATGAGCAGACATGTTATTTCTTTATTTAATGTAAAAATGGCTAGAAATGGACAGATACCGGAAACTACAGTTTACAGGAAATTTATTGAGAACATCAATTACTGCAGTATGACAGTTGTCATCCTTTCTGATTAAGTCAAGGTTTGCCTATCGGCCAGTTTCTATGCATCCATTGCATATGTTCCACTGATTTGGACTATAAGAAACAGGCTTGTATCCTTAAGCAGCATTTTTTTTTTTTAGAAGGGGTTGTCCATACAAGGTCCTCAAACAAGTGTTTTTATGAGCCCTTTATGCCAATCCTTACCTGTTACAGGAACAAACACCGGAACCCTTGGAGAAACAAGTGTGTGTTCTTAAGATTCCAACAAGCTCCCCGATGTAGCTGGGAGCATACAGGAGTACTGACACATCTTGGAACTACATCACATTTTTAAACAGGGACCTTATATTGTATACACCTGACCAAAAATTCTATTGGATATGATAGTACATTCTTATTTTATGTCTACTCCTAGTGTTATTCTACTTTAGGAAAACATGGCCCCTTGGTCACTGCATATGTGTAACACCTTGTTGTCTTGTATTAAATGGACAAACCTCATCACATGAAAGACATACAGATACACTCGGTGACCACATATGAATCCGCCTGTGTCCTAAGATTTATGTGGGACTCGTGCTGTTGGAATACATCTGTTGGAACATCAGAGTTGTTTGAACACTTGCTAAATTTCTCCAGTGGGTCCGCATTGCATTGCACTGCACTTGATCATGTCTTTCTGACTTAAAAGGCTTGTTATTGAACAGATTCCTGAGATCATTTGAGGTGACAGACTGCTTTGCCTGCAACTCTGAACAATTCTGGATTTGAAAGTTGCAGGCTGTTTAAAAAAAAAATAAAGTCTCGATGATATTGAATGGAACACTATTTTGTGAAGATGTTTTGATAGTTGCGTCCTCGTTTTGGTCTGTCATCTTTGTTTAAGCACACAGGATCCACTTCACTGAATACTTCCTGTAGATTGGGGTTCCCAAAGATGGATTTCATTTTATGTAATGGAACTCTGTTGGACCTTTCTGCATATGGGCATTGGGCAGCCTTGATTCAGATAAGTCCTTTTATGAATTTTACTAATGAGATGATGGGGAGATAACCTATTGTGCTGTCATTTGTTTTGTATTTATTTGAGACCATTATAATACTATCACTGCATTATAAACACTGAGCTTTCAACCCTTAATAAATTTGAAAATTCTTTTGCACTTAATTGCATCACACAGCACATGTTATGGGAGCCTGGCAATATACAGAAATCATTGCATGCCCAACATTAAAGCTATTCATTTACTTCTGCTCTTATAAACTGAGGTCCTGATGATTAGAAGCAAACACGGGTGCTAGAGGC
The DNA here is from genome assembly GCF_901765095.1 of Microcaecilia unicolor. Taxonomy (NCBI): domain Eukaryota; kingdom Metazoa; phylum Chordata; class Amphibia; order Gymnophiona; family Siphonopidae; genus Microcaecilia; species Microcaecilia unicolor. The sequence continues at coordinate 504,525,138 of NC_044032.1, forward strand.
TGTTAGTGCCGAGTTAGCGTCCGTTTTTGCTCCTGCCCCATGATCAGAGCCAGCGAGCACTTGAAACAGGGTTTGCAGAGCATTAGGGAGGAATTAGGAGCCCTGCCAGTATGCATTTGCATGCTTACAGGCCCCCCACCCCCACCCGGACTCAGGGTGCTACTACCTCCTCCGTTTCTAAAGATACGGGGGGCACTAGACCACCAGGGTGGGTTGGGGGTAGGGTTGGCCACTGGGCCACCAGGGAAACTTGTCTGGGGGGGGGGGGGGGGTAGAGGGAACCTCCAGCCTGGTCTGTTTGACAGGTCCAGGCTTTTTTTTTTTTGACAGCCCAGACCTGTCAAGCTAGTTCTGCGGGGGGATTGTGCCTTACGGCTTCCATACTGACTAGTTAACTTATTGCTTACATTTTACTTTATTAACACAAAAGCACTCGTTTTTTAAAGAGAAAAACGTCTCAGAAACAGCACAAAGAGGCAGATGGACATTTTTCTCACCAAAATGTCTAAATCGTGATTTTTGAAAAGGCAGAATTGGGACCCTTTTCACTGAGTTTGTCCAGATAGCAAGGAGGTGTGTTGGAGGCATGTTTTGAGCAGGGCAAAAAAAGTACATTTTTATCTAGATCTATTTCAATCATGAGTAAGTCAGAAAAAGATGCCCTAACTGACCAGCTGACCACTGGAGGGATTAAAACATGATCTCCTCTTAATCCCTCAGTGGTCACGGACCTCCTCCCACTCCTCAAAGATATGACAGTGACAATAGATACCAGACTCTCAGAGCTCCAGATATTATGTCCATTCCTAAGAAAGCAGCAAGCAAGTGGATGGAGTAGCCTAGTGGTTAGTGCAGTGAACAGGACCCAGGTTCAATTCCCACTTTAACTCTTAAATGTCAGTACAATTATGTGAGCCTTCCTGGAACATAGAAATACTTCCTCTACCTAAATATATAAGTAACCTGGAAGCCTGTGGGCTATTATAGTAGTGGACCTTTAGGTACAGTAAGTTTTATGTTCTTGGAGGGCTCATCATACAATATGAAGGGGTTTAGGTGGGATTTGTACCAGGGTCCCTTTATTTGAAATCCACTGCACTGAGCACTAGGCTACCCTCTGCTCTGCTGGGATGTGTGTTTGGCCAGTTTACTAAGATTGCTGCCAGACAGATGTCCTTATGACTTGTTTTTCTACATTTTCCCTTGCCCCCCCCCCCCCCCCCCCCCCAAAAAAAAAAAAAATGGTATTTACACATGGACTTGTTGAGCATGAAAATGTAGCTCAAACCATAATTGAACCAGAAATGTAGATGTTTTTCTGGTTCGGTTATGGCTGTGAGCTACATGTTTTTTTGAGACATTTTTGGGAAAACGTCTCAATTCGGACTTAGACATCATATCAAAAATGCCCCTCAGAGTGGTGTTTACATTTTTGATGTTTTAATGTGACTCAACAGTCAATGATATTTGCATAGGGAAGCTAGTGGGCAAAATTTTTTTTTTTTTTGTCTCCCTATTCTTGGATTTATCTTTGTTTGAAATATATGTACCTGCATAAAAAAATTTTAGCTTTAGGTACCATATTTTCATAAAGGCCCAAATACTCTGTTGTAGTGGCACAATAATATGCATATGTATATGTTTATGGATATGTGTCTATATATTGTCTACTGCCCAAAAGAACAGTGCAAACATTTTTTGCTTTGGAATTTATATATACTATAATATTTGTCCCACAGGAAACAGATATTGACAATATTCATCAACTAGTTGTAGGTGCAACTGAGAATATCAAAGAAGGAAATGAAGACATACGAGAGGTAATATTTCTAAACAACACTTTTCTGTGGATAGTTTAACTCTGAGCAACATGACAAAATGGCATGTGTGTAAAATACCATTCAGAGAAATAAAGCTGAAAAATAAATGCAGAAATTAATTTAAAATATATTCAGCTGCATTTATAGATATGTAATTTCATGTTACTATGTTCTTAAATCAACATTTTCTGTATAATGGCTTATAATAAAAACACCATTTAATATTGTTAAAATTTTGTAAAAATTGTGTTTTGGGTTTTTTTGGTTTGGCTATTAGTATCTGGATATTTGATGCAGTGCAGGAGGGTGTGGTGTGTTCATGATGTAATTTTATAATATGGATTAGTATGTGTTGTGTGTGTGTCTGGCTAACCCTCTCATTCACACACACATATACATATAGAGCAGATTTGAGAATTATAGAAAACTAAGGCAAAAATTAGTTGCTAGAATCTACAAGATAGCTTATTCAGACAATTTTTAAATTGTGCATCTGCTATGATACGTATCCTGAGTAGAGCTCAGATTTTGTCTCAATGATTTCCATTAACTAAAATCTAAATACACCACATCTAGTGCTCTCCCTCAATACAACTCTGTGGTCACCCAGTCAAAGAAATTAATCAGATTTGTCTGACAAGACCTGCCTCTAGTAAAACCATATTGCCTTGGGTGCTGTAATTAATTGGATTTCAAAACCTTTACTGTTCTCCATTTTAAAAGCATCTCCATTAATTTACGTATCACAGAAGTCAGACTTACCAGTCTGTAGTTCCCAACCTTTTCCTTGTCAATAGAAAATTAGTATATATACATATACTATATATGAAGAATTTTTTATGAATTCAAAAATCCCCAAAACAAATGGAACACAGCAGTATGGTGGCATACACTAGTTCAGAGATGCCAAGGATGAACCATCCCAAAAAGTGAGATTTACAATGCCAAGGAACGAGATTGAAGACCAAAGAGATTTTTCAGGGGGTACATCGAGGGTATAAATCTAGAATGATTTAAGTGTAGTATTGCTTTGCAAATGAATTAAGGCAGCATTAAATTACATTGGGTTTTCTTTGGAGCCCCTGAAAGAATAGGCAAAGTGGAAAGCAGTTTGAGTAAATTTTTTGAGCTTAAAATTGTCTTCCACCCAATAGTTAAACATATGTACTTTGATTTCAGAGCATATATACTTGCATTGCAGAAAAGGGACAGGGCAAGGCAAGCAGTAGGTAGTGCATATCCTGTATGTGCCTCAGAGACAGGAGTAGCCTTCTGGAGGTCTCCTGGGGGGTGTGGACCCTCGAGTAAATCATTACTACCCCCCAGGCAAGAAAAAAACTCTGGCTACTAAATAAGTACTAGATTCAATAAATGTTTATTCAGAGAAGCCCATATAAAGAAGCTAATAAGCAATTATTCAGATATTAAAGTAAATAAAAGCCCCAATAGAGTATAATATGTAGCAAATAGAGTTTTCCCTGGGAGCTGTCAATATATCCACCTACTAGTGTAGACACACTGAGCCCCCCCCCCCCCCCCCCCCACCCTTAGCTATTTCCTCTTATACATTTTCTTTCCTCCTTCTTTATCTTAATTACCCTTCGTACTTAATGAATATGCATCTTTCCAGAACATTCTATTCCTTTTATGGTAAAATCCTGTTCCAGCACATTCTATCATATTCCAACTTCTATTATTTGACAGTTTAAAACCTGTCATATAAAGCATAAGATTTCATTTGATATGGGTTGACCTATGTCCTTCGTATGCACAGTCCTCATACTAGCCCCCTCCACCCTCTTGCTGAGCCTACAATTTTACCCACACCCACTTACTTCTTCTTCTGATTATCTGGATACAGCAGGTGTCCTTAGTCATAGAAGTCTTTGCTGACCATCAACTTATCACAAGTTAGCATAGGCCAAATGTCAAACCACAAATTTCTACAGCCTTAGATAGTTACCAAAAAAAAAGCTGTCTTGCAATTCCAGATCTTTTCCCAGCTCAAGAAAAGCAAAATAGTAATATTAAAATAAAAACTAGAAATATAGAGGGTTTGCACCTTGCTATGGCCTCTGTGATATACAGTAGGAAGGTGTGCTCTAAGGCTTGCCTCTCATGAAAGTAGTGATCAAGATCAGTTAACTGGTACTGAAGTTCTAATGAGTTGAGAAATAGGGCTCAAAGAGTGAAAGAGTAAATAAGCTTTCAAATGAGTGTGACATACACCTTATGAGTGAGACTTGGCATCGCTGTAGTTTTGTGAGAATGTGGGTGTCAATCAGTTTCTTCCATCCACTTTGTACTCCCACAGAAATTTGGGAGCTACAGGCCCATTCCAGATTTGGAAAAAAAATCTGATTTGCTATGTGCAATTTCTTCATTTTCCAATTTAAGCATTGAGACCAGGGAAAATTCTGTGTGCTGTAAACCAGCAGTATGTTCAATCTGCACAATCCCATTGCCCTAACTCATCATAGGTACTCAAATTTCTTCTAAACCAGACAGTAAACTGACTATAAAAAAATTTCTTTTTGGTTTGTTTTTTGCTTAGTAGTTCTTTTGTGCATCTAAATGTTAACTGCAAGCAGCGTACACTGATATCCAACTCATAGTACTAGGCAATTGTTTTCTACCTTTTGTCTTTTTTGGCCCAGGAGTTTTCTCTCGCTCCTTGTGCTTCCAGTTCAGTAGAAATTAGTCTCATTTGGGCCATGGTGCCATTTTCCTCACATGGGGTCCTTTTACAAAGCCGTGGTAAAAAAAAGTGGCCTGTGGTAGTGTGGGTGTATGTTTTAGGTGCGCGCTGGACCATTTTTTTTACCGTGGCTGGGAAAAGGGCAATTTTTTAATGGGCTGGGAAATGTGCCTTTGCTAATATTAAAACTAGCATGCACCTATTTATGGACTGAGCCCTTACTGCCACCTATTGACCTAGCGGTAAGGGCTCATGCATTACCCATGCAACATGTGCCAGTGTGGATGCGCTGCCGGTTACCGCTAGGAATTCCCCCACGTTAGAAAATAGAAAATTATTTTCTACTGTGCGATTCAGCATGCGCCAAAATCAGAATTACTGCCGGGCGCATGCACTACCCCAGCAGTAGTGCTGATGGCGTGTCCTACCTGCGCATTACCTCTCTCGCGCCTTTGTAAAAGGGTCCTTTAATGCAGTCTTTTTAGCAAGTCCTAGGTTGTGCTTCACAGGTTCTTCCAGAATGCAGTAATGTGGACCCTGAGTAATGGCTGGGAGATGCCTTTTCCTCATAGGGGCTGCATCCTGGCTCAAGAATTGAACTTAGGTCCTCTATATCACAATACTCTACTACTACTACTACTACTACTACTACTATTTAGCATTTTTGTACTCAATACTGAGCCAGCCCAATTTTTTTTTTCTGTTTAGGCAAGAGATTCTAAAACAGGGGTTCTCAGCCCACTCTTTGGGACTCACTCAGTTAGTCTAGCTTTCAGGCTACCCACAATGAATATGGATGTTAGATTTACAAGCAGTGTTTCCACAGTATGCAAATCTATCTAATGCATATTCATTGTGGATATCCTGAAAACTAGACTGGGTGAGGCCTGAGAACTAATATGGTAAAAAGAACATTTTGACCTTGAGCATTCTATATGATTTTACAGGCTATTGTAAATCTGAATTTTTTTTCTGTCTCATTACAGGCTATAAAGAATAATGCTGGATTTCGAGTGTGGATCCTTTTCTTCCTTGTGATGTGCTCATTTTCCTTGCTTTTTTTGGACTGGTATGACAGCTAAATTAACAAAGAAAGAAATTCCCTACTATGCACTATAATTATATACAAATATTTCAGAAGACTGAAAGCTAGATATGTTCCACCCAGTTTTAACTTTTGTGGCAGAATCATCATATGTAGGCCACTGTATGTGTGTATGCAAAGCCACACAGTATTTGGAAACAATTCAGATTAAATCAGAGCCACCAAGTATGAAACAATGCCAGATGGACTGGGAAAGGTGTCTCAAAAATGATATTGGAGAATAGCCTTTAAGTAACACATGTACATTATAACTAGTTTCAATCTATGTATGAACAAGAATAAGATAAAATGAGCACAATATATTCACTCTTTTGGTAATAGGAAAATATTCCAAGGAGACAAAATGTAGTGAAGTTATGGCTATGACTCAAAGAAAAAGTTCATTAGAGACCCAGAAAGCATTTAAAACATCTCAGCCTTAAAAGCTTGCTTTATTAAGACTTTTTCTTCCATTCTGAATCTATAGAAAAAGACCACGATGATCCAGGCCCTTACCATTTTAATTAAGACTGGCCTAGATCTTGGTAAGATAAATCCAGAATCTGGTTAGAAAATGAAACATGTTAGTGATAAGAATTTTGATATCAAGAAGATTGCAGCCTATTTTGAAGCTAAGAAAGACAAGAAGTTCGGTAGAAATTCTGGAATTTGCAGTATTGGACAGTTTTTAAATATTTTCAGTTTTTTAATAGCTCATTCTAATCACAACCCCAAAAGAAGAATCTTAAATGTGCTGGACTGCAACTTGGACCTTGATCATACAGAACTATTTGTGAATACAGAATCTTAATGTTGATTCAAAAGAAACACAATTTACAATCTGTAAGATACAGTTAAGTACTACATGCACTACACAGTACATCAGTATACTGCTTAACAAAAAATGTATGTAGCAATATGTAAAATTACATTTTCAAAATATTGGCAGTGATTTTAATCTAATAGTGTACAATTCAATGTGAGTGATTTTTTTTTTTCTACTGCAGTTGTACCCTTTGTTCAGTGCATGGTTTGAGTAAAAGTAAGGGGCCTATGATGGTTGAATAGAGAAGTGACCACCTGTTTTTAATATAGCGCTTTCATTTGAATTTGTGACATTGGTGGACCTAACGTTAGGCGCCAACAGTTATGTCAAGTCAATGACAGTTGTAAATGTTGGCTCCTAAATGTGCCCTGAAGTGTGCATAATAAATTAATGTATATATATCTCAGAGACGTGCACACAACTTTGCCCACATTCTGCTTGTATGTGCTCCTCCCTCCAACTACACACTAATCAATTTTGGCACATATGTTATATAGAATAAGGCCTAGCACTTAGGTGTGTGTATACCAATTTGTGGCATCTATCATCCATATAGTGCTGCTATTCTGTCAGCTATGCACCCAGGTGGTCTTTTACAAAGTGGCAGTAAGCCCTATGTGGGCTTACCATTCGCTAATCCGGCGCGGCTGCCGGTGGTAGTTCTGGATGGAGCGGGTGCCATTGCCAGTGCTCCAGAATTTTTTTCTGTAGTGCGGCACTGACCCGATGGTAATCGGGCATCGCCGTGTGTTGCCTGGTTACAGTGGGAGCCCTTACCGTCACCTCAGTGGGTACTGGTAAGTGCTCCCCACCACATGGCCACGCGGTAAGGGTTATCTTACCGCTTGTCCATTTTTTGGGCACATTTTACCCGCTGCAGTAAAAAGGGCCCTGGAGTGTGGGGAAAAACAGCCCCCACCACTACTGCAGGGCCTTTTTCCTGCAACTTAGTAAAAGGACCCCCCCAGTTGGCCCCCTATCTTTAGGTGCCAATTTATAGAATCAGCCTTCATGTCTAAACTGATTTATGTACTGGAAAACTAAGTCAACCATTCCAGTTACCAGCTTGGTCTTTTTCCTACATGTTTGCTAGCCTTCAAAACCCAATTAACTAGTTTGTACTAAGTCCAATGAGATTTATCTTGACAGTACCCACAATGTACTCCATAGTCTTGTATATCATTTTCTGCATGATATCTTTATTAATTGTTTTTTATTAGGATTTACCATTAAACAAATTGTGCCAAGTCTGCCCCCAGCAACACCTGAATGCACTTTGTGGTAATTATTAATTCAAATCTGTTGTACTTATGGCATGTATATTGAAACATTCAATAGAATGTATACAGCAGGCTATATTTTAGTTTCGTTTTTTTGGTTTGAAAATGTTAGTTGCTGTACATGTACACTAAATAAACTAAACTATATTTCTGAGAAAATAAACATGGACATGCTTTTATAATTGTTTACTAAACTTATTTATTTTATAGGACAAAATAATTGCTGCATAACTTATCCCCTTCTTATGCAGATCTACTTCAGCATCTATAAATGATGCACTCAGTTGTATGTTTTTTTTACCATATTTACCAGATAAGAAATTTTACTAGTTCTATTTCATTTCTTAGTCTTCTATAGTAAGCATTGTGTGTAAAAACTGGAAGTCAAAATTAGAGAGGAATTGGTTTGATTTACGTGATATTCTGCTTCCCAGCAAAGCATCACAGCTTAAACACACACTAATTAGCGATATATCAAGCAAATAACTCACTCTTACACTCATAAAAATACATGCTTTGTGCATTACTGCAAAGAAAAGAAAACCCTGCAGCATTTTAATGCCAATCCTTTATTTTCATATGATAAAAAAATTGTGAAAGTTTTTTGACACTGTCCACTGAAAAAGTTAAGTTACATCCAAATAAGAGCATGAAAGGAAATTGCAAGGTACGGATTATACTAAGTGCTTTACATACTATAGAGTTCTAAAACCAACAAATTAAATTGCTTCTATGTAATGCTGGTTTAAATGTTTATAATTAAAAAAAAATATTGAAACATAGTCTCTTTACAAAGAACAAGATTGAGAAAGTTGCATGTTTTACAATAATAGCTTAAATCGGCTCTTTTGAATATAGAATAATGTGCCAATTGGTTTTCATTGCCTTTCAGTCTTTGCTGTCCACAGAGCGCCTTATTCATTCTTAGTTTTAGATTTGCGATTTTTAAATTTACCATGTATAATATCACATTTTTAAGCCATACTACCGTTTTTCACCTTTTTTGTTACAGCCTTATTCAGTGATGTGGATTAGTTTTTCTATAGATGAATGACAACCCAGTATGGGTATTTAGTGTCTTGAAACTGATAGCTACATATATATTTTTTAAAGTTTCTACCATTAACATAAAAAGAGAAGTGCGGTTTAAAACAAATATTAACCCCTGTGATGGATCATGAAAATATGAGTGAAACCACTATCTACAGTTAAGCATTTGTCATATGTTCTTTATTTAGTTTAGCAAATGAGAGTTCATTAAATGTCAGCATCAAATGCCATCTTCTGAATGTATTGGAAATGAAATATTTCTACTGTGTGTTGCTATGTTTTCTTAGTATCTAATTTGTAGCTCTGTGAGTATCTTTACCAAAGATGCTAAAAGCTACAATGGAAATGCATGTAATTTTGTTGACAATCATAAATAACATTGAGCATGCCTTGTTCCAGAGAACTTCATTATCACTTACAAATTAGCAACAGTAAAGAAAGTTACACCCAAGAAAAGATGATGCCTGACAGTTTTCCTTTCTATCTACCAGCCATTACATTTTGTCCTAGATATCAGGCTTCTCTGAGCTGCTAACAACGTCTAGGTACAATTCTTGGCTAAACAGGAGATAGCTCTACTTATGGCTACTGTGTTCCAGTTTGCAACGTGGCTAGCTGGATGCTGTAAAAAAAAAAAAAATTAAACGTACCAACCAAGATCTTGAAATGCTTAAATTATGCTAATGCTTATACACTGGAAATGTATTTCCATTGATGATCTGTAACCAGGTCTTTATGTGCACGGCCCTATCAGCAAACGGAAGTAACTGTACCATAAACATGAGTAATCTCTACAGTATTCTTGAATTATATTTAAATGTAAAGTTCCTTCTGTTCCCTGGTTAATTTCATATTACATATTGCAAACCCTTTGTGATGGGTATTAAGCGGTTTTCTGAGCTGCTTCGGTCTCCTGTTCTGACAGTTTCTCTTCTGACAGCACCGTCATCCACGGGGATACAGAGCGAGTGATCGTTTGCTTGGCCATGTTGTAGTGGTTTATCACCGTGTAAAACTTTCCTCGAGCACTGGAATCTTGTTCGGGGTAGTATGTCTCTAATCCAACTGGGATACAGCGATTATCCTGTAAGGATTAGTACATATGTTTATCACTTTAAAAATGTGCAAAGTGTGTTGTTAAACATACATAAATGCATTCATTTTCACTTATCTAGACTACACATTCTTCAAGGGTAAAAAAACAAATTAAATGCCAGTAGTCGCCCATTTAGATATATAGAAATCAAACCTTGTGGAAAATAGCTCGTTTTGAATCAACTTCAATACATTTGAGAGTAGTTTTTGACAACTACTTAGTAACGTAGTAAATGACGGCAGATAAAGACCTGAACGGTCCATCCAGTCTGCCCAACAAGGTAAATTCATTTTACATGGTATGTAATACTTATATATATATATATATATATATATATATATATATATATATATATATATATATATATATATATATATATATATATATATATATATATATATATATATATATCCGAGTTTGATTTGTCCCTGCCTTTCTCAGGGCACAGACCGTCGAAGTCCACCCTGCACCGGTTTTATTCTCCAAATACCAGCGTCGCCACCCAATGTCCACTAAGATTCCACAGATCCATTCCTTCTAAACAGGATTCCTTTGTGTTTATCCCACGCATGTTTGAATTCCATTACCGTTTTCATCTCCACCACCTCCCGTGGGAGGGCATTCCACATATCCACCACCCTGTCCGTGAAAAAATACTTCCTAACATTACTCCTGAGTCTGCCCCCCTGTAACCTCAATTCATGTCCTCTAGTTCTACCACCCTCCCGTCTCCGGATCCCTAAACTCTGAGAATGACCAAATTTTATCTGGCCCATGGTGGTGGCAGGTGTATGTTCCACCACTTCTATGCACTTTAATTCACTCAGCATCATGACCAAGAAAGTGTGCTCAAATTTTGCAACCAGCATTGCCTCTCTTCACTAAGCTTGCAATGCATGAGATCAGCCAGGAGCAGAGCTGGTTGTAAGTTCTGAATGCGTTCGCAGCCACAGAGTGAGTAGCAGCAGTGGAATGCATGCGCACTGCTTGTCTCCCAAAGAGAATCAAAGTTAATGCATTCCGTTTTTGCACCATACCTGTAAACCTTAGCGTTTCAATTATTGAAGCCAACATAGTATTTGCACGCTGATATTTTCTAAAACTTAAAAGAAGATTATACCACTCCATATTATTTACTGCATGCAGTCTCGTGGCATAATGAACTTTAAGAGAATACAAAGTGACTATGCATAACATTGCCATAACAAATTTCATTTTTTGTTTTATTTTTTTTTCTTTTGACTTTCGTTCCAATTCTCTTCTGTGATAGGTATTAGATTCATACACAGTCTATATTATTTACATCCAAACCTTGGTAAGAACTTTAGTCATAAATTCATTATGATATTATCCTCTATTAAATACTTTCATTGTGAACCAGAAATATTTAAAGATCATACATAAAAACTTGCCATCAAGGTTTGTTGCCCTATGAATTTATATGAACACATCAAAATAACAATCTCATGAATATGTCTCATCTAAAATAGATATAAAAAAGCAATATATAAAATTTATCAATAAGATCAATTGATTCATAAGTAGATGCTAACACAATACTCACATTACAGTTTCATGAAACTTTTTGAAATTACTGTCCAGTGTATTGTAAAATGTCTTGATTAGGTTCCAATATGACACATTTATAAACCATATATATATGTTTACATGTAATCTGTTTTACATTGAGTGCTTTGGAAACATCTGAAAAGTACATTATTATTTCAATATGTATGTTATTGAATATGTTTTGATATACATGTATCTTTTTCATAGATTTTATAATTTCTAATTATGTAAATTTTATACACAAGTGTTCTCCCTATTGTGGATTGTTCAGATAGTCACCACGAAACTATATAGACATATAGATATATATATATATATATATATATATATATATGTATATGTAATTTACAGTGATGTTTTCTCATTATATTCTCTAATACATTTTATAATCTATTTTATGAATGTTTTTAATAATATCAAATCTATGTTTTTCAATTTGCTTATCGTTTTTTAAGGTGATTTATATGTTTTTATGTTTTATTGTTAGACCCCTGAAGCAGGCGTTATTTATCGCTGAAACACGGCCCCGTGTTGGCTCATTTATCAATAAAATACTCCTGTTGTCTCAGTCTTGAAGACCCAGTGTTGCTTTTTTTGTTTGTGAAAGCTTACAGCAATGAAATTTGACACTGTTCAGCAGTTTCACTGTGTCTGGGATTGCTATGGAGGGCACGCTGTTCTTGATAGATTATTGCCGATTACTTCTGTTAAATGAGGGCTGGTTTGTTCAGTTGGTGGTATATGTATTCCCAGGTTTGCAATAAGGAAGGGGGGGTGTTAGGAGATTTTATTGTTAAGCTTTCTATGATTTTGCATTGTAACTTTTAATTTTAAATACAGAATACAAGAACCTTAAAAGAATACAAAACAGCAGTGATTGAGCAGTGAGCTCTTTTAGTCATCTCATTACGACAGTGGATAACCATTTTTGTTTTTACCTTGAATGCAAAGCCCTCAGGACAGCTATGGTCATACTTGTAAACCTTGTAGACTACCAGGAATACCACACATGTTAGACATGCCAAGGCAAAGAGCACCAGAACAGTCACCTGTTAAGGGAAATTGCAGAATAGGTATGATTAGGTAAGATAAACATCAACTGTACACAATGAGGTTACATTTTCAAACAGATCTAGTCAGATAACTATCAGGTTACAAGATTACATTCATTCTCCCCCCCCCCCCCCCCCCCCCATGGCAAAAACTCAGAGCAATTAACAATATGCACATCCTTTCACAATATGTGAAATGAGGAGGGGGTGATTAAGTATTTCAAAACATGCATATAGGATTAGCTTCCCATTCCTGGGTCAAACAAACAGCAGGAGCACAAGTACTTCAGCCCTTTTGTACCTGTGTGGCCAATGAGATTTCTAAGAGAAACTATCCACATACCATATATACCCTAATATAAACCCATCTGCATATAAACCGAGATAACGTTTTCCCCCACATTTTTAAGGGAAAAGTTTTAACTTGAATGTAAACAGTTTATATTCAAGTACTGGTAATCTTCTGTCTTCCTTCCCTCCTCCATGGCATCCGGTATTCATGCCATGGTGTCCTGCTGCAGCTGGCTCTGCCCCCAGCCCTCCCAACTGGAAACGCTTATTCCCTCCTTGTAAATAGAGCATCCCCCCTCCTGGATCCACCATAGCCCCCTCCCCTGTCATATTTTACAGCCCTGGTAGATAAGAGGTGAGCTGGGGCAGGAATGATCTTTCTACGCTCCTGCCCATGCAATCTCCATAGACAAAATGGCTGCAGTGAGTTCCCGCCATCATTGGGTGTGGACTCAAATGTAAACTGAGATCCCCATTTTTGGGAGTGGCCTAGTGGTTAGGGTGGTGGACTTTGGTCCTGGGGAACTGAGTTCAATTCCCACTTCAGGCACAGGCAGCTCCTTGTGACTCTGGGCAAGTCACTTAACCCTCCATTGCCCCATGTAAGCCGCATTGAGCCTGCCATGAGTGGGAAAGCGCGGGGTACAAATGTAACAAACATTAAAAAAAAAAAATATATATATATATATATGGCATTTTCTCTTTGAAATAACACTGTAGTGGGCTTACTGAAATTGTATGAAAGAGGGGCCTTCCGAAATGCATGGAGATAATATGCATCGATACCAAGTCTCTTAGCCATCCCTGATCCCGACATGCCTTGGTTTCACTAGTCAGCAAGGAGGCTCTACTACCTAAAATTCACAGAATATCAGCTTCTCCGGGTTTAGGTGGGGGGGGGTTGTCTCTTTCTCTTCTTGTTTAATTCTATGCATCCTGCTTATTACTGTCATAAAGCACACCAACTGTCTACTTTCTAAAGTTCACCCTTAACCTGCTCATGCTGTGATTTCCAAACTGCAAGTCTAGAAGGCATAAAAGCAGATCCTAGTAAAGCCCCAGAACAGAAACTCAAGCAAAAAAAATAAATAAATAATAATAAAAATTCAAGAATTAAAAATTATTTAGTACATTGCATCAAGTTTACAGTGTCACTACTGTGAGAGCAACCACATTTAATTTTATGAGTTACAAGATTGATTTAAGAATAGAAGGCTTGGGAGTCACAGCTTTACTTTTATCAGTGACTGCCCATATGAGCTTCTGCTGAGGATCAGCACGTTATAAAGAAAACCAAAATACTTAACCCCCTCTCCCACCTATGTAAATTCTCATGCAGATGACCCTAGAGAAGGAAGAATGGTACAGAACATCCACAAGCCAAAATCCATGCCTCTTTCCCTTACTCAGTCTACAGAATACCCCACCCTTGTACTGCTGGTAGGATCTCACAATTCCCCATCCCCAAAGGCCAGCAAGAAAAGGTTTCATTTCTCTCACCCATGCACAAGGGTTCCTTCACTGCATCAGCAACCCTGAATTGCTGGCACTTTGTCAGTATAGAGGAGGGTGCCTGCCTTCATCCACCAAACCCTGCAAGAATGCTCCTTCCACAGCACAGTCAGAATATTGACTTGCACAACTGTTATCATACAGGCCATCCTGCTTTGCAAACCTCCTGCTCTCACTGCTCAGAACAGGGGAACAAGTCAGTACCCTTGAAGGATACGAGACCCTATGCCAGTGGTTCTCGACCCAGTCCCTTGGACACACCCAGCCAGCTGGATTTTGAGAATATCCACAACAGAGCTACACACAATAAATCTGTGTATTACGAAGGAAGATCATGCAACTCTCTCATATGCATCTTTGTAGATACCCTGAAAACAAGACTGATTGGGTGTGTCCCAAGTCAGTGGTGTGCTGGAGCTGGCTCACACAAGCCTGTTGTTAAATTTTACTGATTTCTGCGAGCCGGTTGTTGGAGTCAGGCAGCGACACAAGCATCTGGTTTTTTTTCTCCGCCTCTCTCCCTCCTCCCCCGGCTTACCTCATCATGTCATCCCTTATGTTCATCATCCCCCCCCCCCCCCCCCCCCCACCACTGCCTGACCAACCCGGAGCCTTTTCTCTGCCGGATCCCACCCACAGGAAGTTGCACCAGCGGGGCTGTACACTACTCGGCAGAGACAAGGCTCCGGGTAGACCAGTGTGGCTGAAACAAAGAAATTGAAGCTGTTTAGGTTAGTCTGATTCCCCTTCCTGCGCTGGCCGTTGAACCCAAAACAAAATCAAGCAAACTTATGAGGCTGCTGCATCTACGTTTGTCGTTCTTTATTGTTGGTAGCATTTAATTTCATCTCACTCATATTTTCAAACATGCCAGCTTGTGCAGCATACGGATGAACACAAAGTAATTTGTTATAAATCATGCTCGGTATATCATTTGGAGGGGCTGGTTATAGGGACACCTTCTTGCATGTATTATATTTGTGCAGAGATTTTTTTCTCTTGGTAAAGGGCCACTAAAACAGATATGTTATAAGAATCAGGTGCTGCATCCATGTTGTCGTTCTTTATTGTTGGTAGCATTTTAATTCAATCTCGCTTATATTTTCAAACATGCCAGCTTTGGCAGCATACAGATGTACACAGAGGTCACAGAAGTATAGTAATGGAATAACTTTTGATAGAGTAATTTGTTATAAATCATAATCTATGTGTCATTTAGAGGGGCTGGTTATAGGGACACCCTAGCATGTATTATATTTGTGCAAGAGATCTTTTTTTTTTTTCTCCTGGTAAAGGGCCATTAAAACAGATGTCATATTATTAGGATCAGGTGCTCAACATTCAGAGTTTCTATCTATCTATTTATTTATTTATTTATTTAGTTACTTATTTAAGACATTTAACCCTGTTACTGGTGCAGAGATTTTTTTTCTCCTGGTAATGGGCTTCTAAAACAGACATCATGTTATGGGAATCAGGTTCTCAATGCTCAGAGTTTCTATCTATTTATTTACTTATTTATGGCATTTTATCCCACGTTAAAGTTGAATTAGATTGGAACCTGGAAGCATTAAAAAAAAATTCCCAGAGTAATGCATGACACCCCCCCCCCCCCCCGGCTCTCTCCCTGGGTATAGCCAGCTCTGCAATTTGGGAGGGGGGTGCAGAGGTGGAGGGGGGGGGGGGGGAGGAGGCACAGAGTTGGACCGGGGAGAGAGCCTGTTGTTAAAAACTTACCAGCACACCACTGACACAAGTAGAAGCTAAAGAGGACTGCTATCACTCCCCTGTAGTCTACAATATGAAATCATGGAAGAGCATAAGGTAAACCGCTACCCTAGTTGAGAGCTGGAAACGGTATAAAAATGCAAGCAACACCTGCTCTTGCTCACTCCTGCATAACAGTCAATAGTGGTTAGCACCCAGGCTAACAACTTAGCCATCTGCATTTCTCCAGTTGGTCCTCCAGGTTCAATACTGAGAGGAAGATTCCTCCTACCAACTCTAATATGTCAGTTATGTCTTATTTCCTGTATTTCTGCAAAGGGGTAGGGTCTACAGGCATCATTGATGGGCCTAGTGCATGTTGCTAGGATGCAAATAAGATTTTTCTCTAGAATAATGTATTATTATAGCCCACTTATTAAAAACTAAAATAAATCACATTATAGGCAAAGAACATAAGATGTTTAAAACAGTTATCCCAAAACTAAATTAAACACAACCACTCAAATAGAAAGCATATACAAAGATTAAAATGATAATTATTAAATTCAAATCTCTTAAGATAAACTGCATGAAGGTTATTCAGAGTTCAAACTCTCTCTTTAAACTGGTGCTGTCAATCCTGTTCCCAAGCAACAGACAGCAACTGGTCTGAAAATGGCAGAGTGCTGTGATCTCTCTGGAGGAGGGGAAGGGGGTTGTTACATCCCACCCCGTCAAATACCATCAGCCCACAACCAGTGTTGCCAGGTGGGGCGGTTTTTCACGCCCAATTGGGCGGGTTTTCCGTGACCCACCGCAGGAAATTTTTGCCCGCGGCGGGGTTGCGGTTTTTTGGGCTTGTTTTGGGTCTTTCTTCTGCGGTTTTTGAGTGGTTTTTTTGGGCTGCGGGGGCGGGGCTAGTGACGTTTTGGGCGGGGTTAGTGACGTTCTGGGTGAGGGCCGATGACAGGGGAGGCGGGGCCGATGACAGCGGGGCGGGGTTGATTAACGGTGGGGGCGGGGGTTGATTGACGGGGTGGTGGGGGTGTCAGGGGCGGGGTTTGACTTTGGGCGGGTTTTTGGGCTGGATTGGGCTGATTTGGGGGGGGGGGGGGGGGGGGGAATTTTCCACCTGGCAACCCCTGCCCACAACAGCTTATCATACAGGTCTCACACTGCTCTGAGATGGGCAAAAATGTTTAAAGATTTGGTATATGTATTTTCTTTTAAACAAAATAAAAGGATTTTTTTTTTCTCATTAGTACTTTTTTGTGACCTTTGTAGTTAGGTAGTTTTATTGGTGGGTTTATTCAAGTAGCGAGTAGAGGTTCGTGCCTGTCTACAGGCTGGATCACAATGGTGTACACTCGTGAGACTTTGAGGGAGACAAGGCACATACTTAAGAGACTTGAGCCATATGTAGAGGACTCTCCATGCTGCTTTTCTGGAAACAAGCATTGTGTTGTGCTGCAATGAGTCAGGACTTCCTTTTCAAGAGCAGTGAGAGGCAACAACCACAAAAACTAGACCTGTTTCAAACTCTTCCTTTTGGGTTGGAAAGGGAGAATGTGTGAGATGCCAGCTGCCATGCTTCTCTATGCACAAAAATAGAAATAAATTAATTTCCCCTACATTCTATACTATAGGAGGAAAAGTGAGTAGGGCTAAGTTTATTTGGCGCTAGAGAGGTGCAGAGGGTGAGGTAGCTGTGAATGGGACCACTGCCATGGCAGAACTCAATAATGAAGAGTATAATCAAGTTCCACCTTCTGTGCACACCAATAACTGTATTTTTTTTTGGTGGGGGGGGGGGGGGGGGGTTATGGCCCTTCTGAAAACCTTTTAGAAACATCTTGCAAAATATATTTATAGAATTTCCCCCCCTCCCCCGGTGCCTAAGTTTAGGTGCCCATTTTTGAAGTAAGGAGTATATGTATAGTAGCTATATCCAGCTGCTGTTGGGGCATAGCCAATAGAAGCCAAATACCTGCTTTTATAGCAGTAGCTATACCCTGTCCAAACCAGAGTGGGTATATGACCCCCTTATTGATACAAGGTGCTGAGTGTATGATATGATGTTTTGACTTCAGTTCCATAAAGTATGATGGAATCTGACAGCTAAATAAATGATTATACTTAAAATGCATATGCTAATCTGGGAAAACATCTCACTCAGACCATATTTGGCAAAGCACATAAAATACACAGTATCTGGTTGGGAAGGATGCCAAAAGAAGTGATGGAGTAACCTCAGAGTTAAGTATGAGGATCAGCTTTAACTAGTTGGAATCGATCCACCCAGTCAGTATGTCACTTATGTGTCTGTTGGTGTCCATCACTTATTTATTATTAGGATTTATTTACCACCTTTTTGAAGGAATTCACTCAAGGTGGTGTACAGCAAGAATAAGTCACACATAAGCAATAGACAAATATAGCAGCATTGTGTCTGGGGACTTTTAGAATTTTATTTTTAGCAGCATTTTGAAAACTCAAATCCACTGGGGTTATCCCTTCTGCTAATCTTTTTATAATTTTTAAAGATAACTATTACCTTTTTTTTTCCATGCTTGAACCAGGAAGGTATTTCTTTACAGGATTCCTTTTGTATTAGTATAGATTCTTTCACATCTGATATGATACATAGAAATAAAGTGGACTAGTATGGTAACCAATCTATTATCTGATGCCATTTTGAATTCACTATAATAATGGGCCAGATACTCAAAAGAATATATATCCACAGAACAGCCAACGCTATATGGATAAATTCCCTATCCATTAATATGCAGCAGCACTATAAAGACAGCAAAGCTGAAATTTTTCTTCTGCTCTGGCACTACCTGTGGAATAACTAAAAACCATGCAACGCAAATGCACTGCAGGACAAACTGTGCCTTAAACAAGGATCAACTTAATTATCTTTTTATTTATATTTTCATCAAGTTTTTTTGTTATATTTGTTTTCATGGGCTTTTTGTGGAGGAGAAAAGGCCTCAGAGGAGTTGTGCAAGATAGAGTGAGGGCATTTCACTCAGCTTTACAGATAGTAAGTGTGTATGCAGTTTAAGTGAGGACAAAGTATTGCTGTTCACATTTACCACTTACCTATATTTATTTATTTATTTGTAGCATTTGTATCCCACATTTCCCCCCTATTTGCGGGCTCAGTGTGGCTTACAATAAGACTTGAATAATAGAAATACATTTGTTACGACTAGGTTATAGAATACATTGAACAGAGTTGGTGCGAGACATTCGAATATCCTTAGTAGTATAGCAGTGGGACAACAACATAGGGACATTAGAAGGCGACAATGAGAGAAAAAAGGGCATTAATAGGCACCTAGAGATGTACATAGTTCCATGGATGAATGTGTGATTGACTGGATAAAGGGATGATGGATCAGATGTGGATGTGTATTGCATTGTGAACAGTCAGTAGTTTCTATGTGTTTTGGCTCTTTCCGTAGGTTTGTTCAAACAGGTGTGTCTTCAGTAGTTTACGGAAGGAGGTTTGTTCGTTAATCATTCTTAGGTTGCGTGGTAATGTATTCCAGGACTTCGTGCTCTTGTAGGAAAAGGTTGACGCGTGTATCGTCTTGTACTTCAAGCCCTTGCAGGTTGGGTAGTGGAGGTTGAGGTGAGTTCGGGATGATCTTTTGGCGTTTCTAGGTGGGATGATCTTTTGGCGTTTCTAGGTGCACCGTAAATGATCTTATGGACTAGTGTGCAAGTTTTAAAAGTAACGCGGTCCTGAGTGGAAGCCAATGTAGTTTCTCTCGTAGGGTTTTGCCCTTTCATATTTAGGTTTTCCGAAGATGAGCCTGGCTGCTGTGTTCTGGGCTGTTTGAAGTTTCCTCAGTATTTGTTCTTTGCAGCCTGCGTATGTGAGTTGCAGTAGTCCAAGTGGTTAAGGACGAGGGATTGCACTAGCTACGGAAGACGAATCTTGGGAAGAATGGTCTAATCCTTTTCAATTTCCACATGCTGAAGACATCTTCTTGGTTATGTTATTTGCGTGAGTTTCGAGTGTTAGGTGGCGGTTGATAGTCACTCCAAGGATTTTTAGCGTTTCTGAGATTGGAATTTTTAGGTTTGGGTGTGTTTATCACGTTGACTCAGTTGTGTTTTATTGGGAGGTGAGTATCAGGCATTGGTTTTTTTTTCTTGCGTTTAGTTTCAGGCGGAATGCATCTGCCCATGTGTTCAGATGTGTAGACTTTGATGATTTCGCTGGAGATTTCTTTGATGTCTTGTTGAATGGGATGTATATGGTTACATCATCGGCATATATATACGGGTTGAGGTTGTGGTTTGATAGGAGTTTTGCTAAGGGACATCATTAGGTTGAATATAGTTGGAGAGAGAGGTGATCCTTGTGGGACTCCACATTCAGGTATCCATGCCTTGGACGTGGTTGAATTTGATGTGACTTGGTACGAGCACAGGGTTAGGACCCTTTGAACCAATTCAAGACATTTCCTCCGATGCCAAAGTATTCAGTATGTGTAGTAGGATTCATGGTCAACCATGTCGAAGGCGCTGGACATGTCAAATTGTAGTAGGAGTATATGTTGCCGGTTGCAATTATTTGTTTGAATTTGGTCATAAGGGTGACTAATACTGTTTCTGTGCTGTGATTCGAACGGAATCCTGATTGGGCATCGTGCAATATTGAATGTTTGTCTAGATAGTTTGTGAGTTGTTTGGTAACCATACCTTCGGTTATCTTGGTTATTAGTGGTATGGCTGCAATGGCCTGTAGTTTGGTTATTTCGCTCGTGGTTTTTCTTTGTGTCTTTAGGAATTGGTGTGAGTAAGATTTTTCCTTTTTCTTTTGGGAAGAGTCCATTTTGTAGCATGTAGTTTATGTGGTTTGTTAGGTTTATTATGAATTGTTGAGGAGCAGTTTGCATGAGGCTGTTTGGACATATGTCTAGTTTGCAGTTAGATTTGGCATATTTTTTGAGAGTTTTAGAGATGAGTTCTTCTGGTAATAGTTCAAATTCGGTCCAGGTTCTGTCTGCTGGGTGTGTTCCTTCTGCTGGATCTAGACAGTCTAGGAGAACGGTGTATTCTATAGGGCTTGCGGGTATTTTGTGTCGTAATTGTACAATTTTCTCCTTGAAGTATTTTGCAAGGTTGTCGACACTTGGTATATCTTTGCTGTTGGTTGTAACAGGTGTGGTGTCTAACAGTTTGTTTATGAGGTTGAAGAGTTTATGTGTGTCTTTGTAGTTTGGTCCTATTAATGTTTTGTAGTGTAGTCTTTTTGTCTGTTTGATGGTGTATTTGTATTTTCTTCGAAGTTGTTTCCAGTCGTTTAGTGTTTGTTCATCTCTCTTTTTGTTCCAGGCTCGTTCAAGTCTCCTGACTTGTGTTTTCAGTTTTTTCAGCTCTTCATTGAACCATGGATTTTGCATTTTTTCCTGTGTGATGTTCTGGTTTGGGCTGGGGCGATTTTGTCTATGTGTTATGCTTATATCGTCCCATTCTTGGAGGAATTGGATGGTGCTAGCGTTTGTAGTCCATTCGCTCTGGTAGATCTGTTGCCAGAATGTTGTGGGGTTTATTTTCCTCTCGTTGTGTAGGTTGTTCGCTCATGTTTGTTGATGTGTTTGGTTGTATTTTTGCCAGTAAAGGGTGACATTTGCTTATGGTGGTCTGACCATAATGTGGGTGTCCATTTTGTGTTGGTGAGTGTGATAGTTGAGTTCGGTTCGAGTCTATTTGTTTGATATCTAGTGTGTGTCCTTTTTCATGTGTTGGTTGTAAGTTGGGTATTTGCAGATCCCAGAGTTGTAGGAGTTCTTTGAATTCTCGTGTACTTGGTATGGTGTCATCTTCTAGGTGCAAGTTGATGTCACCTAGTATGAGGATGTTTGAGGTTGATACGCAGGTATTCGAGATGAAATCCATGAGTTGTGTTTGGGCGTCTTGCCATTTTCCTGGTGGCCTGTAGAATAGGATTGTGTTAAGGTGTCCTATTAGGCTTGGATGGTTGATTCTTGTCGAAGCAATTCAAGTTGTGGTGAGGTAGATTCGCCTGTGATTGTGATGGTGAATTCAGGTTTGTGTATTAAAGCTATTCCGCCTCCTCTTTTTTCTCCTTTCTTGTCCAGTGCGGTGATTTTGTATTCTGGTGGGCACGTTTGTAGGATGGCGGGGTCCGTAGGACTATGGAACCAGGTTTCTGTGATAATAAGAGGTCTAGTTTGTCTGTGGTGATCCAATCTAGTATGTCTATCGAGTTGCTTACTGCTGATCTTGCATTGACGTATCCTAGTTGGATTGGGTGATGTGGTTCCAAGGTGGGGTTAGATGTGTTATTTTTATTAACTGTCTGTTTTTTTCGTTGGTGAGTCTGTTGTTTTTCATTGTTTTCTTATTTCGTCGGTGGTGTACATATTCGGGGTTTGTTCCAGTTGGTTGGTTGTTGTTGTGTCTTTGATTTGGTAGGTTGTTTAAAGGTTGTGCATGGGATTGGTGATATGTAAGTGGGTTGTTGTTTTGGGCGTGCATGGTGTGTGTGTGAGTGTTATGCGGATTGTGAGTGGTGAAGTTGTTGTTGTCTAGGTTTTGTGTTTTGTTTGCGTGTACGAATATAATGAGACACTGGATGGTTATGAGTGTATTGCTGGTGTTCATTTCTGTGTGTTGGGTGCTGTGACAAATAAATAATTGGTGTATATTTGAGCGATACAATGTTTACAATTGCATTGAGCTTGGCTACAATTCACGCGGAGTAGTGCTAACATTTTCAATTAAGCTTAGCAACAGTTTAGTTCAAAGCTGGCAGTAAGCAAAGCAAAGCAAAGCAGGGTGAAGCAAGGATTTTAAATTATGTAAAAGCTAAAGCTTGCTTGGTAACAGTTCGCTATTATGCATTGGTCTTAGCAGCAATTAAATTAAAGCTTGGCAACATTTAAGGTGCTATATTGGCCTAAGACACAGTTGCATTCAGTTTAGTGTGAGCAGAGTATAGCGAGGATTTTTAAATCATACTAAAGCAGTGCATGCATGCATTTAAGACGAGCAGGTATTTTATTACTCAGTTCAGCCTCGGGAGGTAGCTTCTGTTCCTGGCGGCCACGGGGACCAGTGGCTCGGTTGTCTGGTGCTCGGTGTCTCTAATGCAGCCACCACAGGACTTGTGTGTGGCTCAGGAGTCGCCGTCGCTTTGCCGCACCTCAAGCTGGTCGACTCTTGTCTGTCTGCGCTCCGACGCTTGGAGCAGTCGGGTGCGGGGTGCGCCTACTTCCCTCAATCCGCTTGTGGCTCCTGGGCAGCAGTCGGACGATTCTGGAGCGTGCCACATTGGGGATAGGCCGCTCCTGCTTTCCAGGTCCTCAGGCCAACCAGGCCGGTCGGCGCTCTGCTTGTTCCGCGGCCTTCCGGGCTTCGAACCACTGTCCGGTCAACTTTCCACCGGTCGCGTAGTCGGCCGGATCGTTTCCGGTGCCGCGTGTATATATATATATATATACACACACACGCAGCCAGTGGCATAGCCACCAGGGAGCCTGGGTCTCAGGGCTCCTCCCCCAAAACTGCAGTACCCTGAATGGCTGGCAGGGATGCCCAAGCCCCACTAGCTGAAGAGATCTGCAACCCCAAACCTCCCCAGTATGAGGAAGTCAGCAGCGTGCCTTACAGCCGCCAGGTTCAGTACTCTTCACACACACACTCAGTTTTTGTGAACTGAGCATGTGCAAGGAGTGCCAGCTAGCACGCCGCCGAGTTCTTTGTACCAGGGTAGGTTCAGTCTGTGGAGCTCTTCAGCTGGCAGGGCTTGGGCATCCCCACCAGCAAAGGTAAAATTTTTTATGGGGGTGGGGAGAGACGAGAGAGAGGAACGGGTGGCCCTCCTCAGTCCACTCCAGTCTCCCCCCTCCTCCCAAAATTGGGTGCTGGCTATGCCCCTGAGAGCAGCCAAATATTACTACTATATACATACCCCCTAATTCTATAACTGGGCACCCTAAACTTAGGCACCATGGGGGAAATTCCATAAATGCACTAAAAGTTAAGCGCCAAAAAACTGGGTACTAACAGTGGTCTGGAATGGCAGAGTTGGGCACCAAATCTGTAATAGAATATTAGTGTAAGTCCGTAGTATGCGCTAAACTTTAGGCACAACCACTTATTCCAGGTCTATGGATGGTGTAACTGCTGACACCTAAAATCAGCATTTTGGAATGTAAAATGCAACTATTCTATAAAGTGGTGCTCAGGAATAGTCAGAACACTCTTGCATGTGAGAGAAAAGTTAGGAACTCAGTTTACAGAATAGGGGCGTAAGTCAGTTACACACACGACTGCTAATCAGTGCCAATTAGTGATTAACACTTATTATTGATACTTATCTCCAATAAGTGACAATTTAGCACCAATTTAGCTAGTTATATTAGGCACGTAACTTACCCTATTCTACAACTGGATGCAAATGTAAGAATCTAACTTTAGGCTTCCATTTATAGAGTTTTGGGGCATTTGTAAAATACGAACACAAAATGCATAGAAGTGTGACAGCAGTGTTGTATAACATGTACACAACCGCCTGAGAGCCCTTTTTACTAGGCGTGCTATTGTTTTTAGCGCTCACTAATGGTAGAGACACCCCATATATTTCCTATGGGTGTCTCTTGCATTAGTGTGCGCTAAAAACAATAGCACGCCTACAACGTGGCTTAGTAAACAGGGCCCTTAGTGTGTAATTTAAGAGAGGCACGTGTGTAGAGCATGAGCGGGGGTATGAGCGTGTCTCCCACCTACATGCACAACTTAAAAAATACTAAAAATTACACGCATTAAGTGCCAAGCCTTGGATTGCCCATTTACACCTGCCACAGCCATTATTTGTACACACTGACCAAATCATACAGATGTTTGCTTTTGTTATGAAATATGAACTATAACTCCCTATATCTCTCTTCGTAAGGTGCTTAAGACGTATTCTTTACTAGACAAGAGTCTTGAATTAGTTAATAATGAGATTTTAGTATCTTTCATTGTTAAGTCTAATGAAATTACTTATGTAAGTTCCTTCTGATTGGAAGTTTCTTATTATGTACTCCGCTTTGAACCATTGGGTTTAAAGGCGGATCATAAATACCCGAATAGAATAGAATGGGACCAGGTGTAAGTGGATATGCATTTCTACCAACTTATGCTAGTATTCTGAATCAAAATCTCAATATGCCCTCTACAATATGCATTCCCTGGGCTGCATTTGGGTGCGGAAAACAGAGGTACCCAGTTATAGAACTGCCCCCATAGTGACTGTAGCGAGCACTGTCTATAAATATTTTGTGTGCTGAAGAACTAAATTTCGTTTATGGACATCTAGCTCCTGACTCAGTCTGCACCAAAACTCAAGTCGGGCATTCACCAGCATGTTAATATTGCTGACATTTTAATACTGTAAATTTCACAGCAAAAAGCGTTGTCAGCATTGCTTTCAAGATCAATAACTACACCAAGAGAAGCATATACAATAATTTGATTTTGTGAATTAAAGTGAACAATGAGTTGCACAAGCTCATGGACTGGACCAGTGATTGATGATATGAGTGAACTATTGGCTATAGTTACACTATGAGGTCCATTACATTCAATAAATAATATAATTTTTGGTGAAAGTTAGCATATTGTGTTGTTCAGGCTATTGCAGTTATGAAGCGTGATTAATTCTTTGGCTACTGATCCTGCCACCCCCCCCCCCCCCCAGCTTTTTTTTTTTTTTTTTGTTTTGGGTTACATAAGACCAGCTGAGACATGTCTTTCCTTTCCCTATCCATACTGTTTACTCCAGGAATATTCTGCGCAACAGTGCAAAATTCACATAGAACTCCCCTGCCCTGCAGAATGCCAGAATTCTGGTCAATGTCGGCATCTGGTCTCTCTTCCCCCTTCCACCCCCGCCGAGATTGCACGGCAGGAGGAGGAAGTGAACTGCTACACATTGGGTCACTCCCTCCTCCTCTGCTGGCTACACCAGACTGTTTATGTGAACTATGGGGGTTTTGTGGTTAACATAACCAGTTAAGTCTAAGCCAGCAGAGGAGAAAATGACTCGATATGCAGAGGGTCACTTCCTCCTTCTCTGACTGCCATGAGATCTCTGCAGAGGAAGGGGAGATCCAGCTTCAAACATACAATGAAAGTAAGAGACAGCGAAATGTGACTGTGCCATTGGGGAGAGGAGGGAGGCTGGAGCTTGAAGAGGTAAATAGACATTTCAGGCTTTAAAATGGGGAAATTTTGTGCAAAAATGTTTTTAAAACGTTACAGCGCAGAATTTTCAAAACTTTGGTGCAGAATTCCCCGGAGTAATTGTTGTATTAGTTCCCACTCTTGCGTTCCTCTTTCTCATTCTTAGCCCCATGTGGGACTGAGTATACATGGATTTTTAAAAAATGCCATAGCTGGCATTTTAAACAGATGCCCACCATGGTGTTTAAAATTAACCTGGATAATGTTTAAAAATTCTAGACATTGTTAGGGTTCTGAGCAGATCAGGTGAACAGCAGCTGACGTGGGAGGAATTACTTGCAAACAGTCAGTGACTGCTAAGTGTGCTTGACAGTACTTGATTCCCACCATATAAGCATCAACCAGAAGAAGCTCTAAGCCCTGGCTGCAGCTAGGCATGAAAGAAAAATACAGTTACACTTTATAAGTTGCTATATCGCCAGGCTAATAAAACAAGAGGGAAAATTAATTATCTGATAATTTTCTTTCCTTTAGTCCCAAAGGATCAGTCCAGACTAATGGGTTGTGACCATCAGCCAGCAGGTGGAGATAGAGAACTCTAATGAGTTGTGCCTCATAAGCTCCTGTGCTTAGCAAGCAAGCCAGTATTCGATAACAAAGCAGTGAAAGACAGTGACTTCCAGAGAAAAAACTGCAGCCTCTAGATAGAAAAAGAACTATGAAATAAAGCGCAAAACTCATGCTTTAGAAATAACGGAATCAGAACAATACAAATACCCAAAATACATAGAACCTGGAAAAACCAAAACCATCACAGAAGGATCGGCTCTGGACTGATACTTTGGGATTAAAGGAAAGAACATATCAGGTAATTAATTTTTATTCCATTATGCTCCAAGGATCAGTCCAGACAAATGGGCTGTACAAAACCAATCCTTAAGCAGGGAGGGATATCCCTGCAGCTAGAGCCATGACCAAAGGAAGCATCTGCTCGAGCAGACACATCCAACAGTAATGCTTAACAAAGGAATAAGAAGAAGACCCACGTCGCTGACCGACAGATGTCCATTGCCGAAATTGCCCACGACTCTGCCAAAGAAGTTGCCAAGACCTGGTAGAATGTGCCTGGACAGGCTCTGACGTGCATGGGAGTAGATCTACCCCTCAGAATGTAAGCCCAAGAATAGCTTCCTTAAGCCATCAAGTCACTGTCGCTTTGGAGGCTGGAAAACCCTTCCGGGGTTCCGCACAGAGGACAAAAAGATGATCAGACTGCCTGAAATTGTTGGTAGCGTATTCTGCAGAATAGACTCCATGGAAAAAGAAAGAAGAAACACAGTCTGACATGAAAAGGAGATGGCAATCTTCGGCAAAAAGGATGGAATTGTCCATAATTATAAATCTCGAGTCAGAAAAGCAGGAAAGGGACCCCTGCATGAGACAGCTTGAAGCTCTGAAACTCTCTGTGCCAAGGCTATACCACTGCAATCCATTCCTACGGAGTTTTTCCTCCCTGAAGCGGCTGTAAAATCTGTGTCTTGCGCATTAATGGATGCCATGAGGTCCAGGACCGGAAGGCCCCACTGTGTGGAAATGAGGTAAAATGCAGTCTTTGACCGTTGCCATTCCCCCTGGACCAGAGATAGTCTGCTGAGGAAATCCGCACGTTCATTGAGCTATGTGAGAGTCTGAAATCATTGCAATGTTCCATTCCTCCCACTGAAAAAGAAGACGTGCCTCCTGGCTAGAGATACACTCTTTGTTCCTCCTTATCTGTTAATGTAAGACAAGGCTGTGAAATTGTCTGAGAGCATGTGCACCAGCCTCCCATGAAGAAGAGACACAAAGGCTAGTAGAGCTTTCTAGAGAGCTCAAAGTTCCAATCTCTGATGGACCACGAAGCCTCCACTCTCAACCAGCAGCCCTGTACAGAGTGGGTGGAGATAATGGACTCCCGATCCGAAGAGGCTGGCACTGGAGGTGAGAACACACTAACTGGAAGTCTGTAAGTGACAACCTCGCCTGAACGTGCATAGGAGAAGCCACCAAGTCAGACTTCATCTGGCTTGAGGCATCCATGGCACCAGTAGTCGTAGGTCCCTGAGACCAGAGACCACCGGCGTCAACAGACGACTGTAGGGGTCGCATATGGAACTTTGCCAAGGCAAGAACATCCAAAGTAACCACCATAGAGCCAAGACCCTCAGGCATAATCCCCTGCCTGTGGGCAGGGAAGAGAGAGAAGCCTGAGTATTTGCTGTTTGAGCTTCAGCTGACAGTGCTGAGGCAGGAAAAACTTCCCTGCCTGGGTACTGAAGCACACTTCCAGAAACTTCAGGGTCTGGGTGGGGGTGAGAAGAGACTTGCTCTAATTCATCACCCAACCCAGCGCAGGACTGTCCTGTGTACTGTGAAGGCTCTCTTGATAAGAATTAGCCCAATCGTCCATGTAAGGGATGTACTAGGATCCCTTCTCAGCAAAGAAAGGATGCCACCAACAGCATACCTTTGGAAAACGTGCAAAGGTGCAGTGATGAGGCCAAAAGGCATGGCCTTGAAATTAAAAAATGGTCTCCCAGGATCGCAACCAGAGAAATTCCTGTGAGAAGGCCAAATTGGGATATGAAAATAAGCCTCCTTTGAGGTCCAATGAGGTGAAAAAAACACACCTGGCTGGACTGAGGCTATGACAGAACAAAGAGTCTCCATGCATAAGTGTAGAACTCTGACAGACTTGTTCATCCCTCTGAGATCCGAACCGGGTGAAAAGAATCTTCTTTTCTTTGGGATGACAAAATAGATGGAATATCGAACCCATGCCCTCTCTGCCACAAGAACGAGCTAAATGGTCCCCCAGTTGCCTTAAAGAGGTTACGGAATATTAGCACTGCCTGACTCTTTGCAGAGCTGCCACAAGGGGACAGCATGAAAAGATCTGCGAGTGGCTTTGAAAATTCAGCTTGTAGCCATGGAAAATGATTATTAAGGACCCATTGCTGATTCTCTGTTACTTTCTAATATATATTATCTGCCTCAAAAGAAAATTGCTGGTAATCCTGAGGGTGCGAATATGATGCGCTTAAGGAAATCTCAGAAATAGATCTAAGTTTTTGGAATCTTCACAGGAAGACTTCAAACAACAAGCCCAACTCTTGGTGACCTTAGTTTGTGAAATTGATAAATGTATGATACTTAGAACATATTTTAGAAAAAAAAATGAGAATTTTTGTGGTCAGAATTGCAGATTTTCCCTGATGTGGCTAGAGCCATCCAGGTGAAAAGGAGAAATTTTTTGAATTTAAAAACCAAGAGAGCTTCTTTTTCTTTTAAACTTCTGTGCAAGTGTTTAATTACACTCCAGAATGTTCAATATGTTTGTTTGTTTTATCATGGTCAATTACAGCAATTTATTTTAATAACAAAACATAAGAATATAAGCAGTGCCGTACTGGGACAGACCAAAGGTCCATCAAACCCAGTATCCTGTTTCCAACAGTAGCCAATCCAGGTCACAAGTACCTGGCAAGATCCCAAAACAGTAGAACAGATTTTATACTACTTATCCATAAGCAGTGGATTTTCCCAAGTCCATTTTAATAATGGCTTATGGACTTTTCTTTTAGGAAATTATCCAAACCTTTTTAAAACCCCTTTAAGCTAAAGCAAAAATATTTAACTGTAGCAGGTATTCTCCAAGGACAGCAGGCTTCATATTCACACAAGTGGGTGACGCTGATCCAGGTCGCCAGGTCTGACATTTGCCGTAATAAAAGAGGGAGATTTGTGGAGAGCCGCACTCACAGCGCATGCGCGAGTGCCTTCCCATCAGTCACTTAAATGCGGTCTCCTCAGTTTAATACTAAAGCAAAAAATGAAGCAAAAATAACCAAGGAGACAACTCTAAGGGGAGGTGGGCGGGATTGTGAGAATATGACGCCTACAGTCCTCAGAGAATACCTGCTACAGGTAAGTATCTTTGCTTTCTCAGAGGACAAGCAAGCTTCTATTTTCTCACAAGTGGAAAATCCCTAGCATCCAGGCTCACCGAACATAACAAACAGTGGTCAACTGGGCCTCACAACGGCGAGGACATTACACAGATTAACCTTAACTATATACCATCTGAATGAGAGTGCAGTCTGGAACAGAATAAAATGGGCCTAGGGTGTTGGTGTTGGATTCTAGACCCAAACAGATTCTGCAACACTGACTGACCAAACCGACTGTCGAGTCGGGTATCCTGCTCAAGGCAGTAGTGAGATATGAATGTGCGGACTAAAGACCACGTCGCAGACTTGCAAATTTCTTCATTGGAGCTGACCACAAGTGGACTACCGACGAGGCCATGGCTCTGACATTATGAGCCATGACATGACCCTCCAAGGCCAGCTCAGCCTGGGTATAAGTGAAGGAAATGCAATCTGCCAGCCAAATTGAAATGGTGCATTTCCCGATGGTGACCCCCATCCTGTTGGGATCAAAAGAAACAAAACAACTGGGCAGACTGTCTGTGTAGCCTTGTCCACTCCATGTAGTAGGCCAATGCTCTCTTGCAATCCAAGGTGTGCAACCTGCTTTCGACACAATGGGCATGAGGTCAGGGAAAGAATGTTGGCAAGACAATCGACTGGTTCTGATGGAACTATGACACCACCTTCGGCAGGAACGTAGGGTGCGTGTATGCTCTGTTGAGATGAAACTTAGAATAAGGTGCATCCACTACTAAGGCTTGAAGCTCACTGACCCTACGAGCTGAAGTAACAGCCACCAAGAAAATGACCTTCAGTGGCTCAAAAGGAGCTTTCATCAGCTGGATGAGAATGACGTTGAGATCTCATGATACTGGTGGAGGTTTGATAGGGGGCTTTGACAGAAGCAAACCTCTCATGAAGCGAACAACTAGAGGCTGTCCAGAGATGGGCTTACCTTCTATATGCTGAAGATAAACACTAACTGCACTAACGTGAACCCTTACAGAGTTGGTCTTCAGACCAGACTGTGATAAGTGTAGAAGGTATTCAAGCAGGGTCTGTGTAGGGCAAGAAAGGGGATCTCTAGGGCCTTATTCTCACACCAGATGGCAAACCTCCTCCATTTAAAAGAGCAACACGTCTTAGTGAAATCTTTCCTGGAAGCCAGGAAGACTCGGTGACACCCTCTGAAAGACCCAAGAAAGCAAATTCTAGGCTCTCAAAATCCAAGTTGCGAAAGCCAGAGACTGGAGGTTGGGATGCAGAAGCAACCCCTCGTTCTGTGTGATGAGGGTCAGAAAACACTCCAATCTCCATGGATCTTCGGATGATAATTCTAAAAGAAGAGGGAACCATATCTGCCGTGACCAGTACTGTGCGATCAAAATCATGGTTCCATGGTCTTGCTTGAGTTTCAACAAAGTCTTTCCCACTAGAAGTATTAGAGGACATGCATACAGAAGACCTATCCCCCAACAGAGGAGGAAGGCACCTGACACTAGCCTGTCATGGGCCTGAAGCCTGGAACAGAACTGAGGGACATTGTGGTTGATTTGAGTGGCAAAAAGATGGCCTCCTGACACAGAGGGCGTGTTCAGGTCCCCCCCCCCCCCCCCCCCCCCCCACTTGTTGGTGTAATACATTGCAACCTGATTGTCTGGATGAGAATAATTTGGTGAGATAGTCAATCTCTGAAAGCCTTTAGAGCATTCCAAATCACCCAAAGCTCCAGGAGATTGATCTGAAGATTAGTTTCCTGGAGGGGCCAAGCACCTTGAGTGTGAAGCCCATCTTCATGAGCTCCCCATCCCAGGAGAGATGCATCCGTCTTTAGCACTTTTTGTGGCTGAGAAATTTGGAATGAAAGTCCCAGAGTCAAATCAGATCAAATTGTCCACCACTGAAGAGAGCGTACAAGCTCTGGGGACATTTGGATGACATCTTCTGGACTCCCCGTGTCTTGATACTACTGAGAAGCCAGGGTCCATTGAGCTGATCTAATATGAAGACATGTCATGGGTGTAACGTACATTGTGGAAGCCATGTGGCCTAATAATCTCAACATCTGCCGAGCTGTGACCTGCTGAAAGACACGAACCTTGGAAGCCAGCGAGACAAGATTGTCTGCTGTCATCTCCGGGAGATAGGCTCGAACCCTGTGTGTGTCAAGCAGAGCTCCTATAAACTCCAATCACAGGACAGGATGGAGATGGGACTTGGGGGAGTTTAAAACGAACCCTAGTAGCTCAAACACCCAAATAGTCATTCGCATGGACTCCCGAGCACTGTCCTCTGAGGTGCTCTTTACCAGCCAATTGTCGAGATACACATGCACTCCCAGTCTGGATAGCGATGCTGCAACTACTGCTAGACACTTCATGAAAACCCTGTGAGCTGATGCAAGGCCAAAAAGCAACACGTGATACCAAAAGTGAAGTGTTACAGCCGAAATAGAAGATACCTCTGGTGGGCTGGAAGTATTGGGATGTGTGAGTATATGCATCCTTTAAGTCCAGAGAGCATAGCCAGCCGTTTTTCTGAATCATTGGGAGAAGGGTGCCCAGGGAAACCATCCTGAACTTTTCTCAAACTGGAAATTTGTTCAGGGCCCTTAGGTCTAGGATGGGACACATTCCCCCTATCTTCTTCTGCAAGGAAGTACCTGGAATAGAATCCCTGCCCTTTCCCCCCTAGTGGAACAGGTTCGACCACATGGGCCTTTAGAAGGGTGGAGAGTTCCTCTGCAAATACATGCCTTTGCTGAATGAACTTTCAGTGGGCAATTTGGAGGTTAGAGATGCCAATTGAGGATGTATCCGAGACAGACTATTTGAAGAACTCACCAGTCAGAAGTTATAAGAGGCCACCTTTGGTGAAAAGATTATAGCCTCTCCCCGATCGGCAAACATTCAGGACAGACACTTTTACTGCGGCTATGCTCTGCTGGAGCCAGTCAAAAGCTCATCCCTTGCTTTGCCTGGGGAGCAGCAGGGGCCTTACGTGCACGCTGTTGACGTGAACGAGCGCGTGGGGCTGAGCCTCAGTAGGCTGATTGTACCTATGCCTAGAATAGTAGTAGGAACTGTTCCTTGGCATGCCAAAAATCCTCCTAGCTGAGGAAGTAGACGCAGAAGGCACCAGGGGGAGAGAGAGAAGCGATTCTATCAGTATGCTTCTTGATTTGGTCAGCAACCTCCTCAACCTTCTCTCCAAAAAGGTTATCTCCCCGGCAAGGGGCATCCGCCAATCGCTGCTGAACAGAGTGTTCCAAGTCAGAAATATGCAGCCATGAGAGTCTGCGCATACTTTGAGAGGAGATCCTGGATGCTACATCAATAAGTGTCATTGGTGCCCTGACCAAGAATGTTCAACATGCCTTCTGCTGCTTGACCAACTGGCAAAAAGGCTCGGCGTGCTCCAGAGGGAGTGCATCCACCAAGTCCGACAGCTGTCACACAGAGTTTCGCAAGTAGATGCTCGTGAAAAGAGGGTAGGATTGTATAGGGAAGATGAGCATTGAAGCCTGGTACATCTTCCTCCCAAAATAATTCAGAGTTCTAGCTTCTCTGCCTGGGGGGTGGGGGCGCCAAGGCACAGTCCCTAGTATTCCTGACTCTTTTGGAAGCGGATTCCACTACCATGGAATTTTGAAGCAACTGAGGCCTATCAAAACCAGATTTACCGTGGATCCGATACTGGGTGTCAATCTTCTTTGGCATAACAAGGACTAACAGAGAGAACTCAGTTCCTGACAAGGACTTCCTTGAGTACCTTGTGGAGAGGTGCAGTCACAGCCTCCTTAGGAGCATCCAGGCTCACAAGGCTCCCTCGAGCATCTTGGCCCTGGGCTCATCCTCCACTTGCAAAGGAAATGGAATGGCCTCAGCCATTTCCTTAACAAAAGATGGAAAAGAAAGGCTCACTGGCAGAGACAGTCTTCTTTCAAGTGGAGGGAAGGTTTCAGAGGGTATCCCATATGACTCATCGGAGGAAAAGTATCTGGGATTCTCCTCTGAATCCCATGAGCACTGCTTCTCAGTGTCGGGCACTATCTCCCTATGGGACTGCTGAGACCGAACCTGCCTTCTTGCCACGGAACCATGTCTTCGAGAGCAGTGTCGAGAAGTTGACTCTCGCGTTGACTCCAGCAAAGCTTCCTCTACTGACATCAAAGGGGTGCCAACTTGGGTGGCAGTCGAAACCAGGGCCGCAAGCGGCGCCAGCATCAGATGCCGCACCACAGGTTGCGGGCCAGGTGGGGCCGCAATAGGGAGGTAAGGTAGGCACAAGCACCCCTGATACCAATGCACACCATTGCATAAGGCCATCCAGCAGCTCAGGGAGCAAGGCCCAGATGAGGTCATCGAGGGCCGACACCAGGAAAAGCTGGGGTGCCGGTTGAGGCGCAGGTTGCAGAACCGCTGGGGTCGACGTGGGAACGGGATCTCGGCTGCTTGGAGGCAGACACATCGGAACCTCCTATATAGAGGGGGACCGATCATCCCGGCACCGAAGCTTCTCAGGTGCTAAATCCTTCAACGCCCTAGAGCTCCCAAACCATGCGTCGAGGGCGACTGATGACGATGCTTCTTGGTTTTCGCTCGAAGCGTGTCACCAAGGCTCCTTGGTGCCAAGGACGACGTCGAATCCTCACGTCACCTCAGAGTTGGGCAGTAGGCCTCGAGACAGGTAGAGATCCACTTGATGCTTTACTGCTTTCAGTGTCTAAGGGTCTAGAAGCAGCCATGCTTATCAATGCTCCCGATACTGGTGCGATGCTCGACGTCTATGCAGATGCCTCTGACTTCGATGCCAAGGAACCAGACTTGGCTCCAAAAATCCTATCTCTTTCAGCCTCTCAGAAACCTGGGTTCTCATCTTCATGAGAGGACAGAGAACACAGTTAGTAGGGCTATGATCGGGCCCAAAACACTGCAGACACCAAGAATGGGCGTCTTTTCTTGAAATAGTCCGACTGCACCGGGTACAGCGCTTGAAGCTACTGGGAGTCTTCCTCCTCCTGCTATCCGCGGGAGACATTAACCCTAATCCAGGTCCCCCTCGCCTGTCCCCGTCCTATCCATGCAAACGATTCCGAGATGTCTCCAATCTCGTCTCTATTCCCCTCCTCCCCCCTCTTCCCTCCCCTTCTCATGCGCCCTGTGGAATGCCCACTCAGTCTGTAACAAACTGCCCTTCACCCACGATCTCTTTATCTCTCGCTCCCTTCAACTGCTCGCCCTAACCGAAACCTGGATCTCCCCGGAAGACTCGGCCTCAGTCGCGGCCCTCTGCCATGGAGGTTATCTCTTCTCCCACGCTCCCCGCCCAGTTGGCCGCGGTGGAGGCGTTGGGCTACTACTCTCGCCCACCTGTAGTTTCCAACCCCTCCCCCTACCGCAGTCTCACTGCTTCTCATCCTTTGAAGCCCACTCCATCCGGCTATTCTACCCGCTGCCACTCAGAGTCGCAGTCATCTACCGCCCCCCTGAAAAATCCTTCTCTTCCTTCCTCACCGACTTTGATGCGTGGCTCTCTTTCTTGAACCCTCATCTCCGTCCCTCATTCTCGGAGACTTTAACATTCACGTTGATGACCCATCCGACCCTAACACTTCTAAGTTCCTCACCCTAACATCCTCCTTCAACCTCCAGCTGTGCTCCACCACCCCCACTCACCGTGACGGCCATTGTCGACCTAGTCCTCTCCTCCTCCGGCTCAGCCTCCAATTTCCACGCTTCTGCTCTCCCTCTCTCCGATCATCACCTGATCACATTCACACTTCTTCCCCCCCCCCCCCCGCCCCGTCCAACTTTAACCACCACCTCCAGGAATCTCCAGGCTATTGACCCCCCACTCTATCCTCCCCTCCATCATGTCCTCCGAGACTGTAGACAAAGTGGTCTCCGCTTACAATGCCGCTCTCACTCCTCTGCTTTGGACACCCTCGCTCCAACCACCTCCCGTCCCACAAAGCGTACTAGTCCCCAGCCTTGGCTGACCCCTTGCATCGGCTACCTTCGCTCCTGCACCCGATCTGCTGAACGCCTCTGGAGGAAATCTCGTATCCATTTAGACTTCCTTCACTACAATTTCATGCTATCCTCCTTCCATTCCTCCCTATTCCTTGTAAAACAGGACTATTACACCCAACTGACCAATTCTCTCAGCTCCAACCCTCGTCGTCTCTTCACCACCCTTAACTCCCTCAAAGTGCCCCCCCCCCCCCGTTCCCACTCCCCCTTCACTCTCTCCTCGATCACTGGCCGACTACTTCCGCGACAAGGTACAAAAGATCAACCTTGAGTTCACTACCAAGCCACCTCCTCTTCAGCCTGTAGCCCTATCCAACAACCAACCAACCATGGCCTCTTTCTCCTCCTTTCCTGAGAACACTGAGGATGAAACCTCCCGCCTTCTTTCCTCCTCGAAATGCACCACCTGTTCCTCCAATCCCATCCCCACCAACCTACTTAACACCATCTCCCATACTGTCACCCCCTCCATCTGTCGCATCCTTAACCTTTCTCTCTCCACTGCAACTGTCCCTGACACCTTCAAGCATGCCGTTGTCACACCTCTCCTAAAAAAAACCATCACTTGACCCTACCTGCCTCTCCAACTACCGCCCCATCTCCCCCCTCCCCTTCCTCTCCAAAATACTTGAACGCGCCGTTCAGTCGCTGCCTTGATGTCATCCTAGATCCACTTCAATCCGGCTTTCGCCCTCTACACTCGACAGAAACAGCACTCTCTAAAGTCTGCAACGACCTGCTCCTCGCCAAATCCAGAGGCCACTATTCCATCCTCATTCTCCTCGATCATGATTTACTTCTTGCCACATTGTCCTCTTTTGGGTTCCAAGGCTCTGTCCTCTCCTGGTTCTCCTCCTATCTCTCCCACCGCACCTTCAGAGTACACTCTCATGGATCTTCCTCCACTCCCATCCCACTATCTGTTGGAGTTCCCCAGGGATCTGTCCTTGGACCCCTTCTCTTCTCAATCTACACCTCCTCCCTAGGCTCACTGATCTCATCTCATGGTTTTCAGTACCATCTTTATGCTGATGACACCCAGCTATATCTCTCCACACCAGATATCACCGCGGAGACCCAGGCCAAAGTATCGGCCTGCTTATCCGACATTGCTGCCTGGATGTCCAACCGCCACCTGAAGCTGAACATGTCCAAAACCGAGCTCCTCGTCTTTCCACCTAAACCCACCTCTCCTCTTCCTCCACTCTCCATCTCAGTTGATAACACCCTCATCCTCCCTGTCCCATCTGCCCGCAACCTCGGAGTCATATTCGACTCCTCCCTCTCCTTCTCTGCGCATATCCAACAGACTGCCAAGACCTGTCGCTTCTTCCTCTTCAACATCAGCAAAATTCGCCCTTTCCTATCTGAGCACACCACACAAACTCTCGTCCACGCTCTCATTACCTCTCGCCTTGACTACTGCAACTTACTCCTCACCGGCCTCCCACTTAGCCATCTATCCCCCCTTCAATCCGTTCAGAACGCTGCCGCACGTCTTATATTCCGCCAGAACCGATATACTCACATCACCCCCTCTCCTCAAGTCACTTCACTGGCTTCCGATCAGATACCGCATACAATTCAAGATTCTCCTCCTTACCTACAAATGCACCCGGTCTGCAGCTCCTCACTACCTCTCTACCCTCATCTCCCCCTATGTTCCCGCCCGTAACCTCCGTTCACAGGACAAATCCCTTCTTTCAGTTCCCTTCTCCACCACTGCCAACTCCAGGCTCCGCTCATTCTGCCTTGCCTCAACCTTTGCCTGGAACAATCTTCCTCAACCCCTACGCCAAGCCCCCTCCCTTCCCATTTTCAAATCACTGCTTAAAACTCACCTCTTCAATGCTGCTTTCGGCACCTAACCTTTCGTGAAATATAGTATTCCCTATCAGACTGACTCTACACGTCTTTAGATTGTACACCTGTCTTTTAGATTGTAAGCTCCTTGAGCAGGGACTGTCCTTCCATGTTAAATTGTACAGCGCTGCGTAACCCTAGTAGCGCTTTAGAAATGTTAAGTAGTAGTAGTAGTAGGATATGGATGGAAAAACTTTGTTGGCTAAATTAAACAATTCTATGGTGCCTGAAAAAGGGGCAAGGCACAGAGAAAAACAAAGGAAGAGACCCGACCAAAGTCAGGGCCTAAAAGCTGCTCGATGATAACGGAAAAAAATAATAACACTTAAAACTGGGCAAAACGATTTTAAGGAAATTAAAGGAAGGGTAAAAAGGGTCCAATAAAAGCAGCCAAAAAAGAAGATGTAGAAAATAGCCGGAAGGCACAAAATCTCAAAAAAATGGGTGAGTGAGGAGAGGACAAAAAAACAGCACCTTCTCGCGCAGAAAAAAAAAGAACTGAGGAGACCGCATTCACGCAACGGGCAGGAAGGAGCTCGCGCTCCACAAAGCTCTCTCTTTTACTATGGCAAATGCCAGACCGTGCAATGCAGACTGGTGTCACCCACTCGTAAAAAGACAGAAGCCTGCTTGTCCTCGGAGAACTGCTTTTACCACATTCTCTGGCAACGAATTCCAGAGTTTAATAATACACTGAATGAAGAAAAATTTTCTATGATTTGTTTTAAATGTATTACTTAATAGCTTCATTGCGTGCCCCCTAGTCTTAGTATTTTTGGAAAGAATGAACAAGCGATTAACGTCTACCCATTCTACTCCTCTCATTATTCTCTCCCTTCAGCCGTCTTTTCTCCAAGCTGAAGAGCTCTAGCCGCTATAGCCTTTCCTCATAGGGAAGTCATCCCATCCCCTTTATCCTTTTTGTTGCCCTTCTCTGTACTTTTTCTAATTCCACTATCCAGCTTATTTTCGAAAGAGATCACCGGCCATCTTCTGACATAAATCGGGAGATGGCCGGCGATTTCCTGAATCCGGCCAAATCAGTATAATCGAAAGCCGATTTTGGCCGGCGTCAACTGCTTTCCGTCGCGGAGCCGGTGAAAGTTCAAGGCAGGGTACAGAAGGCGGGACGGGGCCGGTCTACGAGATAGCCGGCTTCACCCGATAATGGAAAAAAGATGCCTGGCTCGAACAAGAATTTTGCCAGCTGGACTTGTTCCATTTATTTTTAGGACCAAGTGGCAAAAATGTGCCCCAATTGACCAGATGACCACCGGAGGGACTCAGGGATGTCCTCCCCTTACTCCCCCAGTGGTCACCAACCCCCTCCCACCCAAAAAAATATTAAAAAAAAAAAATTTGTTGCCAGCCTGAAATGTCATACCCAGCTCCCTGATAGCAGTATGCAGGTCCCTGGAGCACTTTTAGTGGGTGCAGTGCACTTCAGGCAGGTGGACCCAGGCCCACTCCCCCCCCTACCTGTTACACTTGTGGTGGTACATGTTGAGCCCTCCAAACCCCCCCCCCCAAAACCCACTATACCTATATGTTGGTGCCCCCCTTCACTCCTTAGGGCTATGGTAGTGGTGTAGAGTTGTGGGGGTGGATTTGGGTGGCTCAGCACACAAGGAAAGGGAGGTATGCACCTGGGAGCAATTTTTGAAATCCACTGCAGTGCCCCCTAGGGTGCCCGGTTGGTGTCCTGGCATGTCAGGGGGGCAGTGCACTAGAAATGCTGGCTCCTCCCATGACCAAAAGGCTTGCATTTTGCCGGGTTTGAGATGGCCGGGCCCGGTTTCCATTATGGCCAAAAACCAAACCCGGCCATCTCTAAACCCGGCGATCTCAACATTCGACCTAAATGTTGAGATTTAGCTGGTGCCAACCATATTATCGAAGGAAAAGATGGCAGGCCATCTTTTTCGATAATACGGTTGGCTCCACCCCTTTACGGCACCGGCCACATAGATGCGGTGACCAGAATTGCACACAGTAATCAAGGTGCGCTTGCACCATGGAGCAATACAAACGCATTATAATGTTCTCATTTTTGTTTTTCATTCCTTTCCTAATACTTTCTAACATTCTATTTGCGTTCTTAGCTGCCACTGCACACTGAGCAGAGAATTTCAACGTATCATCAACGATGACATTTAGATCCCTTTCCTGGTCGGTGACTCCTAATGTGGAACCTTGAATCACGTAACTATAGTTTGGGTTCCTCTTTCCCACATGCATCACTCTGCACTTGCTCACATTAAATGTCATCTGCCATTTGGATGCCCAGTCTCCCAATCTCTTAAGGTCCTCTTGCGACTTAATTTTGAATAACTTTGTGTCATCAGCAAATTTA
Source organism: Microcaecilia unicolor (assembly GCF_901765095.1). NCBI lineage: Eukaryota > Metazoa > Chordata > Amphibia > Gymnophiona > Siphonopidae > Microcaecilia > Microcaecilia unicolor. The sequence goes on from NC_044032.1 coordinate 504,565,563, forward strand.
ATTGCCTCACTAGTTATTCCCATTTCCAGATCATTTATAAATATGTTAAAAAGCAGCTGTCCCAGCACAGACACCTGGGAAACCCCACTATCTACTCTTCTCCAGTCACGATACACTAATGGTGTTATTTTCTTCTTTTTTTTCTCTCCTTTTTTTGTATATATCTGATGCAGTTTCCTTGATGTGGGCTTGGAAAATGTATTTGTGTGATTATTAGTGAGGATGTTGGTTCCTCTTTTTCTGTGTTATTTCTTTGAAAATGCTTTTCTATTTTGAAAAAAAATAAAAAATAAATTGGTTGACTGACAGATGACAGAGAGGGTGGTGATAAATGAAATTTGCTCGGAGGGAAGAAAGGTGAGTAGTGGAGTGCCTCTGGGATCTGTACAGGTGCCAATTCTGTTCCTTGTATTTGTGAGTGACATTGCTGATAGGTTAGAGGGAAAAAAACTGTGTCTTTATGCAGATGACACAAATATTTGCGACAGAGTGGACACCCTGGAAGGAATAGAAAACATGAGAAGAGATCTACAAATGTTAGAAGAATGGTCTAATGTTTGGCAGTTCAATTTAATGTGAAGAAGTGCAGAGTGATGCACTTGGGAAGAAAAAATCCAAAGAAGCTGTATGTGCTTGAGGGTGAGAAGCTGATTACATGGACCAGGAGACCTTGGGGTGGCAATGTCTGAGGATCACAAAGCTGTAAAACAATGTGACAAGGAAGTGGCCATAGCCAGAAGAATGCTGACCTGCACATAGAGAGGAATCAACAGAAGAAAAGGGAGGTGTTAATGCCCTTGTACAATTTGTTGACAAGGCCCCACTTGGAATACTGTGTTCAGTTCTTGAAGCCATAATTTAATAAGAACATAAAAAGACTTGAAGCGGTCCAGAGGAAGACGACAAAAATGATAACAGGACTGCACTGAGATACATATGCGAAGAGAAACTTGATGATCTGAATATGTACACCCTAGAGATAAAGGAGATATGATAGACGTTTAAATACAGAAGTTTAAATACTTGAACGGTATCAATCTACAAACAAACCTTTTCCAGAGACAGAGAAGCAGTAAAACTAGAGGACACAATTTAAGGTTGTGGGGTGGCAGACTTAAGAGTAACGTTAGGAAATATTTTTTCATAGAGAGGGTGGGGAATGCCTGGAATGCCCTCCCAATGGAGGTGGAGGAGAGAACAGTAACAGAAGTCAAAAAAGTGTGGGATAGACACAAAGGATCCGTTAATAGAAAGAGGATAGTAGTATAACAAAACTTAACACATCTACAGCTATAAGTTAATTTATGATAGGAAATATTGGTGCTTAAATGGCAGGTCCAGCAGTGGGGACGTAAGGCCAATGCTAGACAGATTATTACAGTCTGTGTCCCGTATACAGCAAGACAGATCAGGATGGGATGAAGTGGGATTCAACTGCAACTCCAGTAGATGGTAAGTAGGGCTAGTGCAGGACAGACTTTTTTACGGTCTGGGCCCTGAAAATGGCAAGGATGGATCAGGATCAAGAATGCTTATTTTATGCCATATTCATATTGTATGCTATGAGTGCGAGTGCTGTATATCTCAGTGGGAGAGGAGGAAGAGATTGTAAAGAGGAACTTAGCAAGTAAAATGCTGTAATAATACTACTGGATGCTGGTTCAATGACGATTTGATAATGAATGTGATTGTTGGGCAGATCAGACGGACGAGGCAGGTCTATCTGCCGTCATTCACTACGTAGTTATTACCTTCCTTTACCTGCTGGCTATTCCTCTCCTTAGGCACCCAAGCATGCTGCTTTTGCTGTCGCCTTTCCTACTTGTTTGGCCATCTTACTTGACTTCCATATGTAATCCTTGGGTTTTCATCAGCCCAAATGCATTATCCTGTATATTCAGGATTAAATATTAGCTGCCAATTTCTGTACCATTCCTTCAGCTTTGTTAGATCCATCCTCCTGTTATTTATACATTCCAGGGTGTCTACCCTCTTACAGATTTTGGTATCATCTGCAAAAAGGCAAACCTTTCCTGGCAGCCTTTCTGCAATAACGCTTACAAAAAATGTTACAGGTAATAAATAGAAATAAAACAAAACATAGAAAAGAAAATAAGATGATACCTTTTTTATTAGACTAACAATACAATTTTTGATTAGCTTTTGAAGATAACCCTTCTTCATATCTGAAGAAGGGTTACCTTCGAAAGCTAATCAAAAAATGTAGAAGTATTGAAACAAGCAACGAAGTGAGAATTGTATATAACCCAAGGGAAGACACTTTGGATTATCCCTCAAATTCTATATAGTGCAACCTAAATGTCCCTCCACATCTAGTGCTCACTGATCCAACTTTCTGTTACCCAGTCAAAGAAAATTGATCTGATTTGTCTGCCAAGGCCTACCTCTAAGTAAGTTCATGTTGCCTCAGATCCTGTAATCCACTGGATTCCAAAAATCATAGTATCTTCTGCTTTAACAGCATTTCCATTGATGTACTATAGTTACCAGCCTCCTTTTTGAGTTCATTTTTGTAGAAAGGAACCACCCCCACCTATCTCCAGTCCACTGGGACCAATCTCAACTAACTAAGTAAATAAATAAATAAATAAATAAATCACTGTAAAGGCTTGACAGCAAAGCCAACAAAATTTCTCAAAAGGTTCCTTCAGTGTGCCATCTAGCCCCATCTCTTTATCTGCTTTTAGTTTAGCTAGATTCTCACAAACACAACCTTCTGAAAATCATTGAGGCTACCTCACTTCTATTCTTACTTGTATGTTTTCTGCAGTCACGCTCTCGGTCCTTCATCTCTGAACACAGAACAGAAATATTTGCTAAGCAATTCTGCTTTATCCTTCCCAGCTTTACTTGAGTCTCATAATGCTTGTCCACCCCCTCCCCCACCAACACACACACACACTTTTCCTCTATTGGCTATTTGTTCTTCACCTTATCTTAGTTTTTGAAATTGTTGCCTGTCGTCCTCTTTATGTGATCTCTTGTAGTTTATAAGCAATAACCTCCTTTTCCTTACACTTGTACTTCCCTTGAAAACCACATTAGCCTCCAACTTGTATCTACTTTCCTAAAAGATTAGTTATTCTTAAAATATCTCCTTTCAGTTTTGCTCATTGCTTTTCTGGTTCACCCAAATATTACCATGCTGCTAAGGATTCCTTGATGTAATCCCCCATCTTGACAAAGCTTATTTTTCTGACATCTAGGCCCCTCAGTCATTGCCATTTGTGTCTGGATCAAATTGGAGAGAGGGTGGGGCTGTATCTTAAAGAGGTAATTGAGTCAAACAAAATAAACATTCTGCATGAAATATAGCAGCATGGAATCCTTATGGATAGAAATTCTATGTGTGAAGGGAAAGAATATAGTGGTAGGGCTATACTACCATGTTCCAGGACAGAACTAACAGACAGATGAAAAATGTTAATTTAGGAAAGCTGGCCAAATTGGGCAATAGTATAATAATGGGTGATTTCAATTACCTGCCTCCAATTAGAACCCCCCCCCCCCCCCCCCGACTTTTTTGTTAAACTTCAGGGCTGCAAAAGAGGGCTTTAGAATCATATCAATATAAACAGGTGTTTTATTCTCATTTCCTGATTAACTGGTGGGGGGGAACAATGCCTCCAAATGGGTAAGTTTTGTGCACAGTATGATAGTAATAAACCTTACTCATAAACCACGGCACAAAGAGTTTAATCTTAATCTCTCCAATTTATTGTTTACACTTGCCATAGTACTTGCACTGTGCCAACAAAAACTTCCTTCTGTAGTTTAAGATGTAATATGTACAGGCAACCTATCAAGATATGTTCAGGCCTGTGGCACCCAATCAAATGGGAATTATTTCTTTATCATTCTGTCACATTTTCTTGAACTCTGCCTTCTAAATCCTGCAATTCTGTGGCTTCAATATTTTCTATATATAGTAAACCACTCATCCTCTCTTTCTTCCTACCCCTCCCTTTCTGAATAGATTATAACCAAGTATAGTATATCCCAATCATGGTTCTCAATGCACCATGTCTCTATGATCACCACTATATCCAAGTTAGCCTCTTCCATTATAATCTCTAGAGGAAGTTTATCTTTCCACATTACGAGCATTAGTATACAGCTTTTCAGATATCACCCTTTTCTCCCATTTATATACAAATGTTTAATGTTTTACTTCCTAAAGGCTTTTACTTAGCTGGGGGTTATGTCCCTTCACTCCTGATGATCCTATTTTAAAGTTCTTCTCAGTAGATTAGCAAGTGTGTTGCAGAAGACACTTTGCCCCTTCTTCTATAGGTGGACACCACCTCTGTCTTTGGAAATGATCTAGGGAGCCTAGATGATCTCGGTGACATCATCCATGAAGCCATTGAGGAGAATAATCCCTGAACACCTATCTGTTCTCTTTCCCACAGCCACAAAGTCACTTTTTATACATTCAGCAGAATATCTAGCAGTATATTTGATAACTGTCTATAATGTCTCTGCTTCTAGGACATCATCTCTGGCTGGTAGATGGATGCTTCCATATTCCTCAGAATTCAACCAACCACCACTACCCTTTGCTTCCTAAATGGAAGAGCTCAGTTCTTCTTGTTCCTGAAATGTTTTTGCCTTTTTCATTTTCAGGTATTTTGATTTGAGGTAAGGTGGAGTTTGGGTGTTTTGAGTATACAGGCTCTGGTAAGCTGTATCCAGTGTTATCTTTCAGTATAATTCCATCTTCTCCTCTGCTGGCTTGCTCCTGGAATGCTTTTGCCTTTTTCAGTTTCAGGTTTTTCGATTTGAAGCAAGGTGGAGTTGGGGTGTTTTGAGTATACAGGCTCTGGTAAGCTTTATCCAGTGTTATCTTTCAGTACAATTTCATCTTCCCCTCTGCTGGAGAGCTTGAAGGCCTCAAGAAACATTTCATCAGTACAGTTGTCATTATCACAGAAGCTTGTCAGTCTCATCACCTCCTTTTTCAATCAAAGAAATTCTCTCAGCGGTTAGCAATTTAAACACACAAAATCATATAATCCATAAAATATGAGACACCAAACAAAAAGACTAAATATAAGTTTACAACAACAAAAAAAGATTTAAAAAATTAACCAATAATATCTACTTTCAACTACATCAAGAAATCTCTAGCTTAATCTATCCTATGAGCTTCTAGGAAAAGGACTGCCTTAAGTTTCCTCCCCACAAGGAGTTGCACAAGAAAGGCATTCTGCCACTGTACACTAACCCAATTCTATAAACGTTGGCAAAAATTGCCCAAATTGTGTGAACAATTTAATTGAATAGCGAGCTAGTGCCAATAATTTCTTTTTAACAAGCAATATCGGAATTAAATTTAATTGGCACTTACACACCTAAATTTTACATGCAAATTTAAAAAAGGCTCATGGAGATGGGGTCATGGGTGGAACAGGGGTGATCCTAGCATTTACTCGTGTTGTGAGGGATATGTACCTAATTTAGGCACATACATTTGCACCACATTTCATTTGGTGCAAATGGCCATGCCTAAAGTTGGGTGCAACTCTCGGGCATAAGCACTATTCTATAAACCACACCTAACTTTAAGCTTGGCTTATTTTTCTGCACCAATTTTTTTTTAGGCACCATATATATAATCTAGCCCAAAGTAGAGAAAAAGAGCTACAGTGACTTTTCAAAAACAATTAATAATATTGAGTTGTATCTTTCATGTCATCCTTATTTTCAGTAAACCAACCCCCCATCATGCCCCTAAAAAATAATTGCCAATTATCTGTTTTACACACATGCCTTAAGAATCAATATTTGTAATACAGCTGAATTCTATTTATATTTTAGCAAGAAAGAAAAGTAGTTAACTCCTTACAGGCAACCAAATGGATTTGTGCTCAAAACTCAATAAACAGGTTAGTTTACAGCATACTTTGCTGCTCCAGACTAACCCGGCTACCCTATGTATATTTTCTATACAGCCCTCTTTGCAAAACAGCCTCTCTTTGACATGTTGATCCAAGCTATTTTCGTGCCAGACAAATTGTGACAAACAAGGGCTATATTCATAGTGAAATACTGGTTTGGGTCTTCTAATAAAAAGGGGGGAAAAAACTCCACACACTGCAGTACATCGCCAATAAAGTTCAAGCTGGGCCTTGAACTCAGTTGACAGCAATGAAACTAGCAGACCAAACTCCGACAGCACCTCAGGCATACCAGTTAAATAATGCTGTTCATAATTATGGCAAATATTTAACTTTCCAACAAACATCTTACTCTCTTGGAATCAACATCAGCAGTAAATACAATGCTTTTCCAGTTAATAAGGCCCCCAGAGAATATGCCAGACAGTCACCTCTTAATCTACATATTTATGAACCACTGTCACTTATTCATGATAGCGTGAAGGAAGGAAGGAAGGAAGATGTCAGCTATCTCTATTGGAGAAATTATCCATCCCTTATGAAGGGCTCTCCACTCAAAGACTTCATCTTGTAGCAGGAATACAACCACACCATCTAGTACTTGACAGAAAATGCATGCATTTTCTAACTTAAAAAATAAATAAGTTTTTAAAAGCATCTTGTGAGCACAGGGCTCAAGTATGATTCATCTTAAAGTCCCAGGAGATGCAACATCTTACAAAAAAAAAAAAAATCTAGCTCTGATGTAGCAGTTACCTAGCAGCACATCCTAGCAACCCAGCGTTTCAAATTAATCCCAGAGCAAGAACAACATACCAGCTAAAAAAACAGTTCCAAATATGACATCAAAAGATATTTTAATTAAGTACAATAAATCCTTTTAATTTACATTTTTGTACCTTATCTCCCAACAAAGCAATCCAGCATCTCATTCCTCTAATTTACTCTCTCTTGGTCCCTCAAAATGTAGCTGGCTGTTTTGGTGTATTAGAAATGTCTAGTTTACACAATCTAGAATTCCCCTACTGTATTTGAAGGCGGGGGGCATTAAATACAGTTTACTTGGGTGCAAAGCAGGCATCTGCTGACTTATAATGGTTTGCAGTTTTTCTCTAAGGAACAAGTCATAAAGCAGCAAGAAGTAGGCAAGTCATTGAAAAGAAAGAGGAAGAGAACACAAAAAAAAGCAAGCATGCTTTACTCCAACCAGCAAGTTTTCAGTCATTTCTCCTGTTGTGGTATTATAATATTACAAGAAAAACTGAAAAGTCCTTACCAAACACTCACTGCAGCAGTCTTAAGTGAGGAGCGAGAAACAACATATTGTTGCCGAGTGCCATTTTGGGCACAGATAAAAAGGTTACAGAATACTACACGGAGCACAGACCCAATTTCAGTTACATCCAGCAGCTTGGTTTCTCAATCACAACATGGCTGAGTATACCGTTACAACACTTTAAGGAAATGTCATGCTATTCACCTTAAGCTTTTACATAAAATGCAATACCATATCAAGCCTGTTCATAAAAGACAAGAGTCTCTAATGTTGTCTTTTTTTCCTTTTGTTGCAAGGGGTTTAGTCTCTTACTTTACTACTTACCAGTACACAACTTCCAACTACTGGGCTCCAATAAAGATTACAACAAAAACAATATATTCTGCTCAAAACATATAACTTCAAAATAGCAGGGCAATTGAACTGTTCTAGAGAATTCCTCTGGCAGTTCCAGTTTATCTCTCATTCTTGAGAAAGTACACGGTACTAAGACTTTTGAAGGCCCCTCTCATATAATTACTCTTGCCATTCGGAACCTAAGAAACTGGGGTGCTGCTATGGCATATCTTACTGGAACCACCTATGAGGACGACACATACATTTTAAGCATGAATACAGCTTCAGCAATAGAGAATGAAATTTTTACAATCAAAATTTAGAAAGTGCATACTAGTTGTATGCCCTTTTTTAAAAAAATAACAGTATTAAAATAATTTTAGGGGCAAAAAATAAAGAAGGCCTAGGTTGCAGTATGACCAATAGGGGTCATAATGGTGTCAAAACGCAGTTAGTACTGCTTTTTAAGGAGACTTACTTGGGAAAGTTGCACTAAGCATATTTCCCATGATGCCAAATGGGCAATGCCCATTAGTTCATCTGGCCCTCCACCAGCAAGTCCCACAGATTAGCAAGTCCAAGGCAAGGTCAAAAAGCACAATAACACCAGGAAAAAGCAGAAGGTATGAAACGATAGACTTGAACATCTATGAAGAGGAAAAGTTTAAGGTAAGGTCTTAAATGTCCTATTAATAAGCACAGAATGAGAAAAAGCCTTTAACAAAAGACGGAGCACTTCATATGTATAGATTAGAATGGAGTGTCCAACCTCGGCCCTCACCCAGTTAGGTTTTCTGGATTTCCTCAATGAATATGCACGAGATCTATTTGCATACAACAGAGGCAGTGCATGCAACCAGATCTCATGCATATTCTTTGGGGAAATCCTGAAAACCCAACTGGATTGTGGCCCTTAAGGACCGAGGTTGGACTCCCCTAGATCAGATAAACATAAAACCACACTGTTGTCAACTTTTTTTCAGGCACCAAAGAGACAAAAAAACAGGGAAATGACCAAAGAGGTTCCAAAATAGGAATATTTATTAAAATCAACTCAAAACACATAAAAATAAAAAACATATATAAATAAAACAGACTCGATGCAGTTCTACGTTTTGGTGCTCACTGTGCCTGCCTCAAGAGTCTAAATGCTTCAATCTGAGTTGACATTACGATATTGTCCAGTGTACAATCCAAAAGGTATTGACAAAAACACCATCAAAGGTGATTCTAAATGTAATACCCCTGTACAGTCAAAATGTGCTCACAAAGTTGACTGAAAAAGACAGACGCTGAACTGTTCGCAGCAGGGTTTGTTACTCTTGGCAAGACATCATGCAGCATCTGGCTTTTTCAGTCAACTGTGTGAGCACATTTTGACTGTACAGGTGTATTACATTTAGAATCACCTTTTTGATTATACACACTGGACAATATCCTAATATTAACTCAGACTGAAGCATTCAGACTCTTAAGGCATGTGCGCTGATCGCTGAAACTCACAACTGCATCAAGGCTGTTTTATACATCTGTGTCCTGAGCTGATTTTAATAAAAAATCCCTGTGTTTGAAACCCCTTTGGTCATTTCACCCTTTTTTTTTTTTTTGTCTTTGGTGCTTGCTTGTTCCTTCAGAAGGTGTCTTGTTTTACCTTTACCACCTTTTTTTCAGGCTGCAGATGGTTTCAGGGCCCTCTTGAAAAGGTGAGGTTACACCAATATTTTTTCCCAAACTTTGTCATTCCCAGGGCCTGCTTAAGAGTCAAGCCAGTAAGGCACTGGCTCTGGGCACCAACACATATGAGCATCAAAAGCCAGACTCACTGGATCGCCCCTTCACAGGGGTAGGCACATATCCTTCTCTCCTGCGGCTATGCTGCTCATCTTCCTGAGGCTACCCTGCCAATTTGAAATGTGAGATTAGGTACTTCCTGTTTCTGGCAAGAAACAGGAAATGCCTTGTTTCATATTTCAAAGTTGCCCAAGGAAGAGAAGCAGCACAGCTATAGGTTGGAGCTGGAGAAGGGGGCTAGAGGCTGATGCAGGGGATTGGGAGATGATTCTGGAGAGCGGAGGAAACGATTCAGTGAGGGAGGGAGAAACAAGAGCCTATGTAGAGGAAGATGCTAGGGAAAGAGTGAAATAAGTATGGTGAAAAAGGCAGGGGCAATGACTACCTTAGAAGGGGGAAAAAGTGGCAGATTTGAAGACATAGGGGTGCAGGAGAGCAGGGACTCAAACACAGGTAGACTCTAGGATTGGGTGACAGATCAGAAGGCAGCACATTATAAGAGTTGCTGAATACTTGGAGTGTACGTGGGGACTCAGGGCTTAGATAGGATGGAAGAGTAGGGCAAGGACTAGGTGGATGGACAGTGGAGACTAAGAAACTGAACTGGGATTAGGAAGGTGGCAACTAAATGATTGGGTGAGGGTATGAATAGGGCTGTGGGACTCAGTGCAGAAAAATCAGACGAGATAGTTTGAAGGACTTGGAGGGATTGAGCTGCAATTGAAAAACTAAGGAAAGGGTGAGAGAAAAAGGAAAGAAGGTGTTTGAATGAAGTCAAAGGAGGGAATAGGAGTCTGGCTGGGGCATACACCATAAGAAAGGAGGTGAAGAGGGGATGAATGACAGGGAAGTAGCTGATGTTGAAAGTGCAAATGGGGTACTAAGAAGCTGGTGAAAGATGAAGGGAGATTGAGAATGAGACAGAGGTGGGGAATGGGGGAGACAAGAGAAGTAAGTAGAAATTGGAAGGTGGCAAGGAGACTGAAAACTGGAGAGGGTGGACAAAGAAGAATGAAATCTAGCTATATATCTTTTGGTACCCTCGGATGTATGCCATCCGGCCCTATCAACTGTCCACCTTTAGTTTAGCCAGCTTCTCACAAACACAGTCTTCTGCAAATCGTTCATGGACTAGCAACCTTCCATTCCTATTTGTAAGTAGACAAAAAAAAGCAGATGAGAGATACAGAGAAAGAAATTAAACAAAAATATCAATATAAGAGACAGATGTAGGGGGAGAAGAGAAGAAGACAGGATGAGTAAAGAAACAGAAAATGGAAATGATATCCTGGAAAGTACTTAGGGGGAAACAAACAAGAGTACGTGGTAAAGAGCAACTTGGATCAACCCAACCAGAAAAAATAAAAATGATGGGACAACACAGGTACCTTCTAATGTCGGGCCATTCTCATGGTATAAGCCCTATACCACAAGGTGGAACCCAAAATGTGGCACCCTCAGCCAATTTTTACTTTTGCGCCATCAAGCCCTTGAGCTAACCCCAGTCACTGTGTGAATAATTTCTGTACAAAGTTACATTCCTGCATTATTTTTAGCCTCTAAATATCTGAAGCAATAGTGTTGTTTTAACTCATTTTATTCTAAATATTCCAAAGGTGAATATGAATCAGAAAGCCACAAGATGGCATATTACACAAAATCAAATCCATTCGTGGAAAACTTCACTTCAGTGAATGACGTTTTCAGTGTATGCACGATACACTTTTGCCACTGAAAATGTTCTAATTATAATAAATTTAACTTACCTTAAATCTTTCAGACACCCCTTCAGTGATGCTGATGGTAAATTCAGCTATATTAGGAGTGCGAAATTTCCCTTTCTTGGGATCACGTTCGTACTCCGTTTTAGTTTTCACCACAACCTTGCAAAAAAGTATCAAAAGGATGGGTATAAATAAACTGTCAAAGGATATCTAAAAACACACACGTGTTCTAACACAGGAAGATCGTTACACAAATAACCAGAATAAAATGCTGGATTTTGGCTAAAGAAATTCAGATGTGTACTAAATAAAATACAGGACAAAAGACTCAAAATTCAGCAAGAGAGCAGAATATCTTCTGAGGCAGCCCAACTATCATTTTTGCACAATGCCAAAATAAAAGGCAGTGGACTGAAAGCTGATAGATATTCAACCATTTGTATAGCTCAGAAAGTCTGCAGATTGGAAGCCATTCTGTTTCACTTAGGTATCTCAAGATAGTCAATCTTAAATTACGCATGGGGTGTGTATACATTTAGAAAACGGAGGCACCATTGCTAGAAACTGGTAATTTTTTTTCAATTTGCTGATGTGGTCAAAATACTACTAACAGCACATTATTCACTTAAGCTCATCGTTACTCCATGAGAAACAGGCACAATGAAACTCATCTGCTAAGGAGTTCATTCTCTATTCCAATTACACTGGAGGTTTACTAAGCTGCTAGAGCGGCTGACTGTGCGCTAATGCCGACACAGCCCATTCACTTTGAATGGGCTGTGTCGGCAATGCCGTGCGGAAGCCGCTAGCATGGCTTAGTAAACAGACCCTTTAGGGCCCTGTTTACAAAGCCACGCTAGAGGCGCGTTAGTGTTTTTAGCGTGCGCTAAGTATTATCAAGCGTAAATCGTGTAGATGCCCATAATATTCCTATGGTTGTCTTCAGTTAGCGCGTGCTAATTTTTAGCACGTGCAAAAAAACAGGGCCCTTAGTGTGCAACCCAAAAACTGGCAATCCTTGTCTTTTTTTTTTTTCTTCTTTCCTCTCTCCCCTCCCTTTAGCACTTTATACTTCCCACCAGCAGTAATCCTTCTCCCCCATGTCATTTTTTTCTCCCTGCTGATTACCCCGCATCACCAATTAAATTGTTTGATGAAAGGTGTTCTCTCATATTGTGTAACTGCCTCACATATGAAACAGAAAATAGACTTATGGAAAGCAGACACGATCTATACATATCCACTTCATTGAAACCTTGCATCAACTTCTCATATCACACTGTACCCTAACATTAAAACATAATGTGCCTTATTCAATAAAGACTGTTGCCATGGCCACAGAAAGGTGAAACGTCCTTTTTGCACAGTGCCAATAAGTGTACGTATAGGGAAATATTAAATACTTTTTCATGTAGCAATATGTCATTCAAGATATGCAATTTCAATTGTCTATATTTTGCTCCAGGTCAAAAAATTAACACGTAATCTAGCTAATTTTGTCGCCCACTTCCAAATGTGTTAGGCTTTATGCACTTGTTTACTCAATGCAGGTAAGGAATGCAGCCACTGGGGTGGGGAAGCAGCTGAGGGCTGATGGTTTCTTCGGTCACGGTCAGGGGTTGAGAAGATCTGGTACTGCCAGCTTTCTAGAAGGCCGGGGGCTAAGGTTTTGCATTGCAAGTTCTTACGGGGGGGGGGGGGGGGGGGGGGAATAGCTTAGAAAGCTTACAACATTCCTTACACAAATACACACTACCATACAATTTTACCTTATCCGGGGGCGGGAACTGCAACTGATTGACATCCAGGGGGGTCATCAGAGGGATGGTGTCAAATCCATCCTCAGAGCCTGGAGGCTTACTGCCCTTCTCACTAAAATTGTTCCCCAGCTTTACCATCCTTCCTGGACCACAAAACAAAACAGGATGCCTAGAACGGGGGATGGAAAAAAGGAGAGCAGTTTGCATCAGGCTTTTATCCCCTAATTCATTTTAGCTGCCACACATGCACGTGTTTCCATCCCAGGGCTCGAGCGTCCGTGCGAGTTTGACCTCCCCCGCCCCAGCCCTGCACATTGCGGGATTTTGTACACAGATTGCAAAGCAGGTTATAAATGCGCAGCCCTAAGCAACAACGAGCGCACATCAGAAATCAGGGGCAATGGATGCAGACCACAGCACCTCCAACCCCCCTCACCTGCTCAGTTACCAGAGGACAACGGACACCCGCAGGCGCTGCGACACTCACCAGACAGGAGCAGCTGCAGATAGGGACCGTTACAAAGAGCAAAAGGAGAAGGAGGGGCGCGAAGCTGCTTTTGGCGCTGGGGAAGATGGCGGTGAATGTGGATGCGAGAGGCTTTGTGTGTCACGGCTCGGCTCTGCTCGCCTCTCTCTCTCTGCTCCGCTCTCCTCCGGCCGTGACGCAGCTGTGCTGTGAGGTTTCCCACCGCCGCTGGAGGAGCCACCGCCTGCCCTGCGCCCGAGAGGAGGAGGAGGAGGCGCAAATGAGCCCTCTGGGGGCTCTGTGCTCACTCAGCAGCACTCCCACCTCACTTCAGCCCTTCCTGCTCTTCTTTGTACTTCTTCTTCTTGTTGTGTGTCTGGCTGCTCCCCCTCCTCTACCTTTTGTCCCGTCTCTTCTCTTTGTTCTGCTTATCTCACACATCCCTACGCCCCCCCCCCCCCCCACCACCATTTCTACACTGTGCTATTATTTGAAATGCCTCTTACCGAGCAATGCATCTCCTTGGATAAAGCCTTGCCTATATCTCTTTCTCTATAGCTTCCATGTTAGTATTTGTTGCCTGCCTCTCTCACCAATCATAATTAGGAACTGATAGAAACCGTATCAGTTCTGTTTATACTTATAACAGTGGGTTTGTGGAAGATCAAATGGAAACCTGCAAGGGAAGAGGTGAAAAGTGAGGTTCAGGCTGTGTAAAAGAGTAGCAGGTGCAACCTGAAGGAAAAGTGTACAACGGGAAGAACAGAATATGGAAGTGAAGAGATGGAGAACCAGCAGCTGGGAGAGGGAGATTAATGTATATTCATCTAGTGTCACAGAGAGGGGTAGATGAAAAGGAGTATGGGGCGGGGAGGATGCGAAGAGCAAGAAGCAAAGAGAAGCCTCATGAGGAAAAAGGAAAATAGATGTCACCTGGGAGAGTGGGGAGGAGAAGCGTTACCAGGCAAGTATATGTTAGGAAGTTGGAAGACTGGGTATCCACATTAAATTTCATCTGCCAAGTGATCCACATTGGAAAGAATAATCTGAATCATAGTTGCCTGATGCTAGGGGCCACCTTGGGGGTCAACACCCAAGAAAAAGATCTAGGTGTTGTAGATAATATGCTGAAATCTTCTGCTCAGTGTGCAACTATAGCCAAAAAAGCAAACAGAATGCCTCTGTATCATTCCATGGTGTGACATCACCTTGAGTATTTGTTCTGTTCTGGTTGCCATAGCTCAAAAAAGCTATAGCAGAATTAGAAAGGGTTCATTAAAAAGCAATGAAAATGATAAAGGGGATGAAACTCCTCTCGTATGAGGAAAGGTTAAAGAGGTTAGGGCTCTTCAGTTCAGAAAAGAGACGGATGAAGGGAGATATGATTGAGGTCTACAAAATCCTGAGTGGTGTAGATCGAGTAGAAGTGAACCAATTTTTTTTTTACTCATTCCAAAAATGCAAAGACTAGGGGACACTTGAGCAAGTTATATGGAAATACTTTTAAAACAAATAGAAGGAAATATTTTTTCTCTCAACGAATAGTTAAGCTCTGGAATTCTTTGCCGAAGGATGTGGTAATAGTGGTTAGCGTATCTAGGTTTAAAAAAGGTTTTGGCAAGTCTGCTATTGAGACAGACATGGGGGACTAATGTTTGCCCTGGGATTGGTAACATGGAATGTTGCTACTAATGGAGTTTCTGCAAGGTAGTTGTGACCTGGCTTGGCCACTGTTGGAAACAGGATACTGAGCTAGATTGACCATTGGTCTACTACTACTTAACATTTCTAAAGCGCTACTCGGGTTACACAGCGCTGTACAGTTTTACAAATAAGGATAGTCCCTGCTCAAAGGAGCTTACAATCTAAAGGACGAAATGTCAAGTTGGGGCAGTCTAGATTTCTTGAATAGAGGTATAATGGTTAGGTGCTGAATGCGACATTGAAGAGGTGGGTTTTGAGTAGGGATTTGAAGATGGGTAGGGAGGGGGCTTGGCGTATGGGCTCAGGGAGTTTATTCCAAGCATGGGGAGAGGCAAGGCAGAAAGGGCGGAGCCTGGAGTTGGCGGTGGTGGAGAAGGGTACTGAGAGGAGGGATTTGTCCTGTGAGCGGAGGTTTCGGGTAGGGACATAAGGGGAGATGAGGGTAGAGAGGTAATGAGGGGCTGCAGATCGAGTGCATTTGTAGGTTATGAACTGTATGCGGTACCTGATCGGAAGCCAGTGAAGTGATTTGAGGAGAGGGGTGGTATGAGTATAACGGTCCAGACGGAAGATAAGACGCGCAGCAGAGTTCTGAACGGATTGAAGGGGGGATAGATGGCTAAGTGGGAGGCCAATGAGGAGTAGGTTACAGTAGTCAAGGCGAGAGGTAATGAGGCAGTGGATGAGAGTTCGGGTGGTGTGCTCAGAGAGGAAGGGGCGAATTTTGCTGATGTTATAAAGGAAGAAGTGGCAGGTCTTGGCTATCTGTTGGATATGCGCAGAGAAGGAGAGGGAGGAGTCGAAGATGACTCTGAGGTTGCGGGCAGATGAGACGGGGAGGATTAGGGTGTTATCGACTGAGATAGAGAGTGGAGGGAGAGGAGAAGTGGGTTTGGGTGGAAAGACAATGAGCTCGGTCTTGGCCATGTTCAGTTTCAGGTGGCGGTTGGACATCCAGGCAGCAATGTCAGATAAGCAGGCCGATACTTTGGCCTGGGTTTCCGCAGTGATGTCTGGTGTGGAGAGATAGAGCTGAGTGTCGTCAGCATAGAGATGATATTGGAAACCATGAGATGAGATCAGGGAGCCCAGGGAAGAGGTGTAGATTGAGAAGAGAAGGGGTCCAAGGACAGACCCTTGAGGAACTCCAACAGAGAGCGGGATGGGGGTAGAAGAAGATCCATGAGAGTGTACTCTGAAGGTACGGTGGGAGAGATAAGAGGAGACCCAGGAGAGGACAGAGCCCTGGAATCCAAATGAGGATAGTGTGGTAAGGAGTAAATTGTGATTGACAGTGTCAAAAGCGGCGGACAGGTCGAGGAGGATGAGGATGGAGTAGTGACCTTTGGATTTGGCAAGGAACAGGTCATTACAGACTTTAGTGAGTGCCCAGTATGACCCAGTATGGCTGTTTCATCCTTAATATTCACAATCTCATACACGTCATTTTCTCATTTATTGACATTCATGAGACATCTGGTTTGCGTCAATACATTTTGACAGTTTATTTTGGCTCGATTTTTGTTTTACTCATTGATACTGGGCATCTCGCAAGAGACACATTACTAGCATGATACTACTGCGAGGTATGTTTGAAACATTCCCTTTTGTGTAATTGTAGCATGTTTTGAATATATATTTTTATTTTTAGCACCTTTGAAAACCTGTCTGTGGCACAGCTGTTTCTTCCATAAATTTTAGGTTTTTACCGTATGTTTTATATCAGTTTATAGTGCGCTGATGTCATATATATTTGGCTTCTAATTTATACCGCGCTATATGTTTGATGTTTTTTGACATTTGGGTTTTTCTTTTTAGAGTACATATATTACATGGCTACGTTCCCTCGTTTTTTTGTACCTATGATGGTTGCTGGTATACAGATTTCAATGTGAGTTTACAAAGAGGGGCATTTTCGAAAGAAACGTCTAATTTGGAATTTGGACGTCTTTATAGAACGTCCAAATTCTGAGGCAGGGAAAAGGTCATTTTGAAAAAGGATGGACATCCATCTTTGTGTTCAAAAATGCCTTGGACATCCTTGATTTTTGGCCATTTTCAAAACCAAAGACATCCAAGTCTAAAACATCCAAATTCAAGCCATTTGGACATGGGAGGAGCCAGCATTTTTAGTACACTGGTCCCCCTGACATGCCAGGACAGCAATTGGACACCCAAGGGGCCACTGCAGTGGTCTTCATAAACTGCTCCCTGGTACACAGCTCCCTTACCTTGTCTGTTGAACCCTCCAACCCCCCCCCCCCCAAAAAAAAAAAAAAACCCCACTACCCCCAACTGTACACCACTACCATAGCCCTTACGGATGAAGGGGGACACCTAAATGTGGGTAAAGAAAGTTTCTGGTGGGTTTTGGAGGGCTTGCTGTTTCCTCCACAAATGTAACAGGTAGGGGGGGTGGGCCTGGGTCCACCTGTCTGAAGTGCACCGCACCTACTACTAAACTACTCCAGGGACCTGCATGCGCTATCATGGACCTGAGTATGACATCTGAGGCTGGCATAGAGGCTGGCAAGTAATATTTTTAATCATGTTTTTTGAGGGTGGGAGGGGGTTAGTGACCACTGGGGTAGTAATGGGAGGTCATCCCCGATTCCCTCCAGTGGTCATCTGGTCATTTCAGGCACCTTTTTGTGCCTTATTCGTAATAAAAACAGGTCTGAGTGAAAGCGTCCAAGTTTTAGTCCTGAACGTCTTTGCTGTTTTTCCATTATGGCTCAAAGACGTCCAAGTCTTAGGAAGGCCCAAGTCCCACTTTGACCTTGACCACGCCTCCGATACGCCCCCTTGAGATTTGGAAGGGCTTCAGAGAAAGACGTCCAAAATCGGGTTTCGAATATACCGATTTGGACGTCTCTGTGAGATGGCGATTTATGTCACTTTTTGGACGTCCATCTCTTTCGAAAATGAGCCTGAAAGTCACTATTATCATTTGATATATCTATTAAATGATAATACAGTGACATTTCAAATATTGTAGTTGCACAAGATTTTCTTTTATTTTTATATAATGTTCTGTGATAGTGCATCACTTTCTAAACGCTACAGTCCGTGTATCCGGTTTAATTGATGGCACGCTTATTTGGGTTTGTTTGATACCCATAGTGCTACTGTAATGCCATAGTAGAATCTATGATTTACGTTATAAGTATTTGTATATTTGCGTCATTCTTTCTTTTTACAATTTATTTGCCACTTTTTTCTCTTTGTAGCATATTTCTTTGACTTACTTTCGTTTTTACCATTAAAAAGCTTTGAAGTCTGCAGTTTTGGCGGTATGAATATTCAGTTACACTCTTCACATATACACAAGAATGGCACAATTGCACTGACACGTTTTACCATTAACTTTCCACATTTATTATCACATATAATATATACTAAAGAATTTCTAGATGTTCCACTCTTAGTCTGACTCTCACTTACGTAGTTAATATATGCAAATGTTTTATGTTTTCACTCTTTTTGTTTAAACGTTTTTTATGTGTACACTATTTTTACTTTACTTTTTTATTTTATGTTCTCTTTTTATATCACTATTTACCTTGTCTCTGGTCTCGTATATAGGTCCCTGTTTACTAAGCCATGCTAAAGGTGCATTAGCATTTTTAGCGTGCACTAATAGTGTTTTATATTCTATGGCTGTTTTCTTCTTTTTTATATATATTTTTATATATTCCTTTTTTATATTTATTTACTTATTTACTCATATCACATTTCATTTACAAATTATATTATATTTTGTTGTAGACCCCTGAGGAAGGCTTTACACCAAAACGTAGCGGAAGCTTGGACTTTGTGTCTATTTCTCCTGGAACATTTATCCTCTTTCACTCTGTTTTGTGCGTATTCTTATGTTCTAAAAGTAAGATTAAGATTATCCTGCTACACAAAGAGCCGATTTTCTATTTATTTATTTTAGAAATGCACTGTTGCTCATGGTAGCAGTAGCAGCACATCATTTTGGGCTTTAGAAAGCTCCAGATTGATAGTGATTTTACGTTGACATATAGGCATCTGTTTTAAAGTCACAGACCCCTGACACAGGCAACATATGCTGAAACATGGTCTTGTGAAGTCAGTGTGATTTTAATTTTCAATAAACTGTGATGACATTCAGTTGGACTTCTCAGTTACTTTGCCACTTCATTTGATGATCACTACTGTCCTGCATCTGGAGCTAGTTATAACATTTAGCCTTATTATTATGGTAGTATAAAGGAAAGTACAAATTATTTTGGGCTAAAAATGATAGCGCTCCTACAGTGTGGCATAGTAAACAGGGCCCTTTGTGTCATAACCTATTACCCCCCCCCCCCCCCCAAAGAAAAAAGGTTCTAAGGTTATTAATTTCAGCCCATCACTTTGCTCCTGTTTCTTAGAGCTTTCCTTTCTAAAATACAGCACCACAAACCTTCAACTATTTGGGGAGTTTCCTCTGTTTTTGTATTCCCCAAATTAACTCATCCCTCACAGAGACAGCCTTTGGTCAGGTGCCATGAAAAATGTACCTCCCTCCAGAACCCGTAAAAACCTCACAGTCCATATATTTCCAACTGGTAGCTTCATCGAGGTTCACAGAGCAAAAAACAAGCAAAATTGGCTTGGGAATTAGGTCAAAAATCAGCTTAGTAAAGAGGGCCCCTTATTATTTAGGACCCATAAACAGAAATACAAACCAGAAAACAAAAAGTATTAGAGGGAAAACAAAAGAATTTTGGTACTGGAAGCATCTTCTGTACATTTTATCTTCCAGATGATATAGATTATTTTATCCCTATCTCGACAGTGCTTTTTCATGAACTGTAAAACACTGTTGGGGTGATTGTTTTTTTTATTATTATTATTATAGCTCAGTAAGTGGGAACCTTTTTGCACTCCTGTACCTTAAAGTGCCATACACCTGGAATTACTGAGTTGGTAGGTGCAGGCATCAAGAAAACCTCATTCCATCAGCTGGGAGCCAGCAGAGAGGTATGATGACTTTCACATAGGAAAAAAAACAAGGCAGATGAAAAATGTAGAAGACCAATGCAGAAGGACCCTTCCTTATTCGTGGAGTTACTAAATGATGATGTCTTACATAGGTACATAAGTACTGCCATACTGGGTCAGACCGAAGGTCCATCAAGCCCTGCATCCTGTTTCTAACAGTGGCCAATCCAGAACACAAATACCTGGCAAGATCCCAAAAAAGTAGAATACATTTTATGCTGCTTATCCTAGAAATAAGCAGTGAATTTTCCCCAAGACCATTTTAATAATGGTCTAAGAACTTTTAGGAAGTCATCCAAACCTTTTTAAAACCCCACTAAGCTAACTGCTTTTACTACATTCTGTGGCAACAAATTCCAGAGTTTAATTACACGTTGAGTGAAGAAACCTTTTACTCCGATTTGTTTTAAATTTACTGCTTTGTAGCTTCATCGCATGCCCCCTAGTCCTAGTATTTTTGGAAAGAGTAAACAAGAGATTCTTGAAGACAGTATTTTGGGGGGCTAGCTCTTATGTAAGAGAAAAAAAAATTTGCCATGTCATTTTCAAATAATCTTCATTTTAAAGATTTGTTTATTGTGCTTCCATGTTAGACAATAAGGAAGAGTTGTGAAATAGGTGGCTTCTCCTCCTCCGTCACCTCCACCGTCTTCAGCATCACTGTCATAGAAACAGAGAAAAATGTAGGCAGGGGCCCTTTTACAAAGGCGCTTAGGCACCTACACACATCCAATGCGTGTCAGATTGGCACTACTGCCTGGCTACCATGTGCCCCCGGTGGTAATTCCATTTTTGGCGCATGCCCAAAACATGCAGTAGAATGTATTTTCTATTTTCTACCATGGGGCCCTTACCTGGCAGTAATCGGCAGTTGGCGTGTGCTGTAATTGGCAGTTAGCGCATGAGACCTTACCGCTAAGTCAATGGGTGGCGTTAAGATCTCAGGCCGAAAATGGACGTGCGCTGGTTTTCATTTTGCAGCATGTCCATTTTCCAGCACATTTAAAAAAATCCCCTTTTTTCCAGGTGCACCCAAAACATGTGCCTACACCAGCGCAGGCCACTTTTGGGCACGCCTTAGTAAAAGGACCCCATAAAGACCATATGGCCTATCCAGTCTGCCCATTCAAGCCATCTGCTCTCCCTATCACTCCCTTACAGATACTATGTACTTGTCCCAAGTTCTGTTGAATTCAGATACTGTTTTCATCTCCACCACTTCTACAAATTCAGCACCCTTTCCATGAAGAAGTATTTCCTCAGGTTATTTCTGAGTTTATCCCCTTTCATCTCCATCCTATACCCCCTCATTCCAGAGCTTCCTTTCAATTTAGAGACTTGCCTCCTATAGATTTATGCCACAATGGTATTTAAATGTTTCTATCATATCTCCCCCCTCCTGGCTTTCTTCCAAAGTATATATATTGAGATCTTTAAGTCTGTCTCCATACACTAAATGACAAAGACCACTGACCATTTAATAGCTGCCTTCTAGACCAACTCCATCCTGTTTATATCTTTTTGAAGGTGCAGTCTCCAGAACTGTACATTCTAAATGAGATCTCACCAGAGTGTTATACAGGGGCATCATCACTTCCTTTTTTTACTGGCCATTCCTCCCCTATGCACTCAAAGCATTCTTCTAGCTTTCACCGTCACCTTTTTCTACCTGTTTGGCCACCTTAAGATCATCGTATAAGATCACACCCAAGTTCCGCTCCTCTTTCTTGCACTCCCTAAACAGTACCATTCCCTCGGGTTTTGCAGCCCAAGTTCATGACCTTCATTTTTTAGCATTAAATCTTAGCTGCCAAATTCCAGATCATTTCTCTAGCTTTGCTAAATCCTCCCTCATGTTATCCACATCATCAGGCATGTCTATCCTATTGTAGGTTTTGGTATCACCTGGAAACAGGCAAACCTTACCAGCCTTTAAGCAATGTCGCTTACAAAAATGTTATAAAGCACCGGCCCAAGAACCGAACCTTGCAACACATACTGGTAACATCCTTTTGAGCTCCATTTACCTCTACCCTCTTGTCGCCTTCCACTCAACCAGTGCCTAACCCAGTCAGTCACTTTAGGGCCCATACTGAGGGCATTGAGGTTATTTATTAGTCGTCTAAGCGGAACCACGTCAAAGGCTTTGCTAAAATCTAAATACACCACATTTAGCTCTCTCCCTCGATCCAACTCTCTGGTCACCCAGTCAAAGAAATTAATCAGATTTGTCTGACAAGACCTGTCTCTAGTGAAACCATGTGCCTCGGGTTCTGTAATTCATTGGTTTCCAAAAACGTTACTATTCTCTGTTTTAAAAGCATTTCCATTAATTTACTTACCATAGAAGACAGACCTACTGGCCTGTAGTTCCCAACCTCTTCCTTACTTCTGTTTTTGTGGAGAGGGACCACATCTGCTTTTCTTAATCCCTCCAGGACCACTCCCGACTCTAAAAATGCATTGAAAAGGTCATCCAGTGGAGCCGCTAGAACTTTTCTAAGTTCCTTTGGTACCCTCGGTTGTATGCCATCCGGCCCTATCGCTTTGTACACCTTTAGTTTAGCCAGTTTCTCACAAACACATCCCTCTGAAAATTGTTCAGGGACTACCACCCCTCCATTCCTATTTGTGTTTGTCTTTTGCTGGTCTTCTCCCGGCCCTGCAGCTGTGAACACAGAACAGAAATATTTGTTAAGCAATTTAACATTTTTGTTCTCTTGTGGTACTATATTCTGGAACAATTTTCTCTTTATTGTGTTTCTATGGCATAAGCCCTTAGTGAATAAGTCCCTTGGTGAGTAAAGCAATTAAATCCTCTCAGAAAGTGTTAGCCTGCTGCCTATGTATTTCTATTCACATCTCTGCAGCTGTAATTAAATCTGGAAATTCAAATTGCAAGATGTAGATTTTTTACTGCTGGCCAAACGATACATGCATGCTTCAGCTGAAGGAATTCACCACTACTGCCTACATTGTACTCAAACTAGAATGAATGAAGAATTGCAAGAAATGTGTATATTTCCTTTTAAGGTTAACAACACGTGTAATGAGGTGTGTGATAAGGTGACCTGGCAAGGAGGCGTGGATCTCTCAGAAAACACACCATAGGGCAGCGTAAGGTCAAAAAGGAAAACTTTATTACTATGCCAAGGGAAATAAACAAGCCTGTTTCCTCACAGCCAGGTTCAATACTCTTCAGTACTCATAATCATAGTTCAGCAACCAAGGGATTCTGAGCCTACGTTGGCAGTCTTCTATCTTACAAGCACTCAACCCTGGAATTCCTTGAAGCATAAGCTTTATAGACTTCTTCTCACTCAGCATACAAGGTCTGAGCTAGGGCCACCCTTCTTCCCTGGAACTCCACCAGGTACTGTAGCCTATGCCAGATTACATTGTGAGGATCCTTGCCCTTAGGACCTCTCCTGGAGTAGAGGCGTAGCCAGATCTCGATTGGGGGGGGGGGGGGACCGAGACAGCAGAAGCCTTCCTGTAGCAATACTCGGCATCCTGCTTTCCTGCCCTGGCGCACATGCTCGGTTTTAGTGAAATCGCGCATGCTCAAATTTTATTAAAACCCAGCATGCATGTAACATAGTAGATGACGGCAGAAAAAGACCTGCACGGTCTATCCAGTCTGCCCAACAAGATAAACTCATATGTGCTACTTTTTGTGTATACCCTACCTTAATTTGTACCTGTCCTCTTCAGGTCACAGACCGTACAAGTCTGCCCAGCACTATCCCCGCCTCCCAACCACCAGCCCCACCTCCCACCACCAGCTCTGGCACAAACCGTATAAGTCTGCCCAGCATTTTCCTCGCCTCCCAACAACCAGCCCCGGCACAGACCGTATAAGTCTGTCGAGCACTATCCCCGCCTCCCAACCACCAGCCCTGCCTCCCACCACTGGCTCTGCCACCCCATCTCAGCTAAGCTCCTGAGGATCCATTCCTTCTGAACAGGATTCCTTTATGTTTATACCACGCATGTTTGAATTCCGTTACCGTTTTCATTTCCACTACCTTCTGTGGGAGGGCATTCCAAGCATCCACCACTCACTCCGTGAAAAAATACTTCCTGACATTTTTCTTGAGTCTGCCCCCTTTCAATATCATTTCATGTCCTCTTGTTCTACCACCTTCCCCTCTCCAGAAAAGGTTTGTTTGCAGATTAATACCTTTCAAATATTTGAACGTCTGTATCATATCACCCCTGTTTCTCCTTTCCTCCAGAGTATACATGTTCAGGTCAACAAGTCTCTCCTCATACGTCTTGTAACGCAAATCCCATACCATTCTCGTAGCTTTTCTTTGCACCGCTTCCATTTTTTTAACATCATTTGCAAGATACGGCCTCCAAAACTGAACACAATACTCCAGGTGGGGCCTCACCAACGTCTTATACAGGGGTATTAAAACCTCTTTTCTTCTGCTGGTCACACCTCTCTCTATACAGCCTAACAATCTTCTAGCTACGGCCACCGCCTTGTCACACTGTTTCGTCGCCTTCAGGTCCTCAGATACTATCACCCCAAGATCCCTCTCTCGTCTGTACCTATCAGACTCTCCCCGCCTAACACATACGTGTCCCTTGGATTTCTACTCCCTAAATGCATCACTTTGCATTTCTTCGCATTGAATTTTAATTGCCAAACGTTAGACCATTCTTCTAGCTTCCACAGATCTTTTTTCATGTTTTCCACTCCCTCCGGGGTGTCCACTCTGTTGCAAATCTTGGTGTCATCCGCAAAAAGGCAACTTTACCTTGTAACCCTTCGGCAATGTCACTCACAAATATATTGAATAGAATCGGCCCCAGCACCGATCCCTGAGGCACTCCACTACTCACCTTTCCCTCCTCCGAGCGAACTCCATTTACCACCACCCTCTGGCGTCTGTCCGTTAACCAGTTCCTAATCCAGTTCACTACTTCGGGTCCTATCTTTAGCCTGTCTAGTTTATTCAAGAGCCTCCTGTGGGGAACCGTGTCAAAAGCTTTGCTGAAATCTAAGTAGATTACATCCATAGCACGTCCTTGATTTAATTCTCCGATCACCCAGTCAAAGAATTCAATGAGATTCGTTTGGCATGATTTCCCTTTGGTGAAACCATGTTGTCTCGGATCTTGCAAGTTATTTGCTTCTAGGAAATTCACTATCCTTTCCTTCAGCATCGCTTCCATTACTTTTCCAATAATCGAAGTGAGGCTTACAGGCCTGTAGTTTCCGGCTTCTTCCCTATCACCACTTTTGTGAAGAAGGACCACCTCCGCCATTCTCCAATCCCACAGAACCTGTCCCGTCTCCAAGGATTTATTAAACAAATCTTTTAGAGGACCCGCCAGAACCTCTCTGAGCTCCCTCAATATCCTGGGGTGGATCCCGTCCGGTCCCACTGCTTTGTCCACCTTTAGATTTTTAAGTTGTTCATACACACTCTTTTCCGTGAACGGTGCTATATCCACTCCATTCTCACATGTACTTTTGCCAGTCCATCGCAGCAATCGAAAAGCAATTTCAAGCAATTGAAAGCAATCGGTGAAGAACTTTTGGAGATTTAAGATTTTGAACAAACGAACATTTACATTTTTATTTATATAGATTAGGGTTTACTTACCACTTTTTTGAAAGAATTCACACAAGGCAGTGTACAGTAAGACTAAATCAAACATAAGCAATAGACAATTACAACAGTAAAAATATTCAAATAAAGTACAGTATAGTACACTACTTACAACACAGTACATAATACATTTTAATAGCGTAGGGTATAAGCAAAGGAGGAGCATATAGATAGGTAAGAGTAAGAGGAGTTAGAAAATAATGTGACTACGTGAACAAGTTGCAAATGAGGTCAGAGAGATGGTCTTGTGTTAAGTGGAGCCTTTCAGGGAGTGCATTCCAGCGTGTGGGGGCTAATCCAGAGAAGGCTCGCTTGCAGTTATCACATCATGTAATGTCTTTTGGAGAGGGTGGAGTTAGGGATACCACTTGGGAGGACCTTAATGTCCTTGGAGGTGATAAGAGGGTCATCCATTTCTTCAACTACTCGGGCCCATTTCCAATGTCCTTGGAGGTGTGTAGAGGGTCATCCTGTTCTTCAAGTACTCGGGCCCATTTCCAAGGTCCTTGGAGGTGTGTAGAGGGTCATCCTATTCTTCAAGTACTCGGGCCCATTTCCTTTAAGGACCTTGAAGATCACACTGAGTTTTAAATTTAGCCCTGTATTGAACTGATAGCCAGTGAAGTTTTTGCAAAAATGGTTAATGTAGTCACGTCGCTTGCAAACTTCTATGAGTCTTGCTGCAGCATTCTGAATCAATTGGAGTTGGTGCAGACCCTTTGTAGTCAGACCAGTGTAGAGTGCATTACAGTAATCCAGTCTTGATGTTATCATGGTATGCACATCTGGGATAATGTGAGGGAGGGGGAAGCAGGGCAGGCAGCTTGGCAGTAAGTATCGCCACAGGAAAGCTTCTGTTGGTAGGGCTTGGGGACCCCGCCTGCCAAACCAGCAAATTTGGGTGGGGGGCAGGCCCCCCTGTGGCTATGCCACTGTCCTGAAGACCTCTTGACGTGGGGCCTCTCTGCTCCAGGGCATTTAACCACCTCCTGGCCTGAGCCCCACCCCTCTAACTCAGCCTCTGACATAAACTACAACCTTAGTAAAAGAATGTTCCTAGGGACACCTGCTGCTATACCACCCACTCCCTTTCAGGTGAAATTACTTTTTAGGCTGAGATTTCCCCAGGTAGAAGTTGATGGGTTAATTTTGGAGGCTGCAGCCTAAATTCACCACAGCGGCATCTGGGAACAAGTTCTTGGTGCCAGCTATTGCTGGGAGGCCTTGGACTTAATAAAGGAGAAAGGAAGAAATTTTGGATTTAGCTCATGTCTTTTTCAGTTGTACTTGAAAGTGAGTTACCTTCAGGTACAGTAGATATTTTTTTATCCCAGAAGAGTTTTACAGTCTAAGTTTATACTTGAGGCAATAGAGGATTAAGTGATTTGTCCAAGATTTACGAGGAGCCGCAGTAGCATTTGAATCCAGTTTCCCTAGTTCTCAGCCCACTGCTCTAATAATTAGGATACTCTTCACGTGGTTAAGTTCACTCCACTCCAAAATAGTCCACAGGCCACATTTCATTCCAAACCAGAGACACTGGCAAAAATCATAAAACAACAGATGGTAGAAAAAAATAGGAAGAAATTTATTCAAAATATGACCCGACAAGGGCCGTGTTTCGACATGAATCTGTTAGTGTCGGGGGTTAGAAACATCCCAATAGTCATATTTGAATAAATTTCTTCCGTGAAGGCTCTTGTGTGCTTTATTTGTTCTTGTTTGATTTGTGTACCTTGGATCCCTCTTTTGTTTTCAGAAAAAGAATAGGAACATCAAATCTGTAAAATCCACAGTTCAAGATGTCAATAATGCACCACCACTAAAATTAGTAAAATCTTATTCTCCATCAATAAGCAGGACTGACTTGGGTACACAAATGTGGTGACATCAGTAGAACGTTTCTCTTGGAGCTCAAATCTAATGTAAAGCTCCCAGCATCAATGGAATGGCTCTCTCAGAGTTCAAGACTAGTTTAAAGTTCTCAGCATGCATGGCCTTTCCCAAACCCAATAGTCTCCTTGGTCCACATAGTTTTGTTTTTTCCACTCTGCCAAACGTATGTGTAACACTGGGAGAAATTCAACAGAGTAGCTTTGTGACTTTATCCCTGCTGTTCCAGATTTTAGGGTTTTTTTTTTTGTGCCTGTGTGCCTATTCCTATGTAGCTTTTTTTCTGTTTTAGGTGTCCAGCCAATGAGAGCAGGTTGCCTGTAGATTCTGGCAGTATTTTGTTTCCAGGTTTTTTTTTTTCTTCTTCTTCAAGCAACTCTAGAGATCTTAGATTGCCCCTTTAGCGATTTTTGTTTCCTGCACCTAATTGGAAACTTAGACCTTCTGGCACAAGAACCTTCCAGAGACTTAGGGAAGTCAATGGAAGGGAATGGAAGTAAAGGAGGGGTTTATGCAGCAGTGAACTCCCTCAAATAACTTTAAACTTTTTTACCACCAAAGTTGTTTTTGATCATCTCCTGACTCTGACCATCTCATAGGGAGTGCCCCTATTTTTTCCTGCCATGTCTGAATGGGTATTTTAAACTGCAAGGAATCAGCCTACCTATACCAGGGGCATAGCTACAAGGGAGCCTCGGGGGCCCAGCTCCCCCAGTCGGGTGCACAGGCATAGAGTTTGGGATCTCTCCCTCTCCTCATGTGAACCGGTATCTCCCTCCTCTCACGCAGCCTGGCACCTGTCACCCTTCCCACCACCTGCCCACAGTTAACATCTTCCCCTTTTCTCCCTGCCCCCCCCCCCCCCCCACCCAGTGCTGCAGTCTTCTGACCATTCCAGCAGTATCACAGATCAAGGCAGCCTCGTTGCCTGCTGGTCCGGAAGTCTTCCCTTTGCACAACATCCTGTTCTGCATAGGCAGGATGATGCGGAGGGAAAGCTTCCGGGGTCAGCAAGCAATGAGGCTGCCTTGATCTGCAATGCTGTTGGAATGGTCAGAAGACTGCAGTACCAGAGGACAGGGAGAGAAGGGGAAGATGCCAGACCGCAGGCGGGTGAAGGCAAGGGAAACAGATGCGGGGCTGTATGGTGGGTGGGAAGAGAATGCACCCATGGAGGGTTGGGTGGAGAGAGAGGTCCAATGCACCCATGAGGGAGGGAGATGGATAATGCGTATGGAGGGGGGAGGGAAGAAAAAAGAAGTGCCAGATTGGGGGGGGGGGGGGAGAGCTGAAATGAGGGTATGGGGAAAGATGTTGAACCCACAGAGGGTAAGAGAGAGGGAGAGAGAAGATGGACCTGAAGAGTGAAGGGGAGAGAGAGATATGGGGAGGGGACCGGGTAGAGATTTGGGCTGTAGAGGATGTAGAAGATAGAGAAGGGGAGGCACAGAGGACATAGAGAGATATGGTCAGAGATGAAAAAACAGTCAGGAGACCCTGGAAAGAGCAGAAAATGGATGTTACTTGGGGGGGGGGGGAAGAAGGGGAACAGAGTAGAGGATGGTACTTGGGGGGGAGAGAAAGGGAATAAAGTAGAAGATGGTTGAGACTGGGGGGAGAACAGAGCAGACGACTAGGACAGGGATAGGAAAACAGAGCAGAATATGACTGGGACTTGGTGATTAAGTGGGAGAGTGTTGGGGAGTAGAGCAGGGAATTTTGACTGGGAGAGATGGAGTGAGAGTTTTGAGGATATAGTGAGTACTTGGCAATTGATAGGTACGAGTGTGTGTGTGTTGATGGTCTGGGAGAATGAATGAGGGGATGAAGTGTGGGAAAAGGTTGACCTGGAAGAATGGAGAGAGGATGAGATGCACTGGAAAGGGATAAGCAAACTGGGGTGGGATATAAGAGGAATGGGATAGGTCTTTGAAGGGGTTGAGAGAGGGCAGAAATGTTGCTGAAAGATGGTGAAAGAGAGGCAATAGGAGATGGGATACAGAGTAAGAGAAGAATGGTCTGGATGCAAGAGAAGGAAGGAGAGACAGGGATGGAGCTGGGGATGAGAGGGTGAGTAGTACAGAGGATGAAAATGGGGGACTGGGAAGTAGGTGAAAGATGGGGAAGGAGAGGGAGGGAGTACTGGGGAGAGGATGAGAGGGAAATGGGAAAAACTAGTACATGAGATGTGAAAAGGAGGAGACTAATGACTAGAGGTTGAGAGAAACGGAGAATGAAAGCAAAATTAAATGGGCAGATATAAATGCAGAGAAGAGAAAAGTGAAAAAAGTAACCCATAAAAGATCAGAGCCAGATAGATATAGAGAAGGAAAGGAAGAAGACAAAGGAGAGAGAAGAAATGAAAAGGCAAAACTGGGAAAGAATTTAGGAGAAGATGGACACAAGGAAAGTAGAAAAGAGGCTGGGACTAGCCCAATTAGAAAAATAAATTGGCCAGGCAAGGGGGAGAGGAATATAATGGGTACAGTGGTGGGGGGAGGGGGAATTGCACCTTTGCTTATTTTTTATGTTTTTTTGTCATAGCTGTTCAGGTTTTGAAGTGAGTTCACATCAGCTAGATGCTCACAGAAAGAATATTTGTTTTGGAATTAGTTAATTCTGTTTTCTGATCCCAATGATTAGCTGGTGCGAGGAAGTACAACAGTTTTGATGTTTAAGAATTATTTAGTTGATAATAAAATTAAACTGTAGAGATTAGTAAAACAGTTTGCTAGCAAGAATTTCTTACATTAATATATAAAATAGCTGTTCTGTATGATCACACAATGTTGCAACAATATCAGGCCCAAATCAATAACACTCGTTGCATCTCTTTTCTCAGGCAAGCCTTCTTGGCTACTACTGGAATGGCTGAATTATCAGATACGTTTCAGGGTTTTGTTTCTCACACCTTTTTTAGTTTCTCACTTTGTAGAAATGATTCTTTTCTTAAATTTTGTTTTCTGTTTTCAGGTAAGGAACTTCCGGATCACACAGGGACAGAACCCAATCCACCCAGGTAAGTATAAGCTTTGTATCGGTTCTTTACATGTGATTATGTCAGTCTTCCTTCTCACATACACAGTCTCTGGAAGTTGCTTGGCTTGGCTTGGCTGACTCAGTGCTCTCTTACAATGGCTAGCTTTTCATCCTCTGGATCCAGGGTCTGTCATCTTTCGTCTACAGCTGCAATACTTTGCTCCCTCTGCATCTACTTCCTTACTTGAACAACTCAAAGAAGGAAGACCTACCAGCTTATTTTCAAAAGAGAGACGCCCATATTTCGACCCAAATCGGGAGATGGGCGTCTTTCTCTCATGGGCGCCCAAATCGGTATAATAGAAAGCCAATTTTGGGCGCCTCCCACTGCACTCTGTCGCGGGAACGAACAAAGTTGACAGGGGCGTGTCGGAGGTGTGGTGAAGGTGGGACTGGGGCGTGTTTATCGGCCGAGGAGAGATGGGCATGCTCGGCCGATAATGGGAAAAAAAAGGGCGCCAGAAGTGAGAATTTGGGTCACTTTTTTTGGACCCTTTTTTTCATGAACAAGTCCCCAAAAAGTGCCCCAACTGCCCAGATGACCACCGGAGGGAATCGGGGATGACCTCCCCTGACTCCCCCAGTGGTCACTAACTCTCTCCCACCAAAAAAAAAGAACTTAAACATTTTTTTTTCCCAGCCTGTATGCCAGCCTCAGATGTCATACCCAGCTCCATCACAGCAGTATGCAGGTCGCTGGAGCAAATCTGAAACACAATATGTTATCAAAATCTCAGAACCTAACAAACAGATCCCTATTCAGACACTTGGCCTTGCAGTCACACATGCAGAACAGAGATAGCTGCTCAGGCAAAAATTAACCTGAAATCCTAAAAAGCTAGACTCTGCATGCAGCACAACACCAGGAAAACAGAAAAAAAAAAACACGTTTTCTCCTATACAGTGCAAAATAAGACAGATGTAAATTCTCAAATTGGACATATTCCAACCAGTAAAATGAAAATAAAATTATTTTTTCTACCTTTGTTGTCTGGTGACTTTGTTTTTCTGATCATGTTGGTCCCAGTCTCCGATTCTGCTGCTGCTGCTCTCTCTTTCTCTCTCTCTCTCTCTCATAGTAACATAGTAACATAGTAGATGACGGCAGAAAAAGACCTGCATGGTCCATCCAGTCTGCCCAACAAGATAAACTCATATGTGTATACCTTACCTTGATTTGTACCTGCCTTTTTCAGGGCACAGACCGTACAAGTCTGCCCAGCAGTATTTCCCGCCTCCCAACCACCAGTCCCGCCTCCCATCACCGGCTCTGGCACAGACCGTATAAGTCTGCCCTCCACTATCCTCGCCTCCCAACCACCAACCTCTCTTCCCCCACCTGCTCCGCCACCCAATTTCTCTCTCTCTCTCTCTTTCTCTCTCTCTCTCTCTGTTCTCTTAACTCTGTTTCCAGGGCTTCTTGTCCATTTATTTCTTTACTTTCCTCCTTTCTTCTTCATTTCTTGCCCAACATCCATAAGTAAAAGCTGGGTCCTCCGCAGACTTGACCGGAAGAGGTATAGAGTGGATCCAGCTTTTGCCTAATTTCTCCATCCATGTGCAGTTTTTCTCCTCTCTTCCCTTTCCCTCATCTCCATCCATGTGCATCTTCTTCTTTTCTTTTCTTTTCTTTTCTCTTCCCTCCCCTCCATCTGTGTCCAGCATTTTTCCTCTCTCCCATCCCTTGCATCCATGCCCAGCATTTCCCCCTCCTCTCCATCCATGTGCATCTCCTTCCTGTCTTCCCTTCCCTCCATCCATATCCAGCGATTCTCCTCTGTTCCATGCCCTCCCCTTCATGCATCCAAGTCCAGCAATTCCCTTCTCCCCTGCTCTGTTCTCCATCTATGTCCAGCAATTCTCCTCTCTCCCCTGCCCTGTCTTCCATCCATGTCCAGTAATTCTCTCTCTACTGCTCTTCCCTCTATCCATGTCCAGAAATTCTCCTCTCGCTCCTGCTCTTCCCTCCATCCATGTCCAGCAATTATCCTCTCCATAGGAGCCAACTTTTCAAAATTATTGGGGGTGCTAAGCCCAATGGAAATTACCCCTCCCTGGACACATACAAGGAATTTTCTCAATATTGGGGGTGCTCAAGCACCCACAGCACCCACAGAGTTGGCTCCAATGATCCTCTCTCCCCTGCTCTCTCCTCCATCCATGTTCAGCAATTCTCCTCTCTCCCTTTCCTCCGTGCCCGGATCAGGTAAACATTTCTCCCCTCCCCGTGTCTTTCTCCTGTGCCCCCGCCCCCCCCCCCCCCCCCACTTGCCAGTGTCAGGTAAACATTTCCCCATGCATTCCCCCCATGTACCTTTCAAAGCAATTTTCCCTCTTTCAGCACTGACAGCAGCAGCATTTCACATTCAGCTGCCTGTCCTGCATCGGCCCAGGAGTCCTTTCTCTCTGCCGCGTCCCTCCCTGTTTGTCGTAACATCCTGTTTCCAGAAGGGTGCAGCAGAGAGAAAGAAAGACTCCTGGGCTGATGCAGGACATGCAGTTGAATGTGAAATGCTGCCTCTGTTAGTGCTCCGAAGGGGAAAATCATGTTGGAACAGGTATGGGGGGGAGGTCGGGGGGAGGGGGGGAGAAGCTCAGGACAGCTACCATTGCTGGCAGCGGTGAGAGAGAGAGAGAGAGAGAGAGAGAGAGAGCAGCTCAAAATCAGGACAGCTGCAGGTGAAAAAAGGTGCAGGTATGCTGTACCGGCGTGTACTCGCACTAAAAAAGCCCTGACTAAATTGCACTCACACTTGAACCAGTACCTTGGTATCTCCTGCCAACCTCTGATACAACTAGAATCACATTTAAAGGTGTTTTTAGCCTTGACAGGAGACCAAGATGTACACATCCACTCACTCAGTTACTTCCCTCCCAACTATCACCAAATGGCTCCTGAGTCCTGATAGAATGTTTACCCTGTAGGTGCCAGGGCAACACAGCTATATGCATGCCTGCACCAACATTCTTCTCCTGTCCTGTACCTGCAATTTCTACCACTACAGCAGCTATGCAAAACGTTTAAAAAATAAATTATTTTTCCCCAATAAACCCCGTACCTTGCCAGGGTCCTCAGTGGTGAATTTCCTCCTTTCCGCCACCTCTCTTTCTCTTCACGTGCTAGCCATGAGTCAGCACTCTCTCCGCTGCACGGCTGTGTCTTGTGCAGCCTGCAACAGACCAATCCCGCTGCTCCGTACATGTGCACACCCTCTCACCTCCCCGACTGTCCAGCATTGCCCCCCCCAAATCTTTAAACGGGCCAATGCAGGCCTAGAAATAAGCCCTGCTTCTCCTGGCGCAAGCTGGCACCGCTCAAGGGCGCGCACATGATCCTGACACCACCGCAACATGCGTGTGTGTGGTGATGTCAGCACGCACGCTCCTTGAGCTTCAGGGATCTCGCGCTAGTGGCACTTAAAACCACAAACTTTACTCCCTGCTCCACCTCCTCCCCGAAGTGCACACAGCAACCCTGTTTGCTGCAATCCCATGGACTTAGAGTGCCTCCTCCTCTGTACTGTCAGGGTCACTTCCGGGTGCACTTCAGCACCACCTCTGATGGCCCAACCAGCAGCACTCATCAGTACTCCGGGCTCCAACACCCTAAGAAGCCAAGAAGCCTCCCCAGAGCCCACCAGCTGGTCAGCTTTAAGCATTGCTGCTCTGGACTCGCTCTCTAATTCTCTTTCCTATGATATGATGTACTTCTTTTCCTACTGTAAACTGCTGTGAAGAACACTCTAAGAGGCCCTTTAAGAAAGGCACAGTAGGGCTAGCGCGCGCCAAATCAACCCACCGGATTAGTGCAGGAGCCCGGCAGTAGTTTCAAAGTTGGCGTGCGCAGTTTCCAGCATTAGAAAATAATTTTCTATTTTCTACTGTGGGTGGCGTTCACAGCGGTAATCAGCAGCAAGGCCACATTGCTGCGCGATGCTCGATTACTGCAGGATTAGTGCATGAGCCCTTACTGCCACATAAATAGGAGGCGGTAAGGGCTCACACACTAAATGGCCAGGCACTAATTTTGGACTTTGAGCCTGGCCATTATTGTCGAAAGTAGAAATTTGACCTTTTGGCAGACGTGCTAAGAGGTGGCCTGAGCACGTGGGAAAATTAAAAGTAGCGCAGGCCACTTTTTTTTCCCCAATAGATTTTATTAGTTTTATGTTTCAACAATTTTTATTGAAGGTACCAACAAATTATAGATTGTATTAGTTTTAAATTGCAAATGCAAACAAGTTGTGAAGTAACATAGTAACATAGTAACTGACGGCAGATAAAGACCTGTACGGTCTATCCAGTCTGCCCAACAAGATAAACTCATTTTACATGGTATGTGATACTTTAAAAGTTTGAGACATTATAATATCACTAGTGAAAAAGTCAGTATAACAAATAATAACAGTAGAGTATACATGAGTATCAACCAAGAGCTCAATAACGGAGGATAATATTAATTAGAGAAGTAAGCATCTAAAGATTTCCACTTAGCAAATTTGCGACTTTTCTGTGGACTTTGAGAATCTAAAACATTTTCATATTTTTTATAACAATAGCCAGTTCCACCACATATGGTAAGACATATGTGAGAAATCTTTCTAATGGGTTGCTATCATCTTGAGAGCCACAGAGATCATGAAATCGAATAGGTAGTTATCCTCCTGTGATAGGCAGGACCCTTTTTAACCTGCCTTTTGTAAAAGGGCCCCTAAGGGCGATGTATCAAGTACCATTAAACTTGATATTCAGCAGCATTATCCAAATAACACCACTGAATATCACTGACAGGGCCCAACGAGCATTAGTTATCCAGATATCAGGTACTGCTACCAAGATAACTAGTTTTGAATACTCCTTCCTTCCTTCCTTCCTTCCTTGCTGGGCTTGATGGGCCTTTGGTCTTTTCCCAGTATGGCATTACTTATGTACTTATTCATGATTTTAAAAACTGTCTTTCAGCTGTTAATGCTGTGTTCATGCATTTTTGGCTCTGGTAAATTAACTAAGGGGGTCTTTTACTAAGCCGCAGTAGCGTTTTTAGCCATAGGAATATATGGGTGTCTCTAGCATTTAGCACATGTCAATCAGCACACGCTAAAAATGCTACCATGGCTTAGTTAAAGATCCCCTAAAGTCTTTTGGCCCATTTTCTGTGCATGAGGAAAATATTTATTCTATGGACCCCTTTCTGCTGTGCCTATAAGGGGCTCTGATAAGTAGAGGCTCAAGCACCTAGAGTCTGCTTGGTATCAACAGTATTGGAAGTGGCTAAATTAGAGGACCATTCAAAAACTTTCAACAATAATTAAAATTAATAAAATTCAGATCAGAAAAAAAGGATTTATTGTTACTGGCTTATCTAAAAATGTTTTCTATCATTTTCTTTAATATAGGGATGGGACTTGATATACCGCCTTTCTGTGGTTACAATCAAAGCAGTTTACGTATTCATTTTGTACCTGGGGCATTGGAGGGTTAAGTGACTTGCCCAGAGTCACAAGGAGCTGTAGTGGAAACTGAACACAGTTCCACAGGATAAAAGCCCGCTGCACTAACCACTAGGCTAGTCCTTCACTACTGGAAGGTAGTTAGGGTTATGTTAGGGCACTAACTTGTGTTATTTGCCCCTTAACATGTACTAAAGGGCTGGTTGCAGTGCCCTAATGTAACATTAAATAGGTCACCCCCCCACTGCATAGTAATAAGCTGCAAAACATGTAAATACATGTAAAACAGCTCATTACTATACAAATATAGTGATGTGGCTTGAGGGTTGCACTATTTTATAGCGAGCCCTTTAAATTGAGGGGATATTGTCGGGGCAGCACTATGGAGGAGCTTTGATTAAGGAAATCCAAGAGAGGCTTACAGTTCGGAGGGGGGAAGGTATGTTAGCCACTAGTACTGGCCCCTGTACATGCGGCTCGGGGTACAATGTTATTCATTTATCAATGGTAGTCATCAACCCACGGTACATTTGCCTTTTAACGCATCTTAATAACTCCCCCCCCCCCCCCCCCCCCCCCCCCCCCACCTATTATGACTAATTCCACAGATAATGGGGCAAACTTAATCCTTGAACTAAAGTTCCATGGTTGGTCTTTTATGTGTTTACCAATGAACTAAATTTAAATCTTGGATTATCTATGTATGTGTAAAATGACAGGAATTAAATAATCCCTGCCTGTGTGTCCCCCTCTGTGCTCATTTCTGCACAGGACTGCTAATGAAATGCCTCTTACAGGGCTAAATACATTTCTCAGGATACAGCCCTGGTGGGCTCTCTGTCCCTCTCTTTCTGTATAGCTTCCTATTTGTCTCACAGATCATAATTATGAACAGGTAGAAACAACACTTGCCACTTCTGATATTGGTAATCTGGAGGATCATATGGAAGCCTGTAAAAATACCTTGAACAAGGTTAGAGATTAGATATACTTTAATGTACCCACTAGGTGGCACCAAAATGTTAAGGAGTAGTTTTTGTTCAAATTGTTTGATCATTGCAAGTTTGATATTCCATCAAAAAGTTACTATAACATTAACAATTTTTTAAATGACAATTTTAGTTTTATAAAGATGAACATATTTATTTAAATACAAAACATTTTTCTTTTGGACCCTCAGGGAAAGTATGCTTCAGAATGATGAATAACCAGCTAATATAAAGTGTTAATTGAATTTAATTTGGGCATTTATAATCTGCTTAATCCATTAGGTTCTAGGCAGAGTACTTCTTCTTTGCTGTGGCTTTGCATAATGTCTCCTTCCTAATCTTTTTTTTTTCAGGTCCATGTACATATCTCTGATGATCTGTGCATGTGAAGTTTCTTGTTTGAGTTTATATGAAATGTATTGGCTGCATTCTGCCAGTGTATCTCTTTAGCATCACCATCATCATTATTCTTGATCATTCTGTCCCCCTAGTCCATGTGCATTTTCTTTAGAATCTTATAAAACCGGTTATATCCATCACATGCTATACAGGGACTTCTTCACATAAACAGGCCATTGGATTATATATTTTGTAGATGGGCAGAGGGATAGAACAGGTAAGACAAGATATTACCAGTTCTTCAGTTCAAACTCAGAGGCCATATGATTCTGTAGGAAAGGGCTGATGCCCCTTTATGCTCCTAATATTCAGTGAACTTCAGTTCCATTAAGGGAAGTTGTGATGACCGTAGGGGTGGAATTGGATTCATTTTTTTACATTCAAGACCCAGATCACAACAGTAACAGGATTGTGATATTTTCTTTTTGTGTAAAATTAGAGCAATCAACCATTGTCTTGTGACCAAGGATCTTCAAATACAATTGCAAATTTTTATTTTAAGTAAAATCAATTGCTGCAATGTATTGTATAATGGTCTCAAGGTTGCATTAATTAAAAGGTTACAACTGATACAGGATACCACTGTGAAATTACTCTATATAATGCTCAGAAGTTTAGTCATGCCATCCTGCTTCTGGCAGAGTGACATTAGCTTCCCATTTTAGTCTAGAGGCTGACCGAAGCTCAAACTGTCTGATAGCTTTCAGACGAAACAAAAACTGCAGCCGAAGCTGAAACCAAAAACTGAAAACTCAAGTTTGGTTGTGTGAATGTGAATCAGTGAGGGCCAATGGGGAATGTCAGAACTTGCAGTCTTCATCTCTCTGCTAAATCTTTATGCCCATATCACCCCTCTCCTGAAATCACTTCACTGGCTCCCTATCCGTTTCCGTATACAATTCAAGCTCCTCTTGTTGACCTATAAGTGCATTCACTCTGCAGCCCCTCACTACCTCTCCACCCTCATCTCTCCCTACACTCCTTCCCTAAAACTCCGTTCACTGGGCAAATCTTTCCTAATTGCACCCTTCTTCTCCATCACTAACTCCAGACTCCGCTCCTTCTATCTCGCCGCACCTTATGCCTGGAATAGGCTTCCTGAGCCATTACGTCTAGCTCCATCTCTCGCAGCCTTCAAATCCGGGCTAAAGGCCTACCTATTTGATGCTGCTTTCGACTCCTGACTTGTAATTTTTATCTTATCCTTATGTGTCCTTCTGTCTGTCCTTTCCTTCTCCTTTTTGGTCCTGTCTGTTTGTCCTGATTTAGATTGTAAACTCTTTTGAGCAGGGACTGTCTTTCTTCTTCATGTTCAATTGTGTACGACTGGTAGCACTATAAAAGTGATTTATAGTAGTAGTAGTAAACCCACAGTATTCAAGCCAGAATATAATAATGTAAATCTTTAGTTAACGGTAGACTTGCTGTAGGTCTGGTATCCTCCCAATGGAAGACTGCTGTTGTGAGACCTATTCTAAAGAAACCTAACTTGGATCCTATTATGCCTGTACATTATCACCCAGTTTCCAATCTCTGTTATCTGTATAACATGTTCAAAAAGGTAGTTTTTGTCCAGCTTTATCAATTTACAGAAAAGGTCTTAGTGTTACATCCCCACCAATCAGGCTTCAGGCCATTGTAGTACCACGACCATCATTACATCCGCTCACCAATCTTTTAAAAAATATTTAATTGAATCATCACAATGATCATAAGACGTGGTGTAAGGACCAAATTCTGAGGCATTTTTAAGCAAAACATGCCGGCAAACGGTCCTATGAACTATTAAGCCTGAGTTAAATACATCATTTGATACCAGTTTGGATATAATATTTTTAAGACAATAGTAAACTCAAATTAATACAAAAGTAGCATTGTTCAAATAAAGAACTGTTGGACCAATGAAGAACTGGGTGATTCAAAAGTAAAGTTATCTCTTGTTCAAAAAGCCACTACTACTGAGGTCCCATATATACATATGCCAAAATACAGATGAATTTTGCTGTACGATTCAATTAAGTATTTTTGTTTTAATTGGTGAGCACTGGGTATATATACTTCTTATGTACTTCAGGAAGCAGGTGAAAGCTTGGCTCTTCAATCAAGCCTTTAACGGAAGAAGTAACTAACTTGTTAGTCTTACTCACACACACAAGGATTGACTTGGGCTGCACATGCACATGCTGCAGCGGGACATGTTTATCCACTTCTACCCTAGCTGAGATAATATTTAACCATCTCTCTGACCTCACGTGCAACTTTCTTCAAATCAATCACCTTACTTTCTATTTCTTCCTACTTTCTTACTCATCTATATGTTACAACTTTGCCTTACCCTTCACTACCAGTTATAATGTTCTAGTACATATTGTGTTGTCATTGCAAGTAGTATACCATGCCATACTTTGTATTGTTGTTCGAATATTTTTACTGCGCTAATTGCCTCCTGCTCATGTTTGATCTACTCTTACTGTACACCGCCTTGAGGGAATTCCTTCAAAAAGGTGGTAAATAAATCCTAATAAATAATAAAAAATAATTTTGCCCCGCCATACGATAACATTTGATTTTGGCATTACAAGTTGATTTATTATAAGATATATTCATATGTACATACTTTATGTGCTAAGAAAACAAAGGGGCAGACGATCTGCAAACTCCAAGATGGAAACTGTACAAAGCAGATCGTAGATAAACCAAAAAATATATTTATTGATATAGTAAAAATCAAAATAAAATATGCATACAGTAGATAGCCCGACACAGGCCGTGTTTCGCCCGACTGGGCTGCTTCAGGGGCTAAGAAATAATA
This sequence comes from Microcaecilia unicolor, assembly GCF_901765095.1. Lineage (NCBI taxonomy): Eukaryota > Metazoa > Chordata > Amphibia > Gymnophiona > Siphonopidae > Microcaecilia > Microcaecilia unicolor. Next base: position 504,605,763 of record NC_044032.1, read on the forward strand.
ATAAATAAATAAATATATAAATAAAAATCATATAACAATAATATTGTAAGAAGATATCATACAAATCATATAACTTCTTAAAGACAACAAAATTAATATAACTTCTTAAAAACACCAAAATTAATAATAAAATAATAATAAAATCCCACAATATTCAAATTATGATAAAATCCCACAGTACTAGAATTGTAAGAAAATATATATATATGTGGTAAAACAATAATAACTACTAATATATCTGCGACATATATATACATATATATTACAGAAATGCAAAAATATATTTTGTACCAACATCTAAAAAGGACACATAGAAAAACAAAGATAATTTCTAATTATGAACTCAAAAATACCATATGTACCAGACAGCCATCTTTTACAATATACCATACAAAACACCCACCTAAAAAAATGATTCCTCATTACCAAGCAAGGGATATGCTTTGGAAAAAGCAACTATAAATACAAAAGGAAAGAGAAAGAAAAAATGATGAAAGAAATAACATATAATGAAAAGATCTCTTAAAAAATGTATATATAAAAAAGACTCACGTGTATGAACAAAATCTTTAAAAAACGGCTCATTCAGAGATATAAAAGCAAAGGATTTGTAAACCTGCATGAAATAAAACTTGAATGTAAGAAAAACTGTTTGAGGCAGACGGACAGCAACTGCATCGGGGGACAAATACATCGGGGGAATACTATGGAAGGCTATATTATTAAGCATAGGTCTTCTTACTTAACTGAAAGGGGTTAAATCCCAAGCCGTGAACCTCCGTGGTAGTATAACAGCGTCTGCTATCGGGAGTATAGTGACTATGTTAACCTATTTTAAAGCGATGCCCCGGTGACGCATTATTTTATTTAAACCGGGCTTAGTGTCGAAAGGTATAGATCCCGTGTTATAATTGTGAAAAAGTAGAAGTAGTAGTCAAGGAAAAGTAAATAACACTTACCTAGAATCGTATGAACAGTCTCTAAACTCTGAGTTTGCCGAAAAAGCTACGTCGAAGAACCGGAAGTGTATTTAAAGGGAAGTGGAGGTCAAAAGTCAAAAGTCAAATGTTATGTTCTAAAAATATTCATTATTCCGAATGCAAGTCATGAATAATGATCACCCATGAATAAGAATATTAATAAGTACTTATATTAAAAAATACTAACGTTAGAAGGACATAGAGGTATAAACAAATAGGCAGGCTTAAAGAATAGCCAATCAGAATGGCCGCAATGACTCAAACAAACGGGTCATAATTTGAACCGAAAAAAATATATACATGTGTAAACTAAAAGAGACAACTTATGTGGTGGAAAATTTAATACAAAAGTCAATGGACACCACGAAAAAAAGGGGGGGGCCACGAAAAAAAGGGGGTTATCTCATATTTAAAAATTTTTTTGGCAGCCACGGAGGTAGGGGTTAAAGGTCATCTTGTTTACTTGCACATGTCTATTTAATTAATGGGAAGGCACAAATCGTCACTATGTTAACAGACAAATAAAATGGGGGACAATATAATAAATAAAATAAATGGATAAGGAATAAAAAAATAAAAAAAAATATATAAAAATATAATATAAAAAGAGAAATAAAATAGTAATAGTGATAATAATAATAATAAACAACCAAGGGGCACTGGAGATTAAATAAAAAATCGAAAATAATATGGTATAGTATATTGTATATTATAAAGATGGATGTCTAATGTACCTACTTGTATTTAAAATCATAAAAATACAGAATAATCCGTTTCACCATTTAGACCATATGGATGGAGGGTATTTAACATGAAAATAAATTCTTGTTCTTTCCGTAATAGATACATATCAGTCGGTCCACCTCTCCATTTGCTTTTATATACAAAAATTGCACAGAACCTATAGTCATCAAATTTATGACCTAATGATATTGAGTGTTGTACTAGTGGTTTGTCTATTTGTTTTCGTTTAATTGCACTTCTGTGTTCAATAATTCTAGTATTAAGTTTCCTTTTTGTTTTTTCCCACGTACACTAATTTGCAAGGACACATAGCAATATATACAACGTTGCTAGTTTGGCAATTTGAAAAATGTCGAAGATGAATGTCTCTATTTGCTGATGGTATATAGAGATTCTTGGTCTTAGTATTAACTTTACAAACTGAACATTTCCCACAAGGGAAATGACCAGTTGGCAATTTATTTAGTGTATTGGGAACATCAGGTAATGCAGAGGGAACTAAAAGGTCCCTCAAATTGCGTTCTCGTTTGTATGCAACTATTACTCTCTTCTGATGAAATGGTTCTAGACCTTCTAACAGATGCCAATGTTTTTTAATAATATTGACTATAGAGCTGGACATACTGGTAAATGGTAAGGTACAAACTATCTTATTCTCATTTGTTCTCTGGATTGGGTTGAGCAGTGATTCTCTCGAATTATTGGATGCTTTATAGAATCCTTTTTTAATGCATTTTGATGGGTACCCTTTCTCTTTAAACCGTCTGGACATATCCTGGGAGCGAAGTGTATATGTTCTTTGTTCTGAACATAGCCTTCTTAGGCGTAGAAATTGGCTGTATGGTAAATTAGCTTTCAAACTTCTACTATGACAACTTTCATAATGCAGAAATTTGTTCACATCCGTGGGTTTGCGGTATATGTCAGTAGTGAACTTGTCTCCCATTATGTTTATGTTGATGTCTAGGAAAGGGATTTTTCTTCCATCAAATTGCATTTTAAATTTTAGATTGATATCCAGAGTATTTAGCCAATTATAAAAATCTTTGAGCTCCTCTTCTGTACCTTTCCATATCATAAAGATATCATCAATATATCTTTTCCAAGTGTGTATATGATCTATATATTCATTCCTTACAATGAATTTCTCTTCAAATTGGGCTACATACAGATTAGCAATTGATGGTGCGAATGTGGCGCCCATCGCTGTACCTTTAGTCTGTTGATAATATTTGCCATCAAATGAAAAAAAGTTTTTTGTAAGTGCTATTGTTGCAAGTTCAACAATGAGTTGAGTCGGTATCCTAGGTCTTAGATTCTGATTTGCCAGTTTTTCTTTGATAATTTCTATTGATTCTTTCTGTGGGATATTAGTGTACAAACTCTCTACATCAAAGGTTACTAATAACATATCTTTACTAGGTGTAATCTTATTCAACATATTAATAATATCTGAAGAATCACGTGTATAAGAAGGGATGCTGTGAACCAGAGGACGTAAAAACTTATCGGTAAAAATTGATAACGGTTCTAATAAGGAGCCACAGGCAGATATGATTGGTCTACCTGGAGGTTTAGACAGAGATTTATGTATCTTTGGGAGAATATATATAGTAGGTATAGTGGGTTCTTTAACCACTAGAAAGCTGGCTTCTTTTTCAGTTAAATACTGTGCTTTTCTTCCTATTTCAACAAGAGAGGAAATTTCATTTTGAATATTAGTTGTGGGGTCTTTATTCAATACCTTATAGAAGGACTGATCATTGAGTTGTCTATAAATTTCATCTATATAGTCTTTCCTATTCATGACTACAACGGCTCCGCCTTTGTCTGCCGGTTTTATAATAATACTATGGTCTTTCTGTAATGTTTTAATAGCAGTATTTTCTTCCCTTGTTAAATTATAGAAAGTCCTCTTATTACCTTGTTTCTCTAACGTTGCTATATCTTTAAGTACAACAGTTTCGTAGGCTTGTATTAGATGATGGGTGTTGGCAGGCGGGAGCCATTTACTATTATTTTTGACAATTGATTGGTCATTATACTTGGATGATTTTTTTGAAAAAAATTCCATGATTTTTAGTTTGCGTATAAACTTAAAAAATTCAATTCTTGTTTTAAAAGCATTATATTTTGGCGTGGGTATAAATGACAAGCCCTTACTCAAAACGTTCTTCTCTATATCTGTTAATTCTCTATCTGAAAGATTATATACTGTATCTAATACCCATTTATGTTTCCCTGTCCATATCTTTGTTGAAAAATACCACCTCTTCCTCTACCTCTACCACGTCCCCTACCTCTATATGATGAGTATCCCCGTGGGTATTCTGAAGTGGAGTTGCCTATGTCAGATTTTTTCCTCCAAAGTTGACCCAAATGATGTACCTGTTTGTCAGCATTCATTCTCGGGGGTGTGGTATAGAGGGAGGCTGATGGATCAAATACATCGTCTTGGTCGCTCCTGGGTCGTTTTCTTTCTCTTACGGTTTGTGGACTAGTCTGAATGTTATTACCTATCATCTTATTATATTGAGTGTTATAATTTATAGTTCTACGAGGGTTATCTGTCCGTTTAGTTTGGTATTTATAAGTGCTTCTATTCCTCTGATTCCTTTGTCTATGCCATGGGTATACATTATGGTATTTATAATCCTGATCATCTCTTCTAAATTTCTCAAACTTGATAAGTCTGAGGTCACGTTCGAATTGGGCAGTACTCTTTTTGAAATCTTCATGTAATATGTCAAAACAGGTGTCATTCTCTTTCAAGAAAATTAATTCCTTATCTAATTCTTCCTTTACTTTTTGCTCTTTTTCTTTACAGGTTTTGATAAGCAGGATCATAAGATCTAGTGAACATTTATTTAGAATAGCTTCCCATTGTAGCATAAATGTATTATCATCGGTAAACATAGTGGATGCCTTATTAATACGTAACCCTCTTGGTATCCTTTTATATCTACAATATTCTAGTAGAGACGACCCATGAAGTTCTGTTCTTTTCCATCTTTTACTTAATTTCACCACTTCTTCCCAGTGCTTAAGATAGTCCTCTAGAACATCTGGCTCTTTGAAGAAGGGATCTGGTGGTAGCATATTTTGTTTAAGTTTATACGCAAACTAAAAATCATGGAATTTTTTTCAAAAAAATCATCCAAGTATAATGACCAATCAATTGTCAAAAATAATAGTAAATGGCTCCCGCCTGCCAACACCCATCATCTAATACAAGCCTACGAAACTGTTGTACTTAAAGATATAGCAACGTTAGAGAAACAAGGTAATAAGAGGACTTTCTATAATTTAACAAGGGAAGAAAATACTGCTATTAAAACATTACAGAAAGACCATAGTATTATTATAAAACCGGCAGACAAAGGCGGAGCCGTTGTAGTCATGAATAGGAAAGACTATATAGATGAAATTTATAGACAACTCAATGATCAGTCCTTCTATAAGGTATTGAATAAAGACCCCACAACTAATATTCAAAATGAAATTTCCTCTCTTGTTGAAATAGGAAGAAAAGCACAGTATTTAACTGAAAAAGAAGCCAGCTTTCTAGTGGTTAAAGAACCCACTATACCTACTATATATATTCTCCCAAAGATACATAAATCTCTGTCTAAACCTCCAGGTAGACCAATCATATCTGCCTGTGGCTCCTTATTAGAACCGTTATCAATTTTTACCGATAAGTTTTTACGTCCTCTGGTTCACAGCATCCCTTCTTATACACGTGATTCTTCAGATATTATTAATATGTTGAATAAGATTACACCTAGTAAAGATATGTTATTAGTAACCTTTGATGTAGAGAGTTTGTACACTAATATCCCACAGAAAGAATCAATAGAAATTATCAAAGAAAAACTGGCAAATCAGAATCTAAGACCTAGGATACCGACTCAACTCATTGTTGAACTTGCAACAATAGCACTTACAAAAAACTTTTTTTCATTTGATGGCAAATATTATCAACAGACTAAAGGTACAGCGATGGGCGCCACATTCGCACCATCAATTGCTAATCTGTATGTAGCCCAATTTGAAGAGAAATTCATTGTAAGGAATGAATATATAGATCATATACACACTTGGAAAAGATATATTGATGATATCTTTATGATATGGAAAGGTACAGAAGAGGAGCTCAAAGATTTTTATAATTGGCTAAATACTCTGGATATCAATCTAAAATTTAAAATGCAATTTGATGGAAGAAAAATCCCTTTCCTAGACATCAACATAAACATAATGGGAGACAAGTTCACTACTGACATATACCGCAAACCCACGGATGTGAACAAATTTCTGCATTATGAAAGTTGTCATAGTAGAAGTTTGAAAGCTAATTTACCATACAGCCAATTTCTACGCCTAAGAAGGCTATGTTCAGAACAAAGAACATATACACTTCGCTCCCAGGATATGTCCAGACGTTTTAAAGAGAAAGGGTACCCATCAAAATGCATTAAAAAAGGATTCTATAAAGCATCCAATAATTCGAGAGAATCACTGCTCAACCCAATCCAGAGAACAAATGAGAATAAGATAGTTTGTACCTTACCATTTACCAGTATGTCCAGCTCTATAGTCAATATTATTAAAAAACATTGGCATCTGTTAGAAGGTCTAGAACCATTTCATCAGAAGAGAGTAATAGTTGCATACAAACGAGAACGCAATTTGAGGGACCTTTTAGTTCCCTCTGCATTACCTGATGTTCCCAATACACTAAATAAATTGCCAACTGGTCATTTCCCTTGTGGGAAATGTTCAGTTTGTAAAGTTAATACTAAGACCAAGAATCTCTATATACCATCAGCAAATAGAGACATTCATCTTCGACATTTTTCAAATTGCCAAACTAGCAACGTTGTATATATTGCTATGTGTCCTTGCAAATTAGTGTACGTGGGAAAAACAAAAAGGAAACTTAATACTAGAATTATTGAACACAGAAGTGCAATTAAACGAAAACAAATAGACAAACCACTAGTACAACACTCAATATCATTAGGTCATAAATTTGATGACTATAGGTTCTGTGCAATTTTTGTATATAAAAGCAAATGGAGAGGTGGACCGACTGATATGTATCTATTACGGAAAGAACAAGAATTTATTTTCATGTTAAATACCCTCCATCCATATGGTCTAAATGGTGAAACGGATTATTCTGTATTTTTATGATTTTAAATACAAGTAGGTACATTAGACATCCATCTTTATAATATACAATATACTATACCATATTATTTTCGATTTTTTATTTAATCTCCAGTGCCCCTTGGTTGTTTATTATTATTATTATCACTATTACTATTTTATTTCTCTTTTTATATTATATTTTTATATATATTTTTTTATTTTTTTATTCCTTATCCATTTATTTTATTTATTATATTGTCCCCCATTTTATTTGTCTGTTAACATAGTGACGATTTGTGCCTTCCCATTAATTAAATAGACATGTGCAAGTAAACAAGATGACCTTTAACCCCTACCTCCGTGGCTGCCAAAAAAATTTTTAAATATGAGATAACCCCCTTTTTTTCGTGGCCCCCCCCTTTTTTTCGTGGTGTCCATTGACTTTTGTATTAAATTTTCCACCACATAAGTTGTCTCTTTTAGTTTACACATGTATATATTTTTTTCGGTTCAAATTATGACCCGTTTGTTTGAGTCATTGCGGCCATTCTGATTGGCTATTCTTTAAGCCTGCCTATTTGTTTATACCTCTATGTCCTTCTAACGTTAGTATTTTTTAATATAAGTACTTATTAATATTCTTATTCATGGGTGATCATTATTCATGACTTGCATTCGGAATAATGAATATTTTTAGAACATAACATTTGACTTTTGACTTTTGACCTCCACTTCCCTTTAAATACACTTCCGGTTCTTCGACGTAGCTTTTTCGGCAAACTCAGAGTTTAGAGACTGTTCATACGATTCTAGGTAAGTGTTATTTACTTTTCCTTGACTACTACTTCTACTTTTTCACAATTATAACACGGGATCTATACCTTTCGACACTAAGCCCGGTTTAAATAAAATAATGCGTCACCGGGGCATCGCTTTAAAATAGGTTAACATAGTCACTATACTCCCGATAGCAGACGCTGTTATACTACCACGGAGGTTCACGGCTTGGGATTTAACCCCTTTCAGTTAAGTAAGAAGACCTATGCTTAATAATATAGCCTTCCATAGTATTCCCCCGATGTATTTGTCCCCCGATGCAGTTGCTGTCCGTCTGCCTCAAACAGTTTTTCTTACATTCAAGTTTTATTTCATGCAGGTTTACAAATCCTTTGCTTTTATATCTCTGAATGAGCCGTTTTTTAAAGATTTTGTTCATACACGTGAGTCTTTTTTATATATACATTTTTTAAGAGATCTTTTCATTATATGTTATTTCTTTCATCATTTTTTCTTTCTCTTTCCTTTTGTATTTATAGTTGCTTTTTCCAAAGCATATCCCTTGCTTGGTAATGAGGAATCATTTTTTAGGTGGGTGTTTTGTATGGTATATTGTAAAAGATGGCTGTCTGGTACATATGGTATTTTTGAGTTCATAATTAGAAATTATCTTTGTTTTTCTATGTGTCCTTTTTAGATGTTGGTACAAAATATATTTTTGCATTTCTGTAATATATATGTATATATATGTCGCAGATATATTAGTAGTTATTATTGTTTTACCACATATATATATATTTTCTTACAATTCTAGTACTGTGGGATTTTATCATAATTTGAATATTGTGGGATTTTATTATTATTTTATTATTAATTTTGGTGTTTTTAAGAAGTTATATTAATTTTGTTGTCTTTAAGAAGTTATATGATTTGTATGATATCTTCTTACAATATTATTGTTATATGATTTTTATTTATATATTTATTTATTTATTATTATTTCTTAGCCCCTGAAGCAGCCCAGTCGGGCGAAACACGGCCTGTGTCGGGCTATCTACTGTATGCATATTTTATTTTGATTTTTACTATATCAATAAATATATTTTTTGGTTTATCTACGATCTGCTTTGTACAGTTTCCATACTTTATGTGCTAACATTTGTGATAGTATTTTATTAAAAAAAAGTACATACTACGGCAGTGTTCTTCAGTGCAAGGCCTGGGGGCCAGTTGCTGCCCCTGGAGACCTCTGGGGTGTCCCCCATTGTCTTACTGTTTTTTTTTTCCTGCTACTCTGCCTCCTCTACCTGGACTCAGGATAAATGGGGGGGGGGGGGGGGGGGGGAAGAGCTGCATGCTTCAAGGACAAGGTGTTTCTTAATAGACAAAAGAGAATACATTTGGAAATGCTCACAACCTTGATACCCACCAATGAAGTGTGAAGATGAGCTGGTTTGGATGGATTTCATTGACACACACACTGGTCAGGGGTGTTGCGGCCCCACATGGAAGATATTTAGTGACTCTCCTTCAGCTCATTAGAATCCAAAGTGACCCCAGCCTAAAAATTAATGAAGACCACTGCACTATCTGGTAAATCCTATATAGGCTGCTTGCAGGCACCAAAAAAATGAGCACTATAATGGGTTGTGCACCAAATCTGTTACAAAATACTGCAGTTACATGCCAAACTTTAGGTGCAACCACTTATGCCATGTTTATGGCTGGCATAAATGGTGGAATCTAAATGCTGCAGTTGGGCACATAAATGCAACTGTTCTGTAAATTGTGTGCCAAAATAGTTGGAATACCCCTGACTTGCCCATGCACCTCTCATCTTAATGCCCCTTTTATATTTGTGCACGAGAGAAGTTAGGCACGCTTTTTATAGGGCAGGGTCATGTCTGTTATACAATACAATTTCAAATTAGTGCCAATTAGTGCTTGTTAATGCCAATTATTGGTATTTATCACCAATTATTTGCCAATGTAATGCCAATTAGTGCATTATGTTAAGCGTCTACTTGCCCAATTGTGTGCCTAATTTTGGGTGCCATTTATAGAATTTGGGGGTATGTGTCTATAAAATAGGCTAAAAAAGACACCTTCATGTTCTATTAAGTTAGGTGCCCTGTTTTAAAATGGACTTTGTATTAGCACAGTTGTACATTAATGGGTCAATATTGAGCAAGTTGAGGTTAACATTTCTATAAAAGCTGATTGCTGTTACCTAATTTAGACCCAGATATTCAATGTAGTGTTACATTTGGGCACTGATATGTTATGTTGGTATGGCTGATATTCAGTGCTGTACCCACATAACTAGGCAAAGATAGGACCACAGATATCACATCTACTGAAGACTGTTCTTTCTCTCTTTGTCATCTCCGTACCCTTTGTAATCTTTTCTCTCCCACTGCTTTACATACTCTTGTTCGGGCCTTCATTACTTCATGACAGGACTATTGTAACATGGTCTATGCAGGTATTACAAAACATCAGCTTTGTAGGCTGCAGACACTTGAAAACACAGCAGCTAACTTTCTTAGTCAGGCTCGCTGGGAAGACCATGTAACCCCTCTTCTTCGTTCTTTACATTGGCTGCCAGTATCCTATCGATCCCACATCAAGACTCTTTGCCTGGCATTCAGAGCTTATCACTAGGAGACTGTATCTTATCTCACTACATCTGTTATTCCTTACACTCCCCGTCGGCTCCTCTGTTCAGTAGACACTCATCATCTTGTTCTTCCATCTCCAAAGATGACCCACTATGAATTCACTTATAACTCTGTTTTCTTCTTTTAGCTCCCAAATTATGAAATGCTTTTCCTCCAGTTCTTCACTCTAGAACTTCTTATCCTTGGTTTAAAACTTTATTAAAGACACATTATTTTGATCTGGCCTTTAATATTATTAATCAGTAAAGATTTTTAAGAGGCTTCCATTTGTCTGGGAGACTGGAGTAGTTTATTGTATCTTGTTTTCTGTCCTATTATTAGACTGTTCGTCAGAATTTGGCAGTATATCAAACTGAGAGGGTCTTTTACTAAAGCTTAGCTCGAGTTATCAGCAGCAGGGTCCATTTACTAAAGCTTAGCTCAAGTTATCTGCTACAGGGCCCAATTTATTCCTATTCAGACAGTGGGATAAATTTAAACATAAAGGGACTGATATTCGGACAGTGGGAGGCAGCCCAGCTAATTCCTGTAGTCAGCGATGAGACTGGATATTCAATGCCAGGCCGTTTCCAGTGACCGGTATTGAATATCTGGTTTATTTTTGGCCAAAAATAGGCCTGCTATTACGGTGGCTCAATTTGGCCCTTCAAACTTAGCTGGCGATGCACTGAATATTTTTGGATTGCCGGTTATATCACACGATATAACCGGTTAGCTGCTAAGCACTGACCGCAAATATTCAACGGGAGATAACTGGCTATCTCTCGTTGAATATTCACAGATAGCCGGTTAAGTGCTATTTAACCAGCCAGGAGCCATTCCTGGCCGGTTAAATAGTGATGAATATCGTGAGGAAACTATTTATACTGTCCTACTTGCTCAGTTAGCTATGTAGGTACCAGCATCGAATGCAACCAGGGCCCATATAACTCCCAGGTCTGCCCAGACTCTGCCCCTGGACTGCTCAGCATTGGCTGCACAGAGAGTGCCACAGCAGTCAGATGGGATATTCAGTGGCACTGGCCACTTAAGTGCCGTTGAACATCCCTTCCTGACCTGCTTAGAGTGATTTAACTGGTAGGGGCTTCTCCTGCCTGGTTAAATCATTTTGAACATTGGATCCTATATTTTCTGAGTAACCTTGTAGGACTGAAGTGTTTTGCGGCAGCCATTGGCTAGCCTTTGTATTTCGATGCTCATTATAGGTTCCACCGTGAAAATAGTGCGCACCTTGAAATCCAGTAGCAGTGACTTTGGTTGACGTTCTCCTTTAAGATAGAGAATGTTCCAGCTTTGCTCTCTCAGTTGTTTATGAACAAGCAGGTATTCCTGCATGCCAGTGTTTGGCTGTATAAATCCTTACTCTAATTCCCACCCACATGACAGTAATTGCATTTATTTTTAGAATGGCACAAAGAATGTGTACCTAAGCCATTTTCATGAAATAAGAAAACTGATCGTGATTATGGTTTGTGTGTAGAGTACTTTCCTGGTTGTTCAGTGGGCAGAAAATTGCTGTTGTCTTTCAACACATAAGTGCATTGCGTCAGACCGTAGTAATCCATTTTCTCTCTTTTAGACAGAAAGTGTAATTTTGAATGTGTTTTTCACAAAACCTGTTACAGCTGTGTGAAAATGAAGTGTTACTTTAAAAAAAAAAAAAGATTTCTCATAGTTTTTTCAGTAAATAATATGCTGGCTTTTTAATAGATTCATTGGAATTTTGATGCAACAACTAGAATGTTAAGTCTGTGTTTTGTTTTATCTGCAAGGCCCAAGAGCCAGTAGAGGCTTCCATCAACCCTAAATATTGTTCCCTAATGTTTTTCCCCCAACACACTAATGCCCATCACCTTCTTCAGAGATCTCCTGCTGGTTCTGCTTCTGCTGATAGTTGTTAAGTAGTGTCTAAGAGAGTTTAAGAGAGGTTAATAACAACCATGTTTTCATTGGTGCAAATGACAGCACCCAAATTTACACATGACCTCTCCGCTTAAGTGTTATTCTATAAACTGTGCTGAACTTTAGGAGCAGTTTATCAATACCACTTAAGCGGTTTTTGTGGTGCTGATTTTTTAGGTGCCATTTATAGAATTCATCCTTAAGTGCTAATTTTAGAATGGTATTTGGGCACCTAGAATGCTAGCGTAAATCGACATTTACCCGCCAACATTTAGGCGCATCCACTCACGCCATGTCAATAGCAGGTGTAAACGCGCATGCCTAAATGTGGCATTTTTGTGTGTAACTTACAGTATTAAAGTAAGTTACACGAATAAATGTGGGACCCACCTATGCACCCACCCAAACACCTCCTTTTGCACCCCCCCCGATATTTCCATGCTAAGCAAGTTGTGCACTAATGTTATAGAATAGCATTTAGTATCCAACTAGCACTTATACACATAACTGTAACATACGCACAGGTAAGTGCTAGTATTCGCTGCTCATAAATTTAGGCCTGCCATTCATTAGCCTATGTAACACTGATTTACCCCTCAGTCAGGGCTGCCGAGTCAAGTACCCAGGACCAGGGTCCACAAAAACAGATTGTATTTCTGATGAACTGGGAGCAGGCTAGGGTCAGGCTAAATCCTGGAAGGCTGAAAAGTAATTTTGTTCTGGAACCAGTCACAGTTCACTTTCACACAAACAGCCAGGAGTCCACAGGGTAAACTTTGAACTCTCTTTACTGAACAGTTATTTGAAAACAGTTCATAGAAAAAAAAAATACAACTCAAATGTACAGTTCAGGGCATTTGATGATCACAGAACAGTTTCAGACAATCCCCTATATCTCCAGGCAAGCAACATTCACAAATCGGTATCATCATACTCTTTACAACTCTGTCCCATCCCAGATTAGGATCCCTTTGAGCACCAGTTAAAGTCCCGCCAGAAGTGAGGCTCCTTTGCCCCCACTTGCCCCACCTGCGGTATCCTTTTCCCCAAACAATTCCTTCCCTTAAGATTTCCTGCTTTGGGAAATAAACTGCAGGCACCCTTCACTCTGTGGCAAGGGTCTCATTAACTGTGCACTAAACATTTCCCCTCTGCAGTTCCAAGATTTCCCCCTCGGTGCTTGGGTTTCGGAAGGGATGGGTACCCAAAGACCACATTTTCACAAAGTCAACCTCTTTTATTATCTCCTGGACCTTACCTCTAGGGCTGGCCCTTCCCGTGTCCACCCACCAGGCTGGCAATCCCAGCCCCTGTTGTCTTAGTGACCACAGAAAATCCTCCCACATTCTACCTGCAGCAGAATACTTATCCTGTGTGTGGGGGGGGGGGGGGGGGGGGGGGGGAGGGGGGAGGAGACACACCTAAATTTAAGAGCCTAATTTAAATCAGTGCTAAGCTCTTCTTTTCCCTGTCTAAATTCATCCCTGTTGCCATCCATTTTTTATACTTCTAAATTTAAAAGTTTAGTGAAATTTTGAGTAAAAATTTATGCACTCAGCCCTAGTAAGTTTTCAAAAAGGCCAATTTATGAGCATAACTCTCAGAGTTGGAAGCATAAATCTTTTGAGTAGCGGGACCTATAACTTTAGTGTGCAATTGGAACCTAACTTGTAAGTGACCTGTTTTAAAATGAGGGTTTTTTTTTTTTTTAAATTACGGACACCCTTGGAGACTACAGGAGCAGGTTGGAGTGATAACAGCCTTTTAGGACATAAGGGCTATACCATACAGAACTTTCGTCCTTGATACACAGAAAAAAGATGATTCAACTGCACAGCATAAAAAAGGCAGCACAAAAAAGGCAGCACTTATTACAATGAAGAAAAACGCCAGAAGCATAACCACTTGCATAAAAACAGCATAATGCAAATAGAAGGCTACATTTCAAAATTCACACATCCCTCCGAGTTAAAAACAAGTACAAAATGGCAAGTCAGCTAAACAATCCTAAATAGTGAGATTCTGTTTCTTTCCCAACTTTTAAAGAGCAAGTAATTATTTCTTTCCTGTAGTTTTAAATATCAAAAGAGCAAACTGCAGCCACTGCCTGCCAAGTTATAAAATTGATTCAGAACCTTTAAGTGCATAGCCTTGAGGTTCAGGAAGTACCACGCAATTATGTACTGCATGAAACTGTACACAAGCTTTGGAATTCACAGCCTTGCGCCTGTTCATAATTCCACTTTTCAAAAACATCACTTTTTCCTCTTCTGACGAGGTAAGGAAGCAGCTCAATAGAGACCCAGGCATGTCCCATGCACCAGGATATCTATCTACTATAATAAAACTCACCCTCAACGTTCTGAAGACAACGTTCTGAAGTCACTCAGTCACTCCCTGAAGGGTTCATGGATTCATGGTGGTGAAGCCACAACACTGACCATGTCTCTCTGTCCCGCCCTCGCATGACGGACCAATCAGAAAAAACACCCTCAACATTCTGAAACACAAAGGACCATCACAACACCGTTCCCAGGCAACACTAGGCAACGTAAGACGGACCAATCAGAGGAAACTACATGACAAGAAGGGAGGAGCATTCCCCAGCAGAATGGCTCATTATCTGTGCAGCACGGAGAGCACAGAACCACCGCTGGAACGAGAAAAGAATATTCCTGCTGTGGGTATGTGCAAAAATAGACCGGGGGGGGGGGGGGGGGGGGAAATTTTTAAATGCCTAATGCCAGTACTATATTTGGGATCGCTTGACATGGAGTCAGAGGAGCCGGAAAACAACGTGCCCGTCACCATCTGGGACGTGGGCGAACAGGACAAGCTGCGGCCCAGCTGGAAGGATTACCTGCGACCCAGCCAGCAGCAATCAGCGACCAAGGAAGGGGGAGGAGTAGGGAAACACACGGAGCATGTTTCCCTACTCCTTCCCTGCCTAGGAATCACTGGAGACTGGCTGCCAAACTAACGAAACAACCGCACACCGACGCACCACCTCCATCATTCAAAAGGCATCCACTCTTTCTTCAACAGAAATGCAAACTAATAATACAAAACAAAGAATACCCGTTTTCTCACGCTGCTACAGGTAACTCCCCACCCCCTTCCTCTTCCCCTTTTGCCAAAGCGACCGTGCCCAACCATCCCCAGCCTCAGGCAAGCCGTCTCCCACCTCGGGGATTCCCCGAGCACCCGGAAAAAGACAGTGCAGCTTCCCGTAGCGCATGTTCCAGCATTCCCCTGCAGCCGGCCTGAAATGGACCGACCATACCGGATCACCACCCGATGGCCCGAGACCGTGCTCCTCTCCCTTCTGCCAACTTAAAACAACCATCCCCGTCCTCAGGCAAGCCGTCTCCCACCTCCAGGATGCCCAGAACCCCAGCCCAATGGAAAAAGACGGCGCTGTTTCCCACAGCACATTTCTCTTCCAGTGTTTCCCTACAGCAGCCCTGAAACGGCCAAAAAATACCGACAGACCAAGAACGTGCTCCTCTACCTTCCGCCCATCTAAAACAACACTGCTGCCTCAGCACAACACAAAAAAAAAAAAAAAAAAACGGAAAAAACAATCCACCACTCAGCAAAGGCTGACCCCCCTACAACCACATTTACATTTCACCAACAGAACGACCCCCCCTCCACAAACCTCCTTGACAGACAAAACCACACACACACACACACAATACAACAGACACACACCCTCAAAGCCACACACCAATCCATCCCACTTTGCCAGCATAGCACAGCACATCCCCCAACCCCCAAAGCAAAAAAACAAAACAAAAAAAAAGACACACATCAACAACCTGCACACACACCCCACCCACACACACTCACACACACACAAAATAACTCTGTGACACATACACACACACACACACACACACAAAAAACCACATGCTAGCGCCCGTTTCATTGGTTTTGGAAATGGGCCTTTTTTACTAGTATTAAATAAAAACACAAAACACATTTGTATATGGTATTTAAAGAAATTCCAAAGGACAAGAAAGTCTGGTTTTCTTACATCCTGCTTTTCTTCAGTTGGATTGGGAATGTCCCAAGTGATCAAACCTTTTCATTCTCTGTAATTCTCTTTGGGGTCCGCTGAAAAATGGCTTGCGGTAGTGTAGGTGCGGGTTTTGTGTGCATGCTGGTACATTTTTCAGTGCGCCTGTAAAAAAGGCCTTTTTAAAATTTTTGCCAAAAACAGACATGCGGCAAAATCAAAATTGCTGCGCGTCCATTTTGGGTCTGAGGCCTTATTGCCAGCCATTGACCTAGTGGTAAACACTCATGCGGTAACCGGGCGGTAATGACCTACATGCATCAAGTGCCACTTGGCGTGCATCCGATACACGCATCTGAAAAGAAAAATTATTTTTCAGACTCTCGTATCGGATGCACTCCAAAAATGAAATTACCACAAGAGCCATGCAGTAGTCGTGCAGTAACTCCATTTTGGTGCACATTGGACACACGTAGACACTTAAGCGGCTTAGTAAAAGGGTCCCTTTATGTTGCAATCCCAGTTATAATGTTTCTAAGTTGGTCAAAATTCAGAATAATTTAATTGGGCAGGAGATGTTCATTAAATTTTTCTGCCTGGCCCGAATGCTAATATTCAGCGAGACTTAACTGAAGAGTTCTGCCGAATATTAGCTCTCACTGCCGCAACACTCTCCAGTTAGTTCATTCCAGGGGTAGAATTGAGGTGGATCTGGAAGTTATCTGGGTACCACTGATATTCAATGACAGTGCCTGGATAACTAACCAGGCAACTAGGACCACATAAAGGGCTAGATTCAATAAATGACACTCAAAAATTGGCACAAAAAAAAAATCATTACTCAATCTTATTCTATTATAGAATAGCATTGGGTGCCAGGACTTGGACCAGCTGAAACCAGGTGTAAATCCTGGCACCCAATTTGGGCACACATTTCTGATATTCTGTAACTCTGCGCACAAATATTACAAATGTCCCTGACCCGCCCAGCCACCTCCCATGACCTCACTCCCTTTTGGGTTGCACTCTATGGGATTTGGGTGCCCATTGTTATAGAATAATGCATAGCAACATGTGCGCCCAATTCCAAATCGGTGCTGATTAGTGCCAATTAGCACCCAATGATTGGCACTAATTGGCTCCTTAGACAATATAATTGGCACAGCTTTTTTCAAAATAAACTTTGCAGTTAAAGTCCGGATGTTGGTTTTTTTTTACCACATCTGGATTACTGTAACTCTCTGTACATAGGATTAAGTGTTAAACTTTTGCATAAACTTCAGCTAATTCATAACACCGCAGTTCAACTGATCTTCCATTTAAAAAAATATTTGACAGCGTATCTCTATATTTCAAGAAACTACACTGGTTTCCGCTGAAGGCACGTATTACTTTTAAGTCCGATTGAATAATATTTCATGTTTTGTATGGAAATACATCTGGATTACTTATTCAAGTATTTTCAAATCTCTTTTTTTCTTCAACTAGATTGTGTGATTCCTTCTAGTTAGTTTCCTGCATTTAAAGATATTTGATTTAAACGACATTTTGATGCTTTACTCTCTTATCGAGTACTTACAATCTGGAATGGCCTGCCTAGGCAAATACGAGTTGAGCAGAATTACATGAGGTTTTGAAGAAAACTTAAAACTTCTCTTTTTGGAAAATTTTAGTTTAATACTGTAATATGTGATTTGAGTAATTAATTCCTCAATAATGGCCCTATTTACTAAGCAGCATTATAGGCAAATTAATATTTTTAACGTGCATTAACCATGTACACGCGTTAACCATGTATGTGCCTATAATATCCCTATAGGCGCCTACATGGTTAACGCGCACGCTGAGTGTAGGCGCGCTAAAAACACTAATGCACCTTAGTAAACAGAGCCCTAAGTGATGCGTAATCATAATATTAACTAGTTTGAACCTTCCACTGGGAAAAGTGCGGTCTACAAATTATAGAATAGAATTTATTGGATTGGTGCCCAAAATATAGAATCTGGGGGAAAATGCAGTCCTGACTTTACTCAGTTAGGTGCCCTTTTACTAAGGTGCGCTGAAAAATGGCCTGCACTGGTGTAGGTGCATGTATTGGATGTGCACAGGTCAATTTTTCAGATGCCTGCAAAAAAAGTCCTTTTGGGGGGGGGCAAAAATGGACGTGCGGCAAAATAAAAATTGGCGGGTGTCCATTTTGGGCCTGAGACCTTACCGCCACCCATTGACATAGTGGTAAGGTCTCACACATTAATTGGGCAGCAATCGTCAGCATGCATTCACTGCTGATTACCGTCCGGCTAGCATCACACGGTAGAAAATAAAAAGTATTTTCTGCTGCGTGTATTGGATGTGTGTAAAAATTAGAATTACTGCCCGGGGTACATGGTAGCTGGCCGGTAGTTCTAATCTCAGGTGCGTTGTATGCACATAGGTGCCTATGCACCTTAGTAAAAGGGCCCCTCAGTTATCCGAGTACTGGTAATTAATATTGGCCAGACCCAGATAACTTTCAGCAGCTGAGAAAATATTCAGCTCTAGTAACTGGATTAGACCTAGCACTGAAGCTCCGAGTCTAATTCAGCCTGAAGCATTCAGCACTTAAACAAAAAAATCACACTGACTAGCACAGGCTAAATACTGACCCCTTTTAAAGTCTCTAATGAATGAAACAGGCCACTGTGAAGTTCTGCCATCAGAACTTCACAGCCAGCTATGAGATGAATGACTGTTTCCAGCTGTTTCTTACAAAATCCACAGATGTCTGTTGTACCAGTTTTTCCTATGCTTTCTGTGAACCATCTTATTTTATTTATTTGTTTGTTTGTTTGTTTGTTTGTTTGTTTATTAGGATTTATTTACCATCTTTTTGAAGGAATTCACTCAAGGTGGTGTACAGCAAGAATAAGTCAAACATAAGCAATAGACAATTATAGCAGTAAAAATATTCAACCACCACCACAAAGTACAGCGTGGAGGGGCATAATTGAACGAAAACGTCTATCTCCATGGGCGTTTATCTCCGAGAACGGGTCTGTGAAGGGGCGGACCGAACCGTATTTTCGAAAAAAAATAGACGTCCATGTTTTATTCGACAATTTGTGAGCTGGGCGTTTTTGTTTTTCAGTGATAATGGAAAATGAAAGCGCCCAGCTCAAAAACGAATAAATCCAAGGCATTTGTTCGTGGGAGGGGCCAGGAGTCGTAGTGCACTGGTCCCCCTCACATGCCAGGACACCAACCGGGCACCCTAGGGGGCACTTTTACAAAAACAAAAAAAAAGGTAAAAGAGCTCCCAGGTGCATAGCACCCTTCCGTTGTGTGTTGAGCCCCCCCAATCCCCCTCAAAACCCACTGCCCACAAGTCTACACCATTACTATAGCCCTAAGGGGTGAAGGGGGGCACCTACATATGGGCACAGTGGGTTTGGGGGGGTTGGACGACTAAGCATTAAGCAGCACAATTGTAACAGGTAGGGGGGATGGTCCACCTGCCCGAAGTCCACTGCACCCCCTAACAACTGCTCCAGGGACCTGCATACTGCTGCCAGGGAGGTGGGTATGACATGTGAGGGTGAAAATAAAAAGTTGTGAAACATCATTTTTTGTGGTGGGAGGGGGTTAGTGACCACTGGGGGAGTCAGGGGAGGTCATCCCCGATTCCTTCCGGTGGTCATCTGGTCATTTAGGGCACTTTTTGGGGCCTTATTCGTGAAAAAACAGGGTCCAGGAAAAGTGTCCTAAATTCTAGCTAAAAACGCATACTTTTTTTCCATTATCAGTGAAATGCGCCCATCTCTGTTCGGCCGATAACCATGCCCCAGTTCCGCCTTCACCACACCTCTGACACGCCCCCATCAACTTTGTCCGCATCCGCGACGGAGTGCAGTTGAAAACGTCCAAAATCAGCTTTTGATTATACCGATTTATTCGTTTTGGGGAGATAAACATCTATCTCCCGATTTGGGTCGCAATATAGGCGTTTTTCTTTTTCAATTATAAGCTGGATAGTATACTATATTGCAGTGTCAACAGAATATGTAATAAAACATATTCATACAGAGCCTAAAGTATAAGCAAAGACGGAACATATAGACAGATAAAATAGAGTAACAGGAGTAAGGAAATAAGGGGATTAATTTAAAGAAATTTGGAAATGAAGTTAGAAAGGTTCTTGCCATCTTGTCTGTAATTCTCTGCCCTAGGTTCCAACTATCAATTGCTCAACCATAGTTTTCAATTCATCTCTCCTTAATCATTCATGGTCTGGTTTTGATAAAAGAATGGTTCCTGGAGTAACATTTTGTATTTGTCATTTGTTTTTCCTCAGTTGCTGATCTAGTATTTGAAGAGGGGTTTTTTTTCTCTTCCTTTGAAAATTCTGTTATTTTCTTCCCCTTTGTGAACTGGTGAATTCTCACTCATTCTTTCTACTTTTCAAAATGCTTGTTTAATGTTGGAGATGGATTATGAACATTTACCTTCATATTTCAACACCTTTTGCATATTTGAATTTGATGATGCTGTTAAGTAAGCTGGGGGGGTCTATGACAGTAGTTCAATAGGTATAATCTGTTTCTATGAGACCCATTCCTCCTTTGAACCGGGACATGTTCAGTTTTGGCATACCCTGATTCTTATAAATGACCTCATGGGCATGGAGGAGTTTTCTTGATCATACATCTTGCTTTTCAAAATCTTTAAGAGGCCAGTCTGTCTTCCAAAGCTGTATGAGACAGCGGGAATTGCCAGTTGACTAATGGCTTATATCTTATTCTGTGATGTTATTGACCTCCTCAATATCAATAATTTTAGTCTATTGTGATATTCATTGCTGTTTTCTCTCAGTGATTTATGCTTGATTGTCGCTCCTTCCGCCAATCCTAGGTATTTATATACACACCTTCCTGTTCAAGTTCCTTTATTTCTCAGAGGGATGTTTTCAGTTTTGCTCAATTTTCCTCTAAGGAAGGTTGCCTTAACACATTTGTTCAGGCCAACAATCATCTTGATGCCATCTGAGAAGCTTTTCATTAAGCAGAGTTGTTCTAATTGTTGGTCACTGAACTGTAGATCTTCAATCATCTACAGTCAGTAAGTGTGATGTAATCTCTGGATCATTACCATCCTTAGGATTAAAGCTAAACTTATAACCCAAAGACTTAATAAGGCTACTCAGTGGATTAAGTGTCATACAAAACAAAGTGGCACCAGGGAGTTTCCCTGAAATATTCTTTGCTGAATTTTAATGCTAGGAATGATGGACTCTCCATCTTCATACTTCAGATGGAGTACTTTCATGATAAACTTGATATACTCAATCAATCAAAGGTTTACTTTGTACATTTTAAGGCAATTTATTATACAGGAATGTGGGATGCTATCAGTACACACTGTTCTTAGATTTCTGCTTTTCTTAGCACTGGCTACAAAGGCTTTTTTCAGCATTAACCCTCAGATTCCATATATGGTGACTCAGTGGCATACCAAGGGGTGGGGGGCGGTGGGGGCGGTCCGCCCCAGGTGCACGCCGCTGGGGGGTGCCGTGGCGCGCGCCTGCTCCGAGTTCGCTAAACTTCTTTGCTCGTTCGCTGCAGCTCCCTCTGCCCCGGAACAGGTTACTTCCTGTTCCGGGGTAGAGGGAGCTGCAGCGAACGAGCAAAGAAGTTTAGCGAACTCGGAGCAGGCGCGCGCCGCGGCACCCCCCCAGCGGCGTGCACCCGGGGGGGTGTCATTTCGCTGGAGGGGGGGAGAGGTGTAATTTAGTGTGGGGGGGTGCATCGGCACTCCGCCCCGGGTGCCGTCCAGGCAAGGAACGCCACTGTGGTGACTAAATTTGAATGCACAAATCAGCGTGCATTGACAATTTGCAGGTGCAAGTTAATCAATTAATGAGCCAATCAGCACCAATAATCGGCTGCTAACAACCAATTATTGGTATTAATTTACCTTATATTTCTGCATGCATCATATTCTATAATGATATGCATGGAAATCCTGTAGCACGTAAATTCAAGGGGGACATTCCCAGAATTTATGCACATTGTTACGGAATACTCAATCAGCACCTAACTTAGGTGCTGGCATTTATACCTGCTTTCAGCAGGAATAACTGCTGGTGCCTTAAGTTAGACACCATTTATGCACGAAGCCACTATTCTATAAAGGGCACAGATCCTTTATAGAATACTGCTCAGTGTGTACATTTTTCAGCACCAATTTCTCAGCATCATTTATAGAATCTAGTCCTAACTGGTCTTTGGTTCCATATGCTTCTTCTTATTGATCTTTTGCTCTATAGCCATGGTGTTATTGAAATCGATGTGACTGTATATTCTATTCGCATCTATTGCAGTGAGTATTTTATAAACTCTAGGTAGATATTTTATGGGTTTGTAATTTTGAGGACATTACTTGGATTTCCCTTTGGAAGAAGTGTTCTTATTAGCCATTGTGGTGTTCAGTCTGGCTGCTTGACCAATTATTTATTTATTGTTCACTTATATCCCACATTTTCCCACTCATGCAGGCACAATGTGGCTTACAAACATTAAATAAAATACAGAATAGGAAAACTTAGAAGAATATACAAGGAGTATGCAGGGGGAGAAGCATCTAACAGGGCGAATTAGCAGGGTAGGAGCCAGGGAGGGTGCATCAAGCAGCGGTATAAAGTGAGGAGTAGGTCTTGGCAAAGAAGTAGGTCTTCAACAACTTCTTGAAGAGGGCATGGTCCGCTTGAGTTTTAAGGTGTTGCGGGAGAGAATTCCAGTGCTTAGGACTCCAATAGCGGAAAGATGAGGCGAAGATCCTCTTGTACTTGACACCCTTACAGTTTGGGAAGTGAAGGTGGAGGAAGGAACGAGCAGCAGGGTTG
Organism: Microcaecilia unicolor; assembly: GCF_901765095.1. Classification (NCBI taxonomy): domain Eukaryota; kingdom Metazoa; phylum Chordata; class Amphibia; order Gymnophiona; family Siphonopidae; genus Microcaecilia; species Microcaecilia unicolor. Next base: position 504,628,902 of record NC_044032.1, read on the forward strand.
GCATTCCTGGGCGGGAGGTCGATCAAGGGGTGCATATACTCCGGGGCAAACCCATAGATAATTTTATGGGTCAAGGAGCAGAGTTTAAAGGCAATGCGCTCCTGAACAGGCAGCCAGTGTAATTTGAACCGTAAGGGTTCGGCATGTGCAAAGCGTTGCTCTCTCAGGATGAGTCTCGCAGCAGTGTTCTGAACTGTTTGGAACTTTTTCAACAGAGAGGCCTGGCAGCCCGCGTAAATTCCGCTGCAATAGTCCAAGTGGGAGAGGACAAGCCAGTGGACAAGTGTGCGGAACAAATCTCTAGGAAGGAAGTATCTGATACGCCGAAGCCTCCACATGGCGTGAAACATTTTTTTTTGGTGACCAAGTGCACATGAGTGTCCAGTTGGAGGTGTGTGTCCAGTTGCACTCCTAAAAGCCGCAGGCTTATGGCAATCGGAAGGACAGAGCCCAATACTGGGAGCACCGTGTCAGTTACTGGAGTGTGGATGGACGAGAGGATGAGACACTGTGTTTTGTCCTTGTTTAATTTGAAACGGAAGACCTGAGCCCAATGTTCTAAGTTGGAGAAGCAGGCATCAATGAGGTGAACAATTTCTGACACGGTGGTGCGAAAGGGAATGTAGACTGTAATATCGTCGGCATAAATGAAAGGGTTAAAGTCCAGTTTTGCGAGAGCAGCAGCTAAAGGCATCAACATAATTAGGGGTCGATATTCAGCCAGCTGCGGTAAGTATTTTTAAACTACCACCAGCATTATTCCTGGATGTTCAGTGCTGACCCATGTCCGGGCACTGGCATTGAATATCCGGGTTTATGCAGCCGGCTATCTCTTAAGTGGTTTAGGGGCTCTTTTACAGCAACCCGGAACTACCGCCAGCCCAACACGGCCACCAGCGGTAGTTCCACCTCGAATGTGCACCATTTCCAGCATGACGGAAAATAATTTTGTGATTTATAGTGCGGCTCTAACCCGGCGGAAAGCAGTGCTGCCTGGTTACCACTGGGTTACCACAGGAGCCCTTACCACTATCTCAGTGGGTGGTGGAAAGTGCTCCAGTGGCATACCAAGGGCAGGGCGGTCCGCCCTGGTTCACACTGCAAGGGGGTGCAGAGAGCTGCCATGTGGCTGTCGACTCTGCCGGTTCTCTGCTCCCTCTAATGTTACTTCCTGTTCCGGGGCAGGGAACCGGCAGAGATGACAGCCGTGCGTCTGCTCCCTGCACCCCCAGGAGGTAAGAGCGATGCGCTTGGGGGGGGGGGAGGTGTGATTCGCTGGGATAAGAATAATCTTACCACACGGTCATGTCTTTTTTAGGAGCTTTTTACCGCTGCAGTAAAAAGGGCCCTGGTGAGCAGCAAAAATGGCTCCACTGCTACCACAGGGCCTTTTTACCCGCAGCTTGGTAAAAGGACCCCTAAGTGCGATATACAGCACTTAACCACATAAGTGACACTGCATAAAGATAGAACTGGCTGATATACTGTCTGATTTGACCACTAAACTTAGGCAGTTAAGTGCTGAATATCAGCATTTAACTACATAAATGCCGACTCCACCTCCGGACTGCCCACAAAATAGCCAGCTTTGATATTCAGCTGCACTAAGCGGTTAAGTGCCACTGAGTGGATAGCTCCGTACAAGCGATTTAACCAGCCAGCGGCCATTTCTGGCTGATTATTGACTCCTTAGTTTTTTGCAGTTTGCCAGATATTGGTGGAATGAGGTACTGTTTGAGCCATAAATTGGTCTCTATCTGGGCCAGTGCTCTTCCAGTTTGAGGTTATTTTAGCCTGTTTTTCTATAACTTTGACGTTTGCCCTTTCCAAATTCTCTCATATGTAGAGTAACCATTCTGCTTCTCAGTTGTGCTCTACTTTACATTTCATTAAACTTCTAGTCTGCCGGTACCACTAGATGGTTTACAAAATTAAAAAGAATAGGCTGAGACAGAATTATAATAACATCATAATATCAAACAAATCATTAACATACAAATCTTTTAAAAAGAGTAGTTTTCAAGTGTTTGCAGAAAAGGGCATAACTATGCAGATCATATAGCTATAGATCTAGATCTCTCCAGACTTTTGAAGCCCGAAAGACCAGCAACTGCTCAAATAAACCAAATCTTTTATCCCCTTGGAAGAAGGAAGTGAAAAGGGTGAAGAATTATTAGCTCTTCTATTCCTTTGAGGAGTCACAAATTCCACATGTGATATTAAATAGTTTGGGCAATCCCTAGTTAAAATTTTAAACAAAACACAGGCAAACTTGAGTAAAATCCTCGCCTCAACCGGCAACCAATGTAACTCTCTATAAAACTGAGACTCTACAGGGTCCTTATTTGAGTGTCTGTTTACTTGTCTTTCTAGATTGTAAGCTCTCTGAGCAGGGACTGTCTTTTTTATGTTTGGTGTACAGCGCTGCGTATGCCTTGTAGTGCTATAGAAATGTTAAGTAGTAGTAGTAGTGAAGTGCTTCTGTGTATGAAAGAAGAGTGGGACTTGGGGGTGATTGTGTCTGATGATCTTAAGGGGGCCAAACAGGTAGAAAAGGCGACAGTCAAAGCCAGAAGGATGCTTGGGTGTATAAGGAAAGGGATGACCAGCAGAAAAAAAAGAGGTGATAGTGCCCTTGTATGTCTCTGGTGAGGCCCCATTTATGTGCAATTATGGAGACTGTACCTACACAAAAATAAAAACAGGATGGAGTCAGTTCAGAGGGTGGCTACAAAATTAGTCAGCAGTCTCTGTCATAAAACATATATGGACAGGCTTATAAACCTCACCCTGTATTTCACTGAAGAGAGGGGAAATGATAGAGACATTTCAATACTTCAGTGGCATTAAAAGGTGAGCCTTTTTCAGATTAAGGAAAACTCTGGAATGAGAGGGCATAGGATGAAGGTAAGAAGAAATAGGCTTAGGGGGAGTCTAAGAAAATACTCTTTCATGGAAGGGGTGGTGGATGCATATAACGGCCTCCCGGTGGAGGTCGTGGAGACAACGTAAGAAAACCTGGGACAGGCACGTGGGATCTCTTAGGAAAAGGAGTTAGTGGTTACTGAGGATGGGCAGACTGGATGGGCCATTTGGCCCTTATCTGCTGTCATGTTTCTATTAATTTGGCAACATGCAGCGGAGCCAGCTGTGCAGATGCAGTGGGTGCTGACCACCTACGATATGGAGCAAGCTCCTTCCTTTGTGTCCACAGAGGAGTAATTTGTATTGTGTTTGGCACCCCCAATCATTTTAAAATTGTGGTGCCTATAGCAACAAGTTGTCATTCGAATAGGTTTGTTTCAAACTTTATGTACTGTATGTAGTTGCAGCTTGTTACATAAAAAGGCAGGGCTTTCATCGCCATCTAGTGGTGAAAGGTATCAGTGATGCATTATATAAATGGAATAGAGAATAAAGAGGTTTAGGCTTTAACCCCCCCCCCCCCTTTTTCCCATTGTAGTGCAAAGTGAGTTATATTCAGGTACAGTAGATATTTTCTGACTCTGGAGGGCTTACAGTCTAAGTTTGTACCTGAGGCAATACAGGGTTAAGTAAGTTGGCCAAGATCACAAGACAGCACAGTGGGGTTTGAACCAGGCTTTGCTGGTTGGCAGTCTGTTGCTCTAACTGTGAGGCTAATCATCTACTAGGCTCCATGAGGCGTATGTCTGCAACCTTAAAAAAATATGTTTTAAGCGGTATTCTGTAAATATGCATCCACTTGCAATGGTACATACCCTAGGGGTGGGTGTTCACATGAGTAGAGTTTAGGAGAAAAGGGAAAGGGAATGGGAGTTGATATACTGCCTTTCTGTGGTTTTTGCAACTACATTCATGGTGGTTTACATATTATATAGAGGTACTTATTTTGTGCCTGGGGCAATGGAGGGTTAAGAATCACAAGGAGCTGCAGTGGGAATTGAACTCAGTTCTCCAGGATCAAAGCCTACTGCACTAGCCACTAGGCTACTCCTGCACATACTTATGCACCTAGATTATAAAATCCACACACAACCTTTTGCAAATTAGGGCATAAGCATTTACACCATCTCTATTGCTGGTGGAAGTGTTAGTGCCTTAAGTAAAGATGCGTTTCAGTCACTTATGCTAGCATTCTATAAAGAAAAGTAGGTACTCACTGCTTCAAATAGGCAATTTCCTAGTGCCTAAATCTAGACACTCCTTTACAGAATTACCCTCAGTGTGTCCAGCTATGGAACATGAGTGTATGCAATGACAGCAAAAGAGTCTAGGTAGTCAACAGAGTGAAACAAAAAAAGTAACCCCCTAGAGTCTTTTGCCATTTTATCAACAACTGTTTTGAATTTCTATGAGAAACTGTACATACTTATTTAGTCATCATACTTACGTATTACTATTAAATAACATTTAATTATCTTAAGCTATGTTGAAGTTACTGACATTTTAGCATTACTATCTAGAGATTTTTGTGCGTTAAAGATGTTCGAGCTAAAACATAGTACAATAACATCATTCAAACGATACAATTAACAATGTAACTGTGAAAGCTCAAAGTGTTCAACCCCTGCTTTAACATAGGCCTTCAGTTACTTTGGGGAGTTCTTAACAGCCTTGTCAACTGGTTTCTGTGGCAGGCTATCCCAGATCATCTGCAGCACTTCCACGAGTTTGGCGATTGTTTGTGGCTTTGGGTGTTGCTTGTGATAGGCCTCCAACATTACTCCCCAGTCAAAAGTCTACATCACTGTGATGTCATTACAGTAAGCTGGTAGCTATTGTTGTTTTTTTTTTTTTAATAATGGTAGTTTTACAGAGTAAACATTTTTGAATGCATGAAGATTATCTTTAAACACAGGAAAGTTACAATCTCATTCCACCCAGCACATAAACGTAGATATTAACAACAAATAAAGCTGTAAAATTGCACATTGAAATCCCAAGCAGTTGCTGAAAAAAAAAAAACAGCAAAAAAACTCTAGGGGTTACTTTTCTTTTGCCTCACCCTGTAGATTCTGCCTTGCTTTTTAGCCTTCTTAATCTTTTAAGGTTCAATGCAGTAGAATGGATGATGTTTCTTTCCAGATGTATGGTGGAGCAGCCAATGAATCAGGGAGCTGAATCAGCTTTCTTGCTTTAATTTGCATCTCTTTGCTGCTACTTCCTTGATGTTTTGTAAGAAAATGCAAGCACATTTCCAGTTCCTATTTCCATTCATGATCCCCTTTCTCCTTAAACAAGGAGTGGCATCCACATTCAGGTCTTATTGACATAATGCTAACCAAACCATAAAGTTTTTCCATCTGCACACGCATACATTATATAGCTTATGGATGTCACCTTTGGCATTTACAGTACTGTTCAATAAACTAGTAACCACAGTGGCTGAAGAGTCAAAAAGAAGGTGGTTCAATGAACTCTGTTTTCATTGCTCCTCTTTCCATTTGTCCCTTTTCCCTCGCCACATAGTACCCTGTTCTACTCTAACACATCACTACACGTGGCAAGATTACTTCCTTCTATTGTCAAGTGTCATGGTTACTGGATGGAAATACCTCGGAAGTATCTTGTCACTTACACTTATTGCTCAGTATTAAAACCCTTTATTTATTATAATAAAGCATTAGAGGGTAGGCAAACAGGGTAGTTGTCCTGTGCCCCCATGGCACGGTACCATTATTCTGGGTGATTTTGCATAATTCAGAGTCTCTGAATACATCTGCCATTGCTGCCAACATTGTCTAATAAACAGCTTTTCCATTTTTATAATAACATCAGAGCCTGATGTCTATTACTGTCAGTATGTGTAAGGTATCCATAATCTGGACTATTGTGAATAAGGATTGCGAGTGAGAAATCTGTGAGGTAATCTGGAGTGCTATGATAAAATTCACTTCTCATTCTTTGTCAACCCTCTCCTAAGGTTTGGTAAACTGTGATTTGTCCCTACAGCTGGAAGCAGGATACTGGGCTAGATGGATCACTGGTCTAACTCAGTTCTTATGAATAGGAGACAATGCCCTTTTGTAGATTGCAAACTGGCTAAAAGACAGAAAACTGAAAGTGGGACTAAATGGCCATTTATCCGAATAGAAAAGGGTCAGTAGTAGATTGCCCCAAGGGTCTTTTTTGGGACCTGTGCTGTTTAGAATATTCATAAATGATCTGAAGATAGGATTGATGTGATGAAATTTACAGATGCCAAGGAATTATTAAAAATAGTTAAACTGCTTAGTTTTCTAAAGACTTGCAGGAGGATCTTATGAGACTAGGAGACTGGGCATCTGAATGGCAGATGAAATTTAACGTGTACAAGTGCAAACTGATGCACATAAGTAAAAATAATCTTAAGTACAGCACAAAATAGTGGGCTCTGAGTTAGGCCTCATCAGGGCTGGTGTTAGATAAGCAGGAGCCCTGGACAGAAATTGTGAAGGGGGGGCCCAAAGCCCATCTGTAAGCTCTGCCACCTTCATCTTCAGGCAGGCTTGAGGTCCCCTGTGACATGAGGGCCCAGGACACCTGCCCTGTTTGCCTACCTTCTAATGCCAGCCCTGGGTCTCATCACCCAAGAAAAACATCTTGGAGTCAATGCACACAATACATTGAATTTTTAGCCCAGTCTTCTACAGCTCCTGAAAAGCAAATAGAATGTTAAGGATTATTTGAATAGAAATAAACAAAACTGGGAATATCATTATGCTTTGTTTAGAACCCTGATACAACCACACCTTGATCAATGTGTGCAGTTCTGGTTCCCCTATATCAAAGAGGATGGAATGGAACAAGAAAAGATTCAGAGAAGGGCAACAACAATGTTAAAAGGGATGGAATGCCTTCCTTATGAAAAAAAGACTAAGAGGCCCTTTTATTAAGCTGTGTAGGTTCGTATGTGCGTCCTATGTGCATCAATTTTGATCTACTGCCTAGCTACTGTGTGGCCCGGGCAGTAATTTCATTTTGTATGTGCGTCCACTAAGTGTGCCGGAAAATATTCGGCACATGGCACTAACCGGGCGGTAATCGGCATTGTAAACACATAGACCATTACCGCCCGGTTAACATGCGAGACCTTACCGCTAGGTCAATGGGTGGCGATAAGGTCTCAGGCCCAAAATGGGCATGCACCAATATTTATTTTGCCGCATATCCATTACCACCTGGTTAACGCACAAGACCTTACCGCTAGGTCAATGGGTAGTGATAAGGTCTCAGGCCCAAAATGGGCACGTACCAATTTTTATTTTGCCGCATGTCCTTTTTCGGCCAAAAAAAGGCCTTTTTTGCAGGTGCGCTGAAAACTGGACCTGCGCACGTCCAATACACACATCTACACCAGCGCAGGCCATTTTTCAGCGCAGCTTAGTAAAAGGACCCCTAAAAAGATTAGAGAAATGGTGACTACGATGGGATATGATAGTTTTCTGTGTACACGGGATAATACGGACACCCTAGATTTGTTCTGGTGTGCAGGCTATGTGTTTAGATGTTCTCTCTCTAGGTTGTAAAGGGTTCCAACTCTTCCGCTCTGGGTGGTGATCAGAAGTTCTGTTCCGTGCACAGGTTTCCAGTGAAGTTCAACACTTTAATTCGGATTTATGACAAAAACTTTAATCTGAGCTCAATTCCACAAACACAATCCAAATGCAGTTCCAATGAGTTCAGGTCCAGTTAAAAAACCCAGTCACTATTCAGTTCCCACAAACAAGTTCAGGCCCGGTTAAAAGAAAACACAGGCAAAATTCAGTTAGATTGCTCCCCCCCCCCCCCCCAAAGGCCAGGTGGGGGTTGCCCTCTTCTTTCCAGGACCCGACTCCCTGTTACCATAGGAGCCGACTCTGTGGGTGCTGTGGGTGCTTGAGCACCCCCAATATTGAGAAAATTCATTGTATGTGTCCAGGGACAGGTTATTTCCATTGGGCTTAGCACCCCCAATAATTTTGAAGAGTTGGCTCCTATGCCTGTTACAGCCATTGGCTCAGTTTGCTGAATTTTTTTCTTTTCGTAATTCTTAATCTAATGAGCTCCTGCATAAGTTAATGATGCCCACTGATTTTCCTGGGAATATAAAAAGATACTACTTACCTTAGGTAACAGTTTGTATGCCAGTATTATTCATAATTTTGGCATGATACATAGGATTATGTTAACAGACAAGAAAAAAGACCACCTATTTCGTTTTATACATTACATTAGATAAAGATTTGGCATAAGCATTAGGATGAATGTTATCATTGGACCTTAAACTTTTATTCTTGACCAGTGATCAGAGAGATGACATTGTAGATGTTAGCAAGTTCAAAACATCAGAACATAATTGATAATACTGGTGAAACTAGAAACAAAATGAGTGTGGTCTTTAATTTTTTTTATAACTGCTATGATCACTATAGGGTCTACTTACTAAGCCGCATTACCTTTTAATGTAGCAATTAATACACCCTAAGGGGCCCTTTTACTAAGCCGCATAGGCACCTACATGCACCCAACATGCGTCAATTTTGAGTTACCACCTAGCTACTGCGTGGCCCTTGCGGTAATTTCATTTTTGATGTGCATCCGCTAAGCGTGCCGGAAAATATTTTTATTTTCTGGTGCGCGGGCAGTAATCAGCATTTTATGCGCGTAGACCATTACCACCCCGCATGAGATCTTACCACTAGGTCAATGGCATGTCCATTTTCGGCAAAAATTAAAAAAAGGCATTTTTTACAGATGCACTGAAAAATGATTCTGCGCGCACTCAAAACACATGTCTACATACTGCAGGCCATTTTTCAGTGCGCCTTTGTAAAAGGGCCCCTAAGTTATATGGACACCATGCTACTGGTTGTAGTATCATAGACCTTAGCAGTAAATGTGGTAATCTCTGCATTAACAACTAAAGGGGAATGGAACGGAGAATGGGTAGATAACGAGCAAGGACTAAACCTTATGGGTGACACTGAGAAAGTCACCATGCATTAACTGTTAACATGACATATCACTGTGTAATTTAATGCAAGCTGAATAGGTGTGGCTAACTGCACTGCAGTTAAAACTTGATAAAGAACTTTTCTCTGTGTCAACTGTATGGAAAAGATCTGGGAATGCTCCCAAACGTTAACACATAGGTTTTGCAGTTTCTGTACCTTAATATTGACAATGACCTTGTGGGAAATGAAAAACATTACTACAGTTTAATCCATATACTCTAAATGCCACCCCCCCCCCCAAAAAAAAAAAAGCAGCTCACACCTCTTTCAATAGTAACTCAAGGGAAGCGCTACATTCAGGTACCATAGGTGTTTCCCTATCCCCCGAGGGCTCACCATCTAATGTTGTACCTGAGGCAATGGAGAGGTAACTGCCTTGCACAAGATCACAAAGAGCAACAGTGGGATTTGATCCTGACTTCCCTGGTTCTCAGCCTGTTGTTCTAACCATTAAGCTAGTCTTCCACTCCTCCATAACTTACCTATGGACATTATGCTACAGGGTATTAGGCTACACACAGAGTTTATTTTCCCCTTAATATCTATCATTTATAACAATAGGACGGGCAGTGGCGTACCAAGGGGGGGGGGGGGCGGTCCGCCCTGGGTGCACGCCGCTGGGAGGGGGGCCGTGCGCCAGTCAGCGTTGTTGGTTTCCATGCTCTCTCTGCCCCGGAACAGGAAGTAACCTGTTCCGGGGCAGAGGGAGCATGGAAACCAACGACGCTGACCGACGCGCGGCACCCCCCCCCCCCCACAGCGGCGTGCACCGGGGGGTCTTTCGCCGGGGTGGGGGGTGTCCCTTCGCCGGGGGGGTTGCGCTGTACGGGGGGGTGCTGCACCCGGGGGCGGGGCGCATCGGCGATCCGCCCCAGGTGTCAGCGCCCCTCGGAACGCCACTGAGGACGGGTTCTTTTACAAAGGCATGCTGAAAAATGGCTTGCGGTAGTGTAGGCGTGGGTTTTGGGCACGCGCCAATCCATTTCTTCAGCGCACCTGTGAAAAAGGCCTCTTTTTTTTTTGCCAAAAATGGACATGCGGCAAAATCAAAATTGCCGCGTGTCCATTTTGGGTCTGAGATCTTACCACCAGCCATTGACCAACGGTAAAGAATCCAGCTGGTAATGACCTACGTGCGTCAAATGCCACTTGGCGCACGTTCATTACATGTCTGAAAATAAAAAAAATATTTATCAGACATGCGTATCGGACAAGTGCCAAAAATGAAATTACCGCAAGAGCCACGCGGTAGTCGGGCGGTAACTCCATGTTGGCACGCGTTGGGCACATGTAGACGCTTACACGGCTTAGTAAAAGGACCCCTGAATTTGTGAAATCAATGAGCCCAATTTTAAGTGGTGATACTTTAAGAACATAAGCACATAACATAAGCCATGCTGAGTCAGATCAAGGTCCATGGGCTAAACATTCCGCCTCAGAAAGCGAACAGTCTGGGTCACAATTACCTGACAGATCCCAAAACATAGATCAGTTTCTTGTAGCTCATTTCCAAGGAAAAGTGATGGCATCTTCAAGGCTAGCAATTTTGTATGGATCTTTTCTTGCAGGAACTTGTACAAACATCTTTTAAACTTTGCTGCAGGTATGCTAGTCACTGTGACTTCGACCACATCCTGTGCATCAGATTCCACAGCTTCACTGTACACTGCACAAACAAATACATTCTATGATTTGTTTTCATTATGCTGGTTGATGATTTTATAAAATATCCTTTTGTTTAGTGTTGTTTGAAAGGTTAAAGAACTGTCCAGAATGTAACCATTCCACCTGACTTATAAGTGTATAAACTTCTATCACATCCCTTCTCATTCTTTTTTCCAAGCCGAAGAGCCCTAACCATTTTGGGTTTTCTTCTTTTATTTTTTTTAAAATTCTTTTTATTAACTTTTTCTTACTTAACAACCACATAGCTAAACATATATATCGCAAAACTTTCTCATATATATATCATCAACATCCCTTTGGGTTTTCTTCTTTTAAAACTGTATCTTTATTAATATTTTTATGCCTCATATAGTTTAACTTTTCTTAATAAGATAGGTGTTCCATCCATTTTATCTTTTTGTCACCTTCTTTGAACCTTTTCTAGTCCCACTATATCGTTTTTGAGACAACGTAACCAGAATTGCAGACAAAACTCAAGGCATAGTTGTACCAGGAACTGATACATGATCCATTAAATCTGCCTAGGAAGGTTGTTGGGATTGTACTAGAGAGTTGCACAGGGACAGAAATCTTACCCATCCCCACCCGTCCCCACTTGAATCTTACCCATCCCCCACAAGAATTTAACCTGTCCCCACTCAGTCCCACAAGAATTCCAGTCGACTCTCTCTCTCTGGGTTTGAGCCGCAGCACTGCAGGCAAGGAAGGAACGGAACTTGGAACACTCTGGTTGGCACATATAAGACTTGTCTCTGACTCACTGGTACAGTGTGCTCTAGAAGTCGCCACATGCACGCACCAGTAGGTCAGGTGACATCTTGATGCACAACTTGGGCACAAAATCCCCATATTCTATAACACTGTGCCTGTGTCAGAGCTGAGGTCTGCGCATCAGACTGAGAGCAGAGAGGATTAATAGTAACATAGTAAGTAATGGCAGATAAAAACCTGAACGGTCCATCCAGTCTGCCCAATAGTCATACTCATTATCAATTTATAATTAAATCAACAATGAACGTGATATTATATAATTGATTATGGTGTTTCTTTGGTGTTTCTGGGACATAGACCATAGAAGTCCACCCGACCCTATCCTTATGTTCCAACTGCTGGAGTTGCCATCGAAGTCCACTCCAGCCTATTTCTCTTCTCATTTGCAGGACACAGACCGTAAAAGTCTGTCCAGCACTCTCCTCATGTTCCAGTCACTAAAGTTGCTGTCTAAGCCCTTTCAAGCCCATCCTAAACCAGATTGCCATATATGAGATACAGACCATATAAGTCTCGGCCCTAGTTCATCACAGCCAGACTTACCATCTAAGCATCACTCGACACATCCACACACATGCAACCATTTAAGTTTAGGTTTTTTATAACTTCCATTTTCTAATTAGAAATCCTCTGTGCTCATCCCATGCCTTTTTGAATTCCATCACCATTTGTGTCTCTACCACCTCCTTAATGGAGACTTTCCACATCTGTGCTGTTAAAGCAAGGAGGAGGAGGAGGAGACAGAACTCAAAGAACTTGGTACTCAGTAGGTGATAGGCTGGCGCAAGTGCAGCGTACACTTCCACAGAAACCCCGCAGGAATTGTTTCAGTCCCCAAAGGAACCCCGCAGAAACTGCTTCAATCCCCACTGGATCCCTGCAGAACTGCTTCCGTCCCTGCAGGAACCCCGCGGGTTCAGCGGGATTCCAATGAACCCTGTTCCTGTGCAAGTCTCTAGATTGTACCAGCCATGCAATGCAATTATTGTATAATTTGGTTTAAAATATTGTAATTTCCGATGTTTGTTCAGTTTTTGTCTGTTGTTACCTGCAATGAACTTTTGGTATTGTGCGGGTTATAAGACTATAATAATAATAATAACAATAACATACTTTTCAAATGATTTGTTAGAAGCGAAAAAGGCACCACATACTGTAGATGTTTTGAGGTGAAATGCTCTATGCTTGGTTTACAATGGTCTTTGGCACGCAATTATCAGCAATAAGGACCTTAACTGTTACTCTCTGTGCATTTAGGAATTAGTGCATGTAGTTGGGGACTAAGAAAGAAAAGATTAGAATGAGGTAACTCTCAGACTCATGACTGTTAAAGAGGGTCAGAAAACGTGTTAAGTGGATGCCAATATATTTTATGTATAAATCTGGACTCTGAAACCAAACATTCAAATGTGCTTCCGATATGCAATAATGCTTGCTGGGGCTTTAATCTAATTGATCTACTTGACTGAGTTTCCTAATTACAACGAGGAACATCAAATTCAGTGTGTCAAACAAAACAGGGTTTATTTAGGTCTGAGTGCTTTGTTGGCACTGCACAGGGCATTAACTTTATGTTCATTTCAATGCAATACATCAATACAATTACATTTTCTAACAATATGATTAATTAAGCACTGTTAAATATTTTGGCACCTATAAACTTAACATTCAGTCTTACAAATACAATAACATTAAAAGATGTAGAAAGGAAATGAGGGAAAAGCTGAATTGATTACAAGTATTCTGAGCTGTTGAAGTGTCCACAGTTCAAAACTATTCTAATAAGCTTGAATAAATATTTAGACAATGGTTAGAAAAAAAAAGTTGCAGCTAAGAGGTATTGGCCTATTTCATGTGCAAGTGATTGGTGTTACAAATGAGTTAGGACAACAAGGGACATGGACATCTTTATGGCAGCATTGGAACATAAAGGGGTAGATTCTATAAAAGGCACCAAAAAAAATCTGTGCCGAAAAACCCAGCTGAGTGCTTTTCTGTAAGTCATGCCTAAAGTTAGGCACAGTTTATACACTAGCTATTAAGTCACAGGAGTCATGCTTCCATTTAGGTGTGTCCATTTGCACGAAAGAAAATGTAGTTCAAATACCTGTCCCTAAATTTAGGCGTGGAGCTCCCTTATTCTATAATTGCATGAATAATCAAAAACCACACTCATGATCTAAACCGAACTTCCAATTTCCATGCCTCCTTTTTCAGGACAAGTGTAAAAGTTAGGCACGGATCCTGTGCCTAAATTTACACGTGTAAATGCCAATTAAATCTTATTAAAAAGCCAATTATTGGTGCTAATTAGCTTGTTATTCAATTAAATTGTGCACACAATTTTGGTGACATTTACTGAATTAGGGGGGAAATGGCCACACATATATCGGTGTAGAGGAGTACCCTAATGGCTAGAGCAGCCACCAGAGAACCAGATCAGAGATCTAGAGGTTGCTAGTTCATGTCCCACTGCAGGCTTTACCAATTTTTGCTTCTTTTTTTTTTCCTAATTGTGAGGCTTCCAAGAACAGAAAAAACACCTACTCTGACTTCCCTAACTCCATTCAGTGGAGAACTGCTCAATTGGCACACCTTTCTGTAGCCTGGACATGCCAAGTACCAAGTTTAAATATGGATGTCCCTTCCCCTTCTGCATTCAGAGTTGGACATTCATCTTTTGGCCTCTCTGTAGTTCAGACCAAAATACAACCAGACCACACCTCCTCTCCATATTGATGTATAGCCGTTTTAGATGTCCATATTGGCATTTGATGTTCATGCAATATGGATGTCTAAATGCTGGCTTTCAGAAGCCCAAAACACAAATACAGCTGCTAAAATAAACACCACTGTACATTAGGGAAAACAATTAAACAGCTTCGTAGGACCACCTAGAACCAGTCTCACAAAGAAGGATCCTAAAAAAAAAGTCCACTCAATAAAAATCTATAATTAAAAGTTTCATTTGGTATTGCCTTCACCAGAAAACCAACCAGAATCTCCAGAAGAATTACTCCAACAGCTCAAAAAGACCAAATAGTGCTGGTCTGACTTACAAGCAGAGCAAAGCATGCCAGTCACAGAGTAAACACATGCAGTTTTGCCAAAAAAGAATTTAAATATCCTCAAACTCCAGGGAGCAGAAAGGACACTCATAACACACTTAAAAATGCTTTAAAAAATCACACAACAAATATCACAATCTTAAAGAGACAGTATATAAAAGTTTACATATTACAGAAATGAAAGTAAAAATGAAGGAAGCAAACCAGTGCCATAAAAAGAATAAAAATAGCATTTTTAGCATCACAAAATCACCAAATTCATTACATTTGCATGGAAACGATCAAGCACAGCTTATCTTCTTAAAAAATGGCAGAAATGCTCCAAAATGTCAGCGTATCCTCATGTGGGGTGAAAATTTTAAAACAAGCATAAAATATGCAAAAAAAAAAATTAAAAACAGAATTCTTTAAAAAAAAAAAACAGGACACTCTTTTTAAAACAAAATATAAAGGATTCATTTTATTATACCTATGGTCTTCTTAGCAGCTTCCATCAGTGCATGCTAAGCTTTAGTAAAAGGGCCCCAAAATAAATAAATTTAATAAATAAAAATAATCTGAAACAATAACAAATAAACTAGAACAGTAAAGGAAAAAATATTAAAATAATCATAATTTTTAAAAAACAGAAGAACAACCTATACTTATGCCTGTATGTTCCATCAAGCTACTTAGTGCCCCTTTTACCTGGCTGTGGCAAAAGGGGGCCTGCGCTGGTATCCGTGCGTGTTTTTGACGTGCGCAGAGGCCCTCATTTACCAAAGTTAAGTCTTGATTTTCTGCAGGAAATGGCTGTGCAGCCATTTCGGGGGGAGCCCTTACTGCCACCCATTGAGGTGGCTGTAAGGGCTCCTGTGCTAACCGGCGGTAATCAGGCAGCGCGTGACACTGCCCAATTACCGCTGAGTACACACCAGCACTAGAAAAATAAATATATTTTCGTAGCACCAGATATGATGGTGCACTGGGGGTGGGAAGTACTGCTGGGCTGTTGCGGTAGCCTGGCTTACTGCTGCTTTGTAAAAGGGGCCCTAAGGGACTTGCAATGATACAAAACTGACAAAAGGGGCTCCAAAGATTACCAGACAGAAAGTAAAAAAGTAAAAACCCAGTCAGTGTTAATACCTTAAAGGCTATAGGCATAATCAAAATCTGTATAGTCCAAAGAAAGCACCCCCTCCCCCAAAGGCCTGAAAAAGACTAAGGGGTCCTTTTACCAAACTGCACTAGAAAGTGGCCAGTGCTGCAAAGTTTGCTGTGTGCTCCAGCTACTTTCTAGCATTGCTGAAAAAAGCCTGCAGTCTTTTTCTTTTTTTAATGGCCACGTGCTAATTTCTCCATTAGCATGTGGAAATTACTGCCAGGAGCCCTTACCACCACCTAATTAGGAGATGGTAAAGGCTCCCATGCTACTCCTGCACTAATCGGGTAGCGCATGGTAATGTGCCCGTGCTACCAATTATAAAACAAAAGTTACAATTCCCAGTTCAACCTCTGGAAGAAACTCAGTAAGTATGAGTTATGATTTCGCCTTGAAGTGGAAAAGTATTGGGAGGTTCCCACTGTTGGACGGTGATGTTTTAGGGGACTACAATGCAATTTGCATGAACCTTGAGGGATTACAACTATTGAGGAACCTCTTCAGGATCACAAAAAGATGTCAAGTTAGGACTACAAAAGACGTTAAGTGCCTTAATTTAACATTCTGCATTTTTCTCATATTATATGATTGAGCACATGTTATTTTGAATGTGCATTGAGGTTTTTATTGGAGTTAGTGTAGGAATTGACTTATTTAGGCTCTAAGTTATTTAGGCTCTTTATAAATATTTGATTGGCACGCGGGTGTGTTTAAAAGAAAAATTTATATATAAAAATACCTTAAGAGGAGTTCTATGATTGAGAAGCTTATCCACCCTCAGAGGTGCTACTTAATCTAGTGGCACCACGCTTGGGTGAGTTTATAACTCTGAGAACACCTCTATTATCAAACAGATATATTATAAACTGTTATTTGTTTTGAACTGGGTTTCACTGGGTCAATTCCTTCACTTAGGTATCTCCTAAAGAATTTTCTCTGGTCTCATACTTATTAACCAATTATAAAACAGCATACAACCATAAAAATGCAATCTTAAAAATACTGTTAAATCTAATGCTTGGTTCAAACCATGTGGTTGAACCATATTAAACTCAAAGATTAATCTTTGCTCTTCTTGTAATAACCATTAATCAAGATTACCGCCTTGCCAAGACACAGATATCACAAGTAACACACAGATTTTCAGTGTTTCAAAAGTATGCCCCATTTATTTGCAATGATCTACTATCGGCATTTCAAATGGTCACATTTCAGGCAACTTTTATGTTTGGCAAGCATGGATACTGGATAATAAAAACAACATTGGAAGTTGAACAATTTGAAAAATGATGTGACTTCCTGCCTCTAAAGTGGTCAGTCACAATCACTGGTGGACAGAAGCTGCATTTTCCATAGTTGAAATGACCAAACTTACGAAAATGTGATTGTTCTTGGATTGATGGTATAGAAGATGGTACTCAGTTGCCTCTTAAATTGGGACCTCTGGTGTGTGCTAGAAGCAAGCTGCTATTTTGGAAACATTCCACACTTTGTATTATGTGCTAGTGTTTCCTTAAAGTCTTTCTTATATTTTTTGTTAGGTAGAAGAACTGGATGGCACATACCATGTGAGTTTTATTACTATTGTCTTGTTTTTGCTTAATAATTTTTCAAATTTTACATAGTCTGCCTTTTTATAACTATCAGTAATGTGATGGGTTGGGTAGCCTTTTTCATGAAATCTTTTCGCCGTATTGGCTGCTTGTACCTCAAATTCCATTGGAGAGGAACAAAGTCTTTTTGATCTAAGGAACTGACTTCTTGCATGATAACTTTGTTATATTATCAATGTATTTATGTTGGTAGACTTACAGAAAATAGTAGTTTTAAAAGGCTACCTCGGTTTTACTGCAAGTCATTTGAAATTTCTGATTTCTGTCACATTGATTCAGCCATGTGAAAAGGCTTCAAGTTGCTGGCGATCCCCTCACCATCACAAGAACACATCATCAATATATCTTTTCCACATAAAAACAGTATTACAAAAGTCATGATCTTGTAAAAAACGGTCTCTTTGGTTTGCTGATAAAACTGTCCTTCAAACGTGAAGTAATTTCATGTTACAGCCAGATTGGCTAGTTCCATAATAACACTTGTGGGAATGCTCATAATGCCTCTTCTGTTAAAAGACAGACTGTACAACAGATAAGGCTTCATGTTGAGGATAGTTGGTGTACAAGGATTCTATATCCATTGTGATCAACAAAACACCAGCTAAATCTTTATCATTTAGAATATTCATTACAATGAGCAGAATCTCTTATATATGATGTCATTTCTAGCACAAAGTGTCTCAAAAAGTATCTATGAATTGGGACAAAGGCTCCAAAATAGATCTAATGGAGGTGGTGATGAAAACAGTAACGGAATTCAAACATGCGTGGGATAAACATAAAGAAATCCTGTTCAGAAGGAAGGGATCCTCAGAAGCTTAGCTGAGATTGGGTGGCAGAGCTGGTGGGGGGAGGCGGGACTGGTGGTTGGGATGCGGGGCTAGTGCTGGGCAAGACTTCTACGGTCTGTGCCCTGAAAATGGCAGATACAAATCAAGGTAAGGTATACACAAAAAGTAGCACATATCTGAGTTTATCTTGTTGGGCAGACTGGATGGACCGTGCAGGTCTTTTTCTGCCGTCATCTACTATGTTACCATCGGGCTTATTTTGAAAGTGATCGCCGGCCATCTTCCGACATAAATCGGGAGATGGCCAGCGATCTCTCAAAAGTGGCGAAACAGGTATAATTGAAAGCTACTTTTTTGACACCATCGCCGAGCCGGCGAAAGTTCAAGGCAGCGTGTCAGCGGCGGGACATGGGCAGGCATGGGCGTGGCTACCAGATGGCCGGCTTTAGCGCATAATGGAAAAAAAAAGCGGCATTAATCAGTATTTCACTGGGTTTACTTGGTCCTTTTATTTTCACGACCAAGCCTCAAAAAGGTGCCCCAACTGACCACCAGAGGGAATGTGGGATGACCTCCCCGTACTTCCCCAGTGGTCATGAACCCCCTCCCACACTAAAAAAATAAAAATAAAAACCTTTTTTGCCAGCCTGTATGCCAGCCTCAAATGTCATACCCAGCTCCCTGACAGCAGTATGCAGGTCCCTGGAACAGTTTTTGTTGGTTGCAGTGGACTTTAGGCAGGCAGACCCAGGCCCACCCCCCCTACCTGTTACACTTGTGGTGGTAAGCGTTGAGCCCTCCAACCCCCCCCCCCCCCCAAACCCACTGTACCCACATGTAGGTGCCCCCCTTCACCCATAAGGGCTATGGTAGTGGTGTAGAGTTGTGGGGAGTGGGTTTTGGGGGGATTTGGGGGTCTCAGCACCCAAGGTAAGGGAGCTATGCATCTGGGAGGTATTTGTATATATATTTTTTAATTTTTAGAAGTGCCTCCTAGGGTGCCCGGTTGGTGTCCTGGCATGTCAGGGGGACCAGTGCACTACAAATGCTGGCTCCTCCCACTACAAATGCTGGCTCCTCCCACTAGCAAATGCCTTGGATTTAGCTGGGGTTGAGATGGCCGCTTTTAGTTTCCATTATCGCTGAAAAACAAAACCGGTCATCTCAAACCCGGCGAACCGTATTATCGAAAGAAAAGATGGCTGACCACAGTGGCGTACCAAGGGGGGGGGGCGGTCCGCCCCGGGTGCACACCGCTGGGGGGGGGGTGCCACGCGCCGGTCAGCTTCGTTCGTTTCCATGCTCCATCTGCCCCGGAACAGGTTACTTCCTGTTCCGGGGCAGAGGGAGCATGGAAACAAACGAAGCTGACCGGCGTGTGGCACCCCCCCCAGCGGCGTGCACCCGGGGGGGGGGGTTCTTTCACCGGGGTGGGGGGTGTCCTTTCGCTGGGGGGGGATCGCGCTGCACCAGGGGGGGCGCTGCACCCAGGGGGCGGAGCGCATCGGCGATCCGCCCCGGCTGTCAGCCCCCCTAGGAACGCCACTGGCCAGCCATCTTTCTTGATAATATGGTTCGGCCAGCTGTTTGCGGCACCACCAAAATAGATCGGCGGCAATCTATTTCGCTGGCGCCGTTCGATTATTCCCCTCTTTGTTACACAATAGTATGTAGAGGGTTCTTAAATGATTTGTGTATCTTGAGTAAGATATATATAGTTGGAATAACAGGGTGTTCATTGATCAGAAAATCTCTTTTTTTCGTGAGGTAACTGGCCTCAAAGCCAATTTCTACTAAAGTTTTAACTTTTTACTAAGGTCTGGGGTAGGATCTTTTGCAATGAGGAAATAAAAATTGTTGTCATTGAGCTGGTTCAATCTCTACAACATATTTCTCTTGATCCATAACCAAACTACTCCACCTTTGTCAGCTGGTTTTATAAACAGCATTGTGTCATTTCTCAGGGTAGTGAGAGCTTGATTCTCTTCTTCTGTGAGGTTATAATAAACCCATTTTTTTTTCTTTTCAAGCATCTTAATATCTTTTAGTAAAAACTTATGATAATACTGTAAAGAGGGATCTGGAGGGCCTGGAGGAAAACTTATATAAGGAGATAGCAAACTATATCTATGATAACAAAAACCAAAAGTAAATGTTTGTT
Organism: Microcaecilia unicolor; assembly: GCF_901765095.1. Classification (NCBI taxonomy): domain Eukaryota; kingdom Metazoa; phylum Chordata; class Amphibia; order Gymnophiona; family Siphonopidae; genus Microcaecilia; species Microcaecilia unicolor. Next base: position 504,649,090 of record NC_044032.1, read on the forward strand.
AAAAGATTACTTCTAGTGTCATACAATTCCACACAAAATAGGATTTAACAGGAGGAAACATGGAACCTCAAAGCGCCCCAAGACTGGTAGGAGGTAAAATTCAAGTTCACACAGGGGTCTCCATTCATATCAGTGGTTCCAAATATTCCTCATAAAAATAAACCTGTTTTCAAAAAAACAAACAAACCACATGGATACTCTTTGAACACAACAGTACTCAAGAAGGGTAACACAGAGTAAGTCCATCTGAATCATCTTCACCAATATCATCAAATAGGGGTGGCTGTTGTAAAGGTTTTTTTAAAAATGGTCATCTTTATATCTCAAAACATAGTTCCACACCTTGAAAGTCATAAGTAACCAAATGTACAAGAAAAAGAAAGGCAACGAGTGGCTGCAGCAAAGGTTGAGTCCAGAGAAAAGAGCAGTACAACAGCAACCAGCGGCCGTAGATAAAAGCAGCTTTTATTCAAAAAGCAACCTTTGTAAAATGGTGTGTAGATCACAATGTCCAATGGTTCAGATGTTAAAAATTACACCAGGCATGTTTCAGCATATATAATGCCTGCATCACATTTATTCAATGCCATCAAATACCAATCTTAAAAGTATATAAACATGGTGAAAATGAGTATGCTGAAAAACAGGGACCCTCAAAACTTCTTTCAAGCCTTATGCAACAACTTAAATTGTTGCCTTAATGGGTTGTCCCAAAATTGTAATCATCAAGTTCCTCAACTGTACATTGCTATCATTTGCATCACGTATCATATATTGCCACAGATCAAAGTCTATATAAGGCTGATAACAGTGCCACCATCTAAATCAGAAGACAAAACAAATGTATAGCAGTCAGCTTAAAATAAACTTATCTTTTGCACTGCTGTGTTTTTTTTTTCTGTTGCTGTGCCCTTCTTTCTTAATATCCTCTGACACCCAACTGTGCAGCTGGTTTCAGTGATCCTGCATCAGGGGCTTGAATTATTCACTTCAGATAGAGAGCATGCCAAACCAACAAGTGAATCAGTGCCTAATTGCTGCCAATGAATGTCCTTGGGAGGGAGGGAGATTGTTGAGAAGAAGTAGGAATGTAAGAAGCATGGAGTAAGCGTGAGGGGGCTGTACAGGCTGTCTCCAAAGCCTCATGCAAAGCTCAGCTTCCAACACAGCACTTGCAGTTCCTCCCCTCCTCCCTGTGACTAGAGTAGCCTTCCTACTGGCTGGATCCCACCACAGACTCTGCACTAGAAAGGGAAAGAGTGAACAGCTCTAGAGGGCCAAACTACAGTTAGCCATCATTCTGGCTTTAAGACAATTAATTGAAAAATCTGTAGAATCCTGAAAAAATTGATAAACGAGGACAAAGAGAATATGAAGAGAAACTTGACAACGAGGCAAAAATTCATAGGAATAACTTTTTCAGGTATATCAAAAGATTAGATTGTAAGCTCTTTGAGCAGGGACTGTCTTTCTTCTATGTTTGTGCAGCGCTGCGTATGCCTTGTAGCGCTATAAAAATGCTAAATAGTAGTAGTAGTAGAAAGCCTGTGAGGGAATCTGTGGTACCATTAGATCATCAAGGAGCAAAAGGAGCACTCAGGGAGGACAAGGCCATAGCCAAAAGACTGAATGAATTCTTTGGTCTTTACTGAAGACGATGTAAGAGATCTACCTGTACCAGAAATGGTTTTCAAGGGTGTCAATGCACTGAACCCGGAAGACATACTGAGCGAAATCGACAAATTCAAGAGTAGCAAATCACCTGGACCGGAGGGTATGCACCCTAGTATACTGAAAGAATGCAAACATGAGATTCCTGAAAATTGGAGGGTGGCCAACGTAACATGGATTTTTTAACTGGTTCCAGGGGTGATCTGGAAAAATTACAGACTGGTAAACCTGACTTCAGTCCCGGCAAAACAGTAGAAACTATTACAAAGAATTACATTACAAAACATAGACAAACATAGTTTAATGGGGCAGAGTCAGCATGTATTAAGCAAAGGAAAATATTGCCTCTCTAATTTGCTTCATTTCTTGGATGTGTGAATAAAGGTGATAAAGGTGACCTTGTTGAAATAGAGGGGCATTTTTGAAAGGGATGTCTAAGTTGCGATTTGGGCATCCATGCAAAATGGCGAAATCCAGGGGCAGGAAAACCCGTATTTTCGAAACAAGATGGACGTCCATCTTTCGTTTCGAAAATACCATCAGGGACGTCCAAATCCTTAAATTTCACCGTCCCTAGATTTGGACGTCCCTAGACATGGACATTTCTGACTTTCAGCGATTTTCAAAACCAAAGACGTCCATGTCAAAAACGACCAAATGCAAACCATTTGGTCATGGGAGGAGCCAGCATTTGTAGTGCACTGGTCCCCCTGACATGCCAGGACACCAACCAGGCACCCTAGGGGGCACTGCAGTGGACATCATAAATTGCTCCCAGGTACATAGCTCCCTTACCTTGTGTGCTGAGCTCCCCCCCCCCCCCAAAACCCACTACCCACAACTGTACACCTTACGGGTGATGGGGGCACCTAGATGTGGGTACAGTGGGTTTGTAGTGGGTTTTGGAGGGCTCGCTGTTTCTTCCACAAACATAACAGGTGGGGGGGGGGATGGGGATGGGTCTGCCTGTCTGAAGTGCACTGCATCCACTAAAACTGCTTGCGCTGTCATGGACCTGAGTATGACATCTGAGGCTGGCACAACATATTTTTAAAGATGTTTTTTGATGGTGGGAGGGGGTTAGTGACCACTGGCGGAGTAAGGGGCGGTCATCCCCGATTCCCTCCGGTGGTCATCTGGTCATTTCGGGCACCTTTTTGTGCCTTAGTCGTAAGAAAAACAGGTCCGGATTAAAACATCCAAGTGTTCATCAGGGACGTCCTTGCTTTTTTCGATTATGGGTCAAGGACGTCCAAGTGTTAGGCACGCCCAAGTCCCGCCTTCACTACGCCTATGACATGCTCCCTTGAACTTTGGACATCCTTGCGACGGAGTGCAGTTGGAGACGTCCTAAATCGGCTTTCGATTATACCGATTTGGATGTCCCTGGGAAAAGGTCGTCCATCTTCCGATTTATGTCGAAAGATGGACGTCCTTCTCTTTCGAAAATGAGCCCAATAGTGTATCTAGATTTTCAGAAAGCTTTTGACAAAGTTCTGTATGAGAGTCTCTTGAGAAAATTAAAAAGTAATGGGATAGGAGGCAATGTTCTATTGTGGATTAGGAGTTGGTTACTGGACAGAACACAGAGGGCAGTGTGGGAGCAAAAGGCTCCTACAGGAAGCACTATATATACATAGCACTATTCAGAAACACTAACCTGACTTTACATACACTGACTCTGGCTATCTTCAATTCTCATGCTAAGGCCTGACTAGGCCTCAAACTTGTGTGCAGTCAGAAGGACACTGCTAATATTGCCAAGGCTGTGGGTGAGTATAAACAACAACAATATGTTGTTTATTGGAACAAGCACTTCACAGGTCATATGTGGCACAGTGTTTTGGTTCCCCAAATGAAAACATTAGGAATCAATAAACCTGTTCCAGACTTTGAGGCTCATTTTACCTAAAATGGTATAAGAAGCCTCTGCAAAGATGAGAGGCTATCTGATCATTTTCTGGAGCAGAACATCTGACAGTGAGGCAGATGACTGCCTGATCTGAGATGGCCACATCATGAAGACATTGCAAGCTCGCTAAAACAGCACTGCTGCCTGCTGTTTGCCTGCTTCTGCCAAGAAATGGCACTGGACAGCTCCCTGATCGTCTCTGCTCTGCCTCCAGTGTCAGTGAGAGTGGGAGAACCTTTCATCATCAGTCAGGTCATAAAGCAGGGATACTTACTTGTAGCAGATATTCTCCGAGGATAGTAGGCCATTCATTCTCACATGTGAGTGATGTCATCCATGTCACTTGGCACGGATTGCTTAAAAAGCATAATAATGCTTTAAACACACGCATAGATTCAAGTTTATTTAGACCTTTCTATCCCACTCATCAAGTAAATGTCAGTGACATACAAACTAAAATATGAGAGAGATGAAGAAAAAAAATGACTTCAGAACTAGGAAACAATTTCAGTAGTAGAAAGGGGGTGGGGGAAATACATAGGGACAATTGTGTAGTCCAGGTTCACACCACTCAGACCCCACTAGCATTTGAATGTATCAGTTAAAAAATGTTTTGAATTCAGTCTTAAATTTTTGTTGGGTTGTTTTGAAATCTGAGCTGTTCTGAGCTCCAGACCCTGAACCGAAAATGTGGATCATCTTGTGGCATCAAACAATATCTCTGAAAGAAGGAACGATGAGTCAGTTTAGTTGTGATGATCTAAGTGTTTTAGATGGGCAGTATGGAGTTAGTATCAGGCGAGGAAGAGGGGTTCACCAGAAATTGTGATCTTATGTACAAAGAGGAGTATTTTATATGTGATGCAATGTAAGATTGGTAGCCAGTGGGTCTCCTTCAGTAGAAGTGTAACATGGTCGTATTTCCTGTGCCCAGTGATGTTTGATAGTTGTATTCTGTATTATTTGACAACGGTTTTCCTTAGCCTTGAGCCCTTTGTATAGGGCATTGCAATAGTCGAGTTGGCTGATCACTAAAGATTGGACAAGAATATTTATGCTAAAGGTTGTAGTAGTGATCTTATGGAACAAATCATTCTAAGCTTGTGGAATGAACATTTGATTACTGCCGAGATCTGTGAAGAGAAAGCGAAGTTACTTACCTGTAGCAGGTATTCTCCGAGAACAGCAGGCTGATTGTTCTCACAATGGGTGACGTCCTTGCAGCCCCAGGTCCGGAAAATCTTCCTAGCAACAAAGCTTGCTAGAGCCTTCGAGTGCACAGCCACGCGCACCAAGCATGCGCAGCCATCCTCCCGCCCATCGCGCGAGAGTCCCGCCTCAGTCAACTTATGAAGCAAAACCAAAGAAAAGGCACAACTCCAAAGGGGAGACGGGCGGGTTGCTGAGAACAATCAGCTTGCTGTCCTCGGAGAATACCTGCTACAGGTAAGTAACTTTGCTTTCTCCGAGGACAAGCAGGCTGCTTGTTCTCACTTATGGGTATCCCTAGCCCCCAGGCTCACTCAAAACAACAAACAGGGTCAATTGGGCCTCGCAATGGCGAGGACATAACAAAAATTGACTTACGAAGAAATATCAAACTGAAAATGCAGCCTGGAACAGAATAAAAATGGGCCTAGGGGGGTGGAGTTGGATTCTAAACCCCAAATAGATTCTGCAGCACCAACTGCCCAAACCGAATGGTATACACTCTAGAGCACTGAAAGAGCTCAAAATGAAACTGTAGGTCTACTATTAGTAATCTTTAACCTATCATTAAAATCATCCATGGTATCTGAGGATTCGAATGTGGCCAATGTAGCACTAAGGATTCCAGGGATGACTGAGGAAACTACAGACTGGTGAGCTTGACATCCATGCTGGGCAAAATGTTGGAGACTATTATAAAAAAAAACAACAGTCACAAACTCATGGATAGATATGGATATGGTTTCATTGGACAGAGTCAACATGGATTTAGCCTCACCAATCGGCTACAGTTTTTGAAGGCATAAATAAATATGTGTATAAAGGAGAGCCAGATGATGTAGTGAATCAAAGATTTTCATAAAGCTTTTGACAAAGTCCCCCATGATAGACTCCTGAGGAAATTTAGAAAAACACATGGGATAGGTAGAAATGTTCTGTGTGGACTAGGAGCTATTTAAAAGATACAGAAACTGTAACGGTGGATGTTATCAATGCGAGCTATTGTTAAGTTGGGTTATTTTAGCATAGGGTTTCAATGCATAAAATGGAACTCTGTGCTAAAATAATCTGACATGGTAAATAACATGACAGAACAGTAGCCTATGTTGATAACTTCCCCTCTCAGTGCTTTGACTATATTTGAGATATTAAGTGATAAATTAATGATTTGGTTTTTTTTAAGATTGAGAGCTACAATGATTCTGGCATCAAAATAGCCGTTCAGTCACACTGCTTGAGCTAGTATTCCCTCTTGCAGTTCAAGCCCTAAGAGAAGGACAATATAAAATAAATTTAGGAAAGTATGAATCTGGTTTGCTTCTGTTAAGCAATATACTTCAGAGTGCAGACAGAAGCCAGGAGTTAAGTTTGGAGCACAAGTGTTAAAAGATAATGATTTATTTAGAACTATTCCTTGTTGCGATATTTCTTCTCACTAATTATCCTAGTAGGGACAGCCAATATTAAGTCTGGCATTATTACTACAATTTGTCTGCTCTGGTGAAGACTCTGCATAAATTTTCCATGATTCATGCATAGAATGTTCTACTGTGTATGCATGCAAAAGAAACTACTAACAAATATTTAGTCTATTCTTACGTGACTGGTAGCAACTCAAATTACCTGGAAGAAGCAAGCAAAGGTATAGAAATGCGATTTCTGTCTTACAATGTGAAGGACAGCTTTCTACCTAACTTCTGAATCTATTTTGGGCAGGCTGTTCAGCATTGCTTTAGGATAAAGTAGTATTGTAACTGTTAATAAACATGTATAAATAGAAAATGGAAATAAGGTGATTTTTTTATTGGACAAATTTTAATACATTTTTGACTAATATTCAGCAACCAAAAACCACTTCCTCAGGTTTGGACAGGATACCATAACAGCAGTATACTGTACTGACCTGAGAAAAGAGGTTTTGGCCTCTGAAAAAACTAATTGAAAAATGTTTTAGTCCAATAAAATGGTTTTATTTTCCATTTTTTGTTTTATTTTTGCTAATTTGTAAAGTGGATTGGTATGTGTCAGTTTTTTTCAAATTAACATTGGCTGTCTTTATATTATGTACAGTACTAGGGGGACATGCATTACTGTTTCTGTACTGATTGAGTTAAAAATTGGTTGAACGGAAGGAGATGGAGGGTAGTGGTAAATGGAGCTTGCTCTGAAGGAAGGGATGTTATCAGTGGAGTACCACAGGGATCGGTCCTATGACTGGCTCTTTTTAACATCTTTGTGAGTGATATTGCGGAAGGACTGTCTGGTAAGGTTTGTCTCTTTACGGACGATACCAAATTGTGCAACAGGGTGGACATCCCAGAGGGTGTGGATGACATGAGGAAAGACCTAGCGAAGCTGGCAGAATGGTCCGATATTTGGCAACTAAGATTTAATACTACAAACTGCACTTGGGTCACAAGAATTTGAGGGAACAGTAAAATATCGGGAGGGGTGAAGTGCTTCTGTGTACACAGGAAGAGAAGCATTTGGGGGTGATTGTGTTTGATGACCTGAAAGCTTCCAAACAGGTAGAAAAAGTGAAGGTCAAAGCCAGAAGGATGCTTGGGTGCGTAAAGAGAGGGATGACCAGCAGGGAAAAAAAAAGGTGATAGTGCCTAAGTCTCTGATGAGGCCCCATTTAGAGTACTCTGTGCAGTTTAGGTGTGGACATTTACATCAGGTTTCAGTTGGTGTAAATCCTCGCACCTAGCAGGTGCTATTCTATAAATGACGCCTAACTCGGAGCACTGTTTATAGAATAGCACTTAGCACTCTTTTTTTCATTTTTTGGCACCGATGTTTCAGCCCATATATAGAATTTTGTCCAGTATGAGAAAATGCTATGGACTGAAAATTCTTTCCACTTAGAACTAGATTCAATAAATAGTGCTGAAAGAAATCTGTGTGGAGTCTTCTATAAATGGCGCTCTTGAGTTGTGCATGGTTTATAGAATAGCATGTAGAACCAATTTCTGTGGCAAACTTCAGTGTGAGGACCAACTGAAACCTGGTGTATATCCTGGTGCATAAGTTAGGCATGCATCTTTAGTGAATGCCACTGACCTGCCCATGCCCCTCCCATGGCCATGCCTCCTTTTGAGCTGCGTGCTGTAAGATTTGTGTGTGCATCTTTATAGAATAGTGCTTAGCAAGATGCATAAGCAAATCCAAAATGTTGTCAATTAATGCCAAGAATTGTTAGCACCCAATTATTAGTGGTATTTAGTTCATTAACCACTTTAGTTGTGTGTGCATCTCGGGATAGCAGGCAATTTTGCACATACATTTGTGTGCCATTCAGGGGTTAGTGTCTAAAAGTATGTGCAAAGTTTTCACAGCACATGTAGGTGCAGAGATAAGGGATGGAGAGAAAGGAGGTACATAGGAAGCTGTGTTTTCTTCCTACTAGTTGGGCCACTTGGCTTTTCATCTTTTAGGCTTGCATATCATAAAAGCAGTGATCAGAATCAGTGTACTTTATACTGTGGCTCTAATGAGAGAGAAGGGGGTTTGAAGAGTGTGAGATTGAGTTACACTAAGACTATTGTAATGTGTTATATCTTGGGATCTCTGTTAAATTACAGAGAAGAATCCAGTTATTTCAAAATACAGCTGCTTGCCTAATTTTTAGGCAATGTTTAATCATTCAACACCTTTGGTGAAAGAGCTTCATTGGCTTCAAGTTTATGCTGGTTAGAGTTTAAATCTTCTTGTATTTATTTACAAGATATTACTTGGTGCTGTACCAGATTCTTTGACTCAGTTTAACCTCATCTTTCAGGTTACACAAAGCAGTCACTTACTTAAACGCCGGCTACTTAATTTTCCCTCTTTCAAAGGTCAAACAATATAAGAAGGAATTGGAATCATCTGTACAGCTTTGGAATAACCTGCCTACTTCTCTGAAACACTTTATTTCTCTTTCAGAAGTGTTATAAACCTATTTGTTTCAAAACTATCTATGTCAGTACTAGTTATTAATGATATTGTGAGCCATACATGGTCTATAGTCTGATGAGTTTCTTTACTACTTTTATGTAAGCTGCTTTGGACCTTTGTTAGGGAGTAAGCAGTTGTTAAATACTGAGATTAGATTAGATGCACTTCAATTGAGTGTGATACATTCCTATCAAGTGAGAGTTGTAAACTCTGAGAATCCACCACAAAACATGGGAGCTATTAATGGACACTATGAATGGACTTTCCAATGCAAAGTTCTTTCAAAAATTTATTAAATCATCATTGAGGAATTTTACATGGTGGATCTCTCATTTCAATTAACGATGGATTGAATAAGTTTGGATTGAACATAAGATGATATACAAAGGTCTCCCCTAAGTACACTCTTTTCGGGCAAAGGATTTGATGATGAACTTGAGATCTGTTAAGTGAATATTGTCAAAGAGCTTCCTGTATAATTCTTTGATAAGTGATATTAGGTAACATTAATAATGTGTATTTAAGTGTGAACAATATTTTTTGCCTTAATAGCCCAGAAAATGACTGTGATACTCGATAACATAAGGGGTTTCTAATGTAACTAAGTTATTTATTGTTATTAGCAAATGTGAAGTGGTTTTATAAAGATTTTGATAAAATGAACTGTATTTATGGGCAAAAAAAGTTAAACATATCACGATTGAGGGGCCTTCGTTCTACCTACCTGCTACTACTGGCTCTACTCCGGAATTGAAAGTGACATCAAAGGGGGCAGGATCCGCAGCAACAGGATGTAGGTAGGTAGAGTGCAGGCCCCACGATTGTAATATCTTTAACTTGTTTTGCTACTGCTACTAATCTAGAGGAGCAGCCGTAGAAGCAGGGGTGGCGGCTAGATGAATGTGCTGAACGGAAGACTTGGGGGCTGGGGCCACACACCAGAGTTAAGCAGAAATGATGCAACACCCCCTTATGATCTGCACCCAGGGCGGTCCACCCCCACCGCCCCATCCTTGGTACACCACTGCTTGTAAGATTAGCTCTCTAGGTATACCCTGAAACCTTGGTCAGGCTTTCTTTCAGGGTAGGCCCTGAATAGACAAGTATCATGCTGAAACCCTTGAGTGACATTGAAAAAAAAAAGCAAGGTTGAGTCCTTGGCCCCTGAACTCAAGTAGATTGCCACTTTCATTAACAGCTCTCCCCAGAGGAAACAGAACAATGAAGGAAAGGGAATGGGACTTTAACTACATTCAAAGTGGTTTACATAGTATATACAGGTACTTATTTGTACCTGGGGCAATGGAAGGTTGAATGACTTGCCTAGAGTCACAAGGAGGTGCAGTGGGAATCAAACCCAGGTCCCCAGGATCAAAGTCTGCTGCACTAACAACTAGGCTACTCCTCCTGTCAATGTATGCATGCATTGTGACTGCCGTGGCAACTATGCTCCAACATACCCCCAAAAGTGAATAAGAGGACATTTTGCAGCCTAAGCTCTTAAGATGGAAAAGGCCTGGATAAAAAAAAAAGTATTAAATCATTGGAGTGACCCTCCAATTCTGTCAACTACTGCACAACAAATTTCTTAAGCAATCTCACACCTGATGGCTCAGGATGATCTCTTCTTTCTTTCTTCACAGAAATATTTCCAAGCCCAGTAGAATATAGTCTAGTCTGGTACAAGTGCCAAATTCATGGATATCTCAGTGGTAGATGCTCGCTCTAGCTAACCTTGTAAGCCAAGCCAAAAATTGATATTGTAAAGATAATTCAAGAGGACCAATGATACAGGAAACAGTATCCAATGAAAGAAGCAGTAGGCCCATCCAGAACAAATATTCACACATAAAGCCTTAGGGATCATTTGGCTGAAATAGTACAACCTACAAACTTGTTGACACAGTTAAAAAGAAGAATTCTGCTCAGACTTCTATGCTACACAATGCCTCTCAAACTGCTCTGTAGGAAACATTATGAAAGAAATAATCTAGCATCAGAACTTGGCTAGAATCTCTATTCCTTAATACTTAAACATTGGAATAACTTGGACACATTTTAAAAGGATATTGATTGCTTGCCATTGCATCATGATTATGGTTGAACCATTGACCTTTAGTCCAATGCCCAAGTGTTGTTTGAGTGAATTTATATCTGACCTGAAACTTGGAGCTTTGAGAGTTTTATACAGAGATAAAGATACAAGACTCTTCCTATCCTTAAGGTACCTGGGGCTTAAATCTTGAATTAACTTAAAAGCCAGGATAAAAGCTTAGGGGGTAATATTCAACTGCTGCAATCAGATAATGTGAAGATACTTACCTGTAGCAGGTATTCTCTGAGGACAGCATTCTCACATGTGCTTTTAAAGCGTATATGACAATGAGCATATGCTAGCGTTCCCACCACACATGAACAAATACCTTCCCATCCGCCGCAAGTGTGGGAACAGCAGTACAGTACAACAGGAGGAGGGAGAGTATGTGAGAATGAATGGCCTGCTGTCCTAGAATACCTGCTACAGGTAAGTATCTTTCTCCGAGGACAAGCAGGCATTCTCACACGTGGAAATCCCTAGCCACCAGGGAGTGCAGCCTGGAAAAACACAAAACGGGCCTAGGAGAGTGGAGCTGGATTCTAGAACCCAAACAAATTCTGAAAAACTGTCAGTCCAAACTGACTATCGCATCAAGTATAACGCTCAAGGCAGTAGTAAGATGTGGACTGAAGACCACGTTGCAGCCTTGCAAATTTCTTCTATGGACGCTGACTGCAAGTGGGCTACTGATACCACCATTGCTCTGACATTATAAGCCTTGACATGACTCAAGAGTCAGCCTAGCCTGGGCCTGAGTGAAAGAAATGCAATCTGCCAGCCAATTAGAGATTGTGTGTTTCCCAATGGCGACCCCCATCCTGTTGGGATCAAAAGAAACGAAAAGCTGCGTGGACTGTCTGTAAAGCCTAGTCCACGCCAAGTAAAAGGCTAATGCTCACTTTCAGTCTAAGGTGTGCAGTGCACTTTCACCAGGTTGGGCATGAGAAAAGCTTTGAGGGGGTATTTGGTACTGGCACCTTTTCCATTGTCTGCTAAAATTGACCCACGGACCCCAAGTTTTAATGAAAGAGCTCAGGCTCTACAGAACAATTCTGCCTTGTCATAGGTTCTGTGACTGGTTGCAGGGCTATTGTGGGATGGATCCCTCAGTGATTACCCCACCCTTAAAAGGGTGGCCTACCATTTGAGTACCAGCACCATTTTTTTGCTAGAAAAAATGCACTGGGCATGAGGTTTGGGAAAGAATGTTGGAAGAATGATTGACTGGTTTAGATGGAACTCTGACAAAAGCTTAGGCATGAACTTAGGGTGCATACAGAGAACTATTCTGTTGTAATGAAATTTAGTGTAAGGTGGATCTGCCACTAGGGCCTGACGCTCACTGACACTGCGAGCTCAACTAACAGCCACCAAAAATATGACCTTCCAGGTTAAGTACTTCAAATGACAGGAATCCAGTGGCTCAAAAGGAGCTTTCATTAGCTGAGTGAGGACGATGTTAAGATCCCATGACACAGATGGAGGTTTGACAGGGGGCCTTGTAAAAAAAAAAAAAAAAAAAAAAACATCTCATGAAGCGAACTAGAGGCTGTCCAGAGATAGGCTTACCTTGTACACGTTGTTGGTAAGCACTAATTGCACTGAGGTGAACTCTTACAGACTTGGAAAGGTTTAGAAGGTATTCAAGCAGGGTCTGTATAGGGCATAAAATAGGATCTAGGGCCTTGCCCTCATACCAGATGGCAAACCTCCTCCATTGGAATGAGTAATGCCTCTTAGTGGAATGTTTCCTGGAAGCCAGCAAGACCTTGGAGGCACACTGAAGAAGAGGCAAGGAAGCAAATTCTAAGCTCTCAACACCCAGCCTGTGAGGGCCGGGGACTAGAGAATGGGAAGCAGAAGAAATCCCTTGTTCTGCATGATGAGAATCTGAAAACACTCCAATCTCTAAGATTCTTTAGAGGATAACTCCAGAAGAAGAGAGAACCAGATCTGCCTGGGACAATAGGGGGCAATCAGAATCATGGTTACACGGTCTTGCTTGAGTTTCAGCAAAGCCTTCCCCACAAGACGGATGGGAGTATATATATACAGAAGACCGTTCCCCCAATGGAGAAGGAAGGCATCTGACACTAGTATGCCATGAGCCATGACCCTGGAACAACAGTACTGAGGGACATTGTGATTGGAATGGCAAAGAGATCCACCGAAGGGGTGTCCCACCCTCGGAAGATCTTGTGGGTAACTCGTGCTGAGTGACCCTGCTCAGTCTGTTGGCCAGGGTATTGGATTTGACCATCCAGGTATATGGCCCTGAGAACTATCCTGTTCTGAATGGCCCAATGCCATATCCCTAAGGTCTCCTGACACAGAGGGTATGATCTGAAATCCCCTGCTTGTTGATGTAATACATTGCAACCTGATTGTCCGCTTGAATGAGTACAATTTGAACAGCTGATCTCTGAAAGCCTTTAGAGTGTTCCAGATTGCCCATAGCTCCAAGAGGTTGATCTAAAGATCTGATTTCTGAGCTGACCAAGCACCCTTAGTGTGAAGCCCATCCAGATGAGCCCCCCCATCCCGAGGGATGCATCCGTCATCAGCATCTTCTGGGGCTGGTCAATTTAGAATGGAAGTCCCATGGTCAAACTGGATTGAACTGTCCACCAGAGGAAGAACTGAACAAATTCCAGTGTCACTTGGATGCCATTCGCTAGGTTCCCAGAAGCCGGACGCCACTGGGAAGCTAGAGTCCACTGGGCAGTTCTCAAGTGAAGATGTGCCATGGGAGTGACATGTACTGTGGAGGCCATATGGCCTAGCAACTCAACATCTGCTGAGCAGTGACCCGCTGGCTGGCTCGAACCTAAATGGCGAGTGCAAATAGAGTGTCTGCTCTAGGCACAGGGAGAAAGGCTCACGCCTGCTGAGCATCTAGCAGAGCTCCAATGAATTCCAATTGCTGAACCAGAAGCAGATGGAACACGGGGTAGTTTAAAATGAACCCTTGTAGCTCTAGCACCCGAATAGTTTTCTGCATGGACTTATGAGCACTGTCCTTCGATGTGCTCTTCACCAGCCAATTGTTCAGGTAGGGAAATGCATGCACTCCCAGTTTGCATAGAGATGCTGCGACTACCGCTAGATACTTGGTGAAAACCCTGGGAACTGATGTAAGGCCAAAAACAGCAATATGCAGTACTGGAAATGACATGTTCCCACCCAAAATCTGAGATACTTCTTATGGCCTGAAAATATTGGGATGTGAGTATAGGCATCCTTTAAATCCAGAAAGCATAGCCAATCTTGATCCTGAATCACTGGGAGAAGAGTGCCCAGAGAAACCATCCTGAACTTTTTTTTTTTGACCATGATTTGTTCACAGCCCTTAGATCTAGGATGGGATGCATCCTCCATGTTTCCTTTGGGACAAGGAACTACCTGGAATAGAATCCCTTTCTCTTCTTCCTCTGGTGGAACGGGTTCGACCGCATGGGCCTTTAGAAGATGGAGAGTTCCTCTGCAAATACTTCCCTGTGCTTAGAGCTGAAAGACCATGCTCTCGGAGAACAATTTAATGATTTTTTTATGCCAATGAAAAGCATAACTGAGATGGACAATTGGAAAAACCCACCGGTTGGAGGTTACAAGGGGCCAACACTCCATACTACAAATCCCAGGGCAAGCAGTTGCTTCCCATGTCTGTATCAATAGCAGTCTATGAACATTTCCTCCAGAAATTTGTCCAAACTTTTTAAAACCCAGATACACTAACCGCTGTTACCATCTCCTCCAGCAAAGAGTTCTATTCTCAAAGTGAAAAAATATTTCATTCCTATTTGTTTTAAAAGTATTTCCATGTAACTTCGAGCGTCCCCTTATCTTTGTACTTTTGGAATGAGTAAAAAATTGATTTACTTCCACTCGTTCTACACCACTCAGGATTTTGTAGAACGGTCACTGATATGGTGGCTGTGCTCTGCTAGAGCCAGTCAAAAACCTGTCCCCTGTTTTGACTGCGGAGCCGGCTGGGCCTTGTGTTGAGGGGGACTGATTATTGCGCTTCTTCAACTTTGCCCGATGCCAAACATCAACACTCCTTAATGCCAATGAGGATGGCGTTGAAACCCCACGAGCCCTTGGTATTGGGTCCGACACTGACCGATTCCAGGAGCCAGCATTAAGGACCTACTTGCAGGTCCACAGGGACCAATGCACCTGATGATTATACAAGCACCGACGCCAATGTTTATGCCGACTATTTGGACAGGGCTCCAAAACTTTTGTCTCTTTCAGCTTCTCTGGACAGCCAGGTTCTTTTCTGCATAGGCAGGCAAGAAATACATCTGGCAGGGGAATGTTCTGGCCCTCGACACTGAAGACACCAAGAATGGGTGTCTTTGCTACAGATGGCCCAATTGCACCAGGTACAGCGCTTGAAGTTACTGGGAACCTTTGATGACATGGAAGGAAAAAGAGTCGTGGCCAAATCAAATGACTCGACTGACTGAAAAAGGGGCAAAGCACCATTCCCGACTGGAGCTCAGGCATAAGAGGGCCTACAGAGCACACAAAAATCAAGGAAACTTAAAAGTGGGGAAAAACCTAACTAAAACAATAAAGGGAGAAAATAATTCCTGAAGGAAAAATAACATGAAACTGAGGAAAAATAAATCCTGCAGGGAAAGCACCGAAAAGCTTAAAAAAAATAAATCAGACTCACACAGAATATGGTCTGCTTAACCTCAGAGAATTCTATGTTAAAAAATTGGAGGCCTGCTACTCAAGCCCTCATTAAAAAGTCAAAATGGATAAGGACAAAGAATTGACGTTTCATTTGTCAGTGTCCCAGGTGGAAAATGGGAGATAAAGGAATTCTTTAAGCACTGGAGTGATATCAGAGAAGCTACATGCTGATAACAACCAAGCTACAGCATTATGAACTTTTTGATTTTCTTCAGTAATCTCTATTGCACTCCCACGCTGAGAGAGTTTACAAATAGTCCATCCTTGAGATCTCTAATGCTTAAGTAACTGCTGCTATAATAACTGGCCATTCCAAATGTGGGTTAGCTGTTTTATCAATCTCAGATTTCCAAATGCTGTTACTACCAATATCTGTGCTTCCAATATAGAGATTTGGATCTAACCACGACCCTAGACTTTATGCCTGTCTATAAGGGGTAGTGGTGATTCACCCATAATCTTGAACTCTTGGTTCAGAGTACTGCCTTTCTTAATTCAAAAATTCCTTTCTTAATTCAAAAATCCCTCCAGCTTATAGAATTAAGATTACCCTCTGATTTATAGAACTAAGATTACCCCCTCAATCAGATATCAATTGCATCCAAACATCCGATTCACCTGAGGTACCATACTTTCTGTATATTCTCCTACTGGAAAAAATAGATATAGTTTTTGCAACATTACACTTTTTTTTATTGCAAGTAAATTATAAAGAAACATTTTAAGATGAAGTTTACAAATACACTTGTGTTTACAATATTTACATAACATTCTTAATAAGTTAACTAACTGTAAAAAAATTTCAAGAGCCTTCTTTGCTTTTGGTACAAATGTATATAGACCACTGGCCCCAAAAGGGGTACATCTAGTCATTACTGTTCCAGATTTCACAAAATAAGAAAGCAAAGGCAAGAAAGATCAACAGCAAAATACAAACCACCCACCCATATCTCTGGCCTGTACCATCGTGAAGAAAACGAAAATGAAAGTCAAAACCTGGAAATGCACATTATTCCACTTATCACAAACCAGAGAGGGTACAATATCTAGACAATATTACAAGGGCCACATAAAGGAGTTTCTCCCTGAAATACGGACTAGATGTTTTGGTTTATGAAATAATAAAAAAAAAAGTATCCAACTGCAACCGGTAGCAAATGAAATTAGCTTCTACTTCATGGATCCTGCATGCTGCCACTTTAAATATTTTTAGTTATATTATAGTCTGATCAAATTCCTTTTTAATTTGTTCAGTGTATGTATCATTGATTGGGTTTAATTACTATTTATTTACGTGAATTAGCAGACTGAATTTTTAACAAGGTCAGGCTGTGTTCTTTAAAATTCTATTAATGCCAAATAAATTCTCACTGGTCCAAATCACTTTCATTCTGCAAAGTCTTCATGGCCAAGCCCCAGAGGGTCATATTTGAGAAGAATGGCCCATCAGAGTTCCTATATGCTGTGGAAGATGCACGACTGCCTAACGTATCATTACAGTGACTATCCAAACTTGCTATAGATGACCGAATCATGGAAATGTTATCAGCCTGTAACGTTTCTTCTGTAGTAGCAGTGTCCTCCTCTGTGTAGGTATAGGATGATGAAGGAAGAGGAGATGTTTGTTGCATATGAGGTTTGGGGACTCTACCATGACCTTGAATCACTGGCTGTAGTTTGCAATAAGAACTTGCAGAGTTCCCATCATATTCAGTCCTTGTGTTATCAATTTCTTGACTAGGAAGTTTAAGTGGCAATAAAGCAACAGATATGTCCTGGGAAAATGAATCAGAACTCTGAGATTTTTCCAGATCAGGTGTTACCACTGTTTGAGAAAGTTCCTCCAGTGTATCTTGGCTGTCCTTGCTAGCCATACAGTGCATTTTTTTGTGCCGTCGCAGAACTGCAGACCTGGAGAAGCACTTGTTACAAATTTCACAAGTATATGGCCTTTCCCCGGTATGTGTCCTCACGTGTCTGCGTAAATCACCAGACCCTCCAAATCGTTTCCCTAAAAGATGAAAAAAAAATATTCTGACGATTATTTCAGTGGAAACAACATAAAGCAGAATTAATGATTTTGGCTTTATAACTAATGGCCAAATAGTTTGAAGAACCATAAATGAAAACCATTTCTAGTACTTAGGAGTGTACTAACAAACAAAGCTCAGTTTACATTTGTGTATGAGTTTAGGTATGCTAAGCAGGGGTTACAGCACGAAGGCATATCCCATTATTAAGTTAAAAGAACTGAAATCAAAGTTGATTTAGGCTGTATGAATTCATAAAAATAAATTCCTAACAAATGTCTTCTGTATCATGGGAAAGCTTGGACCTGTAATTATTTTTGCTTCTTTCTGAAGACTGTTGAACTGACCGAGGTAACCCTATCTCTGTGACTCATTAACTGCTTGTAATCAGGAAAACACTATCATGTGTCTTACTGCTCATAGATGATGGTGGAGGAAAAATAGATGCTGCATGGAACTTGGATAAATTCCTTTTTGGCAGCCTGGAAGAGGTATGTAGCAAAAGAGGAAAAGAGTTAAGAAGGGGAATACAGAGAATACAACTAAAAATAAAATCATACTAATTGCCATTCCAACATGACTCATAGTGGTTAGGGATGGAAGGACAGAAGGAGTGTAGAGCGTACTGCAAGAGAGAAGAGGCCTAAGGAAAGGAAATGAGAAAATAGGTTTTTGCAGAAGCACACAGCTGCCAGAATTTGACCTACCCACTAGAAGCACCTGCTGGTAAGATTAATTATATTTTTGGTTAGCACAGGTGAAACTGAAATCACATGCGCTATGTCTATTTATTTCATTTATTATTGGGATTTATTTACCACCCTTTTGAAGGAATTCATTCAAGGCAGTGTACAGTAAGAATAGATCAACATGAGCAATAGGCAATTACAGCAGTAAAAATATTCAAACAACAACAGAAAGTATGGCATAATATACTTACAATGTCAACACAATACATAATAGAACATTTTAATTGATAGTGAACAGTAAAGCAAAGATGGAACATATAGATAGGTAAGAGAGTAAGAAGGTTAGAAAGTAAGGTGACTAATTTAAAGAAAGTTGCGCATGAGGTCAGAGATGGTTTAATATTATCTCAGCTAGGGTAGGAGTGGATCAACATGTCTTGCTGCAGTATGTGCAGCCCGTGTCACTCCTTGTATGTGTGAGTGAGACTAACAAGTTAATTACGGAGAGGGTGTGATTAATGATAATCCTTGACAGGATCTTAGTGTCCTTGGCAGTGTGTACTCTTCCTATTATTCAGGTACTCAGGGCCATTTCCATTGAGGGTCTTGAAGATCAGACAGAGTTTTAAATTTAGCCCTGTATTGTACTGGTAGCCAATGAAGTTTTTGCAAAAATGGTGTGATGTGGTCACATAGCTTGCAACTTTCTATGAGTCTTGCTGCTGCATTCTGAATAAACTGGAGCTGGTGCAGGTCCTTTGTAGTCAGATCATTGTATAGTGCATTGCAGTAATCCAGTCTTGATGTTACCATGGAATGCACAACTGGGATAAGATTTACCTTCTTGATGTAAGAGAGAGGCAGTGTAGCTGTCGCAAATAGTAGAAGCAGCTCTTGAAGGTTGCTTGGATTTGGGGAATCAGAGTAAGTGCTGAATCTAACTGTATTCCAAGGTTCCTGAGTTGTGATTTGAGGGGGAGTTCGTACTTCCCAAAAGGGATTTTGATGTCAGGTATGTATCCACTTGTGTTAGGGACCCAGAGAAGCTCAGTTTTAATATATATTAAAGCAAGGGTTCTCAGCCCAGTCTTCAGGACACATCAAGCCAGACTGGTTTTCAAAATATCTGCAATGAATATGCATGATATAAATCTGCATGCACTACCTTCATTGTGATAAATCAATTTAAATGGTCCATATTCAAGCAGTGGGGGTAATGAATCAATATATTACTGTAAACCCAACCAGCAGGGGTATATATATGACCACAGCAGCGACTCATTTCACACTGGGTCACATCCCAGTGGCTCATTGTAACCATCACTGGTCTTCAATTTCACTTTTTAATTACTTTCCAGTGCTTCATGAATTTTTTTTACTTGTTAAAGTATACAGCACTACTTAGCTTTAGTTGCTGTGAATCTTTAAAAAGTCAATAATGGACTCACACCGACATGATGCATGTTTCGCAAACCTGCTTCAGGGTCTGGTC
The DNA here is from genome assembly GCF_901765095.1 of Microcaecilia unicolor. Lineage (NCBI taxonomy): Eukaryota > Metazoa > Chordata > Amphibia > Gymnophiona > Siphonopidae > Microcaecilia > Microcaecilia unicolor. The sequence continues at coordinate 504,668,837 of NC_044032.1, forward strand.
CTAAATAGCTTCAGCTCATGCTTATATCTTTTAACATGAGTCACTGTTGAGGTCATAGATATATACCCCTGCTGGTTTTGTTCATATTCAAGTGTTAGGTTTTCAGTAATATACTACCTCCATTGTATGCAAATCTCTCTCACGTATATTCATTGTTGGTATCCTGTAAACCTGCTTGGCTTGATGCGTTCTCAGGACAGGGTTGAAAACCCCTATATTAAAGCAAAAACGCACCACATTTGTTAGGATGCATCTTATTGCCCAAAACACACTTCTCTAGGTGGAAAGCCAATAGTTAGCACAGGCTAGATATTCTCTTCAGCAGTCAGTGGAGGGCCACTTTAAGTTCACAAAGGTGAAATTAGGCTTTACCTGCTAATTTTCTTTCCTCTAGACCCTCCAGACCGGTCAAGACGCTTGGGTTATGCACACCTACCAGCAGAGGGAGACTGAGAAAACTAACTATGAACTCTGTACATATAACCTGTGCCTCACCAAATATATCCAGTATACGCCTAGCAAAGCAGAGAAAACAACACCCAATCGAAAACTAAAAACAAACCCCTGTACCTGGAAACCCAAGAGAAAACAAATCAATGTGTGCTCAAGCAGACCGAACGCAAGAGCGCCCCGTACTGCACCAGTCTAGAGTCAAGGAAACCAAAAATTAAAGAAACATACTATGAAACAGCCATAGCAGAACACGGGCTCAAAAAGATATCTGACAACACGGGTGGGGTCTTGACTGGTCTGGAGGGTCTAGAGGGTCTAGAGGAAAGAAAATTAGCAGATAAGTCATAATTTCATCTTCCTCAGCAACCCTCCAGACTGGTCAAGACTCTTGGGAAATACCAAAGCAGTATAAGATTAAGGGAGGGACCTCCGAAACCCAGAGGTCAACACAGCAGCTCCAAAACCTGAACATCAATTCTATAATGTTGCACAAAAGAATGTATAGAAGATCAAGCCGCTGCCTTACAAATGTCCTGCGGAGGAATAAAACTACTCTCCGCCCAGGAAGCTGCTACCCCACGGGTAGAATGTGCCTTAAGCACCGAAGGCACCGTACGCCCCTTCAACAAGTAAGCCAAACCAATAGCCTCCTTCAACCACCGAGCAAGAGTTGCCTTGGAGGCCGCCTCACCTTTCTTAGGACCTCCAAACAAAACAAACAACCTATCTGAGGCCCGAAAAATCATGTGTCCTGCGCAAGTAAGAACGCAAAATGCGCCTAACATCCAACTTGGCCAAGCGACGTTGAGAATGTTCACCTGAACGATTACCCAACACTGGCAACAAAATCACCTGATTCACATGAAAAGAAGACACCACCTTGGGTATGAAGGAAGGTACTGTCCGCAAAGTAACTTTCTCGCTAGAGAAAGACAAGAAAGGCTCTCTACATGACAAAGCCTGAAGCTCTGAAATTCTACGTGCCGAAGAAATGGCTACCAAGAAAACTGCCTTCAGAGTAAGATCCTTACAGGTGCTGGAAGACAAAGGCTCAAACGGAGGAGCTACCAGTGTCTCTAAAACCAGGTTCAAATCCCATGGAGAAACCACCGGATGATGCTGCGGACGGATCAACTTCACTCCCTTCAAGAAACGTATAACGTACGGAGAGGCCGCTAAAGAAACCCCCTTAACCTTACCTCTGAAACAGGAAAAGGCTGCCAACTGCAACTTCAGGGAAGACAGCGAGAGACCCCTGTTTAATCTGTCCTGTAGAAACTCCAAAACGTCCGCTATTGAAACACGCAAGGGAAGATAAGCCCGCTCTTGGCACCAATTCTGGAAGATCTGCCATATACGCACATAAGCCAACGAAGTAGACCTCTTACGAGAACGCAACATAGTATCAATTACCCTGGGAGAAAAACCTTTCTTCCTCAATTTGTGCCGCTCAAGAGCCAAGCTGTAAGTGAGAATGGAGAGGATCGGCTATCTCGATCGGTCCCTGAACCAACTTCACCTCGGGCCCCAATGGAATCGGTCCTGAACTGCCAAACGTACTAGATCTCCGTACCACAGACGGCGTGGCCAATTGGGAGACACCAGGATCACTAAGCCCGAGTGTCACTCGATTCGCTGTACTACTCGCCCTACCAGTGGCCATGGAGGGAACACAGAGTAACTTGTGAACCGGCCATGGAAGAACCAACGCATCGATCCCCTCAGCTCGAGGATCCCGCCGCCGACTGAAAAAACGAGGAACCTGGGCATTGTTGCCCGACGCCAAGAGATCCATCACTGGACGACCCCATTCCAACATTATGCGATCGAAGACCGACTGATGAAGAGACCACTCTCCGGGATCCAACGTGTGCCTGCTCAGAAAGTCTGCGCTCACGTTGTCTAACCTTGCCACGTGCACCGCCGAGAGATCCTGAAGATGCCTTTCCGCCCAGCTCATTAACTCTGCCGCCTCTACGGCCAGTGCTTGGTTCCTCGTTCCCCCTGCTGATTTACATAAGCGACGGCCGTGGCGTTGTTGGAAAGAATCCTGACCGCCCTGCCTTCGAGAAGGAACTGAAAGGACTGAAGAGCCAACCGAATTGCTCGCGTCTCCAGCCGGATGATGAACCAGCGAGCTTCCTCCACCGTCCAACGATCCTGGGCCACCTGCCCCAGGCAATGACCTCCCCAGCCCCTCAGACTCGCATCCGTGGTGAGCACTACTCAAGTCCGGAGGATCCAACGGCATGCCCTTCACTAGATTCGGAGTGTGAAGCCACCAGCGCAGGCTACGTCGAATAACCTCCAACAGAAGAAGCTTCTCCTCCAACTGCTGGGTCTGAGGAGACCATCGACCCAACAGAGCCCACTGCAACTGATGCATATGGGCCCTGGCCCAAGGGACCACCTCTATCGCTGCCACCATCAGGCCCAGAACCTGAAGGTAAGCACGGGCCGAGGGAGCCCTCTGTGCACAGAGCTGCCAAATCTGACCCTGCAACTTGGAAATGCGAGTGGCCGTCAAAAACACTCAGCCTTTCTCCGTGTTGAAACACCCCCCCCCAGGTACTCCAGGGACTGAGAAGAAACTAGCTGACTCTTGGCCAGATTCACCACCCAGCCCAGTGACTATAAAAAAGATACCACCTGCGTGGTCGCCTCCTCGCTTTCAGACATTGATTTGGCTCGAATCAACCAATCGTTGAGGTAAGGATGAACCAAAATGCCCTGCTTCAGCACAGCCGCTGCCGCCACAACCACCATGACCTTGGAAAAAGTGCGAGGAGCTGTCGCCCGGCCAAAGGGAAGTGCACAAAACTGGAAATGCTTCCCTAACACCGCAAAGCGAAGAAAACGCTGATGCGCCGCCTGAATGGGAATGTGCAAGTAAGCCTCTGTCAGGTCTAATGAAGTGAGAAACTCCTTTCTGAACCGCCACAATAACCGAGTGTAACGTTTCCATCCAAAAAGAGGGGACCTTCAGAGCACCATCGACTCTCTTGAGGTCTAAATTGGGATGAAATGAACCCTCCCTTCTTGGGCACCACGAAATAAATCGAGTAACAACCCATTCTCCTTTCCCTTGGAGGAAAGAGAACCACTGCTCCTAAGTCGATCAGATGCAACAGAGTATCTTGCACTGCTCTCGCCTTGCACCGAGAGTGACAAGGAGACACCAGAAAGAAATCAGAAAGAGGATCTTCGAACTCTAGCGTGTAAGCATTCCACAGCCTCCCGGTGGAGGAGTCTAGGACTGTTCCAGAATTTAAAAAGGCATGGGATAAGCACATGGGATCGCTTAGGAACAGGTAGAATTGGGGGTTACAGCGGATGGGCAGACTGGATGGGTCATTTGGCCTTTATCTGCCGTCATGTTTCTAGGATAGTGACAGGTATTATAATCCCATGTATCTTCACTATATATGAACACATGCAGTACTTCATAGTGCTTGTTTTGCACCTATATACTGTACCCAGAAAACACCTGCTTACAGATAGGTAACTTTTCAACAAACTTCCACTAGACCCCACTAAAGACATTTCTGATTTCAGAAATGAAGACCTAAGCTTATTCCATCTTTTAATACAAAGCCTATTGTTTGCTGAACCTGCAACCTTGCATACAGATGAAGACTGCTGACAACGGTCCCGATGTGCTGGAATAACAAGGTCGTTATTAGCATCGACATCATGGCCAGAACAGCCAAGGACTCTTGGAATTACCCTTGCAGCTGGAGAGATATTATGGCTGGCAAATTGCACATTGTTTATGAAACCCCAGCTTCTTGTCAAGGTGATTCCTTCAGCATGGCGCCAGTGAAACACTCAGTTGGCCCTTGAAGCCACAGTATTTGGGGTATACAAAGTTATATGCATTCCTCTCCAAAGACAGACAAGAAGTGGGAACAGGGTCAGGCTCTTCAAAACAGACTAAAGACTCTCGATATGTAGTTAAAAACTTATTTAGTGAAGACTCGACACGGTACCATATTTCAGCACATACGTGCCTGTTTCAGGAGTCTTGGTAAATATATTTGACAATCGCGAATATTTTCGGTGATGTATCTTTAAAGCATCATCATAACTGGTCTCTAATTAGCATATACAAGCGACATAACTCCTTAAATCTATCAACTGTCTTTTTAAAGACCAGATATGATCAGACTTTAGATACATCACTGAAAATATTTGTGATTGTCAAATATATTTATCAAGACTCCTGAAGCAGGCACATATGTGCCAAAACATGGTACCATGTTGAGTATCACCAAATAAACGTTTTTAACTACATATCACGGCCCCTTGGTCTGTTTTGAAAAGCCTGACCCTGTCCCCACTTCTTGTCTGGCTGTGTTTTTCACATGGGACTCTGGTGTTCTTTCAACTTCTGTGGTTCTCTTGCTGTGCCCCCCCCCCCCCCCCAAAGCCAGAATGTACGCCATCAGCACAGCTGAAACCCATGATTTCAGTATTAAAAGGGACTCTTATCTGATGCAAGGGCTGCTGTGTTGACATCCCACCCAAAGAGCAGACCTGCGTTGGAACTAATAGCCATCTGAGGATCAGGCTGCTATTTAGAGGTCTGCATCAGGTTGTATGTGTGCTATGTTCTCTGTATGGGGATAGAGTAGCCTGACTGGATTAGAATTCCATCTATGGTAATGTGCCTTTCTTATATCTTCTGCTATTGTAAATAAAATAATTGTCCGATTTTTATAATACTCGGTAGTGGAGTTAGTTCTATTATTTGAGCGTAGTGGGCTTGGATATAAAGATAAGGGGAACACATTTGCTTCTGACACTTCACTCATTAATGTTAGCCTTGTTTTGGACCCATTTCTTTCAGAACTTATACTGTCATTTACCCCAATAACACTCCAAAAGTGCGTTATCTGTATTGCGCCTATAAGTAGGACACAAGCCCTCACTGATGGATGCTGTCACCAACAGATCCTGGTGTGGGAAAGCTTCTCTAGCTTAGATATATTGAGAACTTTTTGAGAAGCCTAATGGTCATGTCTGTTACATCTTGCCTGTTGTATAGGACCTCCTCAGTCCTATTTCAAGCTCAGACTAGAATACAACTCCAAGGGAAGGAAAGTGAGTATGTGAGGACTTATATCGTACTGTCCATGGAGAAAACCTGCCATAGGTAACTAAGTTTTCTTTAAGGACAAGCAGGATAGCAAGTCCTCACTGAGGGGACTCCTGAGCTACAGGCTGCCCTCAACAGAAAAGGGGAAATAATTATGACAGGTTTTGCAATAGGCAGACACTGGCACGGATTCTGAAACAATGCTTATATTCTTGTAGAGGTAGTCATAATGCTGTTCCTGGTTTTGGCTGGGGAGCTGGGAAGGATGTCTGGGCCCACTACTGTCTTGGATGAGAGCCACATCCCTGTTGTGTTTGAGAAAGGTGAGGATGACGACAATGTCTATGCCTAGGAGAGTAATATGATCACCTCTGCCCTCCACTGTGATACCTACTGGAAGAGGGGAAGGCCAGGTTGGACCTTGAGAGGGCCTTAGAGTTGTCATTGTGTTCTTTGATGATTTTATGACAGATGCAGAGGGGCATAATCGAACGCAAACGCCCATCTCCATGGGCGTCTATCTCTGAGAACGGGTATGTGAAGGGGCGGGCCAGACCGCATTTTCGAAAAAGATGGGCGTCCATCTTTTTTTCCCGATAATACGGTTTGTGCCGGGCAAATGCATCAGATTTGGGCGGATTTGAGCTAGGCGTTATCATTTTTCAGCGATAATGGAAACCGAAGGTGCCCAGCTGAAAAACGAACAAATCCAAGGCATTTGGTCGTGGGAGGGGCCAGGATTCGTAGTGCACTGGTCCCCCTCACATGTCAGGACACCAACCAGGCACCCTAGGGGGCACTTCTAAAAATTAAAAAAATATACAAATACCTCCCAGGTGCATAGCTTCCCTTACCTTGGGTGCTGAGCCCCCCAAATCCCCCCCAAAACCCACTGCCCAAAACTCTACACCGTTACCATAGCACTTATGGCTGAAGGGGGGCACCTAGATGTGGGTACAGTGGGTTTTGGGGACGGTTTGGAGGGCTCCCATTTACCAGCACAAGTGTAACAGGTAGGGGGGGATGGGTCTGGGTCCACCTGCCTGAAGTCCACTGCACCAATCGCTGGACATTAATGGGAAGGGCAGCCAGAGGAGAATCGCTGGACATGGATCGGAGTGGCCTAGTGGTTAGGGTGGTGGACTTTGGTCCTGGGGAACTGAGGAACAGATTTCGATTCCCACTTCAGGCACAGGCAGCTCTCCTTGTGACTCTGGGCAAGTCACTTAACCCTCCATTATGGCCCCATGTAAGCCACATTGAGCCTGCCATGAGTGGGAAAGCGTGGGGTACAAATGTAACAAAAAAAACAACAAAAACTGCTCCAGGGTCCTGCATACTGCTGTGATGGAGCTGGGTATGACATTTGAGGCTGGCATACAGGCTGGAAAAAAAAAGCTTTTAAAGTTCTATTTTTTTGGGTGGGAGGGGGTTAGTGACCACTGGGGAAGTCAGGGGAGGTCATCCCCGATTCCCTCCGGTGGTCATCTCGGCAGTTAGGGCACTTTTTGAGGACTTGTTTGTGAGAAAAAAGGGTCCAGAAAAAGTGACCCAAATTCTCGCTTCTGGCGCCCTTCTTTTTTCGATTATCGGTCAAGCGTGCCCATCTCTCCTCGGCCGATAAACACGCCCCTGTCCCACCTTCACCACGCCTCCAACAACATGCCCCCATCAACTTTGTCCGTTCTCGCGACAGATTGCAGTTGAAGACGCCCAAAATTGGCTTTCGAATATACCGATTTGGGCGCCCACGGGAGAAAGGCGCCTATCTCCCGATTTGGGTCGAAATATGGGCGTCTTTCTCTTTCAAAAATAAGCTGGGCAGTCTCCTTATCTCTGAAGAGAGATTTTCTATTCAGGATGGCACATGAGCAAGCTTCTCTGCAATGCCATACCTCATCTCCGAGGCCTGGAGCCATGGGAGTCTTCAGGCAAATACTCATAGCTGAAGCTCTTGATGCAATTTTGAAAATATAGTTGCATGGACTATGTGTTTTTTGCAATCTTACCCTTTGGCTATTAGTGAATAGAGTAGCATGGCCTTCTCTTGAGGGAGAGTGCTTGAAAACTCCTCTATATTACACATGTCTTGCAAGTACATGCCCATGTGGTATGTGAGCACAAAATGTTTTAAAAAAATTTCTCCCAAAAGACTTCCCTGCCTCTACATAGAGAGACAGATATGAACGCAGACACTGAAGAATGTGACTTGGAAATCTCTTCTGATGTGGTGGAGATGGATCTGATGGCAAACTAGTCAAAATCCATCCCCTTCAGAGAATCTTTCTGGTTCATATTCAGAATACCCTGAAAAATACTACAGAGGAGACGTCTGGGTCTCTGCCAGTCTTCATCTCCGTTTATCAGTGCAAATGAGCCTCAAACAAGTGTTGAGACATCAATGATCTCTGCTGTCTTAGTGAAGTTTCCTCCCCCAAACACTGGAGATGGATACTGGTGTGCGACACATAAACCTCAAAACACAGAGGACTTGTTGTAAGTATCCCTTCTTTAGGCAGTGCAAGGATCTCAAGAACAGGCTAGATTTTCTGATGCACTGACAATGTTGAAGCTGCAGCATTGCAATGTGCAAAGAATCACTCAAGTCACTCACTGAATTCCTTTCTGAACTGCTCCTCGAAGGTGATGTTAAAGGCATGAGGAACACAGTAGGAGTGTACACGTACTCTTGAATCACTTGGGGAGTATCAGAAACTTGATTTCAGATCCAATAAGAATACAAGTGTTGCCATAATGGGACAGACAGAAGGTCCATCAAGCCCAGCATCCAGGTCACAAGTACCTGGCAAGATCCTAAAACAGTTCAATACATTTTATGCTGCTTATCCTAGAAGCATAAAATGTATGCTTGTCTGACGGCACTCAGATGCAAGGTAAATGACGGTTTAAACGATTAATGTGATAGTAGCTAGCATAAAAGAAATAGAAAAAAAGAAGTAAATTATAAATCGACAGTTAGCGACCAGTAAAGACCAGCGGAAGGATGGTGGGTGCAAGTCTATGATTATAAAACCGCAGCAATAACGCAAAAAGTAGCTGCAATGTTGAGATGAGACTGTGCCCTTAAACCTCCGATACACTGGTATTCCCGGTAGTTCTCTACTAACTTTGTGAGTGTTGACATTAGTACTAGCAAAGTACAGCTGCATTTGTTGGCAGTATCCTAGAAGTAAGCAGTGGATTTTCCCCAAGACCATCTTAATAATGGTTTATGGATTTTTCTTTTAGGAAGTTATCTAAACTTTTTTTAAACACTGCTAAGCTTTGATGTAATTTCCTTTCCGTAAGAGTGGGACTCAGAGGGAAGGGAAGTGATGAGGAGGCGAGCCTGCCTGCTGCTTTCACTGCCGGTTTGCCACTGCAACTACGGGTAAACAGAAGATTTCAACGCAGGGCGCACGAACGGAAAGTCGGGGAGCTGAGGGCTGACATCTGGGGCTGGGGTTGGAACGATAAAGGGGGCATGTGGAGGCTGGGGCGAGTCACTGGACATGGAAGGGAGGGGAGGATAGGGGGCAAAGGAGAATCACTGGACATGGAGGGGAGGGGAGAGGAGAATCACTGGACATGAATGGGAGGGAAGAATACAGGCAAAGGAGAATTGCTGGACATGGATGGGAGGGGAGGGCAGAGGAGAATCAATGGACATGGATGGGAGGCAAGGATATGGGCAAAGGAGAATCACTGGACATTAATGGGAAGGGTGGCCAGAGGAGAATCGCTGGACATGGATCGGAGAGGAGGGCAGGGGAGAGAGGAGAGTTGCTGGACATGGATGGATGGAGGGGAGGGCAGGAGAAATGCTGGACATAGATGGAGGAGAGAGAAGAAATGCTGGACATGGACGGAGTGGAGTGCAGTGAAGAGAAATGTTGGAGGGAAGGAAAGAGAGGAAGGAGATGCACACGGATGGAAGGGAGGGGAGAGAGGAGAAATGCTGGACTTGGATGGAGTGGAGGGCAGGGAAGAGAAATGTTGGAGGGAAGGAGAGAGGAAGGCGATGCACATGAATGGAGGGGAGGGGAGAGAGGAGAAATGCTGGACATGGATAGAGTGGAGGGCAGGGAAGAGAAATGTTGGAGAGGAAGGAAAGACAGAGGATGGAGATGCACATGGAGGGGAGGGGAGAGAGTTGAAATGCTAGACATGGATGAAGAGGAGGAAAGAGAGGAGGAGAAGTACATGGATTTAGGGGAGACGAGAAATTCTGGACATAGATGGAGGGGAGGAGAGAGAGAAAGGAAGTGAGACGAACATGGACTGAGGGGAGGGAAGAGAGAGGAAGTGAGACGAACATGGATGGAGGGGAGGGAAGGGAAGAGAGAGGCATTGAGATGAACATGGATGGAGGAGAGAGGAAGTGAGATGAACATGGATGGAGAGAGGAGAAATGCTGGACATGGATGGATGAGCGGGAAGCAGATGCATATGGATGGAGGAGAGGAAAAAATAGGAAGGAGATGCATACTGACGGAGATGAGGGAAAGGGAAAAGAGGAGAAATACTGCACATGGATGGAGAAAATAGGCAAGAACTGGATCCACTCTATACCTTCTCCAGTCAGTCTGCGGAGGACCCAGCTTTTACCTATGGATGTAGAGGAAGAAATGAAGAAGAAAGGAGAAAAGTAAAGAAATAAATGGAAAGGAAGCCCTGGAAATGGAGTTAAGGGAACAGATAGAGAGCAGCAGAATCAGAGACTGGGACCAACATGATCAGAAAAACAAATTCACCAGACAAGAAAGGTAGAAAAATCATTTTAGTGTTTGGAATATGTCCAATTTCATAATTTACATCTGTCTTTTTTTTTGCACTGGGTATACTGGAACTGTAACAGCTTACAGAAATTATTTATAATGAAAAAAAATCACAAGTTCTTTTTTTCTCCTATACTGGTATAGTATTTTCAATGATACCTGTTTATATGCGCCATGGCTGGTATAAGGGGTTTGGCTACCATATGGGCAGAGCCATAGGTGGTGACCCAATCCATTCTGAGTACCAGTACCTTTTTTCCTACAAAAACAGGATTGTACGTAACTATAGTTTGGGTTCCTCATTCCCACATGCATCACTTTCTACTTGCTCACATTAAATGTCATCTGCAATTTTGATGCTCAGTCTCACAGTCTCATAAGGTCCTCTTGTAATTTTTCACAATCCTGTTGCGATTTAACAACTTTGAATAACTTTGTGTCATCAGCAAATTTAATTACCTCACTAGTTACTCCCATCTCTAGATCATTTATAAATATGTTAAAAAGCAGTGGTCCCAGCACAGACCCCTAGGGAACCCCACTATCTGCAATTCTCCATTAAGAATACTGATCATTTAACCCTACTCTCTGTTCTCTTATCTTTTAACCAGTTTTTAATCCACAATAGAACACTACCTCCCATCCCATGACTCTCTAATTTCTTCTGGAGTCTTTCATGAGGTACTTTGTCAAATGCCTTTTGAAAATCCAGATACACAATATCAGCTGGCTCACTTTTATCAACATTTGTTCACCTCTTCAAAGAAATGTAGTACATTGGTGAGGCAAGATTTCCCTTCACTAAATCCGTGTTGGCTTTGTCTAATTAATCCATGCTTTTGAATATGCTCTGTAATTGTGTACTTTATAATAGTTGCTACCATTTTGCTTGGCACTGACATCAGGCTCACCGTTCTATAATTTCCCAGATCAACTCTGGAGCCTTTACAAAAAATAAAACGGAGTTACGTTTGCTACCCTCCAATCTTCCTGTACCATGATTGATTTTAAAGATAAATTACGTATTACTAACAGTAGTTCTTCAAGTTCATTTTTCAATTCATCAGTACTCTTGGATGAATACTATCCAGTCCAGGCGATTTGCTACTCTTCAATTTGTCAAATTGCCCCATCACATCTTCCAGGTTTACAGATATTTCATTCAGTTTCTCTCACTCGTCAGCTTTGAATATCATTTCTAGCACCGGTATCTCTCCCAAATCTTCTTCAGTGAAGGTCAAAAAGCAAAGAATTAATGTAATCTCTCCGCTATGGCTTTGTGTTCCTTGAGTGCCCCTTATACCCCTTTGGTCATTTAGCAGTCCAACTGATTCCTTTGCCAGCTTCTTGCTTTTAAAATACCTAAAAATGTTTTGCCTCCAACACAATCTTCTTTTCAAAGTCTCTCTTTGCCTTCCTTATCAGCATTTTGCATTTGACTTGCCATTCTTTATGCTGTTTCCTATTATTTTCAGTTGGATCCTTCTTCCATGTTCTGAAGGAATTTCTTTTACCTGTAATAGCTTCCTTCACCTCACATTTTAATGGTGCAGGCTGTCGTTTGGTTTTCCTTCCTCCTTTTTTAATACACGGAATATACTTGGCCTGGGCTTCCAGGATGGTATTTTTGAACAGCATCCACGCCTGATGTAAATTTTTGACCTTCGCAGCTGCTCATCTAAGTTTTTCTTTTCACCATTCTACTCATTTTATCAGTCTCCTTTTTGAAAGTTAAATGCTAACGTATTGGATTTCCTGTGTGTACTTACTGCAGAGCTGATATCAAATCTGGTCATATTATGATCACTTTTCAAGTGGCCTCAACACCATTACCTTCTACAGCAGATCATGAGCTTCACTAAGGATAAGGTCTAGAATGTTTCCTCCTCTTGTTGGCACCTGTACCAGTTGTTCCATAAAGCAGTCCTTGATTTCATCAATGAATTATACCTCCCTAGAATGCCTTGATGTTACATTTTCCCAGTCAATATCGGGGTAATTGAAATCACCCATTATTATTGTGTTCCCCAGTTTGTTAGCTTCCCTAATTTCTGATAAAATTCTACATCTGTTTGTTCATCCTGGCCAGGTGGATGGCAGTACAATCCTACCACTATCCTTTTCCCCTTTACACAAGGAATTTCAATCCATAGGGATTTCAAGACGTGTTTTTGTGTCCTGCAGAATTTTCAATTCATTTGATTCAAGGCCCTCCTTAACATTCAGAATGCTGCTGCACGTCTTATATTCCGCCAAAACCGATATACTCATATCACCCCTCTCCTCAAATCACTTCATTGGCTTCCGATCAGATATCACATACAATTCAAGCTCCTCCTCCTTACCTACAAATGCACTCAGTCTGCGGCTCCTCACTACCTCTCCACCCTCATCTCCCCCTATGTTCCCGCCCGTAACCTCCGCTCACAGGACAAAGCCCTTCTCTCAGTACCCTTCTCCACCACTGCCAACTCCAGGCTCCGCTCATTCTGCCTTGCCGCACCCTAAGCCTGGAACAATCTTCCTTTACCCATACGCCATGCCCCCTCCCTACCCATCTTCAAATCTCTGCTTAAAACTCACCTCTTCAATGCTGCCTTCGGCGCCTAACCGCTCGAGATATATAGAATGCCCCAATCTATCCACCCTATCAGACTAACTGTTCACTCGTCCTCTAGATTGTTTCACCTGTCTTTAGATTGTTCTCTTGTCTTTTAGATTGTAAGCTCTTTGAGCAGGGACTGTCCTTCTATGTTTAAATTGTACAGTGCTGCGTAACCCTAGTAGCGCTTTAGAAATGCTAGTTAGTAGTAGTAGTAACATAAAATGCTACCCCCATCCACCAATTCGATCCACCCTGTTGCTATGATGTACCCTGGTACAACACTGTCTCACTGGTTATCCTCCTTCCACCAGGTCTCAGAGATGCCTACTATATCTAAATTTTCATTTAGTGCAATATTTTCTAACTCTCCCATCTTATTTCTGCGGCTTCTGGCATTCGTATATAGACATTTTAAACTATGCTTGTTATTCCTATTTACATCTTGCTTAGCAGTTGACAGTGATAATTTGCAATCTTTTGTCTGTTCTTTTCTTTATTTAAAGGCATCTGGACTACTATAGTCTCTACTGCAACCTCACTATCGGGATAGCCTACCATCCCTGTTTTGGTGATATCTTTGAAAGATACCTTATTCTGAACCATGCGCTTTTGAACGAGTGTCGGCCTTCCCCCAGTTTCTAGTTTAAAAGCTGCTCTCTCCTTTTTAAATGCCGATGCCAGCTATTTGGTCCTACCCTGGTTAAGGTGGAGCCCATCATTCCGGAATACATTCCCCCTTCCCCAGAATGTTGCCCAGTTCCTTACAAATCTAAAACCCTCCAACATGCACCATCGCCTGATCCATGCATTGAGAGAGCTCTCTCTGTCCTTTGGGCATGGACGTGGAGCACTTCTGAAAATGCTACCTTAGAGGTTCTCGATTTCAGCTTCCTACCTAAGAGCCTAAATTTGGCTTCCAGAACCTCTCTCCCACATTTTCCTATGTCATTGGTACCCACATGTACCAAGACAGCTGCTTTCTCCCCAGTGCTGTCTAAAATCCTATCTAGGTGACGCGTGAGGTCTGCCACCTTTGCATCAGGCAGGCAAGTGACCGGGCGATCCTCATGTTCACCAGCCACTCAGTTATCTATATGCCTAATAATCAAATCACCAACTACAATAGCCATCCTAACCCTTCCCTCCTGGGCAGAAGTTCCTGAAGACACATCCTCGGTGCGAGAGAATGTTGTGCATCCCAAGGTGGGCTGGTCCTAGCTAAAGGATTATTTCCAGCTTCAAAATCTCCCTCCTCCAAGACAATCTTGTCACCTCCCCTCTGGTACCAAGGATGATCTGCAATCCATGACAAGGACGCTAGGGACATATACGTTGAGGTGTGATGTCAATGCAACCTGGCCTCCACTTGGTGTTCAGCATCACAAGCTCTGAACGTCTATGGAAATGAGGACCAATTCTTTATCTACAGGCAGGAGTCAATGGATGTCCGATCCGGACTGCCTGTATTGATGCTTAATGTTGAGGATGATTAATTCTTTATGCCAATGCATTCCCAGCATCCAAAGCAGCTCCTGTATCCATGGAGACTGATTCCTCTGATCTTGGACTGTATTCAGGAGGTGCAAAAAAACCCCAAAGCAACATTTGCACTGCTTCAAGAAGACTTCTCTGACATCTGTAAACACAAATTACATTGAAAAGGTTCATGGTCTTATCCCAGACACTGTACATATCAATTGTGATTATTTGTAACAGAAACGGTCTTGTCACACTGTATAAAGCCAGTGGAGGCTTTTGTCTGGGATATATGACAAAAAAAGCTGCACTTAAATCAACTCGATCTTGAAAAATGTACATGACTAGTGCACTCTAGGCCCACAAAGGTGGCCTCACTGGGCAAATGCAAATGCAAAAAAAAAAAAAAAAAGAAAACTTATAGGCTACCAGGACAACAGGAATGGCGCACAACAGCAACAGGTTTTGATAACAAAATAAGATTAAAATCACTTGAAAAATACCAAAAATACAGTCTTGATGAAGCGTACTAGATGATGTGACTAATAGGCTCTTTGGAGAGACAAAGACTGAGGTGGTCCCATGCAACACAGGCATCTCAAAAACTTCTCAGTGTATCTAAGCTGGAGAAGCTTTCTAACACCAGGCTCCACTGGTGGTCACCCTCAGTGAGGACTTTCTATCATGCTTTTCCTTGGAGAGCCTTCCTAAACCCTACGAGGTCTCAATTTCAATCGAAGTCAAGAAAAGTCCCTTACTGAGACTATGATTCAGAGACTGATCAATACACAGACCAACAACAATCCAACAAAAAACTTTTGAAGTGATTTTTAAGAATATCTAGCTCTGCACTAACTGATCTGTTCCCCTAGAGTTTCTAGTTTAGAGTTTAAGTTAGTAAACTATATTATTTAAGTTCAACTAGCAAATTTCTTTTTGTTGAATACTATACAGCATCTATAAACATTAACACTCATTACTACAAAAACAAAACAGATCAAAGCTAGACATAATCACATTTAGTCTGAAAGTAGAGTTTATTGCTCACCACATGTTGAACAGCTGTATGGTCTCTCTCCTGTATGTCTAATTCTGTGCTTTATTAACTTTCGATGCATATTAAAAGATTTCCCACACTCATCACAGGTGAAAACTTTATCCGCTGTATGAGTTTTCTTGTGCTCATTTAAGTTACTGAAGTTACTAAATCCTAAAACAAGAAGCAAACACAATCAATTGTTTTCTATCATGAATATTCTTTTCATCCAAAATGGTTTCAAAGTAGTACATATTCAGTGTGGTTTAAGCAGTTAGGAAAGACTCCTGGCTGCTTAAACCATGATGAGGGTTGGCTGCTGATATTCAGTAGCACTTAATGAGCAATGCTGCTGAATATTGGCTCTAACTGCATTACCAAATTCGGGAAGTGGAAGAACAGTTTGGGAGCATTGGAAGAACAGTCTGGGGGCAATGGAAAGCTGCAGTCAGGGGGATGCAGGTACTGGTGAGCTTCAGTATTGGTGCCTCCATATCTAAGCACCCTAATAGTAAAATTTAGACTTCAGATTTCCGGTGTGTTTATTATCTGACATAAACTACACCTCTCCGTTGTATGTTTATATTGACAACGGGAATCCTCATTAGTCTTAATTATTAGAATTTTTTTAGGAGTTTTTTTCTTTCATATTAACTAAGCACTTATCTTTTGGCTTTTCCTTTGTTGGCTCTACAGTGCGCTTCTGTTTCGTAATTTCTTCGTCTGGAGCAATATCTTTAAAGTGCCAATTCTTGTGCCCTATAAATAGACGGCTTTATTAATATTTCAACTGTGTTAACCCATTTATTTATATATATATTTTTTCTCTCAAGTACTCACAGTTATGACTTATCGCAGTTGAGCTTCTCAGTCTTGTTTTCTCATAAGTGTGCCTCACAATGGCGCCAGTCACATGATTTTATGACGTCAGACGCCTTGAAGACTATTGTTTCCTGAACTTTCTTGGAACTTTCGAGAAATCTTGAGATTTCTAATCTGCCTTCCAAAGATTTTGAGGAAACGTTCTTTTAAGATATTATAAGAAGTTATAAAAACACGTTCCACTCAATTTTATTATTTAATCCTGTGGGATTTAAAGATTCAAGTCGATAAATCCAGCGTTGTTCTTTTTGCAGTAGTTTTCTGTCTCGATCTCCTCCTCGTATATTTGAAGGAACATGATCAATCACTACACATTCGTATTCCATGAATCCATGTCCATGGTCTAAACTATGTTGCACCAAAGGGGTTTCTCTCTTTTTAAACTTTAAGTTATGTTTATGATCACTCATTCTTGTTTTTAGGAATCTTTTTGTCTTTCCTACGTATAATTTCTGACATGGGCATATTAAAATATATACTACATATGTTGATTCACAATTCGTCTGGTATCTAAGATCATATTCTTTCTCATTTAGGGGGTTCTTGAACTTATCAGTGGTTCTCATGATGTTACAATATTTACATTTCCCACATCTAGTGTGCCCCTGTGCGATAGTAACTTGCTTTTCTCTTTTTTCTTGAAGTAGCTCTTTTAAGTTTTGGTTCCGAGTGTAGGCTATTCTGAGATTTTTATTACTGAATGCTGGATGCATTTGCATCAATCTCCAATTATGTTTTATACATTTTGCAACGTAGTTGTTAGTATTCGTATAACGAAGTACACAAGTTTGTGTATTAGATTCAATCTGTTCGTTGCTCTTCTTTTTTAATAGTAGCTGGTCTCTATGATTATATCTTGCTCTTTTATAAGCCTTTTGGATCAAACCGTCTGGGTAGCCTCTTTGCACAAATTTTTCTTTCAGCGTTTTAGCTTGTTCTTTGAACTTTTTGGTGTCTTTACATATTCTTCTGTATCTCAATAATTGAGCTATGGGTAAGCTTTCTTTCATTTTTTGCGGATGATTACTTGAAAAGTGTAGCAAAGTATTACGATCTGTGGGTTTAACATATATGGAGGTATCCAACTCATTGTATTGTTTAGAAATTAGAATATCCAAAAAATTGATTTTGGTATCTGATGATTGCATGGTAAATTTGATATTTACATCTCTTTCATTAAGCCAATATGTAAATTCGTTCAGTTCCTCGAGTGTTCCTTCCCATAATACGAATACATCGTCTATGTATCTATACCATTTTTAATTTGGACTTTCCATGGATTTTGATGTATCCACCTTTTCTCAAATTCTACCATATATAAGTTTGCTACTGAGGGAGCACATGTAGCCCCCATTGCTACACCCTTTAATTGTTGGTAAAATGTATCGTTGAATATGAAAAAATTGTTAAATAAGGCTATTTCTGTTATTTTTACCAAGAACTCTGTGGGTACTTGATGGGGATGCTGTCTTTTCATCAAATTAAGTTCTACTATTTTTAAACAGTCTTTTTGTGGTAGAGACGTATATAGAGAAACCACATCTAGTGTCACCAATAAAGTAGAATCATTAATATTCTGTATTTCTTCTAGAATATTTAGAAAATGCGTGCTATCTTGTATGTAGGATTCACTGTTCTTCACTATTGGTTGCAAAAACCAATCCACATATTGAGATAGTGGTTCTAAAATAGAATTATTAGAAGCTACTATTGGTCTTCCTGGGGGATTCTGCAGATTCTTGTGAATTTTAGGTACCGTATAAAATAAAGGTACTGTAGGATAATTTTTATTCAAAAATGCCATCTCTTTTTTAGTAAGGAAACCTGCTTCTACTCCTTCAAAAACTATTTCCTTAATAATATTCTGTAACCTTTCGGTTGGATCTTCCTGAAGTTTTTTATAAATATGCGTGTCAGATAATTGATTTAAGATTTCTGTGTCATAGTAATCTTTATCTAATATAACTAAACCTCCTCCTTTGTCTGCTCTTCTTATTATTATTTCTTTATCTTCTTGCAGAGATCGTAATGCTTTCTCTTCTCCTTTTGATAAATTATAATTTATTTGTTGTTTTTTAGAAGTTTTTTTCACTTCATCCAATACTATTGCTTTAAACGCTTTGACAAGAGGATCGACTTGTCCTGGGGGATTCCATAACGATTTGTTTTTTTTAATCGCCCTATCCGGTATTTCTTCTTTCCCATGGAAAAATATTTTTAAATTTAAATTTCTAATGAATCGTTCTAAATCTATTTGAAATTGAAAAAAGTCAAAAGTTTTAGTTGGTACAAAGGATAATCCTTTTTGTAATAGCTCCATTTCTTCCTTTGTTAAGCTACGTTTTGATAAATTAAATTTTATTTGTTCCATTGGTCTTGTGATCTGGTCGATGGTCGATTCGTTGACCCTACTCTGTACGTTCGACCTCTTGTTCTTCTTCTGTAATTTCTGCCTCTGTCTAAAAAATCTCTTCTGGCGTGTGTTTCTTCTGTGGAACTGACTGATGATGACGTAGAGGCTTCAAAACGTAGCTTAACAAAGGAAGAAATGGAGCTATTACAAAAAGGATTATCCTTTGTACCAACTAAAACTTTTGACTTTTTTCAATTTCAAATAGATTTAGAACGATTCATTAGAAATTTAAATTTAAAAATATTTTTCCATGGGAAAGAAGAAATACCGGATAGGGCGATTAAAAAAAACAAATCGTTATGGAATCCCCCAGGACAAGTCGATCCTCTTGTCAAAGCGTTTAAAGCAATAGTATTGGATGAAGTGAAAAAAACTTCTAAAAAACAACAAATAAATTATAATTTATCAAAAGGAGAAGAGAAAGCATTACGATCTCTGCAAGAAGATAAAGAAATAATAATAAGAAGAGCAGACAAAGGAGGAGGTTTAGTTATATTAGATAAAGATTACTATGACACAGAAATCTTAAATCAATTATCTGACACGCATACTTATAAAAAACTTCAGGAAGATCCAACCGAAAGGTTACAGAATATTATTAAGGAAATAGTTTTTGAAGGAGTAGAAGCAGGTTCCTTACTAAAAAGAGATGGCATTTTTGAATAAAAATTATCCTACAGTACCTTTATTTTATACGGTACCTAAAATTCACAAGAATCTGCAGAATCCCCCAGGAAGACCAATAGTAGCTTCTAATAATTCTATTTTAGAACCACTATCTCAATATGTGGATTGGTTTTTTGCAACCAATAGTGAAGAACAGTGAATCCTACATACAAGATAGCACGCATTTTCTAAATATTCTAGAAGAAATACAGAATATTAATGATTCTACTTTATTGGTGACACTAGATGTGGTTTCTCTATATACGTCTCTACCACAAAAAGACTGTTTAAAAATAGTAGAACTTAATTTGATGAAAAGACAGCATCCCCATCAAGTACCCACAGAGTTCTTGGTAAAAATAACAGAAATAGCCTTATTTAACAATTTTTTCATATTCAACGATACATTTTACCAACAATTAAAGGGTGTAGCAATGGGGGCTACATGTGCTCCCTCAGTAGCAAACTTATATATGGTAGAATTTGAGAAAAGGTGGATACATCAAAATCCATGGAAAGTCCAAATTAAAAAATGGTATAGATACATAGACGATGTATTCGTATTATGGGAAGGAACACTCGAGGAACTGAACGAATTTACATATTGGCTTAATGAAAGAGATGTAAATATCAAATTTACCATGCAATCATCAGATACCAAAATCAATTTTTTGGATATTCTAATTTCTAAACAATACAATGAGTTGGATACCTCCATATATGTTAAACCCACAGATCGTAATACTTTGCTACACTTTTCAAGTAATCATCCGCAAAAAATGAAAGAAAGCTTACCCATAGCTCAATTATTGAGATACAGAAGAATATGTAAAGACACCAAAAAGTTCAAAGAACAAGCTAAAATGCTGAAAGAAAAATTTGTGCAAAGAGGCTACCCAGACGGTTTGATCCAAAAGGCTTATAAAAGAGCAAGATATAATCATAGAGACCAGCTACTATTAAAAAAGAAGAGCAACGAACAGATTGAATCTAATACACAAACTTGTGTACTTCGTTATACGAATACTAACAACTACGTTGCAAAATGTATAAAACATAATTGGAGATTGATGCAAATGCATCCAGCATTCAGTAATAAAAATCTCAGAATAGCCTACACTCGGAACCAAAACTTAAAAGAGCTACTTCAAGAAAAAGAGAAAAGCAAGTTACTATCGCACAGGGGCACACTAGATGTGGGAAATGTAAATATTGTAACATCATGAGAACCACTGATAAGTTCAAGAACCCCCTAAATGAGAAAGAATATGATCTTAGATACCAGACGAATTGTGAATCAACATATGTAGTATATATTTTAATATGCCCATGTCAGAAATTATACGTAGGAAAGACAAAAAGATTCCTAAAAACAAGAATGAGTGATCATAAACATAACTTAAAGTTTAAAAAGAGAGAAACCCCTTTGGTGCAACATAGTTTAGACCATGGACATGGATTCATGGAATACGAATGTGTAGTGATTGATCATGTTCCTTCAAATATACGAGGAGGAGATCGAGACAGAAAACTACTGCAAAAAGAACAACGCTGGATTTATCGACTTGAATCTTTAAATCCCACAGGATTAAATAATAAAATTGAGTGGAACGTGTTTTTATAACTTCTTATAATATCTTAAAAGAACGTTTCCTCAAAATCTTTGGAAGGCAGATTAGAAATCTCAAGATTTCTCGAAAGTTCCAAGAAAGTTCAGGAAACAATAGTCTTCAAGGCGTCTGACGTCATAAAATCATGTGACCGGCGCCATTGTGAGGCACACTTATGAGAAAACAAGACTGAGAAGCTCAACAGCGATAAGTCATAACTGTGAGTACTTGAGAGAAAAAATATATATATAAATAAATGGGTTAACACAGTTGGAATATTAATAAAAGCCGTCTATTTATAGGGCACAAGAATTGGCACTTTAAAGATATTGCTCCAGACGAAGAAATTACGAAACAGAAGCGCACTGTAGAGCCAACAAAGGAAAAGCCAAAAGATAAGTGCTTAGTTAATATGAAAGAAAAAAACTCCTAAAAAAATTCTAATAATTAAGACTAATGAGGATTCCCGTTGTCAATATAAACATACAACGGAGAGGTGTAGTTTATGTCAGATAATAAACACACCGGAAATCTGAAGTCTAAATTTTGAAACAGAAAAAGAAAAACGGTGTTAACATAGATAGAGTGCTTGAGTAGTAATCATTGTTACAATTTTTTACAAGCACGAACACAGTTATTTAATTACCCTAATAGTAAAGCAAAGATACTTACCTGTAGTAGGTATTCTCTGAGGACAGTAGCATTATATAACCACAGATGGGTAAGACGGGTTCACACTGCCAGTCCAGAGCTTGTAACAAGCTTAAAAATTAGTCAAGCGTGAGACACGCTCCACTGCGCATAAGCGAGTGCCATCCAGCCCACTGCGAGAACGTGGGACCAGCAGTACAATATAAAGAATAATAGAAAGGAGACAACTCCAAAGGGAGGTGGGAGAGTTTGTGAGAATTTAAGGCCTGCTGTCCTCGGAGAATACCTGCTACGTGTAAGTATCTTCACTTTTTTCTGAGGACAAGCAGGCCCTATAATTCTCACAGATGGGAAATCCTCGCTACCAGGCTCACCAAAAACAACCAGTGGCCAATTGGACCTCGCAACGGCAAGGGCAAAAAAGTAATTAACCTGAAACTATAAAATCTGAGAGTGCAGCCTGGAACAGAACAAAATGGGCCTAGGAGGGTGGAGTTGGATTGTAGACCCCAAACAAATTCTGTAGAACTGTTTGTCCAAACCGACTATCATAGTAACATAGTAGATGACGGCAGAAAAAGACCTGCACGGTCCATCCAGTCTGCCCAACAAGATAAACTCATATGTGCTACTTTTTGTATATACCTTGATTTGTACCTGTCTTCTTCAGGGCACAGACCCTATAAGTCTGCCCAGTACTATCCACGCCTCCCAACCACCAGCCCCGGCACAGACTGTATAAGTCTGCCCAGCACTATCCCCACCTCCCAACCATCAGTCCCGTCTCCCACCACCGGCTCTGGCACAGATCGTATAGGTCTGCTCAGCACTATCCTCGCCTCCAAACCACCAGTCCCGCCTCCCACCACCGGCTCTGGCACTTGTTTTTGGCACTACTAAAAAGTTTCTCTATCTTCTAGGGCCTTGCTGTCACACCAGATGGCAAACCTCCTCCATTTAAAAGAATAACACCTTTTCGTGGAATCTTTCCTGGAAGCAAGCAAAACTCGGGAGACACCCTCTGAAAGGCCTAAAGAGACGACTTCTAAGTTCTCAACATCCAGGCCGTGAGAGCCATGTCAGGTATCCTGCTCAAGGCAGTAATGAGATGTGATGTGTGGACTGAAAACCGCATTGTAACCTTGCAAATTTCTTCAACAGAGGCTGACCTCAGATGGGCTATTGACGCAGCCATGGCTCTGACATTGAGCCTTGACATGGCTCTCAATGGTCAGCCCAGTCTAGGCATAAGTTAAAGAAATGCAATTGTGAGCCTTGACATGAACCCTTATGGAGTTGGTCTTGAGATCAGACTCGGAGAGAGTTGCAGAAGGTATTAAAGCAGGGTATGTGTAGGGAAGGAAATAGAATCTAGGGCCTTGCCCTCACAACAGACGGCAAACCTTCTCCATTTGAAAGAATAACATCTCTTAGTGGAATCTTTTCTGGAAACCAGCAAAACCCTGAAGATACCCTCTGAAGAAACAAGAAGGCAAATTCTAAGCTCTCAACATTCAGGCTGTGAGGGCCAGAGATCGGAGGCTGGGATGCAGATGTGATCCCTCATTCAACGTGATGAGGATTGGAAAACACTCCAATCTCCACGGTTCTTCGGAGGATAACTCCAGAAGAGGGAACAAGATCTGCTGGGGTTAGTAAGGAGCTATGAAGATCATGGTCAGTGGTCCAGCTCGAGTCAGCAAAGCCTTCCCCACAAGAGGAATGGGAGGACACGCATACAGAACTCCTGTCCCCCAATGAAGGAGGAAGGCATCCAACGCTAGTCTGTCGTGGGCCTGGAGCAGAACTGAAGGACTTTGTGATTGGACTGAGTGGCAAAGAGGTCCACCAAGTGGGTGCCCCCTGCTCAGAAGATCTCACAGGCAATGCCCATGCTGAGGGACCAATAATGCAGTTGCATGACCTTGCTCAGACTGTTGGCCAGGCTGTTGAATTTTCCCACCAGGTTAAGTGGCCTTGAGGAGCATCCCGTGTGGGTGCACTGAATGCCACATCTGGACGGCCTCCTGACACAGGAGGGCATGATTCAGTACCCCCCTGCTTATGTGTGTAGTACGTGGCAACCTGATTGTCTGTTTGAATGAGTACAATTCTGCTGATCCCTGGAAGCCTTTAGAGCATTCCAGACTGCCGGGAGCTCTAGAAGGTTGATTTGGAGATCTGTTTCATGGGCTGACAAAGCACCTTGAGTATGAAGCCCGTCTAAATGAGCTCCTCACCCTAAGCAACATGAATCCATCATCAGCACTTTTTTGGGCTGTAGAATTTGTAATGTGAGTCCCAGAGTCAAATTTAATTTAATTGTTCACCACAGTAGGGACTGAACCAGCTCTGGCGGAACTCGGATGACATCCTGTAGGTTCCCAGTGGCCTGACACCACTGGGAAGCTAGTGTTCACTGGGAGTTCTCATGTGAAGATGGGCCATGGGTTAACATGAACAGTACAGGCCATGTGGCCCAACCTCAACATCTGCTGGGTTGTCCGTGCTACAGGGAGAAAAGCCAGAGCCAACAATGTCTAGCAGGGCTTCAATGAACTCCAATTGTTGGACAGGGATAGATGGGACTTGGGGTAGTTTAAAACGGACCCTGATGGCGCAGTCACACTGTGACTACTGCAAGATGCTTGGTGAAAACCATGGGAGCCAGCGTGAGGCCAAAAGGCAATACCCGGTACTGGAAATGACATGTCTCTAGTCAGAATCAAAGATACTTTTTGTGAGAAGTATTGGGATATGAGTATAAGCATCCATTAAGTCCAGACAGCATAGCCAATCGTTTTACTGAAGAATGGGAAGCAGGGTGCCCAAGGAAACCATCCTGAACTTGTCTTTGATCAGGAATTTGTTCGGGTCCCTCAGGTCCAGGATGGGATGCATCACCCTCCCCTCCCATTTTCTTTTGCACAAGGAAGTACCTGGAAAAGAATCCCTTTCCTTCTTCTCCTGGTGGAACAGGTTTGACCGCATGGGTCTTCAGAAGGGCGAAGAGTTCCTCTACAAATACCTGCTTGTGCCAAGAGATAAAGTGATGTGCTCTCAGTGGGCAATCTGGTGGTCTCTGTAGCCAATGCAGGGAAAAACAGATGGACTATTTGAAGAACTCACAGGTTGGAAGTTATAAAGGGCCACCTTTCTTCGTAAAATTTCAGCTTCCCCCGACTGTCAAGTTGTCCAGGATGGTCACTTTTACACTGGTTATGCTCTTCTGGAGCCAGTCAAAAGCTCGCCCCCCTCCTTTGACTGGGGAGCTGTCTGGGCCATAGGTGCAAGCTGTTGATGAGAATAAGCATGCTGGGGTTCAGCCTACTGAGGCTGGCAAGAAGGGGTGTACCTACACCTCTGCGAGTAATAAGTACTCCTCTTCGACTTGCCAAAAAACCTCCTAGAGGAGAAGGCAGGTGCAGAAGGTGCCTGGCGGGGGAGAGAATCGATGGTATCAGTGTGCTTCTTGATGAGGTCAGCGATCTCCTCCAACTTCTCTCCAAAAAGATTAACCCCCTCCCCCGGCATCTACTAACCTCTGTTGGACCACCGGGCCCAAGTCAGAGACATGCAGCCATGACAGTCTGCGCATCACTATACTCTAGGCAGAGATCCTAGAGGCCACATCAAGTGTCGTAGATGCCCCTGGTCAAGAACTTACGACCCGCCTTCTGCTGCTTGACCAGCTGGCAAACACATTCAGCCTGCCCTGGCGGGAGAGAGTCTGCTAAAATCAGACATACTGGGCACCAAGGACTGAAAGTACAGGCTTGAGTAGAGCTGGTACGATTGGATACGGGAGATGAGCATGGAGGCTTGATACATCTTCCACCGAAAAGAATCTAACGTTCTAGCTTCTCTGCCAGGGGGCGCTGAAGAATAGTCTCAAGAATTCCTGGCCCTTTTGAGAACAAATTCTACCACTAGGGAATGGTGAGGCAACTGACGTCTATCAAACCCTGGGGAAGACCAAGTCTGGTACATGATGTCATCCTTCTTGGGGAGAGCAGGGACTGAGAGAGGGGACTCCCAGTTCTTTACCTGAACATCCGTAATATATTGTGCTGTCATAACCTCTAGGAGGAGAGTTGTAGTCCAGGACCTCGACATCTTGGCCTTATCCTCCACTTCCAAAGAAACTGGGATAGAGGCCGCCATCTCCTTTACAAAAGGAGGGGAAGGAAAGGATCTCAGGTGGATGACTTCCTCCTTCCCTGTGGAGAATAGGGATCAGATGAGATGCCGAGAAGTATTGTGGATCATCTTCTGAGTCACATGAGTGCGCCTCATTGGTGTCGGCCAAGATTTTCTCATGGGAGGGCTGAGACTCAATGAACAGGCACTATGACCCTGAGAGGGGCATCAAGGTGTCAGCTCTGGCATAGACTCCAGCGAAGTTTCCTCCACCAACATCAAGGGTGTTTCAACACGGATGGCAGTAGATGCTGAGATTGCAAGCGGCATCGGATTCGGAGACCTCACCGCAGGCTGATGGCCATGTGGGACTTTAGCAAGAGGCATGGTTGGCGCAAGCGCCCCAGTCGCCAATGTACTCTGCAAGAACCCCACCAACAGCTCAGGGAGAAAGGCCCGGAGGCGCTCATCAAGGACCAACATTAGGAAAGACTGGGGTGCCGGTGTAGAAGTACACTGCTGAATCTATGGGGTCAAAGCGGGTGCTTGGTCCTGGCTGTGTCATATATGGAGGGAGAGCAGCCCTCCCAGTGCACACGTTTCTCAGGGACTGGTGAAATCCTCAGTGCCCCAGAGCTCCTATGCATCAAGAGGATTGATGCCAATGCTTCTTCCAATGTCTGGCATTGATGCTCCCTGGTGCCGAAGAGGACAAGATTGAGTTCTCTCATCACCTCAGGGTTGGGTCCCACATTGATTGGTCCCAGGGGGCCTGCATAATGGCCAGCATCGAGGCAGGTGGAGACCTGTGTGCGCTCGATGCCCAGAGCTCCTAGCTCTCAGAGAATGAGTCCATTCTCTTGAGGCTAGAGTAGTAGATTTAGAGGAGCTGAGGTAGACAGAGAGGTACATAGAGGGGACCTACAGGGCCTTGTAGAGAAGTCCCACTTCCAGTCTGGCAACCCCTGGCTGCCTTGGAGGAGGGAGGCCTCCTAAAAGGAATGGATCACCCTGGTGAAATTCTAAATAATCCTGTAGCCAGGACCAGCCCACAAGAGGATACAATATCCTCTCATACTGAGGATGTCTCTCCAGGAGCTTCTGCCCAGGAGGGAAGGGTTAGGCTAGCTGTTTTAGATGGTGATTCAATTATTAGGTATGTAGATAGCTGGGTGGCTGGTGGACATGAGGATCACACCCTGCCTAGTGTGAATTTGGCACACCTCACGTATTACCAAGATAGGATTTTAGATAGTGCTGGGGAGGAGCCGGGTGTCTTGGTACATGTAGGTACCAATGACATACAAAAATGTGGGAGGGAGATTCTGGAAGCCAAATTCAGTGTACTTAGTAGAAAGCTGAAACCAAGATCCTCCAGGGTAGCATTTTCAGAAATGCTTCCCGTTCCACGCGCAGGGCCCAAGATACAGGCAGAGCTCTGGAGTCTCAATGCGTGGATAAGACAATGGTGCAGGGAGGAGGGTTTTAGATTTGTTAGGAACTGGGCAACATTCTGGGGAAGGGGAAGCCTATTTCGAAAGAATGGGCTCCACCTTAACCAGGGTGGGACCAGGCTGCTGGCACTAGCATCTTTTAAACTAGAAACTGGGGGAAGGTTGACAGTTGCTCAAAAGCGCAGAGTTCGGAATAAGGTATCTTTCGAAGATATCATCAAAACAGGGGAGATAAGGCATCCCGATAGCGAGGTTGCAATAGAGAGCACAGTAGACCAGGTGTCTTCAAATAAAAATCAGATTTTCAAGATTCCACATTATCACTGTCAACTGGTGAGGAAGATGTAAATAGGAACAACAAACAGTTTGAAATGTCTATATGTGAATCCCAGAAGCCTTAAAAAAAATGGGAGAGTTAGAATATATTGTACTAAATGATAAAATAGATATAATAGGCATTTCTGAGACTTGGTGGAAAGGAGGATAACCAGTGGGACACTGTCATACCAGCATAAAAATTATATAGTGGTGATAGGGCTGATCGAATTGGTGGAGGGGTAGCATTGTATGTTAAGGACCTTGAATTGAATAGACAAACTCCTACAGGACATGAAACACATCTTGGAATCCCTATGGATTGAAATTTCATGTGTAAAGGGGAAAAAGATAGTGACAGGAGTGTAGTATCGTCCACCTGGTCAGTGTGAAGAGACAGATGTAGAAATGTCTATAGGAGGCTAACAAACTGGGGAACACAACAATAATGGGCGATTTCAATTACCCCGATACTGACTGGATAATTGTAATATCAGTGTATGCTAGAGAGGTGAAATTCCTTGATGGAATCAAGGACTGCTTTATGGAGCAGCTGGTACAGGAGCCAACAAAAGGAGGAACAATTCTAGACCTAGCCCTCAGCGGAGCGAATTAACTGGTGCAGGAGGTAATGGTGCTGGGGCTTTTTGATAAAAGTGATCATAACATGATCAGATTTAATATAAGTTCTGAAATAAGTACACAGAGGAAATCCAATGTGTTAGCATTTAACTTTCAAAAAGGAGACTTTCTGAGAAGTTCTGAGAGAAGAGGACATTTCTCTGGTAAGTGAACGCTACTTTGCTTTGTGCTTTGGGAATTTAAAGTTTGGGGTTTAAAGGAGGAATTGTAGGTTAGTGTTAGGCAAAAAAAATATAAAAAGCACATTTTAACAACTAATCTCCATAGTCTTTTCCACTTAGTTTTAAAAGCCTTGTACCACAGCATTAACAGATAGAATCTAACAGGCACTGCGGAAACAGGAAATACATCAGTAGAGGGCGGAACCATGCGATGGAAGGCTGCAGCCGAGCCGAGCCTGCTGCTTTCAATGCCGGCACCACGACTCGAGGAAAAATACAATATTTAAAGGCAGGGCGGTGGCAGGAAGGAAACGAGGGCTATTGGGCAGCTGAGGGCAGACAGGAGATGATGGACGACCTGGGAAGCGGGGGCGGGAAATATCTGGCGTTGAGTAGGGGAGGGGCTAGAAGGGAGATGGTTGACATGGGCTGCTGAGGGGGAGAAGGCTGTAAAAGAGATGGTTAACATGGGTAGATGGCGGAGAGGGCAGGGGAGAGGAGAGTTGCTGGACATGGATGGAGGCGAGAGAAGAAATACTGGACATGGATGGAGGGGAGGGAAGAGTGAGGAAGGAGATGAGGGAAAAGGAAGAGAGGAGAAAAACTGCACATGGTTGAAGAAAATAGGCAGAAGCTGGATCCACTGGACAGTCAAGTCTGCAGAGGACCCAGCTTTTACTTACGGATGTAGGGCAAGAAATGAAGAAAAAAGGCGGAAAGTAAAGAAATAAATGGAAAGGAAGCCCTGGAAACGAAGTTAAGAGGGCAGATAGCAGCAGAATTGGATACTGGGCCAGAATGATCAGAAAAACAAAGCCACCAGACAACAAAGATAGAAAAAAATCATTTTATTTTCGTTATAGTGTTTGGAATATGTCCACTTTGAGAATCAGATGCTCAACATTAAAAGTTTATATTTATTTACTTATTTATTTTTGTTACATTTGTACCCTGCGCTTTCCCCACTCATGGCAGGCTCAATGCGGCAGGCAATGGAGGGTTAAGTAACTTGCCCAGAGTCACAAGGAGCTGCCTGTGCCGGGAATCGAACTCAGTTCCTCAGTTCCCCAGGACCAAAGTCCACCATCCTAAACACTAGGCATTTCATTTATCCAACTTTAAACATGAATTAGATTGGAACCTGGGATCATTTGATTTTTTTTTTCCCTGGAGTAATGCATTGCCACCCCCCCTCCCCCTCCACCGGCTATAGCCAGTTCTGCAATTTTTTGGGGGGGGGGGGGGGGGGGGACACAGAGGTGGACCAGGGAGAGAGCTTGTTAAACATTTACCAGCACACCACTGATATTAGCCCTCTCCTCATCACTTCAATGGCTCCCTGTTTCCGCATACAGTTCAAACTCCTCCTATTGACCTATAAGTGCATTCACTCTGCAGCTCCTCAGTAACTCTCCACTCTCATCTCTCCCTACACTCATCCCCAGGAACTCCGTTCACTGGGTAAATCTCTCTTATCTGCACCCTTCTCCTTTACCGCTAACTCCAGACTCTGTTCCTTTTATCTTGCTGCACCATATGCCTGGAATAGACTTCCTGAGCTACCGGTAGTACATCAAGCTCCATCTCTTGCCATCTTCAAATTTAGCCTAAAATCCCACCTTTTTGATGCTTTTAACTCCTAACCCTTACTCACTTGTTCAGTACTATTGTGTTATTATTCCCACCTTAATTCCCTTATCTCTGATTTGTCCTGTTTGTCTGTCCTAATTAGATTGTAAGATCTGTTGAGAAGGGACTGTCCCTTTATGTCCAGTGTACAGCACTGCATACGTTTAGTAGCGCTATAGAAATGATTAGTAGTAATAGTAAGATGCGGTAAGTGCACACTAGCACTTACCACAGCTTAGTAAACGGAGTCCTTGTTGAGCTTGCAAGCAGTCTTCATGCTGACCACTGTACCCTTTGATTTTCCAAGCAAAATCACAGACACAACACTAAGTGGTAAGTTATGATGCATATTTTTCTACCGCCCCCCCAGAAAGTTGGCCTAACACTCAAGACAACTTCATTGATTTCATATCAAACATTTGCATAAACTTCCAAGACGTCCTACTACTAGGAGATATCAACCTACACCTAGAAAAACATCATGACACTAACACAAGAACTTTAACAGATTTCCTAAACCAATGAGAATTTAAAACAGAACAAGCCACCTCATCTCAAGAAAAGGCCACCAATTAGACCTACTAGCCCACAAACTATCAGCAAACCACAACTGGGAAGAGGTACTATGGTCACACCACAGAAAACTCACATTCACACTACAATGGAAAGAAAGCAGCAAAAATAGAAAATCACAAACATCATATACTTCCATAAGAAGAGGAAAGGTGGACAACCACAACTTCTGGACAACAGCGCTGTATGAGTAAACAAACATACCACCAAATAACACCCATTTCATGAGAAACTGGGCTGAACTAAGCAAACACACTGAACAAAATAGCACCATTCAAAAAGAAAACAACAACCAACCAAGCCCCTAGTTTAACAGCAAGTTACTGGAAATGAAACAATTTTGCAGAAAACAAGTAAATGGTCCAAAAACAAACAAAATCATATGGATGAAAACCATAAGAACATACAAACACAACATAAAGAAAGCCAAAGGAGAACACTACAGCACTAATGTGAACCCAGAACAGAATATAAAAAAAAACTGTATGAACTCATGAACAATCTACTGAACAACCAAGCTCTGCAAACGTCAAACGAAACACCACAAGATTGCATGATACTTTGAACAAGAGATAGTGAAAATAAGATTGAATCTTGCAGCAACTCAAATCTCTCTCACAGACTTCTTACACGAAAGTAGACAATCTGGTCCTCCTTCAAGACAACCACAACCAACTCAGTTAAAACAATACTGGCAAAATATGCACACTTTAAGTGCCTGCTAGACAGCTGCCTTAACTACATGATGAAAAACCTGCCAGACTGGTTCATCGAATGCCTCACGGAACACAAAATATATGCTCTCGCAAGGCCACTTCCCTTCTGACAAGGGCGGAATCATACTCAATCCAATCCCTAAAAACGCCACCAGTAAGATCAATGACCTCAAACACTACAGACTAGTGGCCTCAATACAACTACTGACCAAAACGATGGAGGGACTAGTAGCAAATCAACAAATGGAACTACCTGACACATTTCTCACACCTTCACAACTCAGTCAGGTTTCAGACCAATATACAGCACTGAAACAGTCAACCACGCTGCTATCAAAATTCAGAAAAATAATATGCCAAGGACAAAACATACTACTAGTACTACAATTTGATATATCAAGTGCCTTTGACATAGTAGACCACACAACACTGATGACTCTACTCAACAAAATGGGAATCAGTGGAGCAGTGGCAGCCTGGTTCAATGGCTTCTTAAGAACTAGATCATACATTGTAAAGATGATTAACCAACTCTCAGCCTCCTGGATACCAGAATACAGGGTACCACAGGGCTCTCCAATATCACCTATACTGTTTAATATAATGATGGCCCCACTCGGCAAAAAACTGGAACAAATGGGACTCAACCCATTCATATGGGCGACCCTCCGGGGCAGGAATGCTGGCTTTGGCCTAACCCCTGGTAAGCCTTTCCTCGGCTAGAGGTGCCCAGCTCTACCATCGGCTGCCTTTCAGGTGCTGTGGAGGACTTGCAGCTCATCTGCATATCCTTTACAGCTTCTCCGGGGTGACTCCCAGGTCCACTCTGATCCACTCAGGGCCTCCGCTCTAGGTGCCGTGAGCTGGGGTATTTTTCTCTTTACATTAATTTTTCTCCCAGTTACTACTTATGGATCCAGTACACTTTCTTCTTGGTACTGTCCCTTCCTAATCTATTTCTCCATCTGAAACCACTGTACACTGCAGGAACACATTGCCCACCCTTTGTATTCATCACTTTACCATCTCTTTTTTCCTCTTCCTTTTTCTCAGCTCTCAACCTTCAACATTTCCTTCCTTCCTTTCATTCATCCATCCATCTCCTTTCTATCTGAGTACATCTCACCTTCGTCGCTGTCATCATACCTCTCCTACTCTTCTCCATAGTCTCTTGTTTCTTCTCCTGCTCTCCGCTGGGGACATTAATCCCAATCCTGGTCCTCCACATCAGCTCTCATCCTATTTGTGCAGGTCACACGGTGATATCTCCAATCTAATTTCTGTTCCTCTCCTCCCCCCTTCTTCCCTGCCTTTCTCTTGCGCTCTGTGGAATGCCCGCTCTGTCTGTAACAAACTTTCCTACATCCATGACCTCTTTATCTCTCGTACTCTCCATCTGCTTGCCCTAACTGAAACTTGGCTTTACCTTGAAGACTCTGCTTCAGTCGCGGCCCTATGCCATGGAGGTTATCTTTTCTCCCATACTCCTCGCCCAGTTGGTCGCGGAGGTGGTATCAGGCTACTACTTTCACCCTCTTGTAGATTTCAACCTCTTCTTCCACCTCAGTCTCACTGTTTTTCTTCCTTTGAAGGCCACTCCATCTGTCTATTTGCTTCTCTGCCTCTCCGAGTAGCAGTCATTTATCGACCCCCTGATAAGTCCCTTTCTTCCTTTTTCACTGACTGTTGCTTGGCTTTCCTTCTTTCATGAACCTTCATCTCCTTCCCTCATTCTTGGGGATTTTAACATTCATGCTAATGATCCCTCTCTTATGCTTCGCAGTTTCTTGCTTTAACATCCTTGCTTTCAATCTTCAACTGTGCTCCACTGCCCCCACTCACCAGAATGGCCACTGTCTTGATCTTATCCTCTTCTCAAACTGCTCACTCTCCAGTTTCTGTGCCTCAACTCTTCCCTTCTCTGACCATCATCTGATAACTTTCACACTTAAACACCCTCCTCCCCAGTCCCGTCCAATCTTAACCGATACATTTAGGAATCTTCAGGCTACTGACCCTTCTACTCTGTCCTCCAGTGTTTCAAATCTCTTCTCTACCACTATGTTATCCAAGTCTGTAAATGAGGCTGTCTCTTCCTATAATACTATTCTCTCCTCTGCTCTGGATACTCTCGCTCCTCCCATTCCCCGTTCTGTAAAACATACCAAACCCCAGTCTTGGCTGACCTCTAGAATCCGCTACCTACGTTCCTGTGCCCGCTCTGCCGAACGCCTTTGGCTAAAATCCCGTGCCCATGCTGACTTCATACATTTCAAATTCTTGCTGACCTCCTTCCAGTCTGCTCTTTTACTTGCCAAACAGGACTATTACATCCAGTTGACAAATTCTCTTGGCTCAAACCCTCAACGTCTCTTTGCCACACTGAACTCTCTCCTCAAAGTGCCTTCACCTCCACCCCCCCCCCCCACCCTTCACTTTCCCCCCAGACTGGCTGAGTTCTTTCATGATAAAGATCACAAGATTAAACTTGAATTCTCAACCAGGTCACCTCCACCTCGCCTTCCCTTAGTCCATTCTCTCAACCCTCCAACTCCTGCCTCCTTTTCTGAAATCACTGAAGAGGAAACTACATCTTCTTTCCTCCTCGAAACTAAGTACCTGTTCCTCTGATCCTATTCCCACCCATCTACTTAACACTGTCTCTCCTACTGTCATCCCTTTTATGTCATAGCCTCAATCTTTCACTTTCCACTGCAACGGTTCCTGATGCCTTCAAACATGCCGTAGTCACACCACTCCTTAAAAAACCTTCATTGGACCCTACCTGACCTTCCAACTATCGCCCCATCTCCCTCCTCCCTTTCCTATCCAAGATACTTGAACGTGTTGTTCACCACCGTTGCCTTGACTTTCTTTCATCTCAAGCTATTCTTGATCCTGGCCAGATCCAAAGGTCTCTATTCTATCCTCATCCTTCTCGATCTATCTGCTGTTTTTGACACTGTTGATCACAGCCTATTCCTTGATACGCTGTTCTCACTTGGATTTCAGGGCTCTGTTCTTTCTTGGTTTTCTTCTTATCTCTTCCAGCGTACCTTTAGTGTATACTCTAGTGTATCCTCCTCTACATCTATCCCACTGTCAGTTGGTGTACCTCAGGGATCTGTCCTGGAACCTCTTCTTTTCTCCATCTATACTTCTTCCCTTGGTACTCTGATCTCATCCCATGGTTTTCAGTATCATCTTTACGCTGATCACTCCCAGATCTACCTCTCCACACCAGAAATCTCACCCAAAATCCAGGCCAAAGTATCAGCCTGCCTGTCTGACATTGCTGCCTGGATGTCTCAGCGCCATCTGAAACTAAACATGACCAAGACTGAGCTTCTTACCTTTGCCCTTAAACCAACCTCTCCTCCTCCCCCATTCTCTATTTCTGTGGATGACACTCTCATCCATCAGCTCGTAACCTTGGGGTCATCTTCGACTCCTCCTTCTCCTTCTCTGCACATATTCAGCAGACTGCTAAAACCTGTCGTTTCTTTCTCTATAATGTCACCAAAATTCGCCCTTTCCTGAACACACTACCAGAACCCTCATCCACACTCTTATCACCTCTCATTTAGACTATTGCAACTTGCTTTTCATAGGTCTCCCACTTAGCCTTCTCTCTCCTCTTCAATCTGTTCAAAATTCTGCTGCACGCCTAATATTCCACCAGTGTCATTATGCTCATATTAGCCCTCTCCTCAAATCACTTCACTGGCTTCCTATCCGTTTCCGCATACAGTTCAAACTCCTTTTATTGACCTATAAGTTCATTCACTCTGCAGCTCCTCAGTACCTCTCCACTCTCATCTCTCCCTACATTCCTCCCCGGGAACTCAGTTCACTGAGTAAATCTCTCTTATCTGCACCCTTCTCCTCTACTGCTAACTCCAGACTCCGTTCCTTTTATTTTGCTGCACCATATGCCTGGAGTAGACTTCCTGAGCTGGTACGTCAAGCTCCATCTCTGGCCGTCTTCAAATCTAAGCTAAAAGCCCACCTTTTTGATGCTGCATTTAACTCCTAACCCTTATTCACTTGTTCAGAACTCTAATTTTATCATCCTCACTTTAATATTCCCTTATCTCTTGTTTGTCCTGTTTGTCTGCCCTAATTAGATTGTAAGCTCTGTCGAGCAGGGACTGTTTCTTCATGGTCAAGTGTACAGCGCTGCGTACGTCTAGTAGTGCTTTAGAAATAAGTAGTAGTAGTAATATATGCCGACGACCTCACCATCTACATACCTTTAAACAACATTACAGAATAAGATTTTAAAAAGGTCTTGACCTTATGGAAAAATGGGCCGCAACCTTCAAATTTCAACTAAATAAAGACAAAACCAAGTTCCTGGTTCTATCCAGTCCATACAACCCCACTTCCTACCAAAACTTCACAACTGACCAAACATATCAAACTGAAGAACTAAAAATGTTAGGCATTATTCTCGATAAACATCTGACACTAGAAAGCCAAGTATCAGCAATCGCATCAAAGTGCTTCACAAACCTATGCAAACAGACTGATTAGAGACTACTTTCCCAGACAATCACTTTGCCTAATAACACAATCTGTCACAACTACATTACTGCAATGCAGCATACAGTGGGGGAAATAAGTATTTGATCCCTTGCTGATTTTGTAAGTTTGCCCACTGACAAAGACATGAGCAGCCCATAATTGAAGGGTAGGTTATTGGTAACAGTGAGAGATAGCACATCACAAATTAAATCCGGAAAATCACATTGTGGAAAGTATATGAATTTATTTGCATTCTGCAGAGGGAAATAAGTATTTAATCCCTCTGGCAAACAAGACCTAATACTTGGTGGCAAAACCCTTGTTGGCAAGCACAGCGGTCAGACGTCTTCTGTAGTTGATGATGAGGTTTGCACACATGTCAGGAGGAATTTTGGTCCACTCCTCTTTGCAGATCATCTCTAAATCATTAAGAGTTCTGGGCTGTCGCTTGGCAACTCGCAGCTTCAGCTCCCTCCATAAGTTTTCAATGGGATTAAGGTCTGGTGACTGGCTAGGCCACTCCATGACCCTAATGTGCTTCTTCCTGAGCCACTCCTTTGTTGCCTTGGCTGTATGTTTTGGGTCATTGTCGTGCTGGAAGACCCAGCCACGACCCATTTTTAAGGCCCTGGCGGAGGGAAGGAGGTTGTCACTCAGAATTGTACGGTACATGGCCCCATCCATTCTCCCATTGATGCGGTGAAGTAGTCCTGTGCCCTTAGCAGAGAAACACCCCCAAAACATAACATTTCCACCTCCATGCTTGACAGTGGGGACGGTGTTCTTTGGGTCATAGGCAGCATTTCTCTTCCTCCAAACACGGCGAGTTGAGTTCATGCCAAAGAGCTCAATTTTTGTCTCATCTGACCACAGCACCTTCTCCCAATCACTCTCGGCATCATCCAGGTGTTCACTGGCAAACTTCAGACGGGCCGTCACATGTGCCTTCCGGAGCAGGGGGACCTTGCGGGCACTGCAGGATTGCAATCCGTTATGTCGTAATGTGTTACCAATGGTTTTCGTGGTGACAGTGGTCCCAGCTGCCTTGAGATCACTGACAAGTTCCCCCCTTGTAGTTGTAGGCTGATTTCTAACCTTCCTCATGATCAAGGATACCCCACGAGGTGAGATTTTGCGTGGAGCCCCAGATCTTTGTCGATTGACAGTCATTTTGTACTTCTTCCATTTTCTTACTATGGCACCAACAGTTGTCTCCTTCTCGCCCAGCGTCTTACTGATGGTTTTGTAGCCCATTCCAGCCTTGTGCAGGTGTATGATCTTGTCCCTGACATCCTTAGACAGCTCCTTGCTCTTGGCCATTTTGTAGAGGTTAGAGTCTGACTGATTCACTGAGTCTGTGGACAGGTGTCTTTCATACAGGTGACCATTGCCGACAGCTGTCTGTCATGCAGGTAACGAGTTGATTTGGAGCATCTACCTGGTCTGTAGGGGCCAGATCTCTTACTGGTTGGTGGGGGATCAAATACTTATTTCCCTCTGCAGAATGCAAATAAATTCATATACTTTCCACAATGTGATTTTCCGGATTTAATTTGTGATGTGCTATCTCTGTTACCAATAACCTACCCTTCAATTATGGGCTGCTCATGTCTTTGTCAGTGGGCAAACTTACAAAATCAGCAAGGGATCAAATACTTATTTCCCCCACTGTATGTAGGGTGCAAAGAAAGCATACTAAAATTGCTGTAGACCAATCAAAACACAGCAGCAAGACTGATATTCAAAAGTTGAAACAGGAAAGGACAACACCACTACTCAAAGCGCTACACTGGCTCCCAATCAAGGCAAGACTATTCTTTAAAGCAAGCACTCTTATTTTCAAAATATTATTTGGCATGTTCCCAGACTACATGCTAGACCTGATAGAACTATCCTCAAGAAATGCAAACCCAGGAACCAGAAGCTACCAATTACGTCAGCTACCAAACTGCAGAAACATACAAATCCACTTACACAGCTGGATTTAGCTATCTAGGATCTAAATGGTGGAACCCAATACCTAAGATCACAAGAAGCATCACAAACTATCTCCAGTTCAGAAAAGGACTAGAGACATCTTTTCAAAAAATAATATGGACCGATGCTCTACATCACTTTGTAATCATAATGCACCAATGTAACTGAAAATTATAAAAAAAAAAACCCACACACATCAATGTAATTTCAATAACTATAAACCACTTTGAACCAAAACTTGCTTTTGGATAATAGTCGGATAAAGGAATGGATAAATAAATAAATAAACAGCATCAGAAGTTTAGCGCAGCAAAATAAAAAGTAAAATGCTACACCAAAGGACAGTGTAGCTTATTACATCAGCTCTTTTTACTAGAAAGCTCAAGGAAGTCCATTCTGATTGAAACTACAAATATGTTTCATAATTTGCGTGTGTAACTTGTGAACCTACATATTTTCAGCAAAAGTAAATGTTTTATATACCAACTTGATTAAAAAAAACAAAAAAAAAAAACACCCGTGTTTCCATGGTCAAATGTTTTACAAACTCAGTTACAGAAAAGATCACATTTATATTTATGGGACAACTATGTTTAAACAATAATCTTAAAAAGGGGTATACAGAGCCAGAGAGCCCAAATTTCTGTTGAAATTGCCTACATGCTTAGAAGACTTTCTTACCACGGCCACATATATCACACAGGTGAGGCTTTTCTCCACTGTGAATAACAATATGACGCTGGACATCTCCAGAGGCTGCAAACCTGTAACAAAATTTGAGAATTCAATTTTAATTTTTTCAATAAAGTTCTTCTTCACAACTGCATATGCTGTATGCCAGTGAGGTGCTACACAAATTTGAAAAATACAAACATGATTCTTGAGAAAGTATTCCAACCTAGCTGACTCCAGAAAGTTGAATAAATTCGGTTGCTCTTCTAAGGTTGTATAGTTCTACAATACTTCCTAAAAAAGGAAGATGTTTGAAGTAAAAGTGGTTTTCCCTTGTAAAGAGGGGGGGAGGGGGGGAAGAATTATAAACCTGGGCTAAATTGGGTTATTTTAGCACAGGGCCCCAATTTTATGCAGTGAGAATCTGTGGTAAAATAACCCGACTTAACAGTAGCCCATGTTGATAACGTCCCTTCTCATAGCATTAATTTACCACTATAAACTCTTGGGAGGAGTTTTCAAGTCAAAATGTTGCCCCAGCAAGTGAGCTACTGTGGAAGAGACACAGACATAAAATATTAATGGAGATCAAGACTAAGATACCAGCAATATTATTTTTGGTTTCCTAGCACTTATCACTTTAAGAGTAATTTTATAACAAGGCACCTAAGTTACAAGGTCAAGTATGTGCTGTTAGATGTTATTTTATAAAGTTAACTAAGTACCTATGTGTCTTCATAAAATACTGTTAAGTGGCAGAAATTATGTCTTGCATGCAAGAACGTACATTTACATCTGTATGTGAAGTTTACAAGTATGCATGCTTATTACAGTATTTTACAATTAATGCGCGTACTTGCAAACTCCATTGGTACCACACTCCAACTACACCTATTGGCAAAGTACAAACCATCTTGAGAAAGCACATATATTTACACCAGTTAGTATTTTATAAAAGACTTTTTACGTGCTTATGTTACTCTTGCGTGTGACTGCGCAGAATTCCTGTTGGGGAATTCTGCACGAATCAGTCTTTTTGCACAGAATCGAGCCCCTTTAGCCCGCGGTGAAGGAAGGACTGATGTTGGCTGGCTGGCTGGCCCCCCCTCCCCGAGCATCAGTGGGTCTTCCCTGGGCCTACCTTAACACTCCCTTGGTGGTCTAGTGGCACCTTTGGGGGCAAAAATCCCACTCTTTCCTGATCGCTGCTGCCGATCTGAAGTCGGAGCTCTGCTTCTTCACAATGGCCATGGAGACTTCATGTGGTAATCTTGTGACGCTGCTGCAGGAAGTCAGCAGCCACTTGCAAGAAGTGGCTTTACTGGCCCACAGCAGCAGCAGTGGGCAGGAAAGAGTTAGGTTCTTTCCTGCTCCAAAGAGGTACCTCCGATGCAACTCCTAGCTCCCTGATGAGTGCAGATACAGTGGGCGGATGCTGTGAAAAATCTAAAGATGGTGTGTGTGTGTGTGTGTGGGGGGGGGGGGGTTGGAAAAAACTTTGGATGGTTTGTGGGTGCAGGGATGGGGCTGGAAAAAAGGTGGATGCTATGTGTGGGTGCTGGAAAAAAAGATGGATGGTGCCTGTGTACAGGGAGGGAGACTGTAATATTGTTTAAATTATGACAAACTCGCAGAATTTG
This sequence comes from Microcaecilia unicolor, assembly GCF_901765095.1. Lineage (NCBI taxonomy): Eukaryota > Metazoa > Chordata > Amphibia > Gymnophiona > Siphonopidae > Microcaecilia > Microcaecilia unicolor. The sequence continues at coordinate 504,708,951 of NC_044032.1, forward strand.
CAAATTTTGTGCAAAGATTTTTGAATTTTTTGAGGCGCAGAATTCCAACAGAAGTATTATGTGGCTACATATGTGCAAAAAGACTATATAATTACCCCCTATAAGTATAATACTAATCATTGTTCTATAACAAAGTTTAAACCAGCAAGTTGCAACAAAGTCAAGTACCGTATTTGGATGTTATCAACTTTAAAATATTTCAGTGAAACAGATTCAATTTTATGCCATGTGAAATACACTGTAAAACATGACAGTATTGTGTACTAATGATGTCACTCATTTTACTAATGGCTTAGATTTCACAGAAATGCACATTTACTAGGACTTATTATTAACTGCCTTTATGAAAATATTAACCTAAGGCAATGTACAACAGGTACAGTTTAACACAAAACTTACAATTTTGTTACAGCGTAACAGTAAAATGACTAAATAAAGCCTATCAATGAGGTAAACCTGGAAATGGCAGGCCGCAGGAGAAGGAAAGGCTGAAGAGAGATGCCAGACGGTAGGGAGCAGGAAGCCAATGCGTGATAGCAGGGCGCTTAGACGTTTAAGCTACAGAAGGGGCCTAAATGTGCGAGTCTTGGCATGTCCGACACACAAATGTGCATATCACATGCATACAAAAGAGACACATACAGGATTGTAAATATTTCCCTATCCCTTATGAAATTCAATTTTATTCGTTCAAATCTATATTTCACATTCTCTGTTATTGTAACTGTGAAAACTAATGACAATCATACTGTTTTCTTATTGGTTACTGTGTGTTCTAGCAACTGTGTTGTCTTGGGCAAGGTCATATTAAGAAATTGGCAAAACCAAACACATATCATACTTTGGGTCTAAATGTTTAGGAAAGTCCTGTGATTGCCAACTGTCTGACTTTTTTTGTATCCAGAATTCAAATCTCGGACCTTATTCCTGGACTGAGAGACTCGCTGAGAATTCAGCTCGCGTCGAGAGGAGAAATCCGCTTCGGAACCATTTGGAAGTCTGTCACAGACTGCAGGGTGAGATCAGGATTTATTCCTATGGACAGGGGAATAATTAGTCCTTGTCTTTATTCTGTGACAGATGAGTTATGTCATGACTTGTGGTCTGTGAATTTAGCTGCTACGGTATTTTGCATAAGACGTGTGGTATGGGAAAATTAGGTTCTTACCTTGGTAATTTTCTTTCCTTTAGTCACAGCAGATGAATCCATTAACTGATGGGTTATGTCTACCTACCAGCAGGTGGCTATAGAGAACACTGAAAAACAGTGCTCTATGGACGGCTATCTCCATCTGCCTTCAGTATTTGAAACTTCCAAAGCAGAGTGTATCCTCAAAGTACAACAACATGAACTTTCCTCACAGCGAATGAATGCCCCAGAACAAGAGCAATAATCACACAAAGGAGGGACGATCTCAATCTCCTGTAACAGAACAGAAATCCTGAAGACTTGTTTTCCAATTTCTCCCAATGAGGGAACATGTCTGCAGGAACAACTGAACAAATAAACAGACAGGGAGGGATCATGGATTCATCTGTTGTGACTAAAGGAAAGAAAATTACCAAGGTAAGAACCTAATTTTCCCTTCCTTGTCATCAGCAGCAGATAAATCCATTAACTGATGGGATGTACAAAAGCACTCCCTAGTTAGGGCAGGAATCTGTCACTCCCCGAGCAAGCACTTTGCGCTCCAAACTGCGCGTCCCGCTTCGCTGCAACATTCAGCCTATAATGCCAGACAAAGGAGAGCGTAGAAGCCCAAGTAGCCGCACTACAGATCTCCTGAAGAGAGAGTGCTCCTGTTTCGGCCCACGAAGAGGAAATCGCTCTTGTAGAATGCGCTTTAAATGCGTCAGGTGGAGACCGTCCTGACAGCAGATACGCAGAAAAAATGACTTCAAGCCAACGGGCTATAGTGGCCTTAGACACCGGAGACCCTCTTCGAGGACCTAACAACAAGACAAAAAGGTGATCAGAGGTCCTGAAGTCATTTCACATTTGCAGATACTGCAAGAGAGCCCTGCGAACATCCAGAAGATGTAACTGCCCAAAAGATTCCGGAAACTCCTTCCTAGTAAAGGAGGGCAGATAAATGAGCTGGTTTTGGTGAAACGCTGAAACCACCTTAGACAGGAAGGAAGGCACAGTAGGCGCCGTAACTCCGGACTCTGAGAATTGCAGAAAGGGGTCTCGACAGGACAGAGCCTGGAGCTCAGACACACGTCTCGCCAAGGTTATGGTCACCAAAAAGACTGTCTTTAGAGTCACATCCTTCTCAGAAGCTCGAAGGGCGAACACTGGAGAGCCTTCAACACCAGCCCCAGGTTCCAAGCTGGACACAGCAGCCACACTGGCGGGTGGAGCCGGAGCGCCCCTCTTAGAAATCGGGCAATGTCCGGATGAGCGGCCAGGGAAAGGCCAGAGACCTTCCCTCGAAAGCATGCCAATGCTGCCACTTGCACTTGCAGAGAATTGTAGGCTAAGCCTTTTTGTAAACCATCCTGCAAAAACTCCAGTATCGGCGAGACTGTAGCCCTCATGGGTGTGATCGCCTTTGAAACACACCACACCTCAAACTGGTGCCAGATCCGAGCATAAGCAATGGAAGTGGACCACTTGCGGGCCTGCAAGAGAGTGATGACTTTGTTAGAATAGCCTTTGTCTCTCAATTGCGCCCTCTCAAGAGCCATGCTGTAAGACCAAAGCGGCAGGGATCCTCCATGGTCACCGGACCCTGCATCAACAGGTTCGGTACCAGAGGCAAAGGAAGAGGGGCCTCCACCAGCATCCGCCGGAGGTCCACATACCACGGCCGCCTGGGCCAATCTGGGGCAATGAGAATCACCACTCCTTGATGTAGCCGAATCGCAGGAGGACTCGCCCTATCAAGGGCCAAGGAAGGAACACATACAAGAGGCATGGAGGCCAGGGTTGAGCCAAGGCATCCAACCCCGCCGAGCGAGGATCTCTCCGTCTGCTGAAAAAGCACGGGACTTTGGCATTTGCGCTGGACGCCATTAGATCCGCTATGGGCATTCCCCATTTGGCGCAGATCTGAAGAAACACTTTGTCTGCCAGTTCTCACTCCGCTGGGTCGATTTGATGCCTGCATAGAAAATCAGCTTCCACGTTGCTCTGACCTGCTATGTGAGCTGCTTACAGAAGCTGCAGATGTAGCTCGGCCCAGTGGCAAATCTGAGCGGCCTCCGCGGCCAGTGCTCTGCACTGAGTGCCGCCCTGTCGATTTATGTAGGCCACAGCTGTCGTATTGTTCAACAGAACTCAGACAGACAGCCCCTCCAGAGTCCTGTGAAAGGCCAGAAGAGCCTGGAATATCGCTCTCAGTTCCAAGCGATTGATGGACCACCCCGATTCCGCGGGTGTCCACAGGCCCTGGGCATAGCTTCCCTTGCAATGTGCTCCCCAGCCGACCAGGCTGGCATCGGTTATCAACAGGCACCAAGAGGGAAGTGCCAGCGGCATTCCTCGCCGCAGCATGCTGTCGGAGAGCCACCACTCCATTTTATGGAAATACATTTGTTACAACTTGGTTATGGGTTACATTGTACAAGTTATGCGAGACCATTGAAGTATCATTAGGAATATAACAATGGGACATCAACATTGAAACATTGGAAAGAGACAATGGGAAGCTTAAAGGGCAGTATTAAGACACAAAGACATATGGTGTACATATTTCTGTGAGTAAATGTATGAGTGATGTGGAATTACGGGGGATTACTACTACTACTACTACTATTTAGCATTTCTATAGCGCTACAAGGCATACGCAGCGCTGCACAAACATAGAAGAAAGACAGTCCCTGCTCAAAGATGAGGGTCAGAAGTGGATGTATGATGCATTGATGATCAGTGAGGGTGACCTGGCACATCTTTTTGGGCAGACTGGATGGGTCATGCTGGTCTTCATCTGTCATCATTTACTGTGTTGCTATGATCTCTAAAATAACTATGATAGATATAAATAATTCCAACCACAATTCAAAATGTATTCTATTATATATAGAAGTCCACACTTACGTAACACAAGCAACATTTTTATATAATTTGCCAATGATTTTCTCCCACCTCATACAAAGGTATTTTTAAAATTAAAAAAACACCCCAACTTTCCCCTATATATTTTAATTACTAAGGCATTAACTGGCATGCAGAGTTTCTTAAACCATAACAGCATTATGCAGATATTCCCTTTATTAGGGGTATTATTGCAACAAATTCAAAGAAGCTCTTCAAGGTTGGAAAATCTGTACTGACCGTTTCCCACAGATTTCACAAATGTATGGTTTTTCGCCAGAGTGCCGACGTAAATGAGTCTGCAGATTGCCTGCCTGCAAAGACAACATTGTAAAATTATCAAAATAAATCTAAAAATCAGCTACTTATCCTTAACTGTCATGCAACAAGAAATGAAGACAAGTAATCAGGCATCAATTTCCTGACAATGAAATCATGGATAGGCGTTTAAAATTTATTGTTTAGAGTCCCCTGCTGGCCAAAGGAAGTTTAGCACTGTTTCTTGTGGCTAAAACTACCTGTGCAGTATATGGAGACATTTATTTATTCCTTAACTTAATATAACTCCTGAAACTCAAGATAGATATTAGATTGCAACACCAGGAAGACCAAAACATCATACAGGATGTTTGGATTTTAGATTTACTCACTCATCTTTTCCAAATCTGAGCTCAAGGTGAGTTACAAATCAGGCAGGGCAATGGATTATAAGCTCTTTTAGCTAAACAAGGCCAGGTGTACCTGAGGCAATATGGGTTGAAGTGACATGAACAGTCGTAAGGGATGTCTGTGAAAGAAGCAGGCTTTGATGTTGTTTCCGGCTTGCTACTCTAACCACTAGGTCACTCATCCACACTGAAAATCATGTGTAAAATTTCAAGAAAGGCCTTCTACCAGAGACAAAGAGCATGAATACAAGGTTGCTTATCTGTAAACTTGCCTGGGTGATGTCTTCCAAAGCCCAAGCTAGAAAAATGTATGCAAAGCTTTCCAAGCTGGTAGAGCTTTCTAGTACAGTGGAAAACAGAACATAAGAACAGTCATACTGGGTTAGACAAATGGTCTATCTAGCCCAGTATCCTGTTTCCAAACAGTGGCCAAGCCAGGTCACAAGTTCCTGACAACAAACCAAATCGTGGCAACACTCCATACTACAAATACCAGGGCAAGCACTTGTTTCCCATGTCTGCCTCAATAGCAGACCATGGACCTTTCCTCCAGAAATCTGTCCAAACCTTTCTTAAACCCAGATACGTTAACTGCTGTTATCACATCCTCCAGCAAAGAGTTCCAGAGCTAAACTATTTGTTGAGTGAAAAAATATTTCCTCCTAATTGTTTTACAAGTATTTCCATGTAACTATCTCAAGTGTCCCCTAGTCTTTGTACTTCTGGAACGAGTAAAAAATTGATTTCTACTCGTTCTACACCACTCAGGATTTTGTAGACCACAATCATATCTCCCCTCATCCTTCTCTTTTCCATGCTGAAGAGCCCTAACCTCTTTAGCCTTTCCTCATACAAGAGGAGTTCCATCCCCTTTATCATTTTGATCGCTCTTTGAACCTTTTCTAATTCCGCTATATATTCTTTTGAGATACAGCGACTAGAACTGAACGCAATGCTCAAGGTGCAGATGCACCATGGAGCAATACAAAGGCATTATAGTATTTTTGGTCTTACTCACCATCCCTTTCCTAATAATTCCTAGCATCCTGTTTGCTTCTTTGGCCACGGCCGCACACTGAGCATAAGATTTCAGTGTATTATCTACGACACCCAGATCTTTTTCTTGAGCACTGACTCCCAAGGTGTACCCTAGTATCAGGTAACTATGATTCAGATTATTCTTTCCAATGTACATCACCTTGCATTTGTCCACATTAAGTTTCATCTGCCATTTGGATGTCCAGTCTTCCAATTTCCTAAGGTCTTCCTGCAATATTTCACAGTCTGAACGTGTTTTAACAACCTTGAATAGTTTTGTATTATCTGCAAATCTGATCAAGTCACTCGTCATTCCGATTTCCATATCATTTATAAACATATTAAATAGTACTGGTCCCAGTACAGATCCCTGCGGCACTCCATTGTTCACTCTCCTCCACTGAGAGAAATTACCATTTAATCATACCCTCTGTTTCCGTCCAATAAGCAATTCCAGAACCTTGCCTCCTATCCCATAACTCTAATTTTCTTAGGAGTCTCTCATGAGGAACTTTATCAAAAGCTTTTTGAAAATCTAGATACACTACATCAACCAGCTCAAATTTATCCACATATTTATTCATCCCTTCAAAGAAATAAAGCAAATTGGTAACACAAGACTTCCCTCGGCTGAACCCATGCTGACTCGGTCCCATTAAACCATGTTTGTCTACGTGTTCTGTAATTTTATTCTTTATAATAGTTTCAACTATTTTGCCTGGGACCGATGTCAGGCTTACCGGTCTATACTTTCCTGGATCATCCCTATAACCCTTTAAAAAAATCAGCGTCACATTGCCCACTCTCCAAACTTCAGGTACTACGGATGATTATAACGATGGGTTACATATTACCAACAGCAGATCGGCAATTTCATGCTTGAGTTCTTTGAGCACCTTTGGATGTATGCCATCTGGTCCAGGTGATTTACTACTCTTTAATTTGTCAGTTTGGCTCACTACATCGTCCAGGTTCACCAAGATTTCTTTCAGTTCCTCCACATCATCAACCTTGAAAACCATTTCCAGTACAGGCAGATCTCTTACATCTTCTTCCGTGAAGACAGAAGCAAAGAATTCATTCAGTTTCTCTGCTATGGTCTTCTTCCTCCCTGAACACCCCCTTTTGCTCCTTCGCGATCTAACGGTTCCACGGATTCTCTTGCAGGCTTTTTGCTTCTGATGTACCTGAAAAAGTTGTTACTGTGAGTTTTAGTCTCTGTGGCAAGTTTCTCTTCGTATTCTCTTTTAACCTGGAATATTTGATGAACTACAGAGATGCTGAGGGACCATTCATGAGGATGAAAGACTCTGCTAAATTTGTCTGCCACAGCACTGTTTTCTGGCTACGTAAACAGCTCTAGAGAGATGTTTCGAGAAGCTGTCTAAGCCGATATTTGGATTGCTTGTCGACAGATGTGATAAGAACCTGTTCCTCCTTGTTTGTTCGGGTAATACATCACAACCTAGTTGTCTGTGTGAACAAGTATTATCTGATAGAGACTGCAGTCTTGGAAAGTTTTGAGGGTGTTCCAGACTGCTTGCAATTCTAGGAGGCTGCTATGATGTTGTTTCTCCTGTGGGGACCAAGAATCCTGTGTATGGAGATCGAGGTGAGCCCCCAATCTACCATGGAGGCATCTGTTGTGAACACCTTGTGATGCAGAAGGGGATGACCCTGGATGAAATTCTGGGATACCATCCACCACTGTAGAGTGGCGTAGCTTTGGAGTGACTCGAATACGGATCAAGAGTAATCCCGTGGCTTGGGACCACTGACAGGAGTGTGTTCACTGAGGAATTTGGAAGTGGAGTTGAGCCAATGGTGTTACATGGACTCTTGAAACCATGTGACTGAGTAGGTGAAGCATCTAACAAGCAGAAACTTGGGTGGATTTGAACACCCGTGTGGTGAGATGCAGTATGTTGTTTGCTCTCAGTTGAGGAAAGAAGGCTCGGCCCCAAGTCGTGTCAAGGAAAGCCCCTATGAACCCTAAGGTCTACACTAGTTGAAGATATGATTTCGGGTAATTGATGATAAACCTGAGGAGTTCTAGGAGTCTTATGGCAGATAGAATGGAGGTGTGTGCGCTGACTCCCGGGAGGCTGCCGTGATTAATCAGTTGTTGAGGTAAGGGAAAACACGTATACCCTACCTGCAAAGTGTTGCAGCTAACCACTATCAGACACTTCGTGAACATTCAAGGAGCCGAAGACAAGCCAAATGGTAAGACATTGTATTGCTAGTGCAGAGTTCCACAGTAGAAGCGCAGGAACTTTGTGTGTGCAGGGAAAATAGGTATGTGTAAGTATTCTTCAGATCTAGAGAGCAAAGCCAGTCATTGAGTTGTATCATGAGAAGTAGTGATCCCAGGGAAACCATGCAAAATTTTGAGTAGAAATTTGTTTAAGACTCGTAGTTCGAGAATTGGCCATACTCTCCCTGTCTTTTTTGGTGTGAGAAAATATCTGGACTAGAACCCTTGACCCCTGTCTGGCGGAGGCATTCTGCCAGAGGAAGGCAGAGAACTTCTCTCAAAGTAATGTCACTGAAGGGAGCTGAAATAAGACTCTTGGTGGCTGGTTGGGAGGGACCTATTTTCCCTAGCACTGGAAATGCTGTGCACTGTGGGTAGAGCTACCACAGACACACGTGTTGGGCCTGCAGAAGTTCCTAATTGCTGAACGGTAAGCCCACGGTGAGCTTAAGGCTGCTTAGTAAAAGGGCCCCGAAGACATTAAAGGCTTGCCTTGCCAGATATTTAAAACAAACAATCTAGCATTTCCTGTGAAGGTTATGGAACTCATCAGCCTTCTAAGGGGGAAGGAACTCTGTAAAGGAGAAAGTACTGTGAATTAGAGATATCAAGTAAATTGCTGAATAAAGTTGATAATCTAAAGTGCGATTGGTTAACATTAAAGCTTGAAATGTGTTTTATGTGAAGAAAAAAAAAAAAAAGAATTTAATGTTCTAGCTTCTCTGCCTGGAGGAGCAGAAGCATAAGATCTTGTACTGTAGGTGCATTTTAAAGCAGTTTCCACAACTAGTGAATGATGAGGTAACGGAGCTTTCTCAATACCAGTGCATTTCTGTATCGTGTACATTGTATCAATTTTATTTGGAGCAACTTGAACTGTCAGTTGAGTCTCCCAGTTTTTGATCAGAGTATTTTTCATAATTGTTTGAAGTGGAACAGAGACTCCTTCACTAAGGGGTGAGTCATAATCTACAACTTCAAAGAGTTCTGAAGGAAGTTCTACCTCTGTCTCTAATTTGAAAGGTAAGGCTCGAGCCATCTCACAGACAAAGTCAGGGAAGGATATACTTTCTGAAAGAAACCTACATTTCTCAGGTGGTTCTCAGGTGGTGGACAAAGGATCAGATGGGATATCATAGGACTTCAGTTTAAAGGTCCTGTGGGTCCCAATCTGTCTGTCCCTGCAGACGTCTGAGTTCGATTGTTCAAAAGTACTCTTCTTGGAAAGTACGTAGAAGAGTGTCAACTAGAGCACTGGCTATGTGTCAAGGCAGATGAGTCTCCAAGATTGGAGAAAGTTTTTCTGCCGATGTCGACACACTTGTTGGCTGGGTTCGTGCTGCCTCGATGTTTGGTGCCATGTTGGTGTGCGGGACCTCTCCTGTGACTCTCTCTCCAAAGCATCGACACACTGGGCTGAGGCAAGCACCCTGTACACCTGTATAGACTGTGAATACAGTAGCCCCCAAGCTCCTCCTTGAACATATTTCCTCCTGTAGAGTAGTAGTCTGTACCAGCTGAGAAAGTGGTGTGGATGCAGCCTGAGTTATAGCCTGTGCAGGCAAAGGAGATCTTGAATACCTCAAAGGTTCTCTATGCGAAATTAGTTGGAAAGAGAGCAGTCATTGCAGCACGGATGCTTCTTGTGCACTGAGGATGTCAATGCAGATGTGTTGGTAGAGCGCCTAGAGGGAGAATGATGGTGATGCTTCTTAAGATTTTTTATGCTGCAGGTCCCTTGATACATACAGGACGCAGAGTCCTTACATGGTTGCAGTATCGAGTCTAATATCAGATCGTCTCAATGTTGTGCTGATGCACCCGATGTCGATGCAGGTTCCACACCAAGCACCGTATCCTGTCATGCTTTATGTCAATGCAGAACCAATAAAATTTTTCACGTTAGACTATGTGGGCTTTAATGGTTCTCGCTTGCACACGTAGGCAGCAGCTACATTATAAGTCCCAGAGCTCCAGAACCAAGCACTGAACACCCCAGTTATGGGGGTCTGTGCCCGAAATAGTCCTACTGCATCGAGTGCACTTCTTAAAGCCAGTTGGCACCCCTTTGTTGACACTGAAAAAAAATGGCTGACGCAAGGTTGAAAAACTATGGTACAGGTAGCTCGAGTAGCTGCGTACATGAAAATGGTTGATGTTTCCCAGGCAAAAAGGTCTCAAAGGCCCAAATGGCTGAAAATTGAAAAATAATTTAAAAAAATCAACTGAACAAAATTAATACAGAAAAGAAGAATATGAAGAAAAATATCCCAAAAAGGAAAGGCACTGAAAGCCAAAGTTTGAAGCGCTGAGGGGATATTAGAAAACCAATCTCTCTGCTCCGTGGAAAATGATAGACCGCTGGACCTTTGCTCAAGCTTCAGGTGGGAAGGCACTCCCTCAAAGATTTAAAGTGACAGTGCACTTGGCAGTGTCTGTACCAGGCTCCATGGGTGAATTCATCCACGTGAGAATACTATGCCTGCTGGTCCTTGGGGAATAAACTGTGTGCTCAGCTCAGTGCACATGCTGTAAAACCTTTTATTCACAATGCAGTATAATAATGGCATGAAATGCCACATTAAAAAAAAAAAAAAAAAAAAAGATAATTGATGCAAAAATTAACAAAAAAAAATCCCCAAAACCCAAAACGAAGCCGCAGTAACGTGACTCCATTTATTGCACTGAGTGGAAATGTTTTTATTTTTCCCTTTATTGTGAGTGACGAGTCAATCCACATTGACTGGAGAAGAAAAAAAAAATTCCACCCTCCTCCCAAGAGGTTTTCTGGTCCAGGGAACCCCTGGCCCAAGCAACCAGTACAGGGAGGCCCTGACCAGAGAGCCTCCAATGCAATGGCAACCCCTGTGGATCGATACTACTTTACCTGGTTCTGTGGAGGGATCCAGTAGCATCTATCTTCTTCTACCACCATCTTGAAAAATGCCAGTGCCTGACTCTTAGTGGTTAGGTGGGAAGTACCTCTAAGGATCAGCCTACCAAATAAGGTATTGCTTCAGAAATAGGTACACTTTCTTGGCCAAATAAATGGAATCAGCTCTCACCAAAAGGAAAAGTTGGAAATACCACATTCATACTATAAATATTGCTGTTATACTAGAGGTTTCAGATGAGATATCACAAGGCAGTGTTATTGTAACTTCATGAGATAGCAACTGAACAAATAAAGCTGAATTTACTTTCATATTGAGCACAAAAATTAAACAAGCATCTTAACGGCTTGGAAAATAAAATCATCACCTGGGAGAAGTGTTTTCCACAAATCCTACATTCAAAAGGTTTCTCACCTACAAGGTAAAGAAAGCAGAATGTAGTATGTACACATCTGAACAATTCAAGAACACTTGCTTAAAACAATGTTCCACATTCATTTTACTGGCCAAGGAATAGCGTATTTTTGGTATTCTTCATGATTTCTCAATCTGTGAAGGTTCTTGCTCATTAGTGGTATGACTATCCTAATTAGGTTTGTTCTGCATGTTCCTTAACAGAAATGAACCTCATTCTTAAAATAAGGCTATACAAAGATACCCCCCCCCCCCCCTAAAGTCTTCTCTTTCCTTTTTTTTTTTTTTGTGCTTGGACAAATTTCAGACAAGATATCAAAGTTAAAAATATAAGTTTTGGGCAAAAAAGAAACCCAACCTTGTAAAAATCCTAAAAGTCAGTTTGCTTGGACAATCTGGAAAAGCATATCTTTTGCACAAGTTATTTCTTACAACTTCTGGAAAGTTAATGCAAGAGCAAATTTTTGCAAAATGTGTTGTGGAATTCTTGCCCATTTCTTAAAATGTAGCATGGCACAATACTTTTTGGCTTTTAGGCTGCTTATGTTCACCAGTTGCTCTTCTTTATGCAAGCAAGGTCTTCTGAGAGATTAAATACTGCAATAACACTGACTGAAAGGGAAGTTCAAAGCTTCAGATAGCATAGCACTAAACATTTGATAAGATATAATACAGCCAGAGACCCCCACTGGAATGGTGGAGGGCTGAAAGGGGCTGAACCTTAAAGCTCAGGCCATATAGACACCCTGGTAAAGTCAATAACGTTATGGCTTGTATGCCTAGGAGCTTGCTGGAAAAAGCATGGCCTAGTTTTTAGCCCGGATTGAGGCCTAAATAATCTAAATTAGGAAAATTGGTCAGAGAAACATGAAACAAAATGGAGATCAGAAAACAAAATGGAAACTCTAAAGTGTCAGTTACAAAGTGGATTTTCCCCAGTTTCCCCATTTAAGTTAGAAAAAGACTTGTTTTTCTTAAGTATCTGCAGGTGCAAAGGAAATGACTTACTGATTGAGCAAGATTGTGGTCAGCTAGTTTGAAGTAAACAAGTGTAACATTGTAGCTTATGGGCCCCATTACTTAGAATGAGGTTAGGAGGGTATAAAAGGCCGGTAGATTTAGGGCGTGTCAGAAGACCTTTTGGCTTGCTACACGAAGTGCTGTCCGACTGTCCACCCATCTGCTTGTACTCCTGATCCCGCTGTATTATTGTGGTAAGCTATAATAAAGGTAATTATCCTTATAACTTCTCCTCTCACTCCCTTCTATGAAATATCTAGAGATAAAATGGTTAATAAGGATACACATATGTCCATGGACATTAGAAGCGAGTCGGATAAGCGCAGGAGCTTTATAGGCGACAGCCTTGAGAGGAACCTCTCTGGTGAATAGCTAGCTTGCCAGCCTACCACAGAGGGTCCTCATGGGTCTATCCAACCCAAATAAAAACACATTGCACTGCTGCTGAAAGGGAAGTTTAAAGCTTCAGATAGCATAGCGCTAAACACTGCACTGCTGCTGTCCTAAGCACATTATGCACCCGTTGGTTAAAGAAGTGATTTAAACTGTAGTCAAGCAGGTATGTTGAGTCACCGCTCTTCTTTACAAGCTACCACTGTGGGTCCTGCTCAGTATGTAAGTTTCAAAAACAGCAGCTATTACTGAGGCAGCCTGGGCAAAGAAATCATATTAATTTGGTGTTTAAATTTGGTTCAGTCCTGTAAAGTGGAGGAATGCCATCTGGGTTTAATTTACTCAGAAGTCTAGCTTTTGCTAGACTAGAGGTTAGAAAGGTCAGAGCGAAGTAATTATTTACCACATCTGGATAATCTCGAGGGGGATCAGCAAGCAAGGCATACTGTAGTTTTAAAAGGATTAGATTGAATGCTGGTTAGAAGAAGATAGCTTAGATATAGATAATTCTAGATGAGTTAGAATTTGTCTTATAAGGAATTCTGATTTCTGCTTATTTTAGAATATGAGAAATAATAATAAAATGCAAGAGATAGGTGCCACATTGTCTAGTTTGAGAGGCCCCAGGTCATAGGTCAGTTTAGGAAATATCAAACCTATGTAACTGATATTTTTAAGTAATGTGTAAGTAATAATTAGTTCAAGGCAGGGTAATCAATCTATTCTTTGCCATCTGGTGAGAAAGGGGGGCTAGAAGGGCTTAGGACCCTATATAACTGAGAGCAGAAGCAGCTTACGTCAGAAGAAGCAGAGAAGGAGCTGAGACAGAAGCCACAAGATACAGAGAGCTGAGAAAGAGAAGAAGAGACCTAGTGCTGATGTCCTACTTTGTTTGCTGGCAAATAAAGAAGATTTCTCTCTCATTCTGGTGTGTGGTGTTTGACTCCTGAAGTACCACAGATTCTGCTAACAATAGTGGTAATTCCTGCAACATTACCAGACACATCAACGTGTTGAAAGCAGTGGTGATGAGCTCCTGTTATTCTAGAGCAGGGGTTCTCAACCCGGTCCTCGGGACACACCTATTCAGTTGGGTTTTCAGGTTACCCACAATGAATATGCATGAGATAGATCTGCATGCCTTACCTCCATTGTATAGAAATTTATCTTATGTATATTCACTGTGGGCATCCTGAAAACCTGACTGGCTAAGTGTGTCCTGAGGACTGGGTTGAGTACCCCTATTCTAGAGAGACAGCTGAGAAGCTGTAGAGTAGGATAAAAAATGGAGAATCAGGTAGAATCAGATGGAAGAGAGGCTGAGAGGCTCTGGTGTGGGTAAGGAGCATGTATAATAACAGGAGAGACAGAGAGATCAGACAAAAGATGGCAAATCAATAGTGTCCAGTACTAAGCATCATGCAGATAGGAACAACAAACATACTCTGAAATGTCTATATGCAAATGTCTAAGAAATAAGATGGGAGAGTTGGAATATATTGCACTAAATGAAAAATTGGATATAAAAGGCATTACTGAGACCTGGTGGAAGGAGGATAACCAGTGGGACACTGTCAAACCGGGGTACAAAGTATATCGTAGTGATAGAGTGGAACAGACTGGTGGAGGGGTAGCATTGTATATTAACGAGAGCCTTGACTCAGATAGATTACAAATTCAGCAGGACACAAATCACACCTTTGAATCATTGTGGGTTGAAATTCCATGTATAAAAGGGAAAAGGACAGTGATAAGAGTGTACTACCATCCACCTCGCCAGGATGAGCAGCTAGATGCAGAAATGATAAAAGAAATCAGAGACGCAAACAAAATGGGCAATGTGATAATAATGGGTGACTTCAATTATCCAAATATAGACTGGGTAAATGTAACATCGGGAGCTACAATTCCTTGATGAAATCAAGGACAGCTTTATGGAGCAGCTAGTGCAGGAGCTGACAAGAGAAGGAAAAATTCTAGACTTGGTCCTTAGTGGAGCGCATGATCTGGTGAGGGAAGTTATGGTACTGGGGCCGCTTGATAACAGTGATCATAATATGATCTGTTTTGATATCAACCTTGAAGTAACTATACGCAGGAGGTCAAATACGTTAGCGTTTAACTTTAAAAAAGGAGACTATGATAAAATGAGAACGGTAAAAAAAAACAAAAAAAAACTTAGGGGGGCAACTGAGAGGGTAAAAACTGCACAACAGGCATGGACACTGTTCAAAAATACCATCCTGGAAGCCCAGGCCAAACATATTCCACAAATTAGAAAAGACGGAAGTCCAAAAGACAGCCAGCGTGGTTGAAAAGTGAGGTGAAGGAAGCTATTAGGGGTAAAAGAAACGCCTTCAGAAAATGGAAGAAGGAACCGTCTGAAAATAACAAGAAGCAGCATAAGGAGTGTCAAAGCAAATGCAAGGCGCAGATAAAGAAGGCCAAGAGGGATTACGAAAAAAAGATAGCATTAGAAGCAAAAAAACATTGCAAAAATGTTTTGGGGTATATTAAAAGCAGGAAGCTGGCAAAAGAATCGGTTGGGCCGCTGGATGACCGAAAGGTAAAAGGGGCGATCAAGGAAGATAAAGACGTAGCGGAGAGATTGAATAAATTCTTTGCTTCGGTCTTCACCGAGAAAGATTTGGGTGGGATACCGGTGTCGGAAATGGTATTTCAAGCGGACGAGTCGGAGAAACGTACTGACTTCACGGTAAACCTGGAAGACGTAATGGGGCAGTTCAGCAAACTGAAGAGAAGCAAATCTCCTGGACCAGATGGTATTCATCCTAGAGTACTGATAGAACTGAAAAATGAGCTTGCGGAGCTACTGTTAGTGATATGCAATTTATCCTTAAAATCGAGTGTGGTACCGGAAGATTGGAGGGTGGCCAATGTAACGCCCATTTTTAAAAAAGGTTCCAGGGGAGATCCGAAAAAAATATAGACCGGTGAGTCTGACGTCGGTGCCGGGGAAAATGATAGAGGCTATTATCAAAAACAAAATTACAGAGCACAACCAAGGACATGGATTACTGAGACCAAGTCAGCACGGCTTTTGTGTGGGGAAATCTTGCCTGACCAATTTACTTCAATTCTTTGAAGGAGTAAACAAACGTGGACAAAGGGGAGCCGGTTGATATTGTGTATCTGGATTTTCAAAAGGCGTTTGACAGGGTACCTCATGAAAGGCTACAGAGGAAATTGGAGGGTCATGGGATAGGAGGAAATGTCCTATTGTGGATTAAAAACTGGTTAAAGGATAGGAAACAGAGAGTGGGGCTAAATGGGCAGTAGTCACAATGGAGAAGGGTAGTTAGTGGGGTTCCTTAGGGGTCTGTGCTAGGACCGCTGCTTTTTAATATATTTATAAATGATTTAGAGATGGGAGTAACTAGCGTGGTAATTAAATTTGCTGATGACACAAAGTTATTCAAAGTCGTTAACTCGCGACAGGATTGCAAAAAATTACAGAAGGACCTTACGAGACTGGGCGGCTAAATGGCAGATGATATTTAATGTGAGCTAGTGCAAAATGATGCATGTGGGAAAGAGGAACCTAAACTACAGCTACGTGATGCAAGGTTCCACATTAGGCGCCATTGAAACTGTTCATTATGCGGCGGCAGCTAAGAAAGCAAATAGAATGTTAGGTATTATTAGGAAAGGAAAACAAAATGAGGACATTACAATGCCTATCACTCCATGGTGCGACCGCACCTCAAATACTGTGTGTAATTCTGGTCACCGCGTCTCAAAAAAGATATAGTGGAATTAGAAAAGATACAGAGAAGGGCGACGAAAATGATAAAGGGAATGGGACGACTTCCCTATGAGGAAAGGCTAAAGCGGCTAGGGCTCTTCAGCTTGGAGAAGACAGCTGAGGGGAGATATGATAGAGGTCTATAAAATAATGAGTGGAGTGAAACAGATAGAAGTGAATCGCTTGTTTACTTTTTCCAAAAATACTAGGACTAGGGGGCATGTAATGAAGCTACAAAGTAGTAAATTTAAAACAAATCGAAGAAAATATTTCTTCACTGAACGTGTCCTGGAATTCGTTGCCAGAGAATGTGGTAAAAGCAGTTAGCTTAGCGGGGTTAAAAACAAAAAGGTCTGGATAGCTTCCTAGAAGAAAAGTCTATAAGCCATTATTAAGATGGACTTGGGAAAAATCCACTGCTCACTACTAGGATAACAAAGAATAAATAATGGCTAAACTTAGTCCAACAAAATTAATTTGCTTATTAATTGCAATAATGTTTAATTTTTGAATTTTTGAACAATGGTACCCACGGACATTGTTGTGCCTTTTTCCTGAAATTAATGAACAATATATAGGCAATTTTTTTCACATATGAGTACTAGCGGGTACCATTGGTTGGCTGGAGGTGTTCAATGATTACAAATACATACAGACCGGTGAGCCAGAACAACAGTTGGCACACACGGATACTTCTGACGTTATGAGATAACCTCCCTAGCCGTTTATGGTCCTATTGCAATACGTGAACTTTGTCCAGTTTTTGTTGTGTGTTCACTACTAGGATAAGCAGCATAAAATGTATTATACTGTTCTGGGATCTTGCCAGGTACTTGTGACCTGGATTGGCTACTGTTGGAAACAAGATACTGGGCTCGGTGGACCTTTGGTCTGTCCTAGAGCCAGATGCACAAAGGTCCCGTTAAGGATCCGTCTGCGTTTCCAAATTGGTAAAAATTTACCGATTTAGAAACACAGAGGGATTCACAATCGCATGCAAATGAGCTGCTCGTTGCTTTTGCGACCCAGCTCATTTGAATGCGATATGGGTGAAGCAAGTCGGTGAACTGAGCATGTGCAGAACAGTCTATCGCTATGCGTGGCTGCTCTGCGCTTGCTACAGACGGCTCTCACACACGCAGACAAGCTTCATGTATGATAGCAGTAGATTTACCTTTTTTTTTTTTTTTTTTGGAAAACACAAAAGGGCTTTTTTTTTTTTGATGGGCATACTTGTATTGCAGCTCCCTGCCTCCCGCTGCTGGGAAAAAGTGAGAAAAACCTCTCTGCTGCTCTCCGCTCTTCTGTGAGGAATCAGCAGCATCAGGGCTTGGTTCCACCCCCAGCTGTTCCTTCTATTGGCTAGCTGACATCCTAGAACAGCCATCTCCCTGAAGATGGACTCTCATTGGCTGGCTGCTGTCCTAACTCCTCCTCCTTGCAGGACTTCCCTGATGACATCACTTTAGAGCTGTGAACTGATTGGATCCGAACTTCCTGGTGTCCCCCCTCCAGTAATGAGTGGGCAGGACATCCTAGGCTGATGCTGGCCAATTGATTTAGCCACTCACTGTGGAGGGGGACACCAGGAAGTTCAGCTCTAATCAGTTCACAGCTCTAAAGTGATGTCTTCAGGAAAGCCCTGCAGGGAGGAGGAGCTGGGACAGCAGCCAGCCAATGAGAGTCCACCTTCTGGGAGATGGCCGTTCTAGGATGTCACCCGGCCAATAGAAGGAAGCAACAGGAACAGCAGGGTTGAACCAAGCCTGTGCCCCACAGACGCTGTTTCTTTGATGGACCCTTGTCTTCCTTGCATTTTTGGTACGTCACCATTACTTTTATGCTTTTCATTTCGGTACTGCTCCCCCCCCCCCCCCCCATTTCATGCCAGTAAAATGTAATTTGAAAAACAAACATATGGCATGGCTTTCAAAAACGTAAACAAGCTGCGTTTAAGCTGGTATACTTTTTTTTGTGCTCCATCTTCCCTGCTTGTTTCTCCCCTTCTCCTGCTTGCAATAATGAAGAACCAGCAGGTCCACACCTCCCGTTAAAATTTCCACGGTAAAGGTAGGGACTGCTTTTGTGCATGGGGTCGGAAACGGTAGTGCACTGCATCACATTCAAAACATAATAGTAAATAGCTCATTTGCATTCCGTTTTCATTAGCTGCTACTGTGACAGGAAAATGGCTCGGAGAACCCTTTTGTGCATGTCCCGGTTTACTACTTGCGCACTAAACTGGCTAGAACCAGTTTAAAAACCACGTTGCTGGCTCGTTAAGTTTAGTGCATCTGGCCCTCAGTATGGTAACACTTATGTTCTTATATTCTTAAGAGGGCAGGCCCGGGTTACACTCGCACAAGGCTAAGCACAAACGAGGACTTTGCAACACGATGAAAGAAAGCTTGAAAATTACTGTTTTACTATTTTCTATAGTGTTTGAAAAGCATAAAAAAAAAAAAAAAAAAAAAGGCCAACCTTTGCAAAACTTTGTGTAAAGGGCATACTGAGTTGGTGTAGTCTAAGCTAATAAAACTAGCTTACACTACACCAACTCAGTATGCCCTTTACACAAAGTTTTGCAAAGGTTGGCCTTTTTTTTTTTTTTTTTTAATGATGCTTTTCAAACACTATAGAAAATAGTAAAACAGTAATGTTCAAGCTTGTTAAAGAAACACTTTCATTCCATATTACTACCAAGTGTAGAATCACTGTACCTGTATGGGATCGATTATGAAGCTCTAAATTGCTTGGATGTTTAAAAATCTTTC
Source organism: Microcaecilia unicolor (assembly GCF_901765095.1). Lineage (NCBI taxonomy): Eukaryota > Metazoa > Chordata > Amphibia > Gymnophiona > Siphonopidae > Microcaecilia > Microcaecilia unicolor. Next base: position 504,728,214 of record NC_044032.1, read on the forward strand.
CACATAAATCACAAGTGTACCGCCGTTGGAGCTGAGCCTCTGCCTGTTCTTCTAGTTCAGATATATTTTGGGATAGTTCTGTTTCAACTGTTTGGTCAAGAATCTTTAAAGCTGGAAGACTAATAGTTTCTTTTTCCAAATCAGTATTGCTATTATCCATGGGTGTGCCATTAACAGACTCAGTCTCCTCATTTGTGTGGTTGCCATCTTGGTTACATTCAGAAGAAAGCTCTGTGGACGTCTGTGATCTCAGGAAATTTAATTTTTTTAAGTGCACTGCCTTTTTTAGGCGCATCTGTTTAGAAAACTGCAAGAAGGCGCTTTCTGAATCCTGGTCTTCAGAGGGTTTGTTCAAGGACTCAACCAAAGAGTCTGATGGCAAAAGATCAGAGGACTCTAAAATACATTCAGAGTTATTCACAGTCCATGAATAATTATTAACTGCTTGGGGTTCTTTAGACACACTCACACAAAATGGCTGTTCTAGTTCATTTTGTTTAGAACAAGTATTTTGTTTGTAGAACTGCTTGCTATAAAAATTCCGCAGTTTATAATGGTGACTTGACTGTATGAGCGGAAGTGCTGTGCAGCTGCCATCAGGAGGCTTCGACACTTGCCTACATACATCACTTAAGGCATTTTGATGCTTACCCATATGAGGCTCATCTTCCAAACCTTTATGGCCCTGTGCATCTGATGCACACTCCTGGAGTAAATGATTTCTATAATTCTCAACTGAACCACCATTGGTACCTGTTGACAATGAACCTTGCAAGGAGAATGCAGTGTTGCAAGGTATGGTTGCAGGCTGATCTACAACTTTATTTGGTTTTAGAAAGGAACAACACATAGTCAGAACGTTTTGTACTTGAAGACACTGGGCAATATCCAACATGGCTTGCACATTGTCCTGGTTGAGATCTAGGTGGGATGTGTACATGAAATCCAGGATCTGGCCAATCCCTCCAACATTTTTAATATCTAAATGAAATACATCATTCTTCTGGCTTGTGGAATTCTGAAATAATGACCTAAAGAAAAAGTTCAAGAGATTTAAAATATAAATAAAACTGCTTTCAATCCAAGATGTTTTCATACATAATACAATAATTTTTTATATACAATGTACATTATATGTTGGTGATCAATACAGCATCTAGTAATCAGGAACATTAACATATCAGGGAATTATAAGGGTAATTGCAAATGAGTGGTCAGGCTCTTATAATTATGTTAAACCCCCATTAGAATTTTTTCTTAAATTATCACCAGGACACTGATTTATGTTTTCCATTTTAATCAAAAACTAAAAAGAGACTGCTCCCAATCAGAGAGGTGAGCACAATTTCCCCCTCAAACAAGACGCCGGGTGAGTTATGCGGGACTTGAAGGTGTAATAAATGCTGGCGAAGAACTGTTCAAAGCGTACATGGATTGCTATTCTAAAACAAGAAATACACACAATTTGAATATGCTAACCACACCCAGAATACACCTCCTTTAAAATTCTGTATGCTGTTGCATATATAAATAAATGATACCTGTAAATCAGCATGTATGTATAAGGAATGATTTTAGAACAGATGCTAAGAAGTTTATACATATCTGTTAATTTTAGGGTTGCACCATTTAATGCATTAATAAAGTGGTTAAAGCATTAAAATTGATGCTTGTGCAGCCTCTCCCCCCCCCCCCCCCCCCCAGCAGGTCTAGTATCTGCCCCTCTCTCCATTCCTTCAAGCTGGTTGTCTTAGCTGGCAGAAATTAAACCATGCTGCCTCTGGCTGGCCCTGGGCCGTTCTCTCTTCTATCTGATGCAACTTCCTGATGTTGTGTGGGTGGGGAGTGGCAGAGAGAAGGCCCTTAGGCTGACTAGAAGCAGCCTAGTTTAATATGGAAGGAAGAAGTGGGGGGGGGGGGGGGGGGGAAGCACAGCAAAATGGCCAGGAAGTACAGAAAGAGTTCTGAGTACAGTCAGAGGGTGCAAGATGATTAGAAAAAAAAAATTAACAGGTAACAGAAGAAAAATTATTTTCATTTTACTGATTAAAATGTCAGTTTTGAGACTACACATCTGCTGTCTTACTATACAGGGGGAAATGCAAGAGGTCAGTTTCTGCGATTAATCTTGTGATTAAAATATTTTATCAATGTGCAGCTCTAGTTAACTTCCTTTCCTTGGGTCCTGCTAGATCAGTCCAAACTAGTGGGTTACGACGCTCTACCAGGGGAACTGGGTTCGATTTCCATGCCGTTCCTTGTGACTCTGGGCAAGTCACTTAACCCTCCATTGTCCCAGGTACATATAACATACAGGTACTTATTTTGTAAACTGCTTTGATTATAACCACAGAAAGGCAGTGTATCAAATCCCATCCCCTTTCCTACTATGACAATGCTCAAGCAGAAGGACACTATCCAAACTTTGCTGGCTTTAAAAAATTCCGCCCCCCCCCCCCACTAGGGTAACCATTGTAGCAATTTTGATAACAATTAACAATGAATTTATCTTGTTGGGCAGACTGGATGACCGTTCAGGTCTTTATCTGCTGTCATTTACTATATTATGTTTCTATATACAAGGAGTCAGGGAGAGAGCAGATAGATCCAAGGAATGAACCTCTTGCTGTGCAGAGAGATCCAAGGTATGAACCTCTTGCTGTAGTCTTCCAGATTGGGTCCTGGACTGGCCTAGCAGGACTCAAGGAAAGGAAATTAACAGGTACAAATAAAATTTTACCTCCCTTTTTGTCCAGGTAGACCAGCCCACAACAGAAGGATGTAAAAGAGCAAAACCTTGCTGGGAGGGTAAAGCAAGGTCCCCTGAATAATGACCTAGCAAAGGCTGTATTGCTTTCAGCAAGCATATCAATCTTGGAGTGCTTCATAAAAGAATGCAATGACGCTCATGTTGCTGCTCTTCAAATATCCTCTGGCAAGACCGCCTGGGCCTTTGTTCTCTACACCCACAGACCCTCTGGAACAACCTTCCAGAGAGTAACGTAGGCTGCTTCAATATTTTTATTTATTTTTGTTACATTTGTACCCCGCGCTTTCCTACTCATGGCAGGCTCAATGCGGCTTACATGGGGCAATGGAGGGTTAAGTGACTTGCCCAGAGTCACAAGGAGCTGCCTGTGCCAGGAATCGAACTCAATTCCTCAGTTCCCCAGGACCAAAGTCCACCACCCTAACCACTAGGCCACTCCTCCACTAGTTTAGTGGCCTAAACTATCGTACTATGGATACTTCGGAGGCAGCCTTTTCATAATGCAGGCCATGAACAGGAATAAAAGCCTATTCAAATGTCAAAAGTGAATTGGTCACCTCAAGAAATCACAGTAAGTCCCTGTGAACATCCAACTTACGAAGATTCACCAAGACCTTTGACCACCCTCCTTGGTCTGTAAAGACTGGGAGATAAACTGCCCAATTTAAATGAAATGGGGACAGCACCTTCAACAAGAATGACGGTACCGTATGGATAGAAACCGTATCTTCTGAGAAAGAGAAGAATGGGTCTCTGCACATCAAGGCCTGCAATTCTGAAACTTGCCTAGTGAAACAGATGGCCACCATAAAATATGGTTTTAAGATCCTTGACAAATGCCCTCTTTAAAGTTTCAAAGAGAGACCCTGCCAATGAAGAATTACTGATCGGAGCAGAAGATGAATGGGCCTCATCTCATACAGAAAGCGTACAATATCTGAAGGTGCCAGTGGTGACCCTATTGTGTTTCCAAGGAAAAACCCAAGGGGTTTCTCTGGTGCCCCTTGGGTCTTGCCTCAGAAGCACAATAGGGTCATCACTTACACCTTCAGAGAGCCCAGAGCCATGCCTTACTTGAGGCCCTTCTGTAATAATTCTAGGATAGGTGGGACCTACACCTAATAGGGAGAGAGCTGACATTCTTCAAACCAGCACTTTAAGGTCCGCCAAACCCAGACATGCACCAGGGATGTAGACTGTTGCCTAGCTCTGAGGAACATACAGACTACTGAGGCCTAAAAACCTTTATTCAGCACCTCTCAAGGGCCAGGCTACAAGCCAAAAGGCATTTGTAGTCACCCATGATGACAGACCCCGCACTAGGAGCCCCAACTCCACAGGTGCAGGGGTAGGCCCTGCCAGGAGGCACACTAGATCCACATACCAAGGAAGTCAGTGCCAATCCAGTGCCACTACTACTAAACATTTCTAGAGCGCTACTAAGGTTATGCAGCGCTGTATAGTTTAACAAACGAGG